>NC_079491.1:94453494-95097661 GCF_020520425.1 Spinacia oleracea | reverse complement strand
TGAAACTAAGAATTGTAGAAGCTTGAAAAGGGCTTTAGATGGCCTAGCCTCCAAAGGACACCTCAAGAACTACTTACAGAAGAATGCTCATGGCTTTGGAAAAAACCAATACAAAAAGAACAAGTCACCTGCCTCACCTACCAAGGGACAGCACAGCGACGGAGGATTTGTAGCCGTCATATCTGGAGGACCGGCCGCTGGAGGACCCACCATGAGAGGACAGAAAGATTATGCTCGCCGCCTAGGACAAGTGCTGCTGTCAGCAAAAGCACCCATGGATCCATTCCCAAGGATAGAGATATGCGAGTCAGATGGTGGACGGATAGCCACTCCGCATGATGATCCCCTTGTGGTCGAATTCAAGATATCTAACATGAGGGTTAAACGCATACTAATAGACACGGGAAGCTCGTCCGACATAATGAGTCTAGAATGCCTCAATCGCCTAGCATATGACCCCCAAAACCATCGAAAGAATTCACTATCCCATCATTGGTTTCGGAGGGAGCATCATTCACCCTGTGGGCGTCATCACTCTGCCGGTTCGAATTGGGGATAGGAAAAATGGACGAAAGATGGAGGTGGACTTCCTAATTGTTAAAGACTTGACTGCATACAATGTCATCTTGGGACGACCCACCTTAAACAAGATTAAAGCTGTAGTCGTCACCCATCTGATGCTTTTGAAGTTTGTGTGCAATGATGGAGTGATATATAGGCACCATACATGGAGATCAACAACAGGCTAGGGACTGTTATCTGACAACCCTCAACCCGTCAGCATGGAAGCAAGATTCTGCCGAAGTCAGAGGTAAACGAAAGCATGAAGATGAACCTCAAGTCGCCAAAGAAACTAAACCCGTCCAAATAGAAGCGGTCAAGATTGAAGAAAGTGGCTAAAAATAGAATATCATTAGGTTAACTATTGTACTCAGAGCCTACAAAACGGCCTAGCTATTATACTCAAAGCCCACAAAACGGCATGTAAATGACCGCCTAAGACGCGGTGAATTTAGCGTGCAATTTAGTAAATGAATATTTTCTTATCTAACGAATACAAGTCTCAGTTAAACTTTTAAAAAAAAGAAACACTAAGGGGTGAAGAACTTCACAAGAAAACAATCCCTAAAAAGTGGCGTCAATATCTACTAAATAAACAATACCCATTGCTAATAAACACAAAGGGTTCACACGTCCAACATGACGCCTTCTCTTCGGAAGGCGCCCAAAAAAGAGAGAAAGAAGACTCAACAAGAGCAAACATTCAGACATAAGACCTCCTCCTTGGTTGGCGTCTAAAAAGACTAATCGTTTGACGGCCTGAGAAGTGGCCTAGATTAGCGCCTCAAATTAGGCTGATCACCTAAAACACTGAGGTTCCCGTCCAACAAATGGACCCAAAAAGAATTCCCAAGAAATCAGTAACGAACTGAAACGGAATTAAAATAAAATAAAGTGCACAAAGGCACAAAATGTTTAAACATAGCCCTCAAGGCGCAAACAAACCAAATCAAATAAATGCCAAAAGGCACCAAAGTTATTACAAAAGCCCATAGCGTCATTCAAACCAACCACGAGAAAAGCTGCTCAAGGATGAGGGGCAATAGAACTCCCGTCCTGGACGTCTTGGCCTTCAGGCGAGTTCACCTCCTCCTCCATGTCCTCCTCCCCGTCACTAACGAACTCAGGGGGATCTAAGCCTAGGCGTCTAGCCGTCGAAATGGCCATCTGGTAGGAGATACGGCGTTTGAACCAGGAAAAGTCTTTCCCGTCCATAGACTGATCCCACGCCTTTTGGGAACTCTCCAAAATGGACTCCTCGCCCAACTTGAAAGAGCTCGCAGCCTCCTTGCGCACGACCTCAATATTTCCCTGCATGGCCTTGAGCTGACCCTCAAGGACGTTCACCTTGGAAGAGAAATTAGTCACCCGCTCCGAGACGGAGGAGTACTCCTTTCTCAGCACGGCCAGCCTCTCCTCATGCTCCAGCAATTTCTCTTTATACTTCTCGGCGTCCTTCTCAGCCTTCCTCAGAGCTTCCGTTTCGGACTTAATCTTCTTGTCCGCGTCCAAGTTGATCAATCTGGCTGTCTTCTCAGCATACTGTTCATGATTCTCAATCTGGTCCTTGTGCTTGAGCATCTCATTATGCATATCAAAGCGGTAGTTCCTACTCTCGGCACAGCGGATGAAAAGCTGCCGAAGACAAAATAGAGTTAAAAAAAAGTATATATAATAATAAATACAGAGATCCAGGAGTAAGTGTCTCACATCAAGGACGAGGGACTGAATGGACCCAAAAAACCCCAAGTCAATCCCGGGGAGTGACCTCACATACTCCTCAGGAATGGCCGCATACACGTCCGTAAGGATCTTATCCTTCGCCTCTGAGCTAAAACCGTCAGAAGGGGGGATGCTCGCCACCTCGGCCTGCCGCATCCGCTTGAACATCTCAACTGAACCAAACGTTAAGTTATCAAACATCATGCAAATACCGACTTGACACAACAGATTTAAAGTGTAGAAACACTAACCAATTGGCGAAGCTGCAGGAGGCATGGAGGCATTATCAGTAGAAGGAGCTTCAGCTTCCTTGCCTTTACCCTTGTCCTCCTTGGACGAGGTGGTGGCGTCAGCAGCCTCAGCCTGTTCAGCTGCTACTTCGTCAGCAGCCGCTCCGGCAGCAAAGTCCCCTTCGGTGTCCACCTGGGGAGGGACCTCCTTTTGCTCAGATGGAGGAATGGACGCCTGGTTAAGAATAACCTCTCCCCCATCTAGGGGAGCAGACGGTTTTGGTACCGACGGCTTTGCTGCAGCATCGGCCGTACCCATCTTCTTAAAGAAGGGTCGTTTTGGCTTAGGAGCCTCCGTCGAAGATGCAGGACGCTTCTTCGTAGCTAACGAAGTGGACTCCTAAAAAATGTAGGAAGTCAACGACCAAATCGTAATCAGAAAAGAATACAGAGGCAAAGAAAAAATAATAAATAAAAATTACCTTGGCGACGTCACCAGAGGCACCCTCGCCGGACTTCTTGGAGGAGTCCTTTTTCTTGGCCTCCACGGCCTTGAGAATGTCCTCAGTGTATACCTCGGACAGCCAGGCGGGTACGTCCACTACGCCCTTGTCTTCGGAGGATAGGCGATCCATGGCAGAATCTACAAAGCCAAGGGTTAGTAAAAAAAAAAAAAAAAAAAAATGAGAGCGACGATGTTGAGTGAAAATCTATGGAAAACTACCTCTACTCAAATAGGAACAAAGACCAACGGCCGAAAGAAAGACTATATTGGTGAACTGGCCTACATGGGGAAGCCAACCATTAGGCACCCAGACATGGCTCTTAGACGACAGCCAATACATCTCGGCCTGGAACAGGGGCTTTACTAGTTCCCATTCCCTTGACGAAAGGCGAGGGAAGGCGTCATCTTTAGATAAATAGCGGGGCCGATGGTTCCACCTAGAAAGACGTCTTGAAAGATAGAGGTCTTCCATTCGAACAATAGACCACTTCTTCCTCCACCAAACCCAACTAGAAGTCTGACCCACCACCGTCTTATATCCCCGACGGCTGTAAAGGGTGAACCATCCCTGGGGAGAACGAGAGGATGGGGCAATAACTACAAGACGAAGGAAAGCAGGAAAGGAAGGGGTGATGCCGCTCAAAGCGCATTTGGCAATAAATCCAAAAACGTTTGCCCAAGAGTTAGGCGTCAATTGAGCAAGGCCAATATCATACCCCTCCAAGACGTCCATCACAAAGGGATGCAAAGGAAATCTAAGACCCAATCTAAAGGCAGCAGTATAGATAGCTACCTCTCCCTGAGAGAGTTGGTCCACGGAATCATGGGGTCGAGGGCTCCTAAGACTAAAACCTGGGGGCAGAAGCAGAAAACGCTCAAAGTCATGTCCCTGCTCCCTCAGGTACCTCAGCCATTTCATGCTGGGAAAGATGTCAGAAGGAAACAAATTGACATCCTCCTTCCCCCGGACCATAGGAGGAAGGTTTTTTGCAAACTCCTCGTCTGAAGAGCTAGAGGAGTCATCTTCAAAATCCTCGCGTGGAACACGGGGACGGCAAGCCACATTCTTCCTTCTTCTAGGAGAATGTGTCGTTCTTATGGCCCCGTCTCCTGCATTACGAGAGGAACGGACTCCACTCCTACTTCCTTGGGACGGGTTCGAAAAAGGAACCCTATCGTCTCCCTCTCGCGGTGCAGCCCATGCACGCACGTTGGTTGTTTGTCTAATTCGAGCCATGCCGTCCTGCATAAGGAACAGGACGTCTGACTTTAGAAAAAGAAAGAAAGAAAGAGATGGGCGTCATAACCCCCAGGACGCCTCCACAGAACACTATAAACGATAAAAAAGAGGGGGCCCATAAGCATGCAGAAAATAAGAGTTTTGATAGAGAACTTACCAGAGAATGATCAAACTGATGAGAAAGTCTTGACAAATCTTCTAAATCCTCAAGAACACTGAACAAAGAATCCAAGAACACCCAAACGCAAACACAAGCAGATCTTTGGCAAAACAAAATTCGCTTTCTCTCTCTAAGAAAATTGCTCTGAGGTAAGAAAAGAAAAATGAAAGAAGTTCTGAAGGTTTTAAAGGAAAACATGAGCTCTGAAAAGCCCTCACACGTGGCACTCCCTCTGATCAAGCAGCCTACCCCACAGGGGCAAGGGGCATCCTCCTTGAGGGGCAAATGATGTGGCCTAAAAAAACGCCACCTGACTGTACCATTAAAGCCCAGAAAGAAGGCCCAAAAGCCCATCAGAAGGCAAATCTCAAACCCACATGCACACGCAGGGCCAAGACCCATCAGTGGGTCATGGGACCCGCTTGCTCAAGAAGGAGCACATTCTGCTATTTCCCAAAGAGAAAGGCCCAAACGCTTAAGAGGCCCACTTGGTCTAAACCAAGCCTCCAAAACTTAGCAGGACACGTGTCCTGATCTTGCATAACATCCAATCATGTAGGATCAATTCCCAAGAAACCCTAGCACTATAAATAGTGAAGATCCCTAGATAAAAGGCAATCAATTCATTCCTACCAACCTATAACTATCTTTGCTCTGCCTTCTCTCTAAAAATTACTTATCTCTCTAGCTTATACTTACTTAAGCATCGGAGGGAATATTCCTACGGGAATATTCTTGTTTTGCAGGTTGCCAGGAGTTCGTGCCAGGTCATACTTGATACCTCCGAGGAACGCGTGCCACGTCAGCACCGTAAAAGATCCCACAACAAATATTATAAGATCTTTGTAAATAGATCTTAATACCCAGTATGTACTAAGTTTCGCCATGGTCCATCATTGATGAATAATTTCAAATCTAAGTCATTAGCTTTTGAATGTTATTTAACAATAGAGAGATATGTGTGTGATACACATAGGACCAATTAAGTTTTACGTACTCCCACTAAACTTCTTATATATCTATAAGAATCATGTACATTTTATGAAACTAAAATACTTATTAGCTTCACTAAAATACATTTCTAATTCCCAATTGCTTGCTTAAATCTGTACTTAGATTTCATAAGCTAGCTTTCCTTCTCAAGCATTTATTTGGATCCACAAATCCTATGACATACCACGTATATAGTTTATTCCAACATTTGATTGAGGAATACGTTTTGTCATCCAATTGCCATATGTACCAATATGCAATCATTGCTTCAAATATAGACTTGAGCATTACGATTATGCATGAGGTTTCAACACAATCCACGCCGTGAATTTGCTTGTAACCTTTAGCAACTAATCTAACTTTGTGTGTGAACACAATTCCATGTTTGATTGTTTTTATCCTTAAAACCAATTTGCAACCAATAGGTGTGAAATTTATTCTTGCAAATCAACAAAATGTTAATTTTGTCATCAAAACATTGGTTATGTTTTATAGCCTTTAACCGTCTAAAACATTTGAGTCTATATATGGCCTCTAACCATTTTAGGGAATCTAGGTTTCGTCATAGCTTTCTTACAAGTCACAAACTCTTTAATCTACATGATAATAGTTTGACTGCAAGTTGTAGGTTTCTTCACTATCTAATAGAAGAATCTCATAGTTTCATTGACCTGAACTCTATGTTTCTTCACTATCTAATAGAAGAATCTCATAGTTTCAGTGACTTGAACTCTAGGTCTACTTGGGTATACAACATCAAACAATAGAATATCAATAGCCACTTGAAAGTCCTTTGAATATTCTGTTCTCCTTGAAGCACTTGTAAAGTCTTCTAAGAGATGTCTATTATTTAAAGCCACTTCTAAAGTCTTTAAAGAATACGTGTTCAGATTTTCTAAAGAACTTCGAAAAGCCTCCGGAATGTCCATTTATGTTTGTTGTTCGCCTCGAATACTTTCGAGGTCTATTTTCTCCCACTTGTCATTTTGGAAACGAATCTCCAAAAGGACATTATTTCGAGCAAACAAACATTATGTTCTCAAAAATTCGTGGTAGAAACAATACCCTTGTGCCTCATTTGAATAAATCACAATGAAACATATATCTATACTTGGGCCTTAGTTTGTTGAATAACAAACACTAAGCTCCCACTGAGTTTAGGAACTCTTTAGATATATTATGAAAAGATATTATGAAATTACTTTTCAATAGCTTTGACGAATTTGGTTTAGTTTGGTGGTAGTTGAGCATTTTGTTTAGAAATTATAGGAAAAGTTTTATGATTCATCATTGATCGAATCAAATACTAATTGACTTCGATCATTCCAACGTAGATATTTCCATATCTTATGGAGCTAGATCGTGAAATTACAACACACAATCATTGATGATCATTCTTGGTATAAGTAATCATCAACATGATCTAACCAAGATCTTTATGATTTCTTTCCAAGTGGATTTTATACTTCTGAATCTTTGAACTAGCCAAACAGATTCAAATTTATATCACTTTGGGTAAATAAACCTATATTCACTCAAATCCATGTGAAATAATAAAGTCATAAAATCTTTCTTTAGCTTTGAACTCTATTGTCTAGGCGTTCTAACAATAGTTCATATCTTTTGTTACTTTCAACAAGTAAGACTAGCTTGTCTTGAATTGATCTAGAAATCAATCAAATTTCAAAAGTCCATTAAAATAGAGCTTTTGAATGTTAACTTGTTGACATGGTCTAAGTAACAATGCTAAAGGTTTGTGGAACTCAAATCAAGAGATTGATGTGAACCTAGTAAAGTTTTTATTGTTAAAGAGTTGTTTGTTTCAATCAAGAATATTGACTCAACCCGTAAATGACCATTTCATTCAAATAAACAAACAAACATTGTTTTTGTTCTTCTTGAATGTGAGTCTTTCTGTGTTTGAAAACAGAAATTTAGGTATGCTGATTATGGAACAAAATATCCATTAAGTTCCAACCTTGAAAGGACTTAAAACAAACTAGATGATCTACAACTAATGTAGCATTGCCATGTTCAATTTCCCACTTGTAGGCCATTAGTGTAGCCTAGCTTCCATTGTTTGGGTTATTACCGAAGTAAGAAACCTCAAGCGGTATATGATACCAAGGAAGTTTGATTGCTAGGACACTTCTCTTTAAACATAAACTTGAATCGTAAATTCCTTTCATTTGTTCCTTGTTTTCCTATTTCTTGTACCTTTCTAATAGCCTTAAGAATTGAATTCTTTAGTGTTGACTTTTATACTTTGTTTAGACATGTCCAATGTCACTCCAACAAAGTTCTTACCATTTTATTTACGTTGAATATTTTTTTTCAACTAGATGATCTTACCAGAAGCTTCTAAAGTTCTCTAAGCATCGATCTATTCGAATGTCTAGGGACTAGACTCATTCGAGAATTAAATGGACAAAGATATTAGGTTGTTAACCATTGGTAAAGCTGAGCGTTTAAACTTAATGCTTTATGATCTCAAAACTACATTGTATTTTGAATTCACAAGCACCAATCAGTTTGCCATTCGACTTTGATACTCGAAAACAACCATAAAAGTCGCTATAAGAAACGTACATTTAAATTGCTCACTTTCTCTCATTTCCGTGAATCGTTCTTGGATTCACTACCAATCGAGGAAATTTACTGTTACCTTTCTAAAAGGATTTATTGCAGTCCAAGATATTTAATTATAAACAATAGTTAAAACATACATTGAAGCATGCAAAGTCCAAACATTTATCATGAGTAATAACTTGAAAATTAAAGCAATCATGCAATTTAAACAAGTCATTAGCATTTTGTTCGAATTTTTGTTCCGGCAGGTGTGAATAAAATGATTCCAAGACCCTTAAATCATTGAAGATTTAAGCACATTATGTATTTTGACTCAATTCTAAAATATTTTAGGTAAGCAAAAAGCCTTTTGCTAATAGTCTAGAAACTACTCTTGGTTGATAGGTACGTCTAAGAACTTATTAGGTAAACCTATCGAATTTGCCACGACATAAAAGGGATCCTTACTTATATCGTTGAGTTTCACCAAAACTAACATGTACTCACAATTATTTGTGTACCTTACCCCTTTAGAATCAATAAGTAACACCTCGCTATGGCGGAAAACTATTACTAAGATTGATGTAAAGGTTATCCAAGTAAGTGTTATTTTGGCATGGCACCTTTTAACTCAATTTTTAAGTTTGGAACTTAAGGCTCTTATTACGTTGGTTAGATTTTAAGTGAACTAAAATCCTTAATCATGCAACATAATCAAGCCATAATCTCATGCATAATTAAGACATATTTAAAAGCAATAAATAACTTAAACATGCATAAGATATAAATGTGATCTAGTATGGCCCGACTTCATCTTGAATCTTCAACTTCAAAGTCCGTCTTGAAAATGGATTGGAAACTCCGTCTTGAATTTCACCATGGGAGGCGCCATTTTCTTCAAATAGGATCAGCTATAATTAAACTAATTACAACTATTTGGTGGTACGCATACCATATTTAAAAGCAATAAAATTTGGTTCTTTAGACCAATATTACATTCAAATTTATGGTACGCATACCATATTTTCTATCCTATTTGGGCCATACTAGTCACTTTCATTAACTTGCAAAACCGTACATATACAATATATACCTTTCACCCATTCATTATCATGAATGGCCCACATAGCTGGTTAGTAAAACACATTGTTATGCATCACATAAATATTTGCAGCAATTAATTAAGGGCACCAATAATCTACCAATTATTCAGTCCTTATTAATTCTAATCAAGTTGTTTAACCTTAAAGGATTGTAGACCTAATCAAGAGTTTATGACTAAAAATGCTCCCACTTAAACCAATAACTTTATATGCTTTACTAATTTTAAAAATAAAAATGTATTTCTAGTCTAACCGGAAACATACAAGTTTAATTAAAATTTAAAGCTCATATAAAATTATAATCGAATCCATTTAATTTATTTTCAGTTGAATTAAACGAATTTATAATCGAATCCATCGCTGCCCACACGCGTCTCGCTCGTCGCTTGTGCCTTGCCTCATCTCCCTCCCCCATCACATAGCACACACGGCCAGCACCAATGCCTCGCGCGCGCGCCATGCTTTGTTGCTCGCTGCATTCCTACCGCACGGGCGACGAGCTCCCTTGCTCGTCGTCGCGTGTCCGCACTATACAACACCCCTTAAGGGTAACACGTAGCGTCCATTGCTTTGTGCGTGCAACATTCATGAGTGATTTTCATAAAAATTTAAAATTTTTAATTTAAAATTAACGACAAAATAATAAATCATATTAATTTCATAATTTTAGGGCGAAAAATCAAAAATTTATTAATCAATTAATTTACGATTAACATGGATTCAAATCTAGGTCATAAAAATTTAAAATTTATCACAAATTAACAATTTTTATGGTGGTTTTTAATCATGGATACCTAATTAAATTGTCAATTAATTATGAAAATCAAATCAAATTCTAAATTATTCGAATTTCAACAAATTAATTACAATTACAAATTAGGTTGTATAATAACAAGCTTAGGCATTCAAATTTGTTAAACAAATACAGTAGGTCAATCAAATATTCAAGATTTAACAACAAGAATCGCAAATATTCAATTTAACATCTTAAAATTACAAACTTTAGCGTTCGAAAAACTAAAACCTCCAAAATTTTAGAATGCCTTTTACATGAGGAATTGACACAAAAATCACTCGATTTGGTTGAGTAACGAAGAAACTGCCGAAAATCTGCGTACATATAATTAAATAAAGGCAATTTGCAATTAATTAACAATTACGAAAATTAATCACCCCTTTTAATTCTTTGCAAATTTGTAAAATTTAACCATGTTAAGCAATAATAGATCATGCAATTAATAAGAGGCTCGTGATACCACTGTTAGGTTATGATACATATGAACAACATAAATCATGCGGAAAAACCTTAATGCCAGGAATCAT
Source organism: Spinacia oleracea (assembly GCF_020520425.1). NCBI lineage: Eukaryota > Viridiplantae > Streptophyta > Magnoliopsida > Caryophyllales > Amaranthaceae > Spinacia > Spinacia oleracea. The sequence goes on along the minus strand of NC_079491.1, from coordinate 95,087,256 downwards.
ATTAATTGCACATAATCATATAATTAGTCTAGGATGCATACACTTTGTAGCGTGCCCTCCCTAGCTGCGCCCGAACCGAACAAGAATAAGTCTTTAGGACTCCAAGTGTCGTCCCTCCGTAGAAAGTCCACAGCATGTCCGGATCCGCCTTAAGATTGACCAACTAGAATCGCCCTTAAGGTACTTAGAATTTTTGGCTAATAGGGCAACAATATGACTTAAATTTTGCTCTCAAAATGTCACTCTGAATACTTGAAAACCTCGTCCATAAATTGTGAACCTAGGCACATATTTATAGGGCTATGGAAAGGGATTTAGAATCCTATTAGGATACTAATTAGTTTAATTAGAATTTCATTAAAACTCTTTTAAACTAATTCTATCTACTAGGATTAGGAATTAATCATAGAACGAATTCTATTAGCTTTAGGATTCGTATCGAACACAAACGTTGCACGACTACGAACGTACCGCACAGCCCGCACAAGCCTTGCGGCCCACACGAGTAGGCGCAGCTCGCAGCCCACGAGCGTCAGCCCAACCGCGCGCGCGCCATGGCCTTGCTGGGCCTGGCCTTGCGCTGGGCCTGGCGTGGCCTTGGCTGCGTTGTGTTGGGCGCTTGGCTTGCTGGACGCGGGCCTGGCTTCGTGCTGGGCCTTCGTCTAGCAAGTCTCGTCCGATGCTAATTCGTTCGATGCGCTTCCGATTAATTTCCCGATTCCGGAATTCATTTCCGATACGAACAATATTTAACATTTCCGATTCCGGAATTAATTTCCGTTTCGAACAAATATTTAATATGTCCGTTTCCGAAATTATTTTTCGATTCCAGTAATATTTTTGATTCCGACAATATTTCCGTTTCCGGCAATATTTCAGATTCCGGCAATATTTCCATTTCCGATAATATTTTCCGATACGTACCATGTTTCCGTTTCCGGGCACATCTACGACTTGGATAATATTTATATTTCCGATACGATCCATATTTCCGTTTCCGGCAATATCATCGTTTCCGGAGTATTCATTGTTTGCCTTTGACGATCTCAGCTCCCACTGAAACCAAGATCCGTCGATTCCGAATATGCATAGATGGAGTATTTAATGCCATTAAATACTTGATCCGTTTATGTAATTTTTGTGTGACCCTACGGGTTCAGTCGAGAGTAAGCTGTGGATTAATATCATTAATTCCACTTGAACTGAAGCGGCCTCTAGCTAGGCATTCAGCTCACTTGATCTCACTGAATTATTAACTTGTTAATTAATACTGAACCGCATTTATTAGACTTAACATTAAATGCATACTTGGACCAAGGGCATTATTTCCTTCATTTACGCTCATCAAGAATCTGAGGGATATCTGTCGTGGAAACACAGAGGACAAGGACCTAAATGTCCATGAGTTGATTGAATCAATGTTTGGTCTAAAGGTTGGTTCTCCTAACAGGTGTTATAGGATGGAGGTCCAAGAAACACATGTTCAGCTCCTTCGCACTAAACAAAGGGTAGGCGTCCCACTAAGGTTCCATGTGGAACTTATGCTTTCATATTTTGATCGCCTAATTCTGCTAGGAACACCAATAAGCGAAAGGATGGCAGTCTCTATCTTGCTCAATTCACTGCACAGTGGGTTTGGTCGCTTCAAGCAACTATACATAAGTGAACCAAGAGAAGAAACAGTTGCAGAATTTGTTCGCCTTGTCAGAAAGGCTGAGATAATACTCGACTGTGAAGCCAAGGATTTACTCAAGCCTAAAGGGAGACCCTTCAAGAAAGGTGGAAAGTCTAAGGGCAATGCTAAGACAAAGCAGGATAAGTCCACATCAAGATGTCTTTACTGTGATGGAATAGGCCATTACAAAAGAGAATGTCCAAAGCTTAAGGAAGTTCAGAAGAACGGAACAGTCGTTTCATCTTCATGTATTTTCGTTATAGATTGTATACTTGCTAATTCAACTTCTTGGGTATTAGATACAGGTTGTGGCTCACACTTATGTTCCAATTCACAGGGACTAAGAAGAAGTAGAAGGTTAAGCAAGGGTGAAGTCGACCTACGAGTGGGAAATGGAGCACGGATTGCTGCATTAGCTGTAGGAACTTATTATTTGTCGTTGCCCTCTGGGCTAGTTTTGGAACTGGAAGACTGTTTCCATGTTCCAAGTCTTACTAAAAACATCATTTCTGTTTCTTGCTTAGATGCTAAGGGATTTTCCTTTTTAATAAAAGACAATAGTTGTTCATTTTATTTTAAAGAGATGTTTTATGGATCTGCTAGATTAGTCAATGGACTTTATTTATTAAATCACGACAAACAAGTTTATAACATAAATACCAAAAAGGCCAAAAAGGATGATTCAGATCTCACCTATCTGTGGCATTGTCGATTAGGCCATATTAACTTGAAACGCATAGAAAGACTTCAAAAGGAAGGAATTCTAGAACCATTTGACTTAGAGGATTATGGCAAATGCGAATCATGTTTACTTGGCAAAATGACAAAGCAACCTTTCTCTAAAGTTGGAGAAAGAGCAACTGAACTATTGGGTTTAATCCATACAGATGTATGTGGGCCAATGAGTACAAATGCTAGAGGTGGTTTCAGCTACTTTATCACTTTCACTGATGACATCAGTAGATATGGTTATGTCTACCTAATGAAGCATAAGTCTGAATCCTTTAACAAATTCAAGGAATTTCAGAGTGAAGTAGAGAATCAATTAGGCAAGAAGATTAAGGCACTGCGGTTTGACAAAGGCGGTGAATATCTGAGCTATGAATTTGATGACCATCTGAAAGAATGTGGAATTCTATCAGAATTGACTCCTCCTGGAACACCACAATGGAACGGTGTGTCGGAACGAAGGAACATAACCTTGATAGACATGGTTAGATCAATGATTGGTCAGGCCGAACTTCCAATAGAATTTTGGGGACATGCACTAAATACAGCTGCACTCACTATAAATAGAGCTTCGTCTAAAGCTGTTGAAGAGACTCCATATGAGTTATGGTTTGGAAAGCCTCCAAAAGTGTCTTTTCTTAAGATTTGGGGATGTGAAGTATACGTCAAACGGTTAATTTCAGACAAACTTCATCCAAAATCTGACGAATGTATCCTTGTGGGCTATCCAAAGGAAACAAAGGGGTATTACTTCTACAATACATCTGAGAACAAGGTGTTTGTTGCTCGAGATGGTATCTTTTTAGAAAGAGATCATATTTCCAAAATGACAAGTGGGAGAAAAGTAGACCTCGAAGAAATTCGAGTCGAACAACAAACTCTAGAGAATGCTCAAGATGACATTCAGGATGAAACTCAGAGATCTTTAGAAGTATCTGGTGAGAATCAAGGACCATCTAGAAATGTAAACCCGCGTAGATCGCAGAGATATAGATCTCAACCGGAAAGGTACTTAGGTATTTTGACGAACGAGAGCTATGATGTTCTATTACTTGAAAGTGATGAACCTGCGACTTACAAACAAGCTATGACGAGCCCTAGCTCCAAGAAATGGCAAGAAGCCATGCAATCTGAATTAGACTCCATGTCTGAAAACCAAGTTTGGGATTTGGTCGATTTGCCAGATGGCTACCAAGCCATAGGAAGCAAATGGGTTTTCAAACTGAAAAAGAACAAGGATGGGAAACTTGAAGTTTTCAAAGCTAGATTGGTTGCTAAAGGTTACAGGCAAGTCCACGGTGTGGATTACAATGAAACTTTTTCACCAGTTACAATGCTAAAGTCTATTCGGATAATGTTAGCAATCGCTGCATATTACGATTACGAAATATGGCAGATGGATGTCAAAACCGCTTTCTTAAACGGCGTTTTAACAGAAACTGTGTTTATGACACAGTCTGAGGGTTTTGAGGATCCAAAGAATGCTAAAAAGGTATGCAAGCTTAAGAAATCAATCTACGGATTGAAGCAGGCATCAAGGAGCTGGAACATACGTTTTGATGAAGCAGTCAGTGACTTTGATTTCATCAAGAACGCAGACGAATCTTGTGTATACAAGAAGGTCAGTGGGAGCAAAATTGCTTTTCTAGTATTATATGTCGACGACATATTACTTATCGGAAATGACATTCCTATGTGAACTCTGTCAAGATTTGGCTTGGGAAATGTTTTTCGATGAAGGATCTAGGAGAAGAACAGTACATACTGGGCATCAAGATTTACAAAGATAGATCTAAGAAGATGATTGGACTTAGTCAAATCACTTATATCAATAAGGTGCTTGAAAGGTTCAAGATGGCAGACTCCAAGCGAGGCTACCTACCCATGTCTCATGGAATGACTCTAAGCAAGACTTAGTGCCCAAAAATACTAGATGAGCGTAGACGAATGAATGGGATTCCATATGCATCATTGATTGGTTCAATAATGTATGTTAATGATATGTACACGCCCGGATGTTGCGTATGCACTCAGTGCTACGAGCAGATACCAGTCAGACCCAGGAGAGGCACATTGGACTGCTGCCAAGAACATTCTGAAGTACCTGAAAAGGCACAAAGATGACTTCCTGATCTATGGTGGAGATGATGAATTAATTGTTAAAGGCTATACGGACGCAAGTTTCCAAACCGACAAAGATGATTTCAGATCACAGTCTGGGTTTATCTTCTGCCTCAACGGAGGTGCAGTAAGCTGGAAAATTGCTAAGCAAAGCACCATTGCGGATTCTACAACTGAAGCGGAGTACATTGCTGCACATGAAGCACCAAAGGAAGCTATATGGCTAAGGAAGTTCATAGGTGAACTTGGTGTAGCCCCCTACATTAAAGGAGCAATGGCTCTGTATTGTGATAATAATGGAGCTATTGCATAGGCAAAGGAGCCTAGACACCACCAGAGAGTCAAGCATGTACTTCGTAGATTTCACCTTCTACGAGAGTTCGTTGAAAGAAAAGAAGTCAAGATAAGCAAGATTGGAACTGATGACAACTTCTCAGATCCATTAACTAAACCTCTGCCGCAGGCGAAGCACAACTCGCACACTGCAGCTATGGGAATCAAACATGTTGGAGAATGGATTTGATGTCCTTATTTAATGTTTTAAAGTTTTAGAGTTTAATACTTTGTAAAACATTATTGGTTAATCATTCACATTAATGAATAGAATTCATTTTTCCATTTAATTTGTGGTTTAATAAATGATGAGTCCCTTCAATTTGATGATATATTCAAGATAGACTGTCAGGACCAGTCCTATGACTAAGAAATGTCTATCAAGTGAACTTGAATGTCAAAATTTGAAAATGGTCCCTGGTCGGAGTTTTCTATAAAGATGGACGCATAGAAAACGTTAGACGACTAGAATGCAAGATGACTAGTAGTTCTGTTTCTTGAACTATGTGGACATGGCAATGTCGTAATCATTTGCATAGTTACTTTGGGAAGACTAGTATCGGACAGGCCTATGAAACTTTACTGTAAGAGATGAAAATTTGTCATAAGTAAATTTCATTAAAATTATTAGACACTAATCCTCAATACCTGAGTGATTTGAGATTACTTGTTTGAGAACTTCTTACTTTGACGTCGTCAACCGTCGCACCGTAAAAGGAGGCTATAAAGGCAACGCTCAGGTAATCACCTATCAAACGAAGTCTAATCTCAAGATCGCAAGATTGGGATTGTCCTCCCATAAATCGGGATGAGATGCTGAAAGTTGTACAAGGCCACTCAGAGAGCTAGAAACTGTAAAATGCATGGTCGTGCTCAGATGAATCATAGGCTATGATTATCTGTTTATTTGATCAGTTGAACTCTGAAACCAAGAAACACCTCTAGACATTATAAGGATGACAACTTTTACCTTATGTTCAAGAGCAAGCATCGAGCGACAAAGGAATTAGGAAATGCACACTTGTCCCTAAGGACAAGTGGGAGACTAAAGGAAATAATGCCCTTGGTCCAAGTATGCATTTAATGATAAGTCTAATAAATGCAGTTCAGTATTAATTATGTAAGTTAATAATTCAGTGAGATCAAGTGAACTGAATGCCTAGCTAGAGGCCGCTTCAGTTCAAGTGGATTAATGATATTAATCCACAGCTTACTCTTGACTGAACCCGTAGGGTCACACAAGTAGTACGTAAACGGATCAAGTACTTAATGGCATTAAATACTCTATCTAATGCATATTCGGAATCGACGGATCTTGGTTTCAGTGGGAGCTGAGATCGTCAAAGGCAAATGAATACTCCGGAAACGATGATATTGCCGGAAACGGAAATATGGATCGTATCGGAAATATAAATATTATCCAAGTCGTAGATGTTGCCGGAAACGGAAACATGGTACGTATCGGAAAATATTATCGGAAATGGTAATATTGCCGGAATCGGAAATATTGCCGAAAACGGAAATATTGTCAGAATCGGAAATATTATCGGGATCGGAAAATAATTCCGGAAACGGAAATATTAAATATTTGTTCGAGACGGAAATTAATTCAGGAATCGGAAATTTTAAATATTGTTCGTATCGGAAATGAATTCCGGAATCGGGAAATTAATCGGAAGCGCGTCGTACGAATTAGCATCGGATGAGCTTGCTAGACGAAGGCCCAGCACGAAGCCAGGCCAACGTCCAGCAAGGGAACCGCGCGTCACAACACGCCAGCCCAAGGCTGCGCCAGGCCCACCGCAAGGCAGGCCCAGCTCGCGCCCAAGGCTGCGGCAGCTCGTGGGCTTCGTTGCTCGGGCTGTGCGCGCATGGCGCCCCTCGTGGGCTGATGTGCGTGTGTGTGTTTGTGTTCACATACGAAACCTAAAGCGTATAGGATTCGATTGATGATTAAATTCCTAATCCTAAAAGATAAATTAATTAAATAAGAGTTCTACTAGGATTCTAATTTAATTAATTCGTATCCTAGTAGGAGTCGATTACTTATTCCATGGCCTATAAATATGAGTACAAGGCTCATAATTTATAACGAGTTTGAAGTATTCAAAGGTAAGAATTTGAGTAAAAATTCAGCCATACACTTGCCCACAAATAGTCGAATAAATTAGTACCTTAAGGGCGATTCTGGTTGGTCAATCTTAAGGCGGATCCAGACGTGCTGTGGACTTTCTACGGAGGGACGACAATTAGAGTCCTAAAGACTTGTTCTTGTTCGGTTCGGGTGCAGCAAGGGAGGGCACGCTACAAAGAGTATGCATCCTAATTATGCTAATTGTTATGTGGCAATTAATTTGGAATTCTGGCATTTATGGTTTTTCCGCATGATTTATATTCGTTTATATGTATCATAACCTAACACATAGACCAAAGATGGATTTTATGACTTACCTATTTCACAAGAATTTGAGAAAATATGGCTATATTTACTCAAAGTGAAATATGTGAAATGCTTCAATACGATTCACAAAAGGGTATAAAATCAACTTGGCAAGAATTTTGGAACATCTAGGCTGGGTCAAGGTGATGTTTGCATGAGCCAAGAAAAAATATCTAGATTGTTTATATGGCATTACGACAATCGAAGCTCCATAAGAATATGGTATGTCCAAATGGAGAAATCGGAATCTATTCGATTGACGATAATCACGACTATTTTCCTATATAGTTTCTAAATGATACTCTCAAGTGACTATCACACTAAAAAAAGTTGTCAAAGCTAAGGATATAAGTCATAAGAATTGAACTTCGGTTCAGTACATCTTTTCAGCATATATATATATCTAGGGTTGTCAAACCCAATGGGAGTTAGTGTTTACATCAAACAAACTCTAGAATAAATATATATTTCTTTATGAGCGACTCATAGAAACAAAAGGTATTAGTTCTACCACAAATCTGGGAACATATGGTTGTTGCTCTAGATAATGTCTTTTAGGAAACCATCTTATTTCCAAAAAGGCAAGTGGGAGAAAAATGACCTCGAAATGACCTCAAAAGAACTTCGAGTCAAGCAACAAACAAATGTGGGATACTTAGGAGTCTTTGAAAAGCTCCGTACTTAGAAGCCTTTGGAAAGAGCTTCATGAAGACTTAAGAAGTGCTTCAAGAGAATCCTAATACTCAAAGAACTTGAGTAATGTCTTTATAGACACTAACGTTTGATGTTCAATACCTAGGTAAATCGTATAAGGAATAGAATTCAACCAAGATAGATACATAGATATCTTGAGGAATGAAAACTATGAAGACTTTAGAAGTGCTTCAAGAACATACGAGTTACAGGTTAGCTACGACGAAATAAAAATCCCAAGTATGGTTTGAGGCCATCAAGAACATAATTATGGTTCGAGGCCATATAAAATGGTATGAGGCCCTTTTATCCGAAATATCTTCATCTTAAAGAATCAAATCTACGATTTGATTGATTTGCGTAAAGGGTTCACTCCCATTGGTTGCAAACATGTTTCTAAACATACAAGGTTGATTTGCATAGAGGGTTTACTCCCATTGGTTGCAAAATATGTTTTCAAAACATACAAAGATGATATTGTATACACATACAAAAGAAAAGCTAGATTGGTGATTAAATATTATAAACAACTTCACGGCGTTGATAATGTTGAAATCTTTTTGACCAAGTCGGAATGCTTGAACTATTTTGGATAAATCTAGCAATCATTCCATATGGGAATATGGCAATTGAAAACTGAAAGACCTTCCTCAATTGGACTTGTAGAAAGGAATTGTGTACATCACACGATGTAAAAGTTTTGGATGCTAGATAAAATAACAAGCTTAAGAAATCTATTCATAGATTAAAGCATGCAAGTGGGAATTGGACCATATCTTTCAACAAGGATATTGAGCAATCATAGCTTTTTGAAAATATGGATCATCTTATAGATGAGTAGTTTAGTGGGAGTCAAGTCAAGTTTATTGGTTCTATATGAGATACATATCTCTCTATTGAAAAATGACATTCAAATTCTAAATGCTTAGATTTGAAAGTATTTGTAAATATTAGAACCATGGCGAAACTTAGAACATTATGGGTTAAAGATCTATTGGATAGGATCTAAAGCGTTGTTTAGATTCTGTAAAAGTAATTACTAAATCAAACACAATTAAGAGACTCAAAAGAGACTCTTAACCCATATGAGTAAATCTAAGTGATGAATGTTATAACTAAGTATAAAGCTAGGATGTTATCACTAAAGTTAAACATGAAGGACCTTAAAGAGGAACCTTCACTTTATATCACATGGCAATACCAAGATTTTAGCAAGATTAAGTATCTCTTGAAACAGAATAAAGCTAAAGTTACATGGATAGATTTTAAAATGCGAATGGTTTTTGCATTACAATCAACCGTGTATAGTGTGATACATGGATCGCCAAGAAAAATCGTAGATATGGATTATGACGAGTTTGTACCAATCTTTATTGATCTAGATCAAAGATCATTAGAATAATATCAAGAAACATCCAAAATATTTGGACATGTAGGATGAGCACTTGATAAGAGGAAGTGAAGATGAACTAAAGTTTTGATGCTACATGCATAGCCTAAACAAAAGTTGGATCTTGTTGTTAGGCAAACCACAAACATACACGGGCAATTAGGCGTCGTGATTAAAAGGTGGTAACATAGGTTCAAAGCCCCATGTGATGCATGGGAAACTGAATCAATGATTAGTTTCCAAGTTCTTAGTTGAAAGATGTATCTCCCACATCTATGTGAACTGGTTGGAGTATTCCAAAAGGGAAGCATCAATTAAAATTCTACATAATTGAAATAAATTCATTATTGCCTAAGAAGCAATAAAAGGGAATTGTTTCTAGTGGGAGTTCTTCAATGAACTCATGTTGATCACAAGTCTTCTCTCTGGATGATTTTCTATTTTGAATATGAGAATCATTCTAATAGCAATGAAAGACTAGATCATTCTATAAACATATTCAAAGATCTTTTCATCTTACATCGAAAGGCTTTCGATGGAAAAGATTCTAAGAATAGCAAAGTATGATAAACTAAACCTCTGCAACAAATGAGATACAACACTCATATGCAGAAATGGAATCAAGTTTGAGTTGCATGAATGTTTTAAGTATTGGGTGAAAGGCCCACATTTGTAAAACATTAAATGCTTGATTTTGGGTTAGAGGCCCACAAATCGGTAAGCATTTGGTCTGAACATTTATCATTTATGAAATTATATTTCATATTTCATTTAATCTTGGTTTAGTATTAAATGATGAAGTCCAAGTGATTCAAAACATTCAAATGGGAAGGCAAGATGGATTCTTTGACAAAGAAACACCCATAAGTGAACTTGAATATTGAATCACAAAAGGACCCCTAATCCAGGTCATTGAAAGGTTGGACGACCAATGACTAATGAAGATTAGATTGCAAATTGATTTATAATTTTATTTCTTGAATTAGATGGACTGGATGTCATAAATCATTTGCATAGATACTTATTGGATCTTGTATCGGATTGACCATGAGAACACTTTAATAGATTTAAGTCATGTCATAAGTAGTTCTCATTGATGGTGATTGGAACCTATTCCTCAGAACCTGAGTAGTTATGGATGCTTGTTTGAGAATTAGTTCGCTTTGATGCTCGCTAAACTTCGCACCGTAAAAGGAGACTATAAAAGCAGTTATTGGGCATACTATGAATCAAAGTAAGTTGTTCATAAGTTACAAGAAGGGATTGTCCTCCTATCTTTGATAGGATACGGTGTTGTCGTTGTACAAGGCCTCTCGAAGAGTTAGATATTGTGAAAATGCATGGCCGTGCTCAGAATGGTTAAGGCTTAACCTTCTGTAAAAGTTTGACAGTTGAACTCAGTAATTCGAGAAACACTTATGGACCTAATAAGTATGGCTTGGATCTTACCTTATGTTCAGTAAGTAACACCAAGAGACAAAGGAATCAGAATGCACACTTGTCTGAATGACAAGTCGGAGACTGAAGGAAATATGTCCTTCTCCCAAGGTGCATCAGTCTAATACCAAGGTTCAGATTAATTACGAACAATTAATTCAGTGAGATCAAGTGATCGGAACAGCTAGCTGGAGCAATGCTTCCGATCAGTGAGTTCTAATCTATATTAGGCTCACAACTTACTCTTGACTGAACCTATAAGGTCACACCATTGGCATGTAACAAATCATCGGATTAAATGAATTGGATATTCATTTAATAGCTTTTCGGGAAATTAGTTCGGAAAACATAATTATACGATTTAACATTAGATCATGCAATCATATATCGTGATTGTGTATATTCGTAAGCTAGGCGAAACGAATAATCGTATCGTACGACAATGGATCGTCAAGTACGAAACGATAAATGAATTATCGAATGATAATTAAATAAAGCAAACACGAATGCAAGCCCACGAGCAAAGCGCAAGGAGCAAAGGCCCATGGCCTTGCTGCCTTGGCTGTGCACGCACGGAGAAGCAACATCAACAACAGCAGCGAGGCTCAGCCCACTGTGTGCTATGTGATGTGCGCTTGTGCGAGGCTTGGGTCGTGGGCCTTGCTGGCCGGTCGGGCTCTATGCTTGGTCGGTTAATAATTAGTAATTAATAATTACTAATTATTAATTACTACGTAATTATTAATAATTAATAATTAAGAATTAAGAATTAAGAAAAAATTATCGGATTTCCATGCAAGATCAGTGGCCGGTCAACAAACTTCCTTCCCATATCCGAAAATCAAAACAAAGTCGAATTCTCTTCTTCGTGATTAGTTGATTATTATACCCTTGTCAATGTTTTCCTCTTCTTCACTCATAATTGCACTCATATTTACACTCCATTACCCTAATTTTGTTTTGTTTTTAAGCTTAAGTTGAGATGAGAAGAATTGTACATCTATAAGTTAAGTAATTAATCCCGTTTATTTTTGTTTTTCCGTTATTTTCGTGAATTCATTATTATTCATTTTAAAAAGGTTATATTTTATTATTTAAAGAAAGATGTAACATCATTGTGGCTAGCTAAGATGGTAAAACTTGTAACTTTTAAATCAAGAGGTCTAGTGTTCAATACTTACTAACGAGCTCTACACATTCTTATAAACGCATTTTGAAAAATCTGACCAGCCGAAGAGAACTAAGCCGAAGTCATTAGAGAATTTCCCTTGAATAATTCATTCTTAGCTCTTTGGGTTCAAATTAGAATAGTGAGAACTGAGAAGAAAGGCTTCGGGGCATATTCAAACTTTTTCTGAAATCGAATTCAGCCACTCGCTAGGTAAATAATCGTTGTCCGGTTTTATTTGATCGCTTAACTCTACCAAATTCATTTTTACAAATAAATTTTTAGATCTTGGCATATTATATTTTTCCAGATGACATGAACAAACCCAGTAATTTGTATTCTTGTAACACCAATTGAAATCCTTGTGTTAGTTTTCCATCTTTTTGTTCATGTGAAAGGTCATGGCTTTATCAATTATCAATATTGGTTTGTTGATGAATTGCAGTTTAGTTGATCAGTTTTTCTTGTCTAAATCTCAAACTAGAGGGTCTGCTCCACCTGATTCACGAGGGACGGAGCCCAACTGCCGACTGCCCGAACCCGACGAACCCCATCCCGACTGACTACATTCCCCGGCGTCCAGGATTCCCGGTATATATTTTATTTATTTATTGAATTGGTAATTATTTGTTGGTTTTGGGATATTTTTTGTTCATTTAAGTTGTCTGATTTGTAAGTTAAAATTTGAAGTTAAAATTTGATTGTGAATATGTGATATGGTGAATTATTCACTTAATTCAGTGCTGAATGTTTCTTGTTATTATGAGTGGATTCTAGTGATTCGAAATGGGTATCAGCGTTGAGTTTGTGCGAAAAAAATTACTCCCTCCGTCTCTTTTCGTTCTTTACGTTTTTTCTTTTTGGGTGTCCAAATTGTTCTTTATATTTCCTTTTATATTATCACATAAATGATTTAATATTCTATCAAAATTTGTGTCCAACTATTATACTCCCTCTGTTTCTTTTTGTTTGTTACGTTTGGATTTTTGCACATTTATTAACGTATAATAGAGATTCTTTTGTTTTTTTATTAAAAAAATAAATCCAAGTAAAACTTTAATCCATTAATCATTACAACAACCAATAAGATTGTTTTATTTATCAAAATGAACCAATAATGGAAAAGCATAAAGATTGCTAACTTAACATACTTGTGAAATTGTAAAGAATTTAATGAGTTGAAAAAATTGGACCAATTAAAATTAAAAGTTAGCACAAAAATGATATTATAAATAAGTTTATAAAAGGAAAGATTTTTCCAAGTAACAAACATTGTAAAACACCATAAAAGTAATACGTAACAAACAAAAAGAAACGGAGGGAGTATTAAGTTATTAACCAATTAAATCAATTGGGTCATTTAATCCCTCACACTTTTCCATTGGGACATTAATTTTTTCTCATTTTCCCAATATCAAAATTTTGATAAGAGTGAAAACATTATAAATAAATGTAATTTTCCTCGTTTACATGAAAAACTTAAAAGAATCTCAATGCAAATTAATTATTCGTTAAAACGCGTGCAAAATACCAAACGTAAAAAACAAAGAGAGATGGAGGGAGTACCTTTTACTGTCAAAATTGTCTCTTTCGAAGCGTGGAATTCTAGGTCATTCTATAGTATGCTGATGTGTGATTGCAAGAAGTGTGGATTTGCAAGAGATTGATTTTGGAAATGGATAGAAATATAGAATTGTGTTCTTATAACCTCGAAGACATCAGTTGCCTTTTAATCAGGTGTTTCTGATATTGCATTTCGGAAAAAGAACTGAACTATATTATTGAATTCAGGGGCATTTGTGAATTCTCTCAGGAAAGTATGAATACATTGTTCTTGTGATTTTTAACTTCTACTACTACCTCAAGGAGCTATGATTTGGTTGAGAAACTCCAGTAGCTTTTTGCATGCTGTTAATAGCAGGATTTTTTTTTTTCCAGTTGGGTAGTTTGGATTTTGAAATGCTGAATTCTATGGGTAGTCTATAGAATCTATACCCTGTATGTTATATACTTATATGTGATATTAGAATATTGAGCTGAGCTCGTGGGACATGGATAACTTGAAATGGGAATTCGCCTTGTATCCTTAAGCGAAAAGAAGTAATGTCTCCAATTTAATGTAAGCCTGGCATGAGCTGAAACCAAGAGTTGGAGAATTTTGAGGTAGCATAGGGATGTTATGAACTTGATTCTTCTCATTTTCTTTCTTAAACACGTCCTTCTGACAAAGACAGTTGGTGAATGTTTTTTTATTCTGTAACTTGTATCATTGATTTTCCAAACTGAAGTCTGTTACTACAGAAGTATTCTTTCATCCTGTCATGAAAACATGAAGTCTATTTTGTGAACGTTTTTCTGGTATCTAACTTCTAAGACCGTTTTAAGGAGATATTACTTGATGAACAAACATTGATGATAATTTCTGGCGGGTTGCATGGAAGTGGCAATGCTGGATACAATCTACATCTAGCAGTATCAGGCTTTCGCTTGTCTGTTGGCCTCTTTAACTTTGCTAGTTTATCCGGATTTTAAATACTCCTGTTACCCGTCAGCAAAACCAGTAATGTTTTCAGTGGGTAACAAGATGTTATATGCAATGTATAAAAAGGCTCAAGGCGCACCAAGGCGATTTGGAGTTCCCAGCGCCTTCAATAAAGTGAGGCGCCCCTAATAAAAAGTAAAAAAAATTGTGAAAAGGGGTGTGTGCCTTAGTGCGCCTCCCACAGACATAAAACTATAAAAGGCACTGGCTCCAAACGCCTTGCGCCTCAGGCGCACCTTACATTGGTCATATGAACTTTGACCAATTGTTTCATTCTGTTTCTTCCTCTAGTTGTAAATTCTTGAGCTTTGAGGAATGTATAATTCTATTTTGTATGGGATTTGGGGGTGTCTGTTAATTTGTTACCGTGTAAATTGCAAGTCCCACTTAGGGTACGTTGGTATGGTTGGAGGAAACAAAATGAATTGAAATCCAATGAGAGAGGGAAAGGGTAATGATAACCATTACTTTATAGACTGTTTGATTTGAGAATGGCATCAAATGAAAGAGGAAGGAGCGAGGAGGGAGATTGAGGAGGGTAACATGATATGTTACCACTAGTTTGGTGAGGGTAATAGGTGGGTCGAATCAATTGCCTTGACGTAAGGAAAACTGTTACCATACCCGTCAAACCAAGCATTCTATAACGGAAATACTTCAGTGATTCTATTTCCATCCCTTACATTATTATACCAAACATGCATTTGGAGTGTGTTTGGTTGAGAAGAAATCATTTTCCAATTACTTTCCTGTTTTCCTTCGTTTGTTTTGGTAAGAGGTGGAAAATGGTTATCCCGAGGACTGGTATACAAACTTTAGGTATTGCTTCATTGCTTTGTTTGTGTTGTGGATTCTGGAAACTACTAAAGAAGGCAATCAGACCTTGTTTCAGGCAGCCTTTGCGATGCACGTGTTGCCTTGAGAAATGTACAACGTGTGTATTAGCAAATTTTCTGTGCATGATTAATTAGTGTACTGCTATATAGCTATTGAAGTATCAAGTAATCTTCAAGAGTTCATAACATGGAGTTTTGTGTTTCGAAGGCCTGTTTTTATTAACATAGCACATAAAACTGTTCCTACCAACTATAGAACATACTCTGTATTTATCACTATCTTTGGGATAAACAGGTATGCTCAGAAAGTTTCAGAAGTATAATATTACCACTATACAACTTGCCCAAAGAGCAATCTTTTGGCGGAGATTACATAATGGCCCAGACACTATAGAAGAGATGCTTGACCGGCATTTGGTGAAAGAGAAACCATCATACAATGATGATGAAAATGAGCTCTTAACTCGGCAACGACTCACCAGCACACGACGTGAGGCATTGGGTCTTTACAGAGATATACTTCGTGCAACACGGTTCTTCATGTGGCCTGACTCCAAAGGGGTGTTGTGGCGAGATATCCTAAGAGAAAATGCTCGTAAAGAATTTGAAGACGCTCGGTTTGAGAAGGATCCTGAAGTAATTACTCGGTTGTTGATTGGTGGTGGAGATGCTGTTCAAGCTGCTCTTGACAAGGTTGCTGAGAAACAGAGAGAACAGATAGAGAAGGAACAAAGTGGCACAAGTTAATGATGAACTCTGACTGTACGGAAGCTGAATTGTGTACTGTGTTATATTCTTGTATTAACTGGTATAAGCTGCCATGATTGCAGAATTGTGCATACTGTCTTTGGTGGACTGGTGTCTGGGATTTGTGTCCAACAGTTAAAAATCTTCATCCCGTTTTGATGTCGACATCTTATTAGTCATCGGTTTTAGATTGGTTCTTTTTGGATTTTGCTTTTGTTCTTTCTTTCTTAGCCCTATTGTAAATAAATAAATAAATAAATAAAAAACAGAATCATGTTATGAAATATTATATGGATGTCCATTATATTCCTAGTATCTTTCCAGAATATATCTTAAGATTTATTGTTTTTCAAGCAAATCTTATTCTATTGTATGTATATATATACCGCATTGTTTATGGAATAATACACAGTTGTTCTCTCCCAATTTCCTATTCTTCTCTTTGTTTCACAACACGTTATCAGTATCAAACCCTAGCCGACTAAGTGAACGAGAAGAAAAACTACCGTCACTGAAGTAAGTACAATTACCCGTTATATTACTTAATTTGATCTTCATGTTATAATTATATTACAGACCGAATGATATGATAGACACACATGCTTAATTTATTTGTTATTGAAGCTTGAGATTAATCGGTTAAGTTTATTATTGTGTGTCGATCTATTAAGCTGACGAGATTTATTGGTTAAGTTTATTATGCGTGTCGATCTATTAAGCGGACGGATACATATTAAATCTATCAAGCGTGTGTTTATCAAGCTTCAATATTAAGCGGACGAAAACATGTTATTCTTTGTTTAATTTGTGCTATGATATTGCCGTAAATTGGGGGAGTAGTCTCGATTCATATGTATATGTTTTGTTTAATTTGAGGCTTTATTATTTAATTAATCAAATATATATATATATATATATATATATATATATATATATATATATATATATAGGGAGGGATCCGGTGAGAACACCTCCTTATGTAAGAACACTTCTTATGGTGAGAACACTTCTTATGGTGAGAACACTTTTACACTCTCTATGTTCTATATTTGTTCAACAATGTTTTAAATTTTTTAACTCATGTTCTAAATTTATTCAACCATGTTCTAAACTTATTTAACCATATTCTAAATTGGTTCAGCCATGTTCTAAATTTATTCAAGCATGTTTTAATTTTATTCAACCATGTTCTAAATTTTTAACCTCATGTTCTAGATTAATTCAAACATGTTCTAAAATTATTCAACCATGTTCTAAATTTTTAACCTCATGTTCTAGATTAATTCAAGCATGTTCTAAAATTATTCAACCATATTCTAAATTTGTAAGCTCATGCTCTAAAATTATTCAACCATGTTCTAAATTTGTAAGCTCATGTTCTAAATTTATTTAAGCATGTTCTAAATTTATTAAAACATGTTCTAAATTTATTCAAACATGTTCTAAATTTATTGAACGATGTTCTAAATTTTCAAACTCATGTTCTAAATTTATTCAACCATGTTCTAAACTTATTCAACCATGTTCTAAACTTATTTAACCATGTTCTAAATTTGTAAGCTCATGTTCTAAAATTATTCAACCATGTTCTAAATTTGTAAGCTCATGTTCTAAATTTATTCAAGCATGTTCTAAATTTATTCAAGCATGTTCTAAATTTATTCAACGATGTTCTAAATTTGTTCAACCTTGTTCTAAATTTTTTCAACCATGTTCTAAATTTGTAAGCTCATGTTCTAAATTTATTCAAGCATGTTCTAAATTTATTCAAGCATGTTCTAAATTTATTATATGCTTTACTAGCACAATAAAAGCGATATAAGTTAATTATCAAGAGGTTCAATCAAATTATAATGCGAATTGAAAAAGTAAATTTACCACATAAATCACTAAAATAAGTTATTGAAATTACAAAATTGATAACTAAAATCAAAATTCGGAATAATACATTTGAAACAAATCTAAGAAGATATTACAAAATTAAAATCAACCAAAATCTTTAAAATCTGTCCTCCTGGATTAATTCGGTCCATCTCTACCGTCGCCTCTTAGTCTCTCCACCAGAAATCACAAGCACATCACCACAACCACAGATATATTTCGCAGCCACCAAATTGAACTCGATTTTAATTTTTGCGATTGAAATTGATTTCGAATTGAGAAATCGAAGAAATGAGAATTGCTGGATTGAAATTACCTATTGAAATTGGCGATTGAAATTGATTTTGAATCGAGAAATATGAATTGCTCGCGTCGATCAGAGGAACGAGGAGGAAAATCGTCCGATGTTGGTGGTGGCTACGAGCGGCGGCGAGCGAAATCGATTGAAATCAATTTCGATTTCTGAATCTTACCGAATTAGCCGATCGAATTGATTTTAGAATCGCATACGATTGAAATCGATTTCGATTTCGAACACCAGTGAATCACCATCAATCATTCGCAATTTGATTCGCTAAACACAACCACCGCCACCACCATTTTTGGTACGATTCTGGTTCGGCGGCGGCGAGAGGCGATTGTATTGTTGCGAGCATCGGCGGCGATTGAATTGATGCGACCGGCGGCGATTGAATTGCTGCGAACGGCGAGCAGTGGAGGAGGCGAGAGGCGAGCAACGACATCGGATAGAGAAGAAGCGGCGGGGAGAGGGCAGCGGAAATGGCCGGATGTTGGTAGCTACGAGCATGAATCGCCGAGAAAATTTGGGGCAAAAATCACCCGCCGGTGAAGAGAGAAGAGAGAGAAAGTTGTGAGGAATTGAGGAGAGAGAGGGGGAATTGAGGAGAGAGAGAGAGGAATCTGGAAAAAAATAGCGTGAATGATTTATTAAATTAGGGTATTTGTTTATAAAAATTACGAAAATGCCATTATAGAAAGTGTTCTCACCGTAAGAAAGTGTTCTCACGAGAGCCTTCCTCTATATATATATATATATATATATATATATATGTATATATATATATACATATATATATATACATATATATATATATATATATATATATATATATATAGGTTTAGGCTCACGTGAGAAGTACATCTTACGTGAGAAGGGTGAGAAGTATTTACGACCGTTTGATGAAGTTAATCAACGGAGCGGATTGTTCGACCTCGGTTGATTATTCGACCTTTGTAATAACAGTATCGTAATTTTGGAAAATTGGCCCCACGTGCACTTTTATTTCACCGTCCTCTTGTCCATGTTATTTGAAAGCTCTGTGAGCTTGTTAATGGCACCCATTGTTTGGAATAAAATTGATTACCCCTCAACTTAATTAAATCCTTTAGCCTCCCACTTTCTCTCTCCTCTTAGCTTACCTACAATCAATGACTTTTGGGCAACAATCGATTTTCTTCTTTGTTCAACTAATTCTCCATTAAATATAAATTAATCCCATAATTTTTTTCTGGGAAACATTGATCATTTAATCTCATAGAATTTCCATCACTTCTTCCTTAAGTGAATTTCCATCTCTACGGTTAGTTACCTGATGTACCTGGAATGGTAGCTCGATGTATCTCGAATGCTTAGTTGATGTACCTCGAATACTTTGTTGATGTATCTGTGATATTTAGTTGATGTACTTCTAATTTTTTTTCAATGTATCTCTAACATATATTGACTGCATATGCTTCCCGTCTGTTCCCAACCACCAGGAGTCCACCACCACCGCCGCCAAGTTTCATTTCAGCCACTTAAACAAGGCAGAGACTTCAAGAGGTACATCGGTAATTTAAGGATACCACAAAATAATAACCGACTGCGGATTATAAGAAAGCAAGTGATTGCTATGAAGGATGAAGAAAAGAGACGAATTGCACGCCATTTTTGAGAGCTCTATCAATGCTCCATGTAGAAGACAAAAGGGGAGGAGACAGAAAGTGATTAGCATCTTTTTACTTTGTTTGAGTCACGTGACCTTGGCACTATATCTGAGCAATTAATATTTAGTTGATGAATTGCTTTTCTTTTTAAGCCATCAGATGTATTATTTCTACGGACTAGATTACTTCTCACGCTTCTCACCATAAGACCCCATATATATAAAGTAGCATATTTGCTGAACTATTAGAGCGCCACCTAGGATTACTAATGGTTTCGGCCAATGAAAAATAAGATTTCTAATTTATTTTTGAATTAAAAAAATCGAGTGCCACGTAGATAATTAATTAGATGCCACGTAGATATTTAAATTAATTAATTAATTACTAATATATACAATTCCATCCAAAATCAAACACTTTAATAATTAAAAAATAAATCTAAAATAAAATTCATCCAAAATCAAACACTAATCTAAAATAAATTCAATCCAAAATCAAACATTAATTCAATATTAGAGCGCCACGTAGGAAATCTAATGGTTTCGGCCAATGAAAAATAAGACTTCAAAATTATTTTTGAATTAAAAAGTCGAATGCCACGTAGATAAATAATTAGGTGCCACGTAGATATTTTTATTAATTAATTATTAATATTTCTTACATACAATTGCATCCAAAATCAAACACTATAATAATTAAAAAATAAATCTAAAATGAAATTCAATCAAAAATAAAAATAATCAATCTAATCTAATATAAATATAGCAGTTGATATATATAGGAGTTTTATTTTAACGTAACAATTTAATAGAAATCGTGCATCGCACGGGCTAAAATCTAGTATGTTAATATAAGCAACTACTATATCTTTAAGGAAAAGGCTACACACCGACGTGGCATCCACGGATTGGAGGAAGCAAAATGTGGACCCTTCCAAATTTTGGAAATTGGATTTGAATTTTTGAACCAGATTTCAATTCGAAATTCAAAAATTAATTCTTTTATTTTCCTTTTTATTTAAGTATATATTTTTTAGGAGAGAGAATTTATACCGGAAAATTTTTGCCGGCCAGTCACTTTTCCGGGTACTCAATGATGTTATTAGATAGGATCGGATCATCCCTATCTTTCCGATTGCTTCCCGTTAGACGGTTTTCCGGGTACCTGGTTTTCCATCTTCATGGAAAGGCCGTGGGTTTCTAGATCTAGAACTGATTTTCTTCGGAATTTGGTACTATATGTAATTATTTAATGCAGTATGAAACATTTTTCAATAATTATTTCCAGAAAATTGTAGCCGATCGGCCGTTTTTCCTAGTACCCATTGATAGAAGTAGAGACGATCCGGTCATTTCGTTCTATCCGATTGCTTATCGACTGTCGTTTCTCTGGGTACTGTTACGGTTTTCCATCCGTCTTTACCACCGATAGACCGTGGGTTTCCAGATCTAAAATTATTTAATTCGGATTTTTGTACAGTATGTAATTGTGTAATGAAGTATGTAATATATTCATTTTTGAGGTAGTAATTGCCTTGTAAGATGTTACATATTTGATTTTACGAATCATATACGTGATGATACCCCTGTTAACTTGGTCACTAATGCTTACACTAACTCCTTGCGATACACGCCCCACGCGGGATAGAATCCCATATCATGCATGCCCCCCCTCCCCATTTTTTTCCTGGTGGATAAAAAAACATCATTATTTTAATATTTTAAATCTAAGAAATTGTAAGTACTTATGCTATAATTTTTGTTTATTTCTTAATTTAATTGGGAATGGAGTTGCTCAATGAAACTGGTAATAGGAGAGAGAAAGAAAGAGGGAAGTGATAATAGAGAAGATCTAAAATTGTTTAATTCGGATTTTGTACAGTATGTAATTGTGTAATGAAGTATGTAATATATTTATTTTTGAGGTAGTAATTGCCTTGTAAGCTGCTACATATTTGATTCTACGATTCATATACGTGCTGATACCCCTGTTAACTTGGTCACTAATGCTTACACTAACTCCTTTCAATACACCTACCGTGGGATCGAATCCCATATCATGCATGCCTCCCCCCTCCCCCCATTTTTTTTGCTGGTGGATTTTTTTAAATTTTTTAATTTAATTAAATCTATGAAAATTCTGTTTATTTTTTAATTTAATTGGGGATGGAGTTGCTCAATGAAACTGATAATGGAAGAGAGAAAGAAAGAGGGGAGTGATAATAGAGGGGAGAGGGACAAATTAAAATAGAGCGGAGAGTGACAAATTAAAATAGAGCGGAGAGTGACGACTTAATTCTTAATTTAATTCTTACTACCACAGATCACAACTTGAATTAGCTGAAGGGTCCACAATTTTCGTCGCCCAATCAAGGCCCACCAGCTCATTGTGTATTATAACGAACCACAATGTAATAAAGTCATAAAAGAAATTCATAAACATAAGAATAATAATAGAGATAATAGGGTTGCGCTTGAGAGGGTTCGAAGCAGGAACCTCTCCTTCGTCTTCGACGCCATGGCAAGGCCTCGCAAGCACAACCAATCATCTCAGAAAGGGAAGAAGACAAGACAAGCTCCTTCCTCACGACCTAATACGCGTGCGACCACAAAGGAATTGCTGAACTCATCAATGGAGGTTGAAGGAATCGATTCTGAGAAGAGCGAAGTTGAATACCCAGACCCAGATGAACTGATTCTCTCACCCAAAATGGCACTAAAAGATTTGCAACATCAATCTCAAGTGCGGAATGATTTCAATGCCTGGCTTAATGGCCTCCAATCAAGTAATGATGTTCGAACCCATTTTCGTTCTCAAATTGGCGGGAACACAAACAGAGTAATCTCCCCTGTTCTTCCTTGCGATTTTAATCAAACTGTTGATGTTGATCCTATTCCTGTGATTGATAATGCTGAAACATTGAATAAACCCCCTCCTGTTTGTATTGATTTTGATGACATTGCGGAGGAAATCAGTTTCTGGGAATCAGCTGTCATTTGCTATGTTTTGGGGGCTAATTCACCACAACATGTGATGGAAGGCTTTTTCCATAGAATTTGGGGTAAGATGGGGGTTGATAAAGTGTCATTAGTTGGAAAGGGTATTTTTCTGGTTCGATTTATAACAATGGAGAATTGTAGTAAGGTGTTACAGGGGAATGCCCAATTTTTTGATTCAAAACCCTTGATCATTAAACAATGGTCTGCTGATGCCAATATTGCAAAAGAACCTGTGAAAACTTTACCTATCTGGATTAAACTACCTGCTCTGGATGTGAAATACTAGGGTGAGAAGAGTTTGAATAAGATTGCTGGCCAGATTGGTCAAGTCATTAGAGTAGACCAGGCCACCCTTAAGAGAGACAAGCTTATGTTTGCAAAGGTGCTAGTTGAGGTGCAACTAGATCAATCATTTCCTACCACAATTCAATTTGTGAATGAGAAGGGTGCTTTGATTGATCAACAAGTTACTTATGACTGGCTGCCTTTGATCTGTTCAAAGTGCAAAGGCATGGGACATCTAGCTAATGACTGTCAGATCCACACCAAAAAGCCTATTACCAAGAAAGTTTGGGTTCCTAAACAACCAACTAAGAAGGCCCCTCTAACTGTGACTAACACAGTTGCTGCTGATGCAACTACTGATGCACAGGATGAAGGGTTTATACAGGCTACAAGTTTTAGTTGGCAGAAATGTCAAGAGTTAAGGCCAGTACACACTAGGAATAGCTTTGCAGTGCTACATGAGGTGGAAAGTGTGTTTTCTGATGTGGTGGAAGGGGATGGTTCATTAGGTCAGGGGGTGAAATCCCCTTTGCCTAATGGATAATATCCTTTGTTGGAATGTGAGGGGACTGAAAAGGGTGTGGAGAAGCAAAATAAGGTGAAGAAATTCCTCCTCTATCACCAAATTAAGTTGTTCAGTTGCCTTGAAACCAGGGTTAAGGGGATTAAGATGGGTCCTCTTTACCTCAATCTGTGTCCTGGGTGGTGTTTTACTACCAACATCAGTCAACATAAGAATGGAAGAATAATAGTGGGGTGGGATCCAGATGCCTTTGAAGTCAACATCATCTCTATGAGCCCTCAACTTGTCCATTGTCATGTAACTGCAAACCAAGTGGCAAAAAGTTTTATTGCACTTTCATTTATGGCTACTCAGATAAGAAAGGGAGGGAATCTCTTTGGATGGATCTTTGCTCTCTTGCAACCATGATCTCTTCAGCCTGGGTGATCATGGGGGATTTCAATGCTATTATGGCAATTGAAGACAGGATTGGTTCTACTGTTAGAATGGCTGAAATTCAACTAATGAGATCCTGCATGACAACTTGTCAGCTTAATGAAGTCAAAACTGTGGGGAGACATTATACCTGGACCAACAAACAAGATGGTTCAGCTAGAGTGTTCACTAGAATTGACAGAGTGCTTGCTAACAATCAATGGGAGGACACTTTCCCATCTGCTGAAGCTGCTTATTTGCTTGAAGAAGAATTGGACCACTGCCTTATGATCTTGAGTTGCTATAAAAATATCCAGCAAAAGAAGCCCTTCAGGTTCTACAATATGTGGATCCATTCTGATAAGTTCATGCCCTTGATTGAAACAAACTAGAAGAAAGATGTTCATGGCTGTCACTTGTTTAGAGTTCTGCAAAGATTGAAATTGATCAAAGCAGAGTTGAAAATTCTGAATAAATCTGGGTTTGATGCAGTGGAAGCTACTGATATTAAAACCCATGTTGAACTCCTTGTGGCTCAGAATGCTCTCCATGCTGCACCTGGTGACAGTCAATTAGCTACTGAGGAGAAAGAAGCTAATGCAGCCTACCAGCAAGCCCACCAGAATTATCTATCCTTCCTTCATCAAACAGCCAAACTCAAATGGTTTGAACTAGGAGATGAAAACTCTAGACTCTTTCATTTGAGTATAAAACAAAGGAGGAAGCAGAACAAGATCAACTCTATTCATGATCAAGAGGGGAATTGGGTTCAGTCCAGTGATGGGGTTCAAGATGCTTTTACCCAATTCTATACTTCACTCTTTGGTGTAACCATGGAAAATAGGACTGCAGTGAAGTTAATTGTGATTGATCAAGGGGCTAGACTGAATGAGGATCATCTAGCTATTTTGAGAGCTCCAATAGATGAAAATGATGTCAAAATAGTTCTCAACACAATTCCTAACAACAAAGCACCTGGTTTAGATGGATTCAGCAGCCAATTCTTCAAAGCTACTTGGCCAATTATCAAAGATGACATTTGCTTGGCCATTGGGGATTTTTTCAAAACTGGGAAAATTCTCAAGGAAGTGAATGTAACTTCTATCTCTCTTGTTCCTAAACTGACATGTGCCAAACTCTGTCAGTGACTTCTGACCTATTGCTTGCTGCTCTGTGATTTACAAGTGTATATCCAAGATCATGTGTTCTAAACTCAGGCAAATCCTTCCAGCTATTATTTCTCCCACTCAAGGGGCATTTGTTGCAGGCAGATCTATCTTACACAATGTGTTGATCTGTCAAGATATCATCAAGTTATATAATAGAGGAAATTCAAGGCCAAGTTGTATGATGAAACTGGATCTCAAGAAAGCCTATGACACTGTTGAGTGGAAGTTTATAGAAGAAGTAATGCATGCTTTTGGCTTTCCCTCACACTTTATCCAACTGGTAATGACTTGTCTTACCACTACACAATATTCTCTTCTCATCAATGGGGTTCCTTCTCCACTGATCCAACCTAAGAGAGGACTAAGACAAGGAGACCCTCTCTCCCCTCTCCTGTTCACCTTATGTATGGAATATTTTTCCAGAGTAATGAAATTGGTTGCAGCACACCTCAATTTCAAATTCCATTCCAGATGCAAAACTCTTCAACTCAATCATCTTTGCTTTGCAGATGATCTGCTGCTTTTCTGTCATGGGGATGTGACTTCTTTTAAGTTGATGTTGGAAGGCTTAAATCTCTTCTCCTCTACTACTGGTCTACAGGTGAACCCTAGCAAATCCTCTATATACTGCAGTGGGTTAGACTCTTCCACTAAAACTTGTCTCACTGAGCTCTCTGGCTATACTGTAGACACTCTCCCCTTTAAATACCTAGGGGGTGCCAATTAGCTTTAAGAAAATTCAAGTTGGTGATTGCAATTTGCTGGTAGAAAAAATGGTTTCAAGAATTAAAACATGGAGTTCTAGGCATCTTTCCTTTGCAGGAAGGATGCAGCTAGTGAATTCTGTGCTTATGAGCATTAGTGTGTACTGGTGTCAGCTGTTCCTCATTCCATCCACCATAATGAAGAAAATCAATGCCATTTGAAGATCTTTTCTCTGGTTTGGAGCTTAGGATGATGCCAGACCAGGGAGTGTTAACTGGGATAAGTTGTGTTTCACCAAAGAGCAAGTTGGGCTTGGCTTTAGAAACCTTGCTATTTGGAATCAGGCAGCTGTTGGTAAATTGGCTTGGGCCATTGAGCAAAAACAGGACAATCTTTGGGTGAAATGGATCCATGCTCTCTATGTTAAGAACAAAAACTGGCAGCTCTATGTTCCACCATTAGCTGCTAGCTGGCCTGTCAAGTTCATTTGCAAGGTCAAAGATGCCTGTAATTACAAATATCAGGGGTCTGCTTGGCTTTCTACTCCCAACTACTCGATTAAAAACACTTACACTAGTTTGTGTACTCAACCTGAAACTAATCACTGGTCTAGTTTTATCTGGAACAGACTGACTATTCCTAAACACAGGTTTTCTCTACTTGATAGACACAAAACCAAAGCTAGATTATTCAACTATGGCATATGGGATGACAACCTGTGTGCTATATGTGGCAGTGCTCCTGAAACCAGTGCTCACTTGTTTTTTGAGTGCTCTTACAGTACGGATTGTCTGGTTAGGGTGCTTAGCTGGCTAGGCATCAATCACACCAGGAAGAATGTGTTACAAGTCCTTCATTAGACAAGAAGATACTGCAGGAATGCTTTCAAAAGGAAGTTCATACTTGCTGCTGTTGCTGGCTTGGTTTATCATATCTGGAGAGCAAGAAACAGCTCAGTTTGGGAAGGAGCTGTCCCCACAGTTCCTACTTTGATTCATGCCTTAAAGAGTGATGTGAAACATCGAGTTCAACAAGTCTGTGCAAATAGACGA
This sequence comes from Spinacia oleracea, assembly GCF_020520425.1. Classification (NCBI taxonomy): domain Eukaryota; kingdom Viridiplantae; phylum Streptophyta; class Magnoliopsida; order Caryophyllales; family Amaranthaceae; genus Spinacia; species Spinacia oleracea. Next base: position 95,060,170 of record NC_079491.1, on the reverse strand, counting down.
AACAGTGAAAATAGGGAATGGTTACAAACTTTGTAATTAGCCTAGGTGTGTTTTTTGGCTCACTGTGTTTGAGTTTGTTGCTGCTTTGGGGTGCCTGTTCCCCTTAGCTTGTGTTTTTTATAGTGTTGTTTCTAGGCTTAGGCTTTCTGTTTGCTTTGGGGTGAAAGACCTCTCCCCCTTAGCTAGGTTGTAATTGGTTGTTGGTGATTAATATATTCCCCCTTGCTTGCTTGCCAAAAAAAAAAAAAATTAAAAAACATACGGATTATGATTCAAGTAGCCAATGTCGAACTCCAACAAGACAACATCATGGCCAGCCTCCATGTTAGTTCTTTGTTATTTTTAGATTCCATGCACGGTGAACAGTCGACAAATCAATGATCCCGCATAAAGTCCTAAACCGATAAATATAAATAGCAACGCGTAGCCAACCATAGATATGGCACAGTTTTGTCACCCAACATTTCGTTATGTTCCAGGCAACTCGCCCATGCGCAGACGTTTCAAGATGACGTGCAAACTTAGAGTGTTTCTTCTCACTTTGTAGGCTCCACTTAGAGGACTAAGCGTCATTCAAATATTCAATTAAGGGTTAAGACAGATTCTTTACGATTGGTGTGTAGGTGCTTATACATAGTTTCAGGCATGGTGTGTGGTGTAGCATTGAAGTTCAAAGGATGGATAATCTATTGTTTGCAGAGAGGAAGGGAATGTGTGACTGTGTGAGTTAGGGTGCAGTAAGGATTAGTTTTTTTTTTAATAGATATCGTTTAATTTCCACTTCCTTCCCAAGTACTCCTTGTTCAATATTAGTTTCTTTAAAGCATTGATATTAAATACGGGAGAGATTGATGGAGAATGATGATTGACGAATTTCCCTCAGTACGTTTTAGTGAGTTGAGATAATTCTTTTCAGTTTTATTGCTAGAAAGAAACAAACAGGCCCGACCATTAAGTCGGTCCAGAAAATGGTCCCAAATAATGAAGGTGGCTTAAAAATTAATGGGCTAAAATTTGGTTGTTGGCTTGCTGTCTGGTCAGGTCGAGGGTTTGATCCCCAACCCTTCAATTTTGTAGGGGAAAAAATTAATGCGAATTATTTTTTTCATTTTCGCTATTAGCGCAAAAACCTATTACTAAATGTAATTAATATCGACTACTCGCTGGTAAACATAATATTCATTATTATTAAGACCAGGTGGAACTTCACTATATTTAATAATTTAATATAGTGAAATGCCCACATACACATACACGTGGCACTTATTGATTGGGCCTCTAGATAAAACACAATACCAATTACAATGGATATCGACTACTCGAGTTATATTAGACCTGCTAAACATAATATATTGTTACATACGTACACTTCCGAGGAAAACCATTGAATTATACAACACAAGACTAACAATAATAATAATAATAATAATAATAATAATAATAATAATAATAATAATAATAATAATAATAATAATAATAATAATAATAATAATAATAACTCAAAAGGGGGCGATTTTGTGCGTCATTATGGGCGACTAGGGCAGTTCATTTTCCGGCGCAGGCTTCTGCATTTTCCGGTACAGGCTTCTGCAATTTAGTCCGGCGAGGGGTCCAACATCGGTTTGGCGGTGGTTGCGGAAAGGGTACGACGTTTCAGCGGTGTTTTCAGGTGGCAACAGGCGGTTACAATTGCAGTTTCTGGTGCAGGCTTAAACGGCAACGGTGCAATTGCAGTTTCTGGTGCAGGTGGGACGGTTTTCACTGCAGTTTTGGGTCGGTTTTAGGCGAGTATCCGTGGTGGTTCAGGCGATGGTCTTAGACGGTAGTATTGGGTCAGTCTCAGGCGAGTTCTTGGGCAGTTTGTGATCAGTTTCCGGTTGTGTTTGTCGTGTGTGTTGGTGGGCGGTTTATTTTTGTGGGCGGTTTGTTACCGGCAGTGTTTGTGGGCGGTCTTTGTGATCAGTTTCTGGTGTCGAGGTTCGTGGTTCAAGGTTTTCCGGCGACTTGTATCTGGAAGGTGGTCTGTGAATGCTGCGTATTTTTCTGGGGTTTGGAGTTGTGATTGCTGCATATTTGGCTGGTGTTGGTATTCGGTGCTGCTGGTCGAGGTTGTGTTACCGGTGCTGCGTCGTATTGGTGTTCGCAGTTGCTGGTTTGTGTTGTGGTCGCAGTTGCAGGATCGTGGTGGAGTGTTTGTTGTGTGGTTGCAGTTATTGTTTTGGTGTGTGGAGTGTTTGTTGTAGTAGTGTTACCACGTTATTATTATTACCACGGGCTACTATAATGTCTGCTGGTGTGGTGCGTTTTCATTGTCCATTTGTGGGTCATAGTGGGTGTCAAGACGGCGGTGGAAATGGGCTTACTAAGAGCTCTTTGATCACTCATCTTCGTGATCGTCATTGTAGGGGTGATGCTCAAGTGGTCACACGACACTCTCTAACCACTGACTTGGCTATTTTTTCTGAGGCTGAGTTGACCTTCCGCCGTATGGGGATTGTTTTAAGACGCATGCTCTTCGTGCTAAATGTCGTCATGGTTCTGCTTTTGTGGCCCCGCCTGTTGTTGAGGATGGTGTTGTTCGGTTTGTGCTCTATGGTTTTTCTAAACCGTCACGTGCTTCTGATGTTCGAATGGATACTACGGCGCAAGAACAAGATTGTGGTTTTTCCGTCACTCTTCTTGACAGATTGTTTTCTAAACGACTTTGCACAGTGAAATCCATCCCTCCTAAATGTCGTTTGGGTTTTTCCTGGGTTTTGAGAGGCGCGCTTGATAGGGTTATTTGCAGGCTTGAGGACATCTCTTATTGGGTTAAACTTCTTGTGCTGCCTCTATGTATCCTTAAGACCTTTAGTCCGAGAAGTAATCGTGAGTGCACATCTGCCGTAAGGCGGCAACGGCAGGAGGAGAGCATTGTTAATGCTATTCGTACTTGGAGTAAGCCGGGTGGTGATATGCTTCTTTTGCGGGAAGCTTTGGCAGCTGGATCCCCTACTTTGATGGATGCTGATGAGGGTCTTGATTTAACAGAGCGTAATATCAAGCAGTGTCGTAGGAAGATTGGTGATGGCCATTACAGTGCTGCAGTCCGTGTTCTTTCTTCTTCTGGTGTTGCGCCTTATAATGAGGCCACTCTTGCGGATTTGCAGTCGAAACACCCTTCGTTTCCAGCTCCGTCCTTGCCTGATATTCATGTTGATGACCATCATCTCATTGCTACTTCTGCTGTTGTTTTGGACCGGATTAGGAGTTTTCCTCGTGGTACATCTTGTGGGAGGGACGGTCTACGAGCTCAACACCTTATGGATTGCTTGAGTGGGGCTGCTGTGGCTGTTTCTGATGAATTACTTGACTCCATCTCTGGGGTGGTTAATCTCTTTTTAACTGGGAAATTCCCTAGGGGTTTGGGTGAGTATGTTGCTAGTGCTCCCCTCACCCCTCTTGTCAAGCCCGGTGGTGGTATTCGTCCTATTGATGTTGGTACTGTTTGGCGACGTCTGGTTTCGAAGGTTGGTGCTGTTATGGTTGGTCCGTCTTTGGGATGTTATTTTGATGGTCTTCAATTTGGTGTTGGGGTATCTGCGGGTGGTGAGGCAATTCTTCATGCTGTGAACAGGTTGATTGAGGATCGGGGTTCTGATGTGGGTCTTTCAATGTTGTTGGTGGATTTTCAAAATGCCTTCAATTTAGTTGACCGAACGACCATGTTGCGTGAAGTTCGTCTTCGTTGTCCTGGCATTTCGCGATGGGTTGAATTCTGCTACTCTACTCCAGCCAGATTGTATTATGGGGAGCATACCTTATGGTCGTCTCAGGGTGTGCAGCAGGGTGATCCCCTTGGTCCTCTGCTATTTGCTTTGGTTTTACAACCCATGGTTTGTAAAATCAGGGATGCTTTTGATTTATGTCTTCAGGCATGGCATTTGGATGACGACACTATTATTGGTGATACCTTGGTGGTGGGGAAGGTTATGCAGTTGATTATGGAGGAAGGGCCTTGTCTCGGATTACATCATAACGTGGAGAAGACTGAGGTTTTCTGGCCTACAGAGGACCCTCGTAGCAGGCTTGTGGGGGTCTTTCCCGCTGATATTGCTCGTCCTTTGCATGGTGTTAAGTTGCTTGGGGGTCCAGCTAGTTTCGATCCAGTTTTTAGTGGTGAGCTTGTGATGCAGAGGGTAACCAAGACCATTGGGCTTATGGATAAGGTTGCTAAGCTTGATGATCCTCAGTGTGAGTTGTTGTTACTTAGGGCATGTACTGGAGTTTCTAAACTCTACTTTGCTTTGCGTACTTGTCTTCCTGGTATCTTTGAGGCGGCTCAGCGCTCTTTCGATGAGGGTCTTCGTTCTTCCTTGGAGCGTATTGCTACTGCTTCGAGGCCTGGCTTTGGTGATTGGCAGTGGCATCTTGCCACCTTACCTTTTTCCTTTGGCGGACTTGGTGTCTATTCCGGAGGTGATGTTCGTCATTATGCTTTTCTTGCTTCTCGTTTGCAGTCTTCTGGTTTGCAGACAAAGCTTCTACGGCATGCTGGTATTGTTGGTCCTGGTCGAGCATTTGAGGATGCGTTGAGTCTATATAATAGAACGGTGGAGTATGACATCCTGAGTAACCCTAGTGAGGTCGCTGCCCCTAAACTCATGAAGAAACTTGCAGATATAATACTTCACAAAGGTTACTGCATCTGCAGAATCCACATTCTCTTTATCTTCTCGACAGTTGGCGTTGTGGAAATCGCAGCAGGGAGATCACACCTCTGCTTGGCTTCGTGTGGTCCCCATATCAGGTTTGGGAAAGACGATGAATGCTAAGGCTTACCGATGAGTGTTGTGTTACCGGTTGGGGGTTCCTTTGTTCTCTGTTACGGCGCCATGTTCTGCTTGTTCCAGGGTCTTTGCGGGAGACATCTTTGGTGATCATGCGGTGTCATGTGCCGACATCGTGGGTATTAAACATCGGCATAATGTAGTTTGGGATACCCTTGTTGACGTTTGTTATCGCTCTGGGATTTTGGCGCGGAAAGAGGTTGATGTTGGTCTATCTGGAGGGAACGATGTGGCACTCTGACCAGCAGACGTGTTGCTCTACTCTTGGGATCGTGGCTGTGATGTGTGTGTTGACTTGACGGGATTATCCCCTTTGACACAGTCTGGGTTGGTTGGATTTGTCCCGGGCCGGGTTGTGGCTGATGCAGCTATTCGGAAACGGGCCAAGTACGAAGCACGTTGCAGGGCCATTGGTTATGGCTTTCTTCCGTTCTCTTTCTCTTCTTTGGGGGAGCTGGATAAGAATGTTGTAGCGTTGCTGAAGCGGATTCAGAAGTTTTCTAGGTCTCAGGACATTGGGGCTCGTGCTGCTGCTCATATTTTCACCAGGATAGGCTTTGCTATAGCCAGAGGAGTGGAGGCCCAGATTGTATCTCGGCTTCCCACTAACTATTTGTAAATTATTTGACTTTGTTGGCATTTGATTTATAATAATAATAATAATAATACTACTAATAATAATAGTAATAGTAATAATAATAATAATAATAATAATAATAATAATAATAATAATAATAATAATAATAATAATAATAATAATAATAATACACACCCCCATACATTCACATAAAACAAATTACAAACATGATACTAACACACACACACCCCATAAATATGGCGCTAGATATTAACTTGTCATAATTCGCAGCATCTACGATCTTAATCATCACCTGCATAAGAAATGCCTCTTGAGTCGGTCCTTTTTCAAATGCATTTTCCGGCTTTATGTCCATACCACCATTTTTGTTGGTCAAAATCTCATTTTCCTTTCTCAAATGCTCAACTTCAATCCTTTCTCGCATAAGTTCTTTTTTTAAGCCAACAATCTGCTTTACTAGCATATTTTCAGCATTGCCATTAAGTTCATCTTCCCATTCAAAGAATCCACAATTTTGATCTGGATCCTGTCGGGTAAATGGAGTAGGAACAAGGGTTAATTCATCGATTAGAGATGCGACTCAATACATAATTGATTGCTATTGTTAACTAAACTGCATTATTGATTGCTATCAACTACATAAACTTCATTAGTGTACCTTCCATGTTGGACATGAATAAAAACTTCGCCATCTGTTTCTAGTATGTTTATAGAGCTGGAGTAGTGCTAGATAATCATGATAACAACATACAATGGATGGGCTTCTGCTAGGGGAGCTACCAGCAAGTGACTTCGACGATGGAGGAGTAATTCTGTGGACAATAGTTATATTGAGTTTAAGAGGAATGAGTGAAATACAAACCGAACTTGTAGAATTGTTTATTTATGCACAATAACTCAATAATACCGTTGGTAAAAAAGGTGAATTTGAAAACTGATCGTTGTAGGCTGTAGTTTAAATAGAGATGTAATTTGTTGCAGTATATATTCGTTAATTTGTTGTATGTATTTTGTAATTTGTTGCAATTTTGAAGTGTAAACTTCGCAGGGCAGGGGAGTGTTGTACATTATGAAGTTTAATACTTCGTACTTCATACTAATGTTTTCACTTTTTGGTACTACGGAATACCATTTTATATGAAGTAAGTTTAACATCGATGAGTAGAAGTATGACATTAAAATATTACTCCCCGAAAATTACTCCCCCTGAAATAAAAATATACACTTAAATAATGCAAACCATTTCACAACGAATACACTCAACATGATCATACTAGTAAAGTGTAAACAAATAGAAAAAAGGAACAATGAATGTGAAATTAATTATACAGTCACGTAAAAACAATACTCCATAAAAATGAAGAACAAATAAACAAATGGAAAATTGTTTATACACTCGACAACGAATGGAAAATTGTTTATACACTCGACAATGAATGGAAAATTGTTTATAAACACTCAAATGGTAAAAATCATTTTACAAGGAACACACTCAACATCGTACCCTAAACAAATGGGAAAACGAAATTTGACAGCAGTGAATGGAAATTTAATTATAAACGGTATTGTGAAAAAATATATGAATCGAAAATTTTGTAAACACTCAAATAAAATACATTTGAAAGCAGAAAACCTGAATACGAAAACGTATTACTGATTTATTCATCATCCCTAAGGATATGGATATGGCTTGCTTTATTGAACACTGGACATCATCCCTATGGATGTAGTCCATATGGATATGGCATGCCGTATTCAACGGCTTCAACTGCTTCGGCATGACCGACTTCCCCACCAGGTCCCATGTCAGATTCCAGCGCCAAGTTGACATGTTTCTGATCCCAGAATCTAATCCTAGATGCATTTGTATTCCAGGGAACGTTTCTGGCATAGCGAAGCCTATCAAGGTATATTAGCTGCAAAAATGGGTTGGTCAGAAGTAGCTGCAGTACAATGTAGAGATTGGAAAATATGATAGAGCAAGCTAACCAACAAGAGAAGTGTGCATCCACCAAATCCCTCAGTTGTGCGATCCATCTCCAAGCGAGATTTGACAAGCCAATTCAATAAATAGTTCCCCCAACTATATATGAGTGCATTGTTGGTCTTGTCCAGAATATTTAGGTGTTGTGGGCTGATCAAGCCACTCTTTTCCATCGGACACAGGAGTACACCTAATGCATACAACAGGAAATGCTGCTGGAACATCTCTTTGTCTATTGTTTTACGGAGCATTTTAGCAATCACCTCTAAATCTGTGATTGCACCACAGGTGTTTGAGCCTTTGTAAAACATCTTCCTCTTTTTTTACCTCATGCTTACTGGTTTATTCAAGCATGTTCTAAATTTATTATATGCTTTACTAGCACAATAAAAGCGATATAAGTTAATTATCAAGAGGTTCAATCAAATTATAATGCGAATTGAAAAAGTAAATTAACCACATAAATCACTAAAATAAGTTATTGAAATTACAAAATTGATAACTAAAATCAAAATTCGGAATAATACATTTGAAACAAATCTAAGAAGATATTACAAAATTAAAATCAACCAAAATCTTTAAAATCTGTCCTCCTGGATTAATTCGGTCCATCTCTACAGTCGCCTTTTAGTCTCTCTCCACCAGAAATCACAAGCACATCACCACAACCACAGATATATTTCGCAGCCACCAAATTGAACTCGATTTTAATTTTTGCGATTGAAATTGATTTCGAATTGAGAAATCGAAGAAATGAGAATTGCTGGATTGAAATTACCTATTGAAATTGGCGATTGAAATTGATTTTGAATCGAGAAATATGAATTGCTCGCGTCGATCAGAGGAACGAGGAGGAAAATCGTCCGATGTTGGTGGTGGCTACGAGCGGCGGCGAGCGAAATCGATTGAAATCAATTTCGATTTCTGAATCTTACCGAACTAGCCGATCGAATTGATTTTAGAATCGCATACGATTGAAATCGATTTCGATTTCGAACACCAGTGAATCACCATCAATCATTCGCAATTTGATTCTCTAAACACAACCACCGCCACCACCATTTTTGGTACGATTCTGGTTCGGCGGCGGCGAGAGGCGATTGTATTGTTGCGAGCATCGGCGACGATTGAATTGATGCGACCGGCGGCGATTGAATTGCTGCGAATGGCGAGCAGTGGAGGAGGCGAGAGGCGAGCAACGACATCGGATAGAGAAGAAGCGGCAGGGAGAGGGCAGCGGAAATGGCCGGATGTTGGTAGCTACGAGCATGAATCGCCGAGAAAATTTGGGGCAAAAATCACCTGCCGGTGAAGAGAGAAGAGAGAGAAAGTTGTGAGGAATTGAGGAGAGAGAGGGGGAATTGAGGAGAGAGAGAGAGAGGAATCTGGAAAAAAATAGCGTGAATGATTTATTAAATTAGGGTATTTGTTTATAAAAATTACGAAAATGCCATTATAGAAAGTGTTCTCACGAGAGCCTTCCTATATATATATATATATATATATATATATATATATATATATATATATATATATATATATATATATATACATATATATATATATATACATATATATATATATATATATAGGATATATATATATATAGGTTTAGGCTCACGTGAGAAGTACATCTTACGTGAGAAGGGTGAGAAGTATTTACGACCGTTTGATGAAGTTAATCAACGGAGCGGATTGTTCGACCTCAGTTGATTATTCGACCTTTGTAATAACAGTATCGTAATTTTGGAAAATTGGCCCCACGTGCACTTTTATTTCACCGTCCTCTTGTCCATGTTATTTGAAAGCTCTGTGAGCTTGTTAATGGCACCCATTTTTTGGAATAAAATTGATTACCCCTCAACTTAATTAAATCCTTTAGCCTCCCACTTTCTCTCTCCTCTTAGCTTACCTACAATCAATGACTTTTGGGCAACAATCGATTTTCTTCTTTGTTCAACTAATCCTCCATTAAATATAAATTAATCCCATAATTTTTTTCTGGGAAACAATGATCATTTAATCTCATAGAATTTCCATCACTTCTTCCTTAAGTGAATTTCCATCTCTACGGTTAGTTACCTGATGTACCTGGAATGGTAGCTCGATGTATCTCGAATGCTTAGTTGATGTACCTCGAATACTTTGTTGATGTATCTGTGATATTTAGTTGATGTACTTCTAATTTTTTTTCAATGTATCTCTAACATATATTGACTGCATATGCTTCCCGTCTATTCCCAACCACCAGGAGTCCACCACCACCGCCGCCAAGTTTCATTTCAGCCACTTAAACAAGGCAGAGACTTCAAGAGGTACATCGGTAATTTAAGGATACCACAAAATAATAACCGACTGCGGATTATAAGAAAGAAAGTGATTGCTATGAAGGATGAAGAAAAGAGACGAATTGCACGCCATTTTTGAGAGCTCTATCAATGCTCCATGTAGAAGACAAAAGGGGAGGAGACAGAAAGTGATTAGCATCTTTTTACTTTGTTTGAGTCACGTGACCTTGGCACTATATCTGAGCAATTAATATTTAGTTGATGAATTGCTTTTCTTTTTAAGCCATCAGATGTATTATTTCTACGGACTAGATTACTTCTCACGCTTCTCATCATAAGACCCCATATATATAAAGTAGCATATTTGCTGAACTATTAGAGCGCCACCTAGGATTACTAATGGTTTCGGCCAATGAAAAATAAGATTTCTAATTTATTTTTGAATTAAAAAAATCGAGTGCCACGTAGATAATTAATTAGATGCCACGTAGATATTTAAATTAATTAATTAATTACTAATATATACAATTCCATCCAAAATCAAACACTTTAATAATTAAAAAATAAATCTAAAATAAAATTCATCCAAAATCAAACACTAATCTAAAATAAATTCAATCCAAAATCAAACATTAATTCAATATTAGAGCGCCACGTAGGAAATCTAATGGTTTCGGCCAATGAAAAATAAGACTTCAAAATTATTTTTGAATTAAAAAGTCGAATGCCACGTAGATAAATAATTAGGCGCCACGTAGATATTTTTATTAATTAATTATTAATATTTCTTACATACAATTTCATCCAAAATCAAACACTATAATAATTAAAAAATAAATCTAAAATGAAATTCAATCAAAAATAAAAATAATCAATCTAATCTAATATAAATATAGCAGTTGATATATATAGGAGTTTTATTTTAACGTAACAATTTAATAGAAATCGTGCATCGCACGGGCTAAAATCTAGTATGTTAATATAAGCAACTACTATATCTTTAAGGAAAAGGCTACACACCGACGTGGCATCCACGGATTGGAGGAAGCAAAATGTGGACCCTTCCAAATTTTCGAAATTGGATTTGAATTTTTGAACCAGATTTCAATTCGAAATTCAAAAATTAATTCTTTTATTTTCCTTTTTATTTAAGTATATATTTTTTAGGAGAGAGAATTTATACCGGAAAATTTTTGCCGGCCAGTCACTTTTCCGGGTACTCAATGATGTTATTAGATAGGATCGGATCATCCCTATCTTTCCGATTGCTTCCCGTTAGTCGGTTTTCCGGGTACCTGGTTTTCCATCTTCATGGAAAGGCCGTGGTTTTCTAGATCTAGAACTGATTTTCTTCGGAATTTGGTACTATATGTAATTATTTAATGCAGTATGAAACATTTTTCAATAATTATTTCCAGAAAATTGTAGCCGATCGGTTGTTTTTCCTAGTACCCATTGATAGAAGTAGAGACGATCCGGTCATTTCGTTCTATCCGATTGCTTATCGACTGTCGTTTCTCTGGGTACTGTTACGGTTTTCCATCCGTCTTTACCACCGATAGACCGTGGGTTTCCAGATCTAAAATTATTTAATTCGGATTTTTGTACAGTATGTAATTGTGTAATGAAGTATGTAATATATTCATTTTTGAGGTAGTAATTGCCTTGTAAGATGTTACATATTTGATTTTACGAATCATATACGTGATGATACCCCTGTTAACTTGGTCACTAATGCTTACACTAACTCCTTGCGATACACGCCCCACGCGGGATAGAATCCCATATCATGCATGCCCCCCCTCCCCATTTTTTTCCTGGTGGATAAAAAAACATCATTATTTTAATATTTTAAATCTAAGAAATTGTAAGTACTTATGCTATAATTTTTGTTTATTTCTTAATTTAATTGGGAATGGAGTTGCTCAATGAAACTGGTAATAGGAGAGAGAAAGAAAGAGGGAAGTGATAATAGAGAAGATCTAAAATTGTTTAATTCGGATTTTGTACAGTATGTAATTGTGTAATGAAGTATGTAATATATTTATTTTTGAGGTAGTAATTGCCTTGTAAGCTGCTACATATTTGATTCTACGATTCATATACGTGCTGATACCCCTGTTAACTTGGTCACTAATGCTTACACTAACTCCTTTCAATACACCTACCGTGGGATCGAATCCCATATCATGCATGCCTCCCCCCTCCCCCCATTTTTTTTTGCTGGTGGATTTTTTTTAATTTTTTAATTTAATTAAATCTATGAAAATTCTGTTTATTTTTTAATTTAATTGGGGATGGAGTTGCTCAATGAAACTGATAATGGAAGAGAGAAAGAAAGAGGGGAGTGATAATAGAGGGGAGAGGGACAAATTAAAATAGAGCGGAGAGTGACAAATTAAAATAGAGCGGAGAGTGACGACTTAATTCTTAATTTAATTCTTACTACCACAGATCACAACTTGAATTAGCTGAAGGGTCCACAATTTTCGTCGCCCAATCAAGGCCCACCAGCTCATTGTGTATTATAACGAACCACAATGTAATAAAGTCATAAAAGAAATTCATAAACATAAGAATAATAATAGAGATAATAGGGTTGCGCTTGAGAGGGTTCGAAGCAGGAACCTCTCCTTCGTCTTCGACGCCATGGCAAGGCCTCGCAAGCACAACCAATCATCTCAGAAAGGGAAGAAGACAAGACAAGCTCCTTCCTCACGACCTAATACGCGTGCGACCACAAAGGAATTGCTGAACTCATCAATGGAGGTTGAAGGAATCGATTCTGAGAAGAGCGAAGTTGAATACCCAGACCCAGATGAACTGATTCTCTCACCCAAAACGGCACTAAAAGATTTGCAACATCAATCTCAAGTGCGGAATGATTTCAATGCCTGGCTTAATGGCCTCCAATCAAGTAATGATGTTCGAACCCATTTTCGTTCTCAAATTGGCGGGAACACAAACAGAGTAATCTCCCCTGTTCTTCCTTGCGATTTTAATCAAACTGTTGATGTTGATCCTATTCCTGTGATTGATAATGCTGAAACATTGAATAAACCCCCACCTGTTTGTATTGATTTTGATGACATTGCGGAGGAAATCAGTTTCTGGGAATCAGCTGTCATTTGCTATGTTTTGGGGGCTAATTCACCACAACATGTGATGGAAGGCTTTTTCCATAGAATTTGGGGTAAGATGGGGGTTGATAAAGTGTCATTAGTTGGAAAGGGTATTTTTCTGGTTCGATTTACAACAATGGAGAATTGTAGTAAGGTGTTACAGGGGAATGCCCAATTTTTTGATTCAAAACCCTTGATCATTAAACAATGGTCTGCTGATGCCAATATTGCAAAAGAACCTGTGAAAACTTTACCTATCTGGATTAAACTACCTGCTCTGGATGTGAAATACTAGGGTGAGAAGAGTTTGAATAAGATTGCTGGCCAGATTGGTCAAGTCATTAGAGTAGACCAGGCCACCCTTAAGAGAGACAAGCTTATGTTTGCAAAGGTGCTAGTTGAGGTGCAACTAGATCAATCATTTCCTACCACAATTCAATTTGTGAATGAGAAGGGTGCTTTGATTGATCAACAGGTTACTTATGACTGGCTGCCTTTGATCTGTTCAAAGTGCAAAGGCATGGGACATCTAGCTAATGACTGTCAGATCCACACCAAAAAGCCTATTACCAAGAAAGTTTGGGTTCCTAAACAACCAACTAAGAAGGCCCCTCTAACTGTGACTAACACAGTTGCTGCTGATGCAACTACTGATGCACAGGATGAAGGGTTTATACAGGCTACAAGTTTTAGTTGGCAGAAATGTCAAGAGTTAAGGCCAATACACACTAGGAATAGCTTTGCAGTGCTACATGAGGTGGAAAGTGTGTTTTCTGATGTGGTGGAAGGGGATGGTTCATTAGGTCAGGGGGTGAAATCCCCTTTGCCTAATGGATAATATCCTTTGTTGGAATGTGAGGGGACTGAAAAGGGTGTGGAGAAGCAAAATAAGGTGAAGAAATTCCTCCTCTATCACCAAATTAAGTTGTTCAGTTGCCTTGAAACCAGGGTTAAGGGGATTAAGATGGGTCCTCTTTACCTCAATCTGTGTCCTGGGTGGTGTTTTACTACCAACATCAGTCAACATAAGAATGGAAGAATAATAGTGGGGTGGGATCCAGATGCCTTTGAAGTCAACATCATCTCTATGAGCCCTCAACTTGTCCATTGTCATGTAACTGCAAAACCAAGTGGCAAAAAGTTTTATTGCACTTTCATTTATGGCTACTCAGATAAGAAAGGGAGGGAATCTCTTTGGATGGATCTTTGCTCTCTTGCAACCATGATCTCTTCAGCCTGGGTGATCATGGGGGATTTCAATGCTATTATGGCAATTGAAGACAGGATTGGTTCTACTGTTAGAATGGCTGAAATTCAACTAATGAGATCCTGCATGACAACTTGTCAGCTTAATGAAGTCAAAACTGTGGGGAGACATTATACCTGGACCAACAAACAAGATGGTTCAGCTAGAGTGTTCACTAGAATTGACAGAGTGCTTGCTAACAATCAATGGGAGGACACTTTCCCATCTGCTGAAGCTGCTTATTTGCTTGAAGAAGAATTGGACCACTGCCTTATGATCTTGAGTTGTTATAAAAATATCCAGCAAAAGAAGCCCTTCAGGTTCTACAATATGTGGATCCATTCTGATAAGTTCATGCCCTTGATTGAAACAAACTAGAAGAAAGATGTTCATGGCTGTCACTTGTTTAGAGTTCTGCAAAGATTGAAATTGATCAAAGCAGAGTTGAAAATTCTGAATAAATCTGGGTTTGATGCAGTGGAAGCTACTGATATTAAAACCCATGCTGAACTCCTTGTGGCTCAGAATGCTCTCCATGCTGCACCTGGTGACAGTCAATTAGCTACTGAGGAGAAAGAAGCTAATGCAGCCCACCAGCAAGCCCACCAGAATTATCTATCCTTCCTTCATCAAATAGCCAAACTCAAATGGTTTGAACTAGGAGATGAAAACTCTAGACTCTTTCATTTGAGTATAAAACAAAGGAGGAAGCAGAACAAGATCAACTCTATTCATGATCAAGAGGGGAATTGGGTTCAGTCCAGTGATGGGGTTCAAGATGCTTTTAGCCAATTCTATACTTCACTCTTTGGTGTAACCATGGAAAATAGGACTGCAGTGAAGTCAATTGTGATTGATCAAGGGGCTAGACTGAATGAGGATCATCTAGCTATTTTGAGAGCTCTAATAGATGAAAATGATGTCAAAATAGTTCTCAACACAATTCCTAACAACAAAGCACCTGGTTTAGATGGATTCAGCAGCCAATTCTTCAAAGCTACTTGGCCAATTATCAAAGATGACATTTGCTTGGCCATTGGGGATTTTTTCAAAACTGGGAAAATTCTCAAGGAAGTGAATGTAACTTCTATCTCTCTTGTTCCTAAACTGACAGTGCCAAACTCTGTCAGTGACTTCAGACCTATTGCTTGCTGCTCTGTGATTTACAAGTGTATATCCAAGATCATGTGTTCTAAACTCAGGCAAATCCTTCCAGCTATTATTTCTCCCACTCAAGGGGCATTTGTTGCAGGCAGATCTATCTTACACAATGTGTTGATCTGTCAAGATATCATCAAGTTATATAATAGAGGAAATTCAAGGCCAAGTTGTATGATGAAACTGGATCTCAAGAAAGCCTATGACACTGTTGAGTGGAAGTTTATAGAAGAAGTAATACATGCTTTTGGCTTTCCCTCACACTTTATCCAACTGGTAATGACTTGTCTTACCACTACACAGTATTCTCTTCTCATCAATGGGGTTCCTTCTCCACTGATCCAACCTAAGAGAGGACTAAGACAAGGAGACCCTCTCTCCCCTCTCCTGTTCACCTTATGTATGGAATATTTTTCCAGAGTAATGAAATTGGTTGCAGCACACCCCAATTTCAAATTCCATTCCAGATGCAAAACTCTTCAACTCAATCATCTTTGCTTTGCAGATGATCTGCTGCTTTTCTGTCATGGGGATGTGACTTCTTTTAAGTTGATGTTGGAAGGCTTAAATCTCTTCTCCTCTACTACTGGTCTACAGGTGAACCCTAGCAAATCCTCTATATACTGCAGTGGGTTAGACTCTTCCACTAAAACTTGTCTCACTGAGCTCTCTGGCTATACTGTAGACACTCTCCCCTTTAAATACCTAGGGGTGCCAATTAGCTATAAGAAAATTCAAGCTGGTGATTGCAATTTGCTGGTAGAAAAAATGGTTTCAAGAATTAAAACATGGAGTTCTAGGCATCTTTCCTTTGCAGGAAGGATGCAGCTAGTGAATTCTGTGCTTATGAGCATTAGTGTGTACTGGTGTCAGCTGTTCCTCATTCCATCCACCAAAATGAAGAAAATCAATGCCATTTGCAGATCTTTTCTCTGGTTTGGAGCTTATGATGATGCCAGACCAGGGAGTGTTAACTGGGATAAGTTGTGTTTCACCAAAGAGCAAGGTGGGCTTGGCTTTAGAAACCTTGCTATTTGGAATCAGGCAGCTGTTGGTAAATTGGCTTGGGCCATTGAGCAAAAACAGGACAATCTTTGGGTGAAATGGATCCATGCTCTCTATGTTAAGAACAAAAACTGGCATCTCTATGTTCCACCATTAGCTGCTAGCTGGCCTGTCAAGTTCATTTGCAAGGTCAAAGATGCCTGTAATGACAAATATCAGGGGTCTCCTTGGCTTTCTACTCCCAACTACTCGATTAAAAACACTTACACTAGTTTGTGTACTCAACCTGAAACTAATCACTGGTCTAGTTTTATCTGGAACAGACTGACTATTCCTAAACACAGGTTTTCTCTACTTGATAGACACAAAACCAAAGCTAGATTATTCAACTATGGCATAGGGGATGACAACCTGTGTGCTATATGTGGCAGTGCTCCTGAAACCAGTGCTCACTTGTTTTTTGAGTGCTCTTATAGTACAGATTGTCTGGTTAGAGTGCTTAGCTGGCTACGCATCAATCACACCAGGAAGAATGTGTTACAAGTCCTTCATTGGACAAGAAGATACTGCAGGAATGCTTTCAAAAGGAAGTTCATACTTGCTGCTGTTGTTGGCTTGGTTTATCATATCTGGAGAGCAAGAAACAGCTCAGTTTGGGAAGGAGCTGTCCCCACAGTTCCTACTTTGATTCATGCCTTAAAGAGTGATGTGAAACATCGAGTTCAACAAGTCTGTGCAAATAGACGAAACAGTGAAAATAGGGAATGGTTACAAACTTTGTAATTAGCCTAGGTGTGTTTTTTGGCTCACTGTGTTTGAGTTTGTTGCTGCTTTGGGGTGCCTGTGCCCCTTAGCTTGTGTTTTTTATAGTGTTGTTTCTAGGCTTAGCCTTTCTGTTTGCTTTGGGGTGAAAGACCTCTCCCCCTTAGCTAGTTTGTAATTGGTTGTTGGTGATTAATATATTCCCCCTTGCTTGCTTGCCAAAAAAAAAAAAAATTAAAAAACATACGGATTATGATTCAAGTAGCCAATGTCGAACTCCAACAAGACAACATCATGGCCAGCCTCCATGTTAGTTCTTTGTTATTTTTAGATTCCATGCACGGTGAACAGTCGACAAATCAATGATCCCGCATAAAGTCCTAAACCGATAAATATAAATAGCAACGCGTAGCCAACCATAGATATGGCACAGTTTTGTCACCCAACATTTCGTTATGTTCCAGGCAACTCACCCATGCGCAGACGTTTCAAGATGACGTGCAAACTTAGAGTGTTTCTTCTCACTTTGTAGGCTCCACTTAGAGGACTAAGCGTCATTCAAATATTCAATTAAGGGTTAAGGCAGATTCTTTACGATTGGTGTGTAGGTGCTTATACATAGTTTCAGGCATGGTGTGTGGTGTAGCATTGAAGTTCAAAGGATGGATAATCTATTGTTTGCAGAGAGGAAGGGAATGTGTGAATGTGTGAGTTAGGGTGCAGTAAGGATTAGTTTTTTTTTAATAGATATCGTTTAATTTCCACTTCCTTCCCAAGTACTCCGTGTTCAATATTAGTTTCTTTAAAGCATTGATATTAAATACGGGAGAGATTGATGGAGAATGATGATTGACGAATTTCCCTCAGTACGTTTTAGTGAGTTGAGATAATTCTTTTCAGTTTTGTTGCTAGAAAGAAACAAACAGGCCCGACCATTAAGTCGGTCCAGAAAATGGTCCCAAATAATGAAGGTGGCTTAAAAATTAATGGGCTAAAATTTGGTTGTTGGCTTGCTGTCTGGTTAGGTCGAGGGTTTGATCCCCAACCCTTCAATTTTGTAGGGCAAAAAATTAATGCGAATTATTTTTTTCATTTTCGCTATTAGCGCAAAAACCTATTACTAAATGTAATTAATATCGACTACTCGCTGGTAAACATAATATTCATTATTATTAAGACCAGGTGGAACTTCACTATATTTAATAATTTAATATAGTGAAATGCCCACATACACATACACGTGGCACTTACTGATTGGGCCTCTAAATAAAACACAATACCAATTACAATGGATATCGACTACTCGAGTTATATTAGACCTGCTAAACATAATATATTGTTACATACGTACACTTTCGAGGAAAACCATTGAATTATACAACACAAGACTAACAATAATAATAATAATAATAATAATAATAATAATAATAATAATAATAATAATAATAATAATAATAATAATAATAATAATAATAATAATAATAATAATAATAATAATAATAATAATAATAATAACTCAAAAGGGGGCGATTTTGTGGGTCATTATGGGCGACTAGGGCAGTTCATTTTCCGGCGCAGGCTTCTGCATTTTCCGGTACAGGCTTCTGCATTTTAGTCCGGCGAGGGGTCCAACATCGGTTTGGCGGTGGTTGCGGAAAGGGTACGGCGTTTCAGCGGTGTTTTCAGGTGGCAATGGGCGGTTACAATTGCAGTTTCTGGTGCAGGCTTAAACGGCAACGGTGCAATTGTAGTTTCTGGTGCAGGTGGGACGGTTTTCACGGCAGTTTTGGGTCGGTTTTAGGCGAGTATCCGTGGTGGTTCAGGCGATGGTCTTAGACGGTAGTATTGGGTCAGTCTCAGGCGAGTTCTTGGGCAGTTTGTGATCAGTTTCCGGTTGTGTTTGTCGTGTGTGTTGGTGGGCGGTTTATTTTTGTGGGCGGTTTGTTACCGGCAGTGTTTGTGGGAGGTCTTTGTGATCAGTTTCCGGTGTCGAGGTTCGTGGTTCAAGGTTTTCCGGCGACTTGTATCTCGAAGGTGGTTTGTGAATGCTGCGTATTTTTCTGGGGTTTGGAGTTGTGATTGCTGCATATTTGGCTGGTGTTGGTATTCGGTGCTGCTGGTCGAGGTTGTGTTACAGGTGCTGCTTCGTATTGGTGTTCGCAGTTGCTGGTTTGTGTTGTGGTCGCAGTTGCAGGATCGTGGTGGAGTGTTTGTTGTGTCGTTGCAGTTATTGTTTTGGTGTGTGGAGTGTTTGTTGTGGTAGTGTTACCATGTTATTATTATTACCACGGGCTACTATAATGTCTACTGGTGTGGTGCGTTTTCATTGTCCATTTGTGGGTCATAGTGGGTGTCAAGACGGCGGTGGAAATGGGCTTACTAAGAGCTCTTTGATCACTCATCTTCGTGATCGTCATTGTAGGGGTGATGCTCAAGTGGTCACACGACACTCTCTAACCACTGACTTGGCTATTTTTTCTGAGGCTGAGTTGAACTTCCGCCGTATGGGGATTTGGCTTTATGGGGATTGTTTTAAGATGCATGCTCTTCGTGCTAAATGTCGTCATGGTTCTGCTTTTGTGGCCCCGCCATTTGTTGAGGATGGTGTTGTTCGGTTTGTGCTCTATGGTTTTTCTAAACCGTCACGTGCTTCTGATGTTCGAATGGATACTACGGCGCAAGAACAAGATTATGGTTTTTCCGTCACTCTTCTTGACAGATTGTTTTCTAAACGACTTTGCACAGTGAAATCCATCCCTCCTAAATGTCGTTTGGGTTTTTCCTGGGTTTTGAGAGGCGCGCTTGATAGGGTTATTTGCAGGCTTGAGGACATCTCTTATTGGGTTAAACTTCTTGTGCTGCCTCTATGTATCCTTAAGACCTTTAGTCCGAGAAGTAATCGTGAGTGCACATCTGCCGTAAGGCGGCAACGGCAGGAGGAGAGCATTGTTAATGCTATTCGTACTTGGAGTAAGCCGGGTGGTGATATGCTTCTTTTGCGGGAAGCTTTGGCAGCTGGATCCCCTACTTTGATGGATGCTGATGAGGGTCTTGATTTAACAGAGCGTAATATCAAGCAGTGTCGTAGGAAGATTGGTGATGGCCATTACAGTGCTGCAGTCCGTGTTCTTTCTTCTTCTGGTGTTGCGCCTTATAATGAGGCCACTCTTGCGGATTTGCAGTCGAAACACCCTTCGTTTCCAGCTCCGTCCTTGCCTGATATTCATGTTGATGACCATCATCTCATTGCTACTTCTGCTGTTGTTTTGGACCGGATTAGGAGTTTTCCTCGTGGTACATCTTGTGGGAGGGACGGTCTACGAGCTCAACACCTTATGGATTGCTTGAGTGGGGCTGCTGTGGCTGTTTCTGATGAATTACTTGACTCCATCTCTGGGGTGGTTAATCTCTTTTTAGCTGGGAAATTCCCTAGGGGTTTGGGTGAGTATGTTGCTAGTGCTCCCCTCACCCCTCTTGTCAAGCCCGGTGGTGGTATTCGTCCTATTGATGTTGGTACTGTTTGGCGACGTCTGGTTTCGAAGGTTGGTGCTGTTATGGTTGGTCCGTCTTTGGGATGTTATTTTGATGGTCTTCAATTCGGTGTTGGGGTATCTGCGGGTGGTGAGGCAATTCTTCATGCTGTGAACAGGTTGATTGAGGATCGGGGTTCTGATGTGGGTCTTTCAATGTTGTTGGTGGATTTTCAAAATGCCTTCAATTTAGTTGACCGAACGACCATGTTGCGTGAAGTTCATCTTCGTTGTCCTGGCATTTCGCGATGGGTTGAATTCTGCTACTCTACTCCAGCCAGATTGTATTATGGGGAGCATACCTTATGGTCGTCTCAGGGTGTGCAGCAGGGTGATCCCCTTGGTCCTCTGCTATTTGCTTTGGTTTTACAACCCATGGTTTGTAAAATCAGGGATGCTTTTGATTTATGTCTTCAGGCATGGCATTTGGATGACGACACTATTATTGGTGATACCTTGGTGGTGGGGAAGGTTATGCAGTTGATTATGGAGGAAGGGCCTTGTCTCGGATTACATCATAACGTGGAGAAGACTGAGGTTTTCTGGCCTATAGAGGACCCTCGTAGCAGGCTTGTGGGGGTCTTTCCCGCTGATATTGCTCGTCCTTTGCATGGTGTTAAGTTGCTTGGGGGTCCAGCTAGTTTCGATCCAGTTTTTAGTGGTGAGCTTGTGATGCAGAGGGTAACCAAGACCATTGGGCTTATGGATAAGGTTGCTAAGCTTGATGATCCTCAGTGTGAGTTGTTGTTACTTAGGGCATGTACTGGAGTTTCTAAACTCTACTTTTCTTTGCGTACTTGTCCTCCTGGTATCTTTGAGGCGGCTCAGCGCTCTTTCGATGAGGCTCTTCGTTCTTCCTTAGAGCGTATTGCTACTGCTTCGAGGCCTGGCTTTGGTGATTGGCAGTGGCATCTTGCCACCTTACCTTTTTCCTTTGGCGGACTTGGTGTCTATTCCGGAGGTGATGTTCGTCATTATGCTTTTCTTGCTTCTCGTTTGCAGTCTTCTGGTTTGCAGACAAAGCTTCTACGGCATGCTGGTATTGTTGGTCTTGGTCGAGCATTTGAGGATGCGTTGAGTCTATATAATAGAACGGTGGAGTATGACATCCTGAGTAACCCTAGTGAGGTCGCTGCCCCTAAACTCATGAAGAAACTGGCAGATATATACTTCACAAAGGTTACTGCATCTGCAGAATCCACATTCTCTTTATCTTCTCGACAGTTGGCGTTGTGGAAATCGCAGCAGGGAGATCACACCTCTGCTTGGCTTCGTGCGGTCCCCATATCAGGTTTGGGACAGACGATGAATGCTAAGGCTTACACATGAGTGTTGTGTTACCGGTTGGGGGTTCCTTTGTTCTCTGTTACGGCGCCATGTTCTGCTTGTTCCAGGGTCTTTGCGGGAGACATCTTTGGTGATCATGCGGTGTCATGTGCCGACATCGTGGGTATTAAACATCGGCATAATGTGGTTTGGGATACCCTTGTTGACGTTTGTTATCGCTCTGGGATTTTGGCGCGGAAAGAGGTTGATGTTGGTCTATCTGGAGGGAACGATGGGGCACTCTGACCAGCAAACGTGTTGCTCTACTCTTGGGATCGTGGCTGTGATGTGTGTGTTGACTTGACGGGATTATCCCCTTTGACACAGTCTGGGTTGGTTGGATTTGTCCCGGGCCGGGTTGTGGCTGATGCAGCTATTCGGAAACGGGCCAAGTACGAAGCACGTTGCAGGGCCATTGGTTATGGTTTTCTTCCGTTCTCTTTCTCTTCTTTGGGGGAGCTGGATAAGGATGTTGTAGCGTTGCTGAAGCGGATTCAGAAGTTTTCTAGGTCTCAGGACATTGGGGCTCGTGCTGCTGCTCATATTTTCACCAGGATAGGCTTTGCTATAGCTAGAGGAGTGGGGGCCCAGATTGTATCTCGGCTTCCCACTAACTATTTGTAAATTATTTGACTTTGTTGGCATTTGATTTATAATAATAATAATAATAATAATAATTATTATTATTATTATTATAATAATAATAATAATAATAATAATAATAATAATAATAGTAATAGTAATAATAATAATAATAATAATAATAATAATAATAATAATAATAATAATAATAATAATAATACACACCCCCATACATTCACATAAAACAAATTACAAACATGATACTAACACACACACACCCCATAAATATGGCGCTAGATATTAACTTGTCATAATTCGCAGCATCTACGATCTTAATCATCACCTGCATAAGAAATGCCTCTTGAGTCGGTCCTTTTTCATATGCATTTTCCGGCTTTATGTCCATACCACCATTTTTGTTGGTCAAAATCTCATTTTCCTTTCTCAAATGCTCAACTTCAATCCTTTCTCGCATAAGTTCTTTTTTTAAGACAACAATCTGCTTTACTAGCATATTTTCAGCATTGCCATTAAGTTCATCTTACCATTCAAAGAATCCACAATTTTGATATGGATCCTGTCGGGTAAATGGAGTAGGAACAAGGGTTAATTCATCGATTAGAGATACGACTCAATACATAATTGATTGCTATTGTTAACTAAACTGCATTATTGATTGCTATCAACTACATAAACTTCATTAGTGTACCTTCCATGTTGGACATGAATAAAAACTTCGCCCTCTGTTTCTAGTATGTTAATAGAGCTGGAGTAGTGCTAGATAATCATGATAACAACATACAACGGATGGGCTTCTGCTAGGGGAGCTACCAGCAAGTGACTTCGACGATGGAGGAGTAATTCTGTGGACAATAGTTATATTGAGTTTAAGAGGAATGAGTGAAATACAAACCGAACTTGTAGAATTGTTTATTTATGCACAATAACTCAATAATACCGTTGGTAAAAAGGTGAATTTGAAAACTGATCGTTGTAGGCTGTAGTTTAAATAGAGATGTAATTTGTTGCAGTATATATTCGTTAATTTGTTGTATGTATTTTGTAATTTGTTGCAATTTTGAAGTGTAAACTTCGCAGGGCAGGGGAGTGTTGTACATTATGAAGTTTAATACTTCGTACTTCATACTAATGTTTTCACTTTTTGGTACTACGGAATACCATTTTATATGAAGTAAGTTTAACATCGATGAGTAGAAGTATGACATAAAAATATTACTCCCCGAAAATTACTCCCCCTGAAATAAAAATATACACTTAAATAATGCAAACCATTTCACAACGAATACACTCAACATGATCATACTAGTAAAGTGTAAACAAATAGAAAAAAGGAACAATGAATGTGAAATTAATTATACAGTCACGTAAAAACAATACTCCATAAAAATGAAGAACAAATAAACAAATGGAAAATTGTTTATACACTCGACAACGAATGGAAAATTGTTTATACACTCGACAATGAATGGAAAATTGTTTATAAACACTCAATTGGTAAAAATCATTTTACAAGGAACACACTCAACATCGTACCCTAAACAAATGGGAAAACGAAATTTGGCAGCAGTGAATGGAAATTTAATTATAAACGGTATTGTGAAAAAAATATATGAATCGAAAATTTTGTAAACACTCAAATAAAATACATTTGAAAGCAGAAAACCTGAATACGAAAACGTATTACTGATTTATTCATCATCCCTAAGGATATGGATATGGGTTGCTTTATTGAACACTGGACATCATCCCTATGGATGTAGTCCATATGGATATGGCATGCCGTATTCAACGGCTTCAACTGCTTCGGCATGACCGACTTCCCCACCAGGTCCCATGTCAGATTCCAGCGCCAAGTTGACATGTTTCTGATCCCAGAATCCAATCCTAGATGCATTTGTATTCCAGGGAACGTTTCTGGCATAGCGAAGCCTATCAAGGTATATGAGCTGCAAAAATGGGTTGGTCAGAAGTAGCTGCAGTACAATGTAGAGATTGGAAAATATGATAGAGCAAGCTAACCAACAAGAGAAGTGTGCATCCACCGAATCCCTCAGCTGTGCGATCCATCTCCAAGCGAGATTTGACAAGCCAATTCAATAAATAGTTCCCCCAACTATATATGAGTGCATTGTTGGCCTTGTCCAGAACATTCAGGTGTTGTGGGCTGATCAAGCCACTCTTTTCCATCGGACACAGGAGTACACCTAATGCATACAACAGGAAATGCTGCTGGAACATCTCTTTGTCTATTGTTTTAAAGAGAATTTTAGCAATCACCTCTAAATCTGTGATTGCACCACAGGTGTTTGAGCCTTTGTAAAACATCTTCCTCTTTTTTACCTCATGCTTACTGGTTTTTTCAGGGTAAAATTAAATCCTGACTAGATCGGATCCCCAAGACCCTGCCGATCAGTTCTTCATCCACAAAAATTGAAATGTGGTCCCTTATTTTAAGGCGCAATGCATGGGGATCAAACCTAGATGTTATCCAGTACCCAAACTCGGGATCAATATGCTTTACCTTCAGTCTTAAAAGGTGCTTGAAACCCATGTCCGAAATCCATTGTGTTTGTGTATCGTTCAACTTACTGATGAGGTGCTTAAATTTACCTACATCACATCCCATTCCAGCTACAGGGGCCTGTAAGCATAACGTAATGCATAGTCACAATACATTACCACAGGGAGATACAATACTATCAGCAAACTAAACTGAGTTTGAACATGGAATGAAAATATATGCTCGTAACTTACTTTTAGATAACGTTTGACACGTACATTAGCCCGAACACCATACTGTATTTGTTTTGTCGCATTTTTCTGATCCACATCATATGCATACATAACTCAGTACCATAACGCAGGTGATTATATTGTGAACCTGGAAACAAGATTATAGAGGACATTTGTTACCTTAGGTTGAGTTATGGATGCTCTAAAAAATTTCTTCCTCGTACGCCCTTTGTTGTGCTCTGCGACACCAGCTATATATTGGCCTTTTAGCTGGAGTGCTGTTCATATTGGTCGCTAAATCCCAACAAAAAACCACTGTGTTAAAATTCTAGATGAATATGTTTACCCTCTTTTGTTTGCATGCCATCCCCTTCAAGTTGGTAAAACATTAAGGTTATGTAATTTGGTAGATTTCTGAATCCAACTTCTCTACACAAGGGGCATACCAAATCTTGAACTTATTATACCCATAACCACAAATTTTGTTTTCAAGGAACTCTAGAGGGAAATTTCCCGTACTGACACTTAAACTATCCTGAACCCCATCAATGTATTCCCGTTTAGGATGGAACATAAATTTCCCACTATGCCAAATAGTTATTTTTATTTGATTTCGCAGTAGACATAAGTCTGGAGAAACAATTCCATACACAAATACTAATATGAACACAACACATTGGTCTATAATTGCACCTCAAGGGTAATAAATACAACTAATATAACAATAATATCACTTAACGGTAAGCGAATTAGCAATTTAGAAACTGACTTACGTGGTTCTGGCAGTAAATTCCACGCGGTAGCGATTGGCGCTTCCGTATGCGGTAGTGATTCCGGTTGAATTGGTGGGGCGATTCCAGTTGAATTGGGGGCGATTCCGGTTGAATTGGTGGCGATTCCGGCTGATCTGGCAGCGACACAACCGCAATGGATGTGGGCTTGGGGTTACCTGACTCCAGAAGGGTAACAGATCCAAAATTTGAGAGATTTACAATTATGAGGGTTGTGAGAGCAGTATCATAGAGAAAGCCATTGGAAGATTAAATGCAAACTTATATTCATATTTTTTATATGTATTTTCTTTTCCAGGTAAATTCAACAGCTGAATCATTGGATTAAGATTCCACATCGTCTCTTCCCTACCAACAAAAAAATCCAAAATAACGATTCCCAAGCTTTTTAAGAAATGCTTAATGCTTATCGGTGAAAATAAAATATTAAAGTACACATATAAGATTCATACGGCTTGAAAATGTTCATTTGATATTCAGAAACCTATATATATACTACACTAAATTACTTGTGCCAAATCGTAAGGCCCAAAATATTTTTAAACCGCGCTCACTTTTCTAAAAGGCCCAAAGAACTAAGGACAATTAAATGTTCCCCATTTGTTTTACATGATTAGAATATTTACCGAACTACCAGTATTTTACTCCCTCCGTCCCTTAATACTCGCACTGCTTTCCTATTCGGGTTTGTCCCTTAATACTTGGACCGTTTCTATAAATGGAAGTTTTTACCAATATTATATTATTTCTCACACTTACCTACTAACCCACAATATTATATTATTTCTCACACCCACCAACTCACTACAAATAATCATTTCAACATTCACACCTTCCACTCACCACTGCTCAATTCTTACACATTTCGCACTAACTATATTAAAAAAATACCCCACTATAAACTAACACCCATTAAATTAATAAGTCAATTCAAGTGTTCTCCGCACCGGTCAACCCGGTGCGAGTATTAAGAGACGGAGCTATTATTTCATTCAACTATCCTTCCTTAATATTCTTGCCGGGGTAAATGTGACCCCTCTTTAAATACGAGGGAGTAATAACTCGGTAATTACTTCTTTTTATTCGTTTTAATGAAATACCTTATTCGTCGTTTTAGCACTCGTGTGTGCATGATGTTTGAATTACTTTGGCACTCGTGCGTGCATGATGTTTGACTTATTGTGGCACATCTAGTGATTCAGACAAAGCATAATCAATCAATAATCAACTCTAGGAAAAGAACTGAGTTGTGTTGACATGGAACATGACTCATATACACTGGCGCATTGAAGCGATACAGTATTAAAAAAGTCTAAAATCGAGTTTTGGAAAACAAAGAATCAACTTAAGACAAACCATATATTTTTGTGTGTTTGACTAGTCTGCATGGTTATCAATCTCAACATGAACGTCAAGTCTTGAGACTTGAATTTTGTTGACATGGCATAAGAGCAATATCAAGGGGCCGGGGTCTAGTTTTAAGACTTCTCTCACATGCCATGTCATCATTTATAATAATTATATTAGTGTTAAAATTCATTAAGATTCAATTAAATTTAGCTATTCATGTTGAGTCTTAACTTGAGTCTTAGTTTTTTCATGAATCGATTTAAGACTTTGTTACAGGATGATATGTTTGATCTTAACCCACTTCAATGCTACAGAATGATATGTTTGATCTTAAGACTAGGTGAGTCATGTGTCATGTCAGCAAAATTCAAGTCTTAGAGACTTGGCGCTGATGTTGCTCTAACAAACTAAGACTCTAACTCAATAATTTATTTGAGTCAAATAAATAAATTAAATTAAAAAAAATTTGTGGTTACTTTAGATGTTTTAAATGAGTTCGAGTGGTGAACAGCTAAATTGGGATGAGTTTGAAAAGTATTAACATAAATTAATTAATAATATTAGAAAATTCTTAAAACTAGACCACCTTGATGATGCTCTTTACTCAAAAGCACGAAACACCTTAAAACGCTCGTCTGGTCATTATAAAAAACCGGTTAGTATTTAAGTTATATCATTATAAAATAATTGGCCATATTTCCATACTTGATCTATCATATTTAAACAAGCTAAACCACAAGGATCTTAGTCTTAATTTATTACGGTGAACATTACGAAGAAAAAAGAATATGTTACATATTTCCATACTTGATCTATCATACTTAAACAAGCTAAACCACAAGGATATTAGTCTTAATTTATTACGGTGAGCGTTGACGAAGAATACAAATATTTTACATATTTCCATACTTTATTTATCATATGTAAACAAGCTAAACCACCAGGATATTAGTCTTAATTTATTACATACTACGAAGATTTTATTTACATACTACTGTTAATTATAAAATCCAGTGTTTTCTGAAACAACACCCTCATTGAAACGACAACCTCATCGCATCAAATTCCCAATTAAAAAATGGCAACAATCTCAAAGATAGAAAAGTTGAGCAATGGTGTTGACAAACGTTCCTCACTTCCGGACAACATTCTTGGTGAAATACTGTCACTCCTCCCGATAAAAAACGCCACCACCACTTCAATCCCGGCTCAACGCTGGAAACACCTTTGGTCCCTTCATCGTCACGCAGTCTTTTGCTGCCCCTCCGGTGTAGGACTGCCTAGATTATGTGAAGCTGTCGACCATGTTCTCCGACACTTGAGCCCTCAAATTGAAACCTTCTCCATAGAATTTCCTTATGTCACCATTAGAAACGCAAACAGATTAAACCTCTGCTTAGCGTATTTGAGTAGATGGATTCCTGAAGTTTGCGGTCGAAATGTTACCAGATTGATTATATCTATTAGCAGGAACATTTACAATCCAGTTTATACGGTCTCGTCTTGTGTTTTTGGAGCCAAAACCTTTCAGCATCTGGAGTTGAGGGGCAATATGTACTGCTAGTTTCCTGAGAATGGTAATGTTACTCTCCCTAAATTGCGGTTTCTAGAATTTTTTATTATAAATTTCAACCTGTGTTTTTAACCAGCCTGCTTAAGACATGTTCGGCGTTAGAGCGTTTTAACCTGGAATTTAATTCGATAGCTGAGGTTTTGTTGGTAGATATATGTTCATCCTCGTTGAGATTTCTTCAAATTCGTAAGTATGGCACATCTAGCTCGTGTAGGATCAATATTGATGCTCCGATGATGGAGACATTTGATATATACGATACTCTTGTATCATATCAATTTGTTAACCGGCCGACTTTGTTGAACTTTGCTAAAGTTATATTCCGCCTTCCAATCTGGGATAGTGCAGATGACGAAATTCTAGTCGTCACCAAGATAACAAATTTCATTAGTGTAATTTCGAAAGTGAAGAAGCTTGAGCTAGGTTGTGATCTTGGTTTGTTCTTTGGCAACGATTTTGCGGTTATCAATTCTGGTATATGGTTGACATTTTCCAATCGGACCGAGCTAGTAGTAAATCTGCGTTATAAAACTCCACCATTACCACAAAGTGTGTTAAGCAAGCTTAGAATGGTAACTGTAAGTGGAGTGAATCGGGAAGAAGAACATCAACTGGGGTGGGTGAAAGATCTTCTAAACAATGCACCTCTTTTAAAGGAACTACACGTGCTTCCACTTTAACTCCCTCGAGGACCAATTACTCGTGATACAGGGATCAGAATGTTGTGGAGGGAGTATGCGTTGTGTCAAGTGTTCAAATGTGCAAGGCCATCTAACTGTGACATACTGATTTACGGTTCTTTCATTGGGGTGAAGAGGCATGCTAATATCAGTATGCGTTCAATTGATGCGACACTGATATGGAAATAAGTCCACATAAAATTGGAGCCTCAAGGGTGTTTTAAGGAGTAATAGTTCTTAATATCCTTGGTTTATGGATGTAAAGTTGTACTCCCTCCGTCCCAGATTAGTTGTTACACTTACCTTTGCATATAGTTTTAGGTGATAAGTGGTTGTTTGGTTATCAATAGTTAATTTATTGAAAAAGTAGACGTGATAGGAGTTAGTGGGGTATTTTTTCAATTGAATAAGAGAGGTTGTGGGGACAAAAAAGAATTTAGTGGGAAGAGAGAGACAATATAATAATTGTGGGGTCATTCCTAATTTAGAAGTGTAACAATTAATCTAGGACGGACGAAAAAGGAAAGTGTAACAACTAATCTGGGACAGAGGGAGTAATATGATGACAGTTATTAATTTATGTGCCTCATAACAATGTGTTTTGTTTTTCCTTTGAAGAGTAGAATGGTTTATAAGGAGCATATGGATTTTCCGACCAAAGTAAACTCATTAAGTGTTCGTGTTCTTGCAAAATATGTTATTGTATTTCATTTTTTTTCTACGACTTCATATAAGAAATGAACGAAATATTTTGGCCCTCGTTGAGATACATTCCTGGCTTCGACCCTGCGGCCTAACCCAGACTTTATGGGGAAAATAGTTATAGTAATACATAAATAATTTTATAAATAAATAACATCCTTATTTGCGACAACAAAACCACTGTTTAATCAACACTAATGTCTTCGTCTTCATCGTAGTATTCATCCTCATCCTCTTCATCTCCGTTATCTTGTTCAATGCAAGGAGCCAAGTAAATTGGGAATTCACCCTTTGAGATGTGTTTCATCCCACAGTTGGCAGGTGCATTTGAATTGCACAACATTCTCATTTCCATGTTTATCTAAACGGCGAATAATGTAATGATAAATCCAACGTTTAGGTATCAACTTCTTCACGTACATGTGATCCAGTTTGAGTTTGAAGCATGTAGAGATCATGGCTTTACCCCAAGCCTTGCATACGAGAGCGGCTTGTTCTTGGATAGATCTGTCCATCTTTGGGGAACACCATTGACTCCAGAACATAAAGGTTGCAGGCAATTTCAGAGGTGCTTGAAAAAGCTTTGTTTGGATCAGCGAAAGACACTGTAGGATTGTTGCCAAAGTGTTTAATGATGGCCTTGTTCCAATTAGCCATTTCTGCCCTTTGATCCTCCCCTTTATCATCCTTAACAAAGTCTACAACAAATCCATGGTTAGGGTACACTCCCGGGTAGTTTATGCATTTGCATTTATCTTCTGGGATTGTAAGAACAGGTAGATTATTGGGTACTAGATCAGGGAAGTATTCCATTAGATTTTTTAAAGTTTTGGGCACAAGATAATGTGGGTAAATGTAGAAATCATAGGTTTGTGTACTTATAATATGACTGATCTAAAAGCTGCGCGCTTTGTGTGGTTATAAATGAGTTAGTGAAGACCTCAGACTAGTGATGTAATAGTATATAATGTATTTTCGTAATGTAAATACACATGATGAAATATTTTACTAGAATAGTGGGAGTATGTTTCTCAATTTTAAGCCGTGTGCATGAAGTGATCGAAAGATAAGTTTTAAAAGATTTGTTTGAAAAATATTTACATAATATGTTTCACACTTTTATTTTGGCATACTTTGAAGATCATTAATTATATTTACGACCATAGCTATGTCATGGCAATCAAAGCAAGTATGACTTAAAACAATAAAACCGAGTAGTTAAGGGTTTAACAGAGAAATAAGTATGAACAGTCGTAGTATAAGCAAACATTGGCATTTACTCATCGAGAATAAAAAAGGTATACGTTCTAAAGGTTATACTGAATTAAGATCATGTTAGGTATAGTGTTTTTAAGTGATTGAAATGGAATCAATTAAATATTTCCATTACCTAATATTTTGTATGAGAGTGGTAACCCAATCCATTTCCTAAGGGTAGCCATTACCCCCATTGTGTTACCTCTCCTAACCCTATGGTAACAAAATGGACCCATTTCTTCCGGCGAATTATCAAGCCCTACATCACAGTTTATGTGTATCATCAAAGGTATACCGTATACCAAACAAGTAATAATGTTACCAAACATGTTTTAAGTCGTCACAAATTGGTTACGTTCTAAAGGGTACACTCAAAAGATCTCTTAAGAGAGCTAGCTTGATTACAAAGTATGTTGCACTACCATTTGAATTTGAATCTAGGTAATTCGGTAATTCAAAATCCTACGTTCGAAGAACACACTAGAATTACTTCACACGTTATTGGAAAAATATTACAACTATCACTAGAATTACATCTTTACATCAAAATTATTCGATCGAATAACGCATTATGGTTCCTTCACACGTTATTGGGAAAAATATTACAACCACTAGAGACGATATCATTGTCTCCGCGAATTACTAAAACTTGAAAGAAACTTGGGAGTGCAATATGATGGAATCTTCAAGGCTACCCTTGCTGCTACCAGCACCGTTCAGCTGACCAAGCATCCTCTTCCTGCCATTTGGACTAACTCCCTGCATATGTAACATAATTTCATAATTCCATATGTAACATAATTTCATTATACATTTCATCCATGTATTATACACTCACTCAGTTACACAACAGCAGAACCAACAAGAACACGGTCAACTATACTCTTCCCTGGCAGGGACTCTGTTTCCCTCTGTCCGTCGGGCCATTGAACAATCTTATTTTCAACCAAATTTAAACATAGATAGTTGTATTTGAAAACTCAATCTATGGCTTGGGGAAGACCATACTTGAATTCAATTTATTTGGAAACCCACTCTCACCTATACAACCCTTCTAAACCCACTCTCAACCATTACAAACCATCAGGAATGGATGCAAACCCCAAAAGGCCCAAACACTTGACTAAAACTAAATTGTGATGCAAACTATCTGAGTATAGAATCATAAGCTCTGGTTTTTGCAAAATTGTTCTTGGGTTTTGGTCCTGGGTTTCCAACAGAAGCTCTGTACATAAACAACTCTAATGTCCTCGACTACATATCAATATAAACAATAGTTGAATATCTTCAACGTTCACAAATAAAATAACCAAAAGTTGAATAATATATCAAACAATAGAACAATTTTTGTAATAATAACCTATAATGTGTCTCTAATGTCTTCCTAGTGGGCTCCTTTCCTAGTGGCTCCTTTCCCAGTACTGTGAATGACACCACCATCTGCCTAATTCCTAAAGTTAAACACCCCTCAATCATCAAACAAATCATACCTATCATCCATTGTAATACCAACTATAAGATTGTCTCTAAGGTGTTGGTAAACAGAATTAAACCCCTCCTTAAGAATCTCATCTCCCCTAATCAGAACAGTTTCTTACCTGGGAGAGGATATGATGTCAACTATATTGCTGCTAAAGAAATTCTGCACTCCATAAAGTGTAGAAAAGGGAAATTTTGTTGGTTTGCTCTAAAAATTGATCTTGAGAAGGCCTGTGATAGACTAGAATGGAGCTTCATTAGATTCTGTCTTGCTAGAAAAGGGTTTGATAACATCTCGTGTGACCTAATCCTTTCCTGTATTGCCACCCCTTCCACCCCTGTGTTTGTGAATGGTAAAGCTTCAAATACTTTCCAAACTTCTAGAGGCATTAGACAAGGTGACCCCATTTCCCCTTCTATTTTCATCCTGTATATGGAGTATCTTTCTGATTTTATCGGGTAAGCAGCTGATGAGGGAAATCAGAAACCTTTCTTCCTCAAAACAAATGGTACTCCTATTTCCTACCTCCCCAGGCCCTGACTTATGAACATACTTAGGGTTTCCACTCACTGATAAGAGGCCAACTAGAGCTCAAGCTGATTACAGTTGTAGAAAGATTGAACGCAAATTATGTGGGTTCTATAAGAATCATATCCCACACTTTAGCCATGGCATTCCTTTATGTTCCTTGTCCAAAAGCTCTCATTTTGACCCTAAATAGGCATACAATATGATTTGAAACTCCAAGTAACCTGATCTGACACATGATAAGAAATGGACCACTGTGTGGGATCCCCTAAAATCAGATTCTTCCTTTAGCCTTGTCATATGGAATAGACTACCCAATAATGCCAATTTGGCTAGCAAACAGGTTATTCCAAGCAATTAATTCCAATTTTCCCCTAATGAAGAAGAAGACAATAATCACATCTTCCTTGCTTGCCCAAGAGCTAAAGAGTTTTGGAATGAAATTCAATTTAAGCCCAAAATTGATTATGATTCTGACCCTACCACTAAAATTCCTGGTACTCTATAAAGATTCAGTTTCGATAACTTACTAAACTTAGGCTGTAATGATGCTAACCCTACCAATGAATACCTTGTTCTCCTTTTGTTTGTGGAGACTATGGATCTGGATCAGAAGGAACACCTGGATTTTCCAAAAAGAGTCAAAACCCATCCCCTGGTCTATTCAAACATGTTTATAGCAGGAATTGTGGGTACATTCACCACCATCTCTGCCACTGCTGCTGAAACTCATGGAATTCTACTTGCTACTACTTGGATAATTGAGAAGGGCTGGGAGGATTCAATCATTGTGTCTGATTGTAAATCTGCTGTGGATAATATCCTAGACACAAGTGCTGCTACAACTTAGATCTTTAATGTGTATAACAAATGCAGGGATATCTTGGGAAGGCTAAGAAGAGGATGCTGGAAGTCGAGGTTATTATGCCAACGGAGAACAGAGCTAGTGGAAGCAGACTACGTATCAAGGAAAGCGAGGGTTATGTTTTGCCAAAAGATATGGGAGCAAAGGTGCTCGTTCCTAACTCTCAAATCTGTGTAAACAATGGTTTTTTAATGTTGTACTTTGAAGTGACTCTTTATTTCCGTTAAAAAAAAATTATTACACTAGAACAGACAGACGATCGTAACCAGGACATATTCCATATGTATTAGTCATTTAGTAACACCAATAAACTTGGAGAATAAACAGAAAGGTAATTTATTTTTATTTTTTTGAATCAAACTCTTGCGTATGGACTACATTTCCCCAGACAGTTGTAGTGACGAAAACCTTGCAATTCTTATATTTAGGCGTTAAAAGCAACTATAATGGATAAACAAAATAACAGGTCAAGGGCATATTATACCTGAACAATTAATGTCGTGGATGCCATGGAGATCCGTTCCTATTAGCCTAAAACCCACATAGTGCGGGTTCCAAAGCACCAAAATACCACCCGTAAGGCCATATGTTCAGCACGGACGAATTCCTTGAGGCGGGGGAGACATTTGACTATGTCTTCTGTATGGGCCCCGCTAGTTTTCGTTTCAGTAAGGATGAGAATTTCAGGGGTATGCTCATCAACCAAGTGTCTGACATTCCTCTCAAACAATCTACGCGTAATCCCTCCACAATTCCAGGCCACAATAGTTAATGGGTCAGTGGTTGGATGCGCATCTACAAACTACGGATACACCTTGTTAGTGATTGGGCTCACCTTATCCACAAACACCCATTCTAGAAAGATGAATAGATTCTCTTTCCTTGCCTTCAGGTTTACCTACGCAAGGAAAGAAATCCGAACTTCCACATCTTTTTCCTGGACATAGTGGGCCATTATCTCCTCCTGAGGGAAGTTGCCTACTGACGTCGCCACCATGAGTCCGTCGGAAGATCTGGCAAACGTTGTGTTTAGGGGTTTTGCTGATAACGGCCAAATTCTCCGCGGTTGGGGGAAAATTGTTACAGGATCCATCACAAATTCCAGCTCGGGTGGGACAACATGGTAATCGTCGTTTAATTGTGCCTTATTCATCCACCACCGAACGAACGTCTCCAACACTTTGCTGAGGGAAGCCAGAACCTCCAAATCAGGTAGATGAGCAGCTACATGGGGTTTATGATCACTAGCTAGGACCCATTACCATCTCTTGATAAGATGGTGGAACCAAATAACGTGCGAGGATGAAGGACCAGATCTGCTTCCTTGAAACATCCATGTATCCATCGAAAGTCGTTTTCACGTAATAAGCCTGCAGTATGTAATAGAATTGTGGGTAGGTGGGAATATGCGGATCCTTGCAGACATAGCTTCGGAAAGACGGATAGGCGGATCCAAGATGATCAACGAGGGCGAATACGGGTGATGGTAGCTCTAAGGGAAAAGATTGAAAAGGCAGACTGGACTTAGGGTTCGGCTTGAAGCACTGGTTCATCAGTTTGAGGACTTTCTTGGGGGGGCTGCAGCTGAAGGACATCGGAATCTTCATCTGAATCAGGGGACATTAGCCATTTAGGTGGCGATCTGCTAGGCGATCTTTTTAACAAGAGGGGTTGACCCTCAAGTGGTTAGTCTTCTTGTCGAGAGTCAAGGAGAAATGGACTAATACAGAGTTCGTCTTCGAGAACCGGACTAATACAGAGTTCGTCTTCTAGCACCAAGCCTGGCAATGAGGGGAGGGACAACTCAAGTACGTCTTCTTCTTCATCTGAATCAAGGAGGATCAGACTATTAAAGGTTTCTTCTACTCCTCCTCCTCCTCCTAATTCGGATTCAACTTCTTCTAATTCCCACTCAAGTTCTTCTAGTCAAGTATTAGGGTCGGTACAGGGCGGCATGTTTAACAGGGAGGGATGAGTTAGTGAGTTGTGAGTGGTGACAAGGTGAAAGGCGAGCGGTGGGAAGGTGGAAGGTCGATGGTGGGAGTGGTGGGAGTGATGGGGAAACTGGGAACCGGAAGGTGAACAATAAACCAAAAACACCATAAGGCATAAGACAATGACACCCTATGCAGACAATTAAAAAACCCTTAATACCAAATTTATATAGAACACACTTGATACATAAAAACCACATCACATATAAAGAATAGTATACGCTTTATTATTAAATCATACTACATGTAATTAACATCCGTGAATACTACGTGGGACCGAAAGGTGAACAATAAACCAATAAGACCATGAGGCATAAGCCAATGAGACCCTATGTTGACTATTAAAAATCCCTTAATACCAAATTTATGTAGAACACACTTGATATTTTAAAACCACATCACATATAAACAACTATACGAATTCTTATTAAAACATATTACATGTAATTAACATCCGTGAATATTACATGGGACCGAAAGGTGAACAATGAACCAATAGGAGCATGAATGTAGACCTAGAAAAATTGACCCGTACCCGAAAAACCGACCCGATTGACCCAACCCGTAACCCGAAATTGATCCGAAGCAACGACCCGAAATTAACCCGAAAACCGAATAGACCCGACCCGAAACCGAAACCGACTCGGAAGAGATTTCACCTAAAATGACCCGATACCCGAATGACCCGAACCGATCTTCACCAGAAACCAAATTAACCCGAACGGAAAATAACTGTAAATTTTAAATCAACCCGAACCGATCCGAACCAGAAAACAACTACAATTTACCAAACCAAAAATAGAGCTTATTATTATTATTATTATTATTATTATTATTATTATTATTATTATTACTATTATTATTAGGAAAATTTGTAATTATTAATCCAACCTTTGCCCGATTTTCTTTAATTAAGCCTACCTATGCGATATTTCTAAATAATCCAACCTTTATGACCCAACTACTATTATTAAGCCTAGATGACCGGTTACCTGCTATAAAGTCAACGTTAAAAACGTTGACAACCTAAAGTTGGTTTCCCTCCTAAAATATTGGACACGTCATCATCACTTGCCACCTAAACAAGGATTTCATTTTTTTTTCAAAAAACCCTTAACCCTTCTCTTCTCTATACCGTGTTTCAATTCCTCTCTCCTCCATTACTGCTGCTTCAACCACAATTTTACTGGTTCATGACATCATCAGCGATTTTCTTGTGGAAATAGGTGACTTTATCCACGCGCATTCAAATTTCGTCTCCAAAATCGTACAATTGAAGGTGAACTTACGAACCTTAGCGTTTTTGTTCCTTTTTTGGTAAATTTTGAATTTTGGGCTTCCTTGATTGTCAGTTCGTAAAAACCCGAGCTGTTGCAATAATATAGTTTTTTTTTATGTGGTGGGATGTTGGTTATTGTGGTCTTGTTAAAAAATTAGAAAGAAAAAAAAAACCTTGAATTTGAAGAAGATCCAGATCCAACAGGCAATTGGTTTACCCCAGCCATAGCAATTGCTGATTATTTTTGATGAACTTCGAATGGAGAGGTATGACCGTATGAGGGATCGACAATGGTGGAGAAGAGGTAGAAGAGAAATAATGGAGAGGAGTTCAGAGATGAAGCAGAAAATCGCAGAGGAGAGAGGAACGAAAATTAAAATAGAAATTAAAGAAAATAAGGGGAAAAAAAAAATTATAATTGTTATATGTCACGTAAGGGTGAATACCTCCTATAGCAGGTTAGTAACTTGTTAGGCTTAATAATAGTAGTTGGGTCATAAAGGTTGGATTATTTAGAAATATCGCATAGGTAAGCTTAATTAAAGAAAATCGGGCAAAGGTTGGATTAATAATTACAAATTTTCCTTATTATTATTATTATTATTATTATTATTATTTTTTATTTTTTTTTATTTTTTTTTATAATTTTCTTTTATTAATTTATACTCTTTTGTGTTATAAGAAAAAGGTTTCAATATTATGATAGTGTCAATGTATAAAAACATATATATATATATATATTAGATTTTGAAAACAACTTATTCACATGACCTTCTCATGTCAGGATAAACAATCGCATACTAAGTATATTAGATTTAGATGTCTAAATAATTTATCGTAAACTGTGAAATTGGTTTAGGGTAATTATTGAATTAGAGTATTTGGTTGAAATATTAACTTGGAGATTTTTTCAATAACCTATGACCAATATTACATAATCCGCCGTATTTCCACAACGAAATTCAATTAACTGACTCCACCGCCGCACATAGCTCCGCCGCCTCCCACATCAGTTTTCATCGGCCGAAAAATGGTTGATTCGAAGATGAAGTACGACCTTCCTTATATCCCAGATGATCTGATTTCCGATCATATCCTTCCCCGACTTCCGGTAAAGTCCCTAATTCGATTCAAATCCGTTTGCAAAAGTTGGTTACATGTTATTTCTAGCCCATCCTTTTTGAAATTCCATCTACTTCAGTCATTATCATATCGAACTTGTTTTTTTAAGGGGTTAGACTAGGAGAAATAATAGTTCGTCTCGGAGGACCGCCAATGAATGCTTTCTATTGAAAATTGACGAAGATATTAGTTCAATTGGATGTTAAGAGGAAATTACAATTGGATCTTGAAATATTCCATCTTCATTGTTTCGTAGGATCTTGTAATGGGTTGTTATGCTTATATGTTGATTGTGGTGTTTGGTTTAAAAAGAAGTTTATCCTGTGGAACCCAGCTACCAAAAGTTGTCGCGTTATTGAAACGCCGTGCGATGATCACCTGACTAGATGTGGTTTGGTTATGCATCTAATATTGATGATTATAAGATATTTGCTTCATTTCAATCTCTTCAAAGAGATGAAGATAAAACCCAAATTCAAGCTTGGGTATTTGAGGTTAGTAGTGGTAAATGGAATCCAGTACTTGAATTCCCATCTGATGTTGGATATTGTAACACGAGTTATGTTAAGGTTGTTTGTCGTGCTGATCATCTGTATTGGATTGTGGAAGGTAATCACATTATGAGTTTTTGTTTGATGGATAATAAATTGAAAGAGGTGAAATTCCCGGCCGTTGAAAATATTAGGTTCGAGCTTTATGTTAGTGATGGGTGTTTGACTTTGTTTTCTTATCATGCTGAACATGATGAGAGAAATTCCGATGACGACATATGGAGATTGGTGCAACCTCAATCTGGTAATTGCGATTCTTGGGTGAAGTGGTGCACGATCAGTTGCACCTTCCCAAGTATTCTAGCATTTTCACCAACCGGCAAATGTTTGGTACATCCTCGTTCTGGGGAGATAAAGGTGGTTGGCCATGTTATAGGTGATGTTGAACATGTCGAAGGTATCCCTTTTCACAATTTCATGGTGGACGCAGTTAGTCATGTGGAAAGCCTTGTTTCACCCTTTTATCCCCTAAATGTTTAGAGCAGGCATGAATGATTATTTGTAATTATATTTTGTAATATTGGCAAGATTTTTGGCCAATTTATGTTTAGAACTAAGTTTGTGAAATGGATTTGATTATATGTAATCATATTTTGTAATATTGGCAAGACTTTTAGCCCATTTATGTTTAGAACTAAGTTTGTGAAATGGATTTGTGACATTACGTTATACTCTTATGTTCAATTATATTTGGAATGCCTTATTATCGTTTATTTGGAATGCCTTACGAGGGAGAGACTATGTTTTACCAAGTTCCTATTTATGATGATTGTGCTGGGTATATATTTTAGGAGTCATGTATCATTATATATAACACTAAATAAGTTCCTATTTATAGCTTATTTAGTGTTCTTAGATAATTTTTGTTAGTTTTTAGATCTTAATTCCGTAATTTATTTATTTTATTTGATTTATAATTTTATAGTCTAATTATTTAGTTTTCAATTTAATTTTATAGTATAATTTTCTATTTCTATTTCTATTTCAATTTCTATTTTTACCATTTTCAATGGTAATTTTCTATTTCTATTTCAATTTAATTTTATAAATTTCTATTTCTATTTCAATTTCTATTTTTATTTATTTACTTATTACTATTATTTGTTTTACATTTCTATTTCTTGTTTCCCTCCTAGTCTCTATTTATATTTGTTGTAGGTGCATGTTGTTCCTACTGCTGGCTTCCTCCTGCCCCTTCCTATCCTACACCACTTCTTCTTAACCTTCACCACTCCAAACA
Source organism: Spinacia oleracea (assembly GCF_020520425.1). Lineage (NCBI taxonomy): Eukaryota > Viridiplantae > Streptophyta > Magnoliopsida > Caryophyllales > Amaranthaceae > Spinacia > Spinacia oleracea. The sequence continues at coordinate 95,019,574 of NC_079491.1, read as the reverse complement.
GAAAAACAAATCGTCCATCGTTCCCATCCACCAATTTCACGCACCACCAAGCAACACTGCATCACCAGCGGCCTATATCCTCCCCTACACCAATTTCACACCACAACATCATCTCGGACCACCAATAAAACGCAACAACAAGACCAAATTAGCCCAAAATCGCAACAATAATCATCCAAGAACAGACGTTGAAGAAATAATTCTGCAAAATAAATTAACACGTTGAAGAAATAATTTAAAGGACTCTAAATTGTCGTAGTTCTTTTAATGTCATTAAAAAAGTAGTGGTAGTTCTGAAATCACTAAAAATTATAGGACACTAGACATTAAAAGAACAACAACAACAACAACAACAACAATAATAATAATAATAATAATAATAATAATAATAATAATAATAATAATAATAATAATAATAATAATAATAATAATAATAATAATAATCAAGTTCATGAAAACTGTTCGCCATTTAATTATTTAATAATTTATCATTTATTTATAAATGTTATTTAATCGAAAATTTTATGTTTGATTGAATAAAAGGAGGATTATTGGTTTATCATATGATATGGAGTTGGAAAGTCTTTCATGACATTATTATACTTTTGTAAAGTCTCAAAGTGGAATGAATTTCATGGAACTTTTATGTTCATACGCATCACTTGTTGTTTAAGTCGAGGGTCACTTGTTGACTATTATTTGGTTAGTACCCCAATGTATAGATTTGTGATGGAATACTAGCTTGGGGGTGTGCACATTTAGGAAGGAAGGGGATATAAGAAGAGGTGTTTGATTTCCATATTCTAATTGGAATCTATTTTTGGAAAGTTTCTATATTTGGAATATTGTTATATTTGGAAAGTTTATTTAAATATTTCTTTTCATGGAAATTTTCTACTTTTGGAAAGTTTCTATTTTGAAAATCTTCTTGAAAATGTTTATACTTTTGAAAAGTTACTATATTTATGGAAAGTTTCTAAATTAGGGAAATGAATCTTCTGTGATTTCAATTAGGGAAATGAATCTTATGTGATTTCAATTAAATGGTTTGTGAAAGTATGTTCAACTATATATAAATGTTTTACATGTCTTTGTAGGGGGTTTTTTTCGTACTCTTTTCCCGTAGTTGCATTTCCCCTACGAGGGCAGTTGTTTAGAAACCTTTGTATTTTTGTATTTTGTAGGAGTCGCCACCAAACATTTTTAAGGGTCCCGTTTGGAAAGACCAAAAAGTGACTCGATTAGGATAAGGCATTGAATCTTAGAAACGGATGGGTGAGATCCGGGCAAGGGAACGAGATGCTTATTCCACGAGCTTTAGAAATAATTCAAATGTGTGGCACAACATTTTCGAAAATACCCTAGTTTAGACTATGTGGGTTTGAATTTAGAACAAATAGAATTTCTACTTTGTATCGTGGTCACTTTGCTTTAAAGTTAATTTAAGGGAACCTAAGATCGGTTTGTCCAAGAAATTATCTTCGTTAAGCGTGATGTGACCTTGTATTTTGTATTTAGCATGTGCGGTGATGAAAGCAATAAACAAGTAGAGTAACATCACAATGGAAAATAGGTGCAAAATTAGTAAAGTACAAGACCACCTAGAAATGGACTAGGAGGTGACTAGGCAAGTATAGTTGCGTAATTGAAAGTGCGGAATTGAAATTGCATAATTGAAAGTGCGGAATTTAAATTGCATAATTGAAAGGCATTATTGAAATTGCAATATTGAAGTGCGATATTGAACTTGAACTTTAGCACATGAGATCAGAACGCCAAGAGACTCCTTAAGAATAAGTGCGCCCGACACGGATTAAAAGCAAAAATCTCTAGTTTAGGTCAAGTTGCTCGACCTAAAGTGTCTTGGATTTTGAATATAGAAATATTGAACTTGAAGTATAGAACTTGAAATGCTTGAACTTGAAAAGTTGAACTTGAAATATTGAACTTGAAATATTGAAAAATAGAGTCTTGAATCTCAAAGATTGGACCTTTTAATGTTAAAAAGGCTTCATCTTTAATTACTCCATATTTTGAAATGATCCTAGTTTAGGAAAGTGATTACAAACAACCCTAAACATCATTGAATCTTGAAATTTGGAAACTTGAACTTGTATATTGAAAAATGGAGTTTTGAATCTCAAAGATTGAATCTTTAAACATTAGAAAGGCCTCACCTTGATTACTCCATATTTTGAAGATGATTCTAGTTTAAGGAAGTGATAACAAACAACCTTAAACATCATTGAATCTTGAAATTTTGAAACTTGAATCACATAAAGTGAGGATTTTGCAAAAGTTTATGGTTGTTGTAAGTGACACTTTTAATAATAAAAGTGTCAACTTTACTAATCATTTTGAAATAAAAATCATGAAAACATTGTAGATTAGGTTGGGATTCGGAAATACCTAGTTAGGTTTAGGCTAGAATTCCTTTTAGAGCTCCCAATTGCTTAGAACTTTGAAATTATATGAGATTTTTGGAGAGAAGTTTGTATTTTGATTTGAGTGGCAATTTTTGTATTACGACATTTTGTTTTCGATTTTCCCTCCCTAAATGCTCATAATTAGGGGGTGTAAATAGGAAGATATGTAGCTAAACGCCAGCTGAAGCCAGTGTCCAGCGCAGCTACCAGCGCCAAGCGCTGCTGACGTGGCGAGGAAGCTGCCAAAACAAGGACGAATATGTTGTCCTTGTATTTTGGCTTGTAATGGTGTAACTTTTTACGAATTGTACGAAGTTGTCACGTAGTGTTTTCTTGATGACTAAGGCTTGGTTTGCGTCTAAAAAAAAGCCGTTTCGGCTTGCTCGGTTTAGTGTCATTTTGACTGGAAAAGGCCTTGTAAAACCAATGGGATAGTCCATTGGGCGAGATGGTACTTGGATTTCGAAATTGATTTTTGGAATTTGTATTTTGTACCGAGTTCCGGAATGGGAACGGTCTCGGGGATTGGACTTTGGCTCTTGGATCTTGGAATGTGTTCTTAGAAATTGGTACTTCCTCACGGAGTTGTTCCAACCACCTAACAAGGATAATGGTATCGTCATCATCCCAATGGGGAGACACGATTTAGGTGTCTACAGTCTTGCATATATTCGTACTTAGCTTTTGCTAACCCGTATTTACTAATTGTTTTGGCTTGGCCCTGTTTACCTTCTGGTGAGTAGTTTTCAGGAACTGAATGTGAAGATGTGGCATGCTTACATAAGGGATTAATGGAGAGTTCCACCTTGCTAAGGATTTCATTTAAGTTGGTTTTATTTTAAGGATTTGGCTTTTTTAGGGTTTTGATTTCGAATTAATCCGAAAACACATTATTGTTATTTCAATTATTATTATATGATAAAGAGAAGTATTTTGATTTATTCCGCTGTATTAGTTTCTCTCAAGGTTTGGTTTATTCAATTAAATGTTGGTTTTAAAAAGAGAGAAATTTGGGGTGTTACAAACCCGATTCGTTTCAACCCGAGAGAAATTTGGGGTGTTACAAACCCGATCCGTTGATCCTAATCTAATTAGATCATGTCCCGTTGTCCACATTACCGGACTTGAAAGCTACCAATAATATGTATGTAATGTGTTTTGTGTGTAAAATGTATTTTTGTGACACATGGCACATAGTATGATGTGGCTATAAAACATTTCGCTAGATCATTTTCATGTATGTTCCAGACTTCTATCACCCCCCAATACCATGGCACCCACCAGTCAATTCGCTCTTCACTGTTTAATTGAGGCTGAAAAGGAAAAATCTAAACCAATGCATAACAGATTTGATTTTGGATAGTGGGAAAACATCTTCAATTTCCATATCCTTCCAAAAACGACGGGAGTTTTCTCGCTCCTTAAAGTCTTATCTCTAAACAAATTTTACATGAAACAGGTGGGCTTCGAATCCACGAAGACGATGGTGTTGACTGGACTAACTTAGAGAGGATGGTATGTGAGAATAATAACATTCCCCGCCATGTCTGCCCAGATGTGCATTCATCCTTCGACGAGGTGAAGGAATGCAACATATGTTATTGGACCGTGGGATGGAAAAGACACTCATTGTAGAGAGAAAAACAATACTACAAGGACACACATGGTGGGCTTCTACCCAAGGGTGAATATCATGAGGGGGAGTGGAGTTTGAGTCATTCTATGAGGTCTAAGTTTGCTGACAAATTAGAGAACGACTATTGCCGATCTAAAGAGACACAAGTAGAATACGGGTGAAGCGGAAGGTTTGGCTAAGCAAGCTAATATTAATGATGAATAATGTTCAGAAAGTACGAATGTTGTTGTGTTAATCTCAAAATCTTAGTAGAAACCTAGGAAAGCTAGTTTTGCTCTATCTTATTTTTTCCGGGTTAGTTTCATACTTAAATGTTCTATTTTGGGGTTAGTGTGACGTTTTTTCTTGTTACTATATCGGCAAAATTTATTATTTGACTTTTATTTAATTCTCCAACTTTAATCTTTGTCACTGTAAACACGATTTTGAGACTATTACATTTACGTATTTCATACCTTGCATAATTTGTAGTGAATTTGACGGGGAAATAGGTGATGCAAAATAAATTACAGATTACATTTATTTTTTACTTTTTAATTCATTTTGGAGTGTACTCCTGCATTATGCGGGAAATCTGAGTTTATGGCGGGGAAAAGGGTAAACAGTGGAACATACATCAATCATTGTTCTATACAATCTTTTCATTTGAATAGAATTGATTTCATACTACCAACAATATAAGGTTAACATTTTGGAGGCAAAATAGATAATAGGGCTGTTGGTATTACATTAATAACTAACATACTGTCTTTTAATATGGTAGCATTCTATGTGATGCAAAATAAGTTACGGAGTACATTTATTTTTTACTTTTTAATTCATTTTGGAGTGTACTCCTGCATTATGCGGGAAATTAGAGTTTATGGCGGGGAAAAGGGTAAACAGTGGAACATACATCAATCCTTGTTCTATAGAATCTTTTCATTTGAGTAGAATTGATTTCATACTACCAAGAATATAAGGTTAACTTTTTGGAGGAAAAATAGATAATAGAGCTGTTGGTACTACATTAATAACTAACATACTGTCTTTTAATATGGTAGCATTCTAAGTGTCTCTCGTATTACCCTAACTATATTATATACATTTATATATATGGCGGAAGATCTAATTTTCTATTAGGGTTGCTGCGTCATCATTCACTCATATATATATATATATATATATATATATATATATATATATATATATATATAGTGAATCAGCCAACTCTAATTCGTCCAGCCAGCATATCAAACCTTGTACCTCCCTAAGATTAAATTGAGTTTATCACGACTAAATTGTGGAATATGCCTAGAGGAATTAGAAGAACTTATGGTAAATATATTTTCATATAATTATGTTTATTGAATGGGTCTTTATTCATTTTTTTTTCTAGTGCGTGGCTAACTATTTAATCATTGTTACAAAATGCAGTGACCAAAAGGCCTAGAATGTCCAAGATGTTAAGCGAGCAGCTAGAACGCTATAGGGAGAGACTCACATTCCAACTTTTCATGAGGCAAGTGATCAATAGTATGGTCCTTTTGAGATGGGGAAGCTAGTGACACAATCGAGGAATGTCCCCACTCTCGAGCAAATATTCAAAGAGGAGAGGGGCCTCCATTCTCTTCAGGAATGGTTTGCGGGAAAGAGTGTATGCACAAAGGAACACGAGAAACATATAATTTCTATTCCTGAAGTAGACGATCGTTTTGTGAAGATAGAGCCAAGAGAAGAGGATGAATATCTTTTAGCAACCGGAAGCCAGAAGATAATTCATTTGGTGGACTTGACCACTTAACTGAACCTTTCAAATTAAAGCATGTATCTTGTTGGTAGCCCAACAACATTAACCTCTTTCGGATATTAAGTAGTATTTTATATTTTTGTAATGTGATAGAATGTATGTTAGCTATTGGAGATTGAACTGTAAACGCTCCAGACCGAAATAACGTTTGCTAGGTGTAAAACAGTAAGAATTTAAATATTTTGGCTAATGAAGGATGTTTTCTTAAGTATTCAATTATTCAAACGTTGACATTCATTAAAATAACGCTTTTATTTGGGCTGGGTTTGCGAACTCGATAAAATTGCCTCTAGGTATGTGAAGGAAATTGGCATTTAACAAAAGACACTTTATAAATTACTAAAATACTAAAATACTTGAAATTGTATACTGAACAATGAACACAAAAATAAACATAAAGCTAATTTAAAACACGAAAAAAAAATCTAAAACAACTGAACACAGACACAAAGTAGTGTAATTTGCAATGAAATTCCTAAAACAAGGCAACGATTTTATCCATAAACATAAAGCTAATTTACAATGCAAGGCATGATATAGCAATAAGGCCAATACATAATTTCAAAACATAACATTAATTTCGACATAACATGATACTTGCTGCATAGACTACACTTAAGCAAATTAAAGCTTCGATACCCCTAGGACAGAAACCAACCACGCATTATATGAAACAGGGAAAAGGCAAATCGTTGCCATTTTTGTAAAACGGAAGGGTCCTGCTCTTCCAACGCACGAAGACACTCGCGCTGCAAGGTTTACAAATGAGGCCACGGATCATGGGGTGGGCAAGTGAGGAGGCCTCCTAATGTATCTTTGTAGTAGTCCTATGCATCTCCAAATACGTATTCAATCCAACCAACAATCCTTTGGCAGTCGATATCTGGGCAGTTTTTGATTTCTTCAATTGACATATTGCCATGGTTGTTTGGATACGATTTATTGATGCATAACCTTTCCAGCGAAGACCAGTCGATGTTTTGATCTAGTTCGATCCGCCGCCCAATCTTATGCGCCCACTCTCTGCTCACTGCTTGAAGCTTCATGAGCACAAAGATGGAAGTAATATTTGGGTACACATGGTCTGTAAAAATTTCATCCCATTTACCGAAATCAATTTGGTTGTGCATCGACTTACCATCTTTTGTTTCTCTATTAATCATGGCCCTGATTCGAACTCTGTTGGGGAGAGGCTTGGCCATTTTGCGTAGTAGGAATTGAAATACAAAGGGTAAGGAGTATTGGTAACTTAGTTATGCCCTCCCAACAACACAACAGTTCCCACTTCCCAAGTTAAAAGTAATGTGAATTATGTGTTGTATGTAAGCTATAATAATAATGTGGAAATATTAAATTAATTGTTTCCACTTCCCAAGTAAAAAGTAGTGTGAATTATGTGTAGTATGTAAACTATAATAATAATGTGGTAATATTTAATGAATGACATGAGTTTCCACTTCCCTTGTTAAAGATTAGGGGTGAGCAAAATCGGATATCCGGTCCGGTTATATAAACTGGATCGGATACCCGGTTTTTTGGGTCACAAAAATCATGATACGTGATATTATTCGATTATCCGAGTTAACCGGGTCGGATATTCGGATAATCCGAATCATATTTATGCAAAACTAATACCTAGTTAATAAGCTATTTTATTCTTTATTTCCCTAATAATCGTCATAAATTCGTAGTAATTTAACTAAACTTTTACTATACACATATATGTATACGATCTTGTATCCATGATTATCTCTTGCATAATGTCTGTTTCTCTTTGATATTGAAACATTTTTAAATAACAAATAATATAAGTATATAACACACAATATTCGGTAGCGGGTACCAAATACGAGTGTTCAGATCATGTTCAAATCAAAACTTGTATGTTTAGATCATGTTCAAATCAAAACTTGTATGTTCAGATCATGTCCAAACCAAAACTTTTATGTACATATCATGTGCAAATCAAAACTTGTATGTACAGATCATGTCCAAATCAAAACTTCTATTGTACAGATCATGCCAAGATCAAAACTTCTTTGTATAGATAATGTTAAGATCTGTAATGATCATGTCGATATTAGAACCGATCTGTCCAGACCATATCCAGATCATAACCAAATTTGTACTTATCATCTCCAAGTCAGAATCGATAAGTACAGATCATATCCAGATCAGAATTGATATGTCCAGATCATAACTGATCTATTTAGATCATATCTAGGTCTATCTAATATAAGGAATAGTAAAATCATGAGCAAAGTCAAATAAATAATAACAATATTATAAATTTGTGTAACATTTATTTTACACATAAAGTCGTTTAATATTAAAAATGTAAATATTTGTTTAAACTTATCTTTGAAAATTCAGATCAGATCAGATCATATCAGACCAAATCAGATCAGCAGACTAGACTAAATCAAATCAGGAAAATTTAGTTCGGGTCAGATAAGATCTGATCAAACCAGACCAGATCAGGAGAAATAAGGTGAACTACACGGGGCCCAAAACGCTACATGTTATTTCAAACGCTACCAGGAGAAATAGTTGTGACACAAGGACGAAGAGTGGTGGAGTGGAGAATGGAATCAATCGTAGAGCACTACACCATTCACAAAAACATCTTCGATGATATTAGTTCTTTTCTTCCTTCATCTTGTCTTTGTAAGCAATATATCCATAAGCCATTGTTTCGTATTTCATAGATCAAGGTTTTATCATGCACGTAAAAAATAAATTGTCCATGCGAAGGGTGTATGGAGTCCTAAACTATGCACAACGTCTATGCGGACCATGTTATCACACCATGAATATTTTCCATCGACACCGACGTCTAACCCCCACAAGGTCAATATGCCTTTGTAGTGGTAACTTGCTAGGCAAATAGAATCGAACAATGGGTTGTGCAATTTGCGTTCCCTTCCAAAGATTCGTAGGGGCCAAGAATGAGTACGAACTTCCCTGGTTTTGACAGGCAACTCGATGAACTTGGAAGTTCCTCTATTAATATCGTAATGGAAGATGTAAGGCCAATAATACGAATAACTTTCGTCGGACAAGGTTCCAACACAATCCGAGATAATATAGAATCCGTCTCTGCAAGCCACTAGCTCGTCGATTTTCATATGTCTCTTGCCCATGAAAATATTCCTTTCTTTGATAATGAGTTTACCACCTTCTAAAACTAGTACATCAAGCCCGTTAATCCGTTTGTTGTCATGTGGTGTGAACACTATTAATGTATAATCAAGCGGAAAAGTTTTAGCTTCTAATCCAAAATGACAAACGCTAAGCATAATGGCATGAATATTGAAAAATAAATATTCCAGTACAAAATCTGCGAAATGGGGTTATCTTCTCTTTGGGCCAGTCAATGTGAATCCATGTTTTCATGGCTGGATTGCTCATAAATTTTTTTGGAACCTCCCCTCTTCCTATTAGCCCCGCAGTAAGACCATTACAAGATGCAAGGATACGAGGACAACCTCTCGCCAAAAAGTTCTCCGATTCCAGTGGAATACCATAGTATGCCCACGTTTCAGAAAGGAAGATAAAATCAATACATTTATTATCTATATTGATTGTCGGCGAATGATCGTTGCATATGATGAGTGCCTCATTTTGCTTGTTAAGAGAGTTTAAACATTGCATCTGAACAAACATATTATCTGAAATGAAGCTTTTCAATACTTTAGAACCCGATGATAACCTAAGCAGGGGTTTAACAGATAAATATGCCATTATTTCGAACATTATTTCATCATGTATCGACATGGTTTCAAAATTGTAGGGAGATGATCAAAATCAAGTCCAAGGACCTTAAAGAAATTGATTAAATCAGAATGTGTGAGATAAATTACTTGGTTTTATGGTTTATTTGAATATTTTCCCATACAAGCAACTTACTTATAGTCTAGCAACAGTAACGCGGAAGACTTAAAGCCATTTCCCTTGGATATGCAATTAATAATAGGAACCCCTACCGTTTTCATAACGTTAATTGACGTAAACGTGTAAAACATAAAATATATTGAATCGGGACCACATATTATTCGCATATAATTTCATTCTAAAGTAGTGTGAATTATGTGTCATATGTAAACAATAATAATAATGTGGAAATATTATATAAATTTTGGGTTTTTGGTGATTGGGTCTATAAAAATGATCGATTATGGTTTTAAAATAGGGTACTCAATTAGGGACTTGTTATGGTGGATTAGATTAAAGTAACCACCCTAAAGTAACCACCCCTAAAACTAAATAAATAATAACTAATATAGTATTGTTTATAGGGATAAAATGGTTACTGTACATACATACCCTTTGGAGATTTCTTTAGTTCTATAAAAGCACATGAATCGAACATGCATTCATGCAAATCACCAAACACCTACAGAGTATAATAAATCTCACCATGTATAACCTCCCCCATTTTAGGGTAACCTTTACTGAGCATGGACTACGTGACAACCGCTAAAAGTGGTAAAATACATTCTCAGAGTCCTTGGTAGTAATACATTATTGTTATTATGTTCATATATTGTAAATGTAAATATAAGTGAACTACTTACATGATGTTTGCAGGAAATACCGCCTAATTTTAAGAAGGCTAGGGACATATGGTGTAGGAATTTAGATTTTGGTAGAATATGCATGGAAAATACGCCAAGGGAATCGCACGTTGCAATTTGGCGTGCTAAGGGGTTCTTGTACATCGGCGTTGGGTGAGAACATTTAGTTGATGATTTACACCTTCGAGAAGGAGATGTAATGTATTTCTATTATGCTGGGCTCGGTGTCTTTCATGTTAGAGTTTTCACTCACGACATGGTGGAGAGGCACTTTGAAGAGCCTGCCGGACCTGTTGACATGGAGAAGGATGTTGATGTGGAGGAGGTTGCCGTGGAAGAGGCTCCCCTAGGGGAGGCTGTTGACGTGGAAGAGGCTGCTACAGGGGAGGTGGCTGCCGTGAAAGAGGCTAACGTGGAAGAGGCTCCTTTAGAGGAAGAGGCTGATGACGTTGAGGAGGCCCCCCTAGAGGAAGAGACTGCCGTAGAAGAGGGTTGCATATAGTCAAGATGCTGCAAACGTTATGGTTTAAAATTCAATTAAGATATATCTAGTAGTTTCATGTAATTAATATGTCAATAATTAAATAACGAACATCTTGGTTTGCTCTGAGTGAACGTGACCTAAACCGATTAGTTATGATATATTACTACTATATCGGTTTTGATTTGTAATGCCATTACCGTTCTAATGAACATGATATGCACCGATCGGTTATGGTCTGCACAAAATTAATAAGTGAAATGTTATATATATATATATATATATATATATATATATATATATATATATATATATATATATATTGTATTGTGAATGCGCATTATACTCTTGACATCCTTATCTTATACTTCGTATAATATATTTATGCGTAAATATTATGTGTATTGGATGAAGATCATATCCGTCAATTTCTATCTTCCTTTCTCTCCTCTTCTATATATTTTCATAACATGAAACGTATAGTTGTTTAATATCTAAATTAGCAATAATTATCAAAATCTTATGTCATCGTGAATTAATAAACTTTCTCATCGTGGATTAAACAATGAACGTGTAACACGATTTCTTTTATTAAAAAATATATTCAAACATTTATTTTCATCGGTCGAAACCATTACAATTCCTACGTGGCGCTCTAATACTTCGGCAAATATGCCTCCTAATAATGGATAATCTTATATATATATATATATATATATATATATATATATATATATATATATATATATATATATATGTATGTGTATATATTAGATTTTTATTAAGTAATAGCGGATAATAATGATAATATTCGTTCCATCTACATACAACACTAGCGTCTGTGATTATTTAATGTACGTAGTATAAAATATATGTATGTAGTCAGAATAAAAACTTTACATGTATATTTAATTTTATCACTACAGACGTGCTGATACCCTTCTCAACTTGGTCACTGATTCATATTCTAACTCTTTAAACTACGCCCTCCAACGCGGGGTCGATTCCAATTTCATGCAAGCATCCCCCATTTTTTTTGCTGGATTACTAGAGAACAATAACGATAAATAAAAAAAGTTCATAATTAATAATAATTTAAATCTAAGAAGATTTGTTTTCTAACTAAAAATAAATCACCATAGCGCAATTACTGAAATTCATACATTACAATTTGCGTTGTTAACAAATACTTATAACTAGATTAGATCCCGTGCACGCACGAATTTTGATCATTTTTTTACAAAAAATTAACTGAATATCTCCCAAACTACTGCATAGTTATAACATTTTTAACATACTCGTATAAATTTATTCATCTAGTATGCATATTTAAAATGCTAATATGGTACTTTCACCAAAATATTGACTGATATATTTTCCATTATTAATATATCGATTTGACTAAAATATTACCAATTTAGAATAATTATTATTATGTCGTATCTATTATTGCCATAATTTATAAATTAAATTTTGTTACCATACATAAATAGTTTATTAAAAAAAAGGTAGAGAATAAAAATAAAATAAAACAGATACATTTTTTTTGAAAAGTGATTTTTGGCGGGAAAAAATCGCACTAGGGATTAACACGTGTCATTCCTGGTGTCTCTTTTAGTATATAGTAATAGATTGTTTTCAGATTTAGCACAATACATTACCATTGAAGGCGGGGTGTCAATTCTCATACCGACCCAGTGAACCCAATGGGTTTGTCAGACCGTTTAGAATCCGAACCGTTTAGAACCCACAAGCTCCCTCAGTTCCGAAATCTGACCCGGTCCGATTAACTAAAAATAAATCACCATAGCGCAATTACTGAAATTCACACATTACAATTTGCGTTGTTAACAAATACTTATCATTGTATGAGATTTAACACAATACAATACCATCAAAGGCGGGGTGTCAATTCTCATTCTGACCCAGTGAACCCAATGGGTTTGTCAGACCTTTTAGAATCCGAACCGTTTAGAACCCACGAGCTCCCTCAGTCCCGAAATCTGATCTGGTCCGATTAACTAAAAATAAATCACCATAGCGCACTTACTAAAATTCACACATTACAAATTGCGTTGTTAACAAATAGTTATCATTGTTTTCAGATTTAGCACATAGAATACCATCAAAGGCGGGGTGTCAATTCTCATTCCGACCCAGTGAACCCAATGGGTTTGTCAGACCGTTTAGAATCCGAACCGTTTAGAACCCACGAGCTCCCTCAGTCCCGAAATCTGATCCGGTCCGATTGTATTCAACACGAATCCGACCCAGCCCGATAATATTGAACCGATTCATATCCAAATCCGATAACATATATATCTCCCGTGACAATCACAATTCGTTTAATCCGAACCGAAGCGATCCGAAACCCGTTTATGGTCCGATCCGTTTGAACAAGAATCTGTTTCAACACTCGAGGAAATTCCGTATAATCCGATCTGTTTGTAATCCGTTACCCGTTTAATCCGAACTGTTTCAACCCGTGACACCTGTTTAATCCGAACCAATGTCGATTCTAACTCTTTTTACCCAAACCGTTCACGACCCATAAGAGAACATTAATTATGTTGCACTAACAATAAAGTGTGTGACTATTAGTTATACGGTGTACTTGTACTTCATTCTCCCTTTATATACCCTGCTCAAATGAAACTTGTAATTGATGTAGATTTAAGGCGTAAAGAACTAAGTTATTAAACTAAGTTATATACTATATACTCAATAACTTATATTGCCGATCTTAAATTCTTATTACTTTTAAAACTTAGTTCTCGTTTTCGTCCCCCAATTATGTCTTCGATATTATAATTATATAATTTGGAACCAAATGGACCCGACTCGAAGTCCGACCCGCTACCGCGCGAATAACCCGATCCGATTATAACCCAAAACGATATGAAACCGAATATGATGTAACTAACCCGGCTGAATCCGTTTCAATTCGATCCGCGTTAGTCCGTTACCCGATTAAGCTGACCCGATATGAATACGATCCCGTTATAGCCCGGCTAAACCCGTTAACTATCCGTCATGTTCCAATCTGATCCGACCCAACCCGAATACAACCACAATCCGACCCGTTTACAACCCGATCCGACATGAACCCGTGCATAAAATATTTGTCCCGATCCGATCCGTTAAGTTTTCAATCCGATCCGATCCGACCCATTAGCCAAAATAATCCGTTCCACAACCCGAATCCTATAAGTGTGACCCAAACCCGATCCGTTGATCCGATTTGACACCATTCACAGCACATAATAATACACTTAAATTGATCAATGCGTACATACAGATAATATATAAAATTGTTATTACTAGCATAATATTATCACCACTCTGAAATATGTTTAGACATACACAGTAGATAAGCAGATTAGGAGGACATTATCAAGCAAAATATAAGGATACCAAAATACTTGGAAACATTCAAATACGAAACATACATGTATAGAACTTTAATTAAGTACTTTTAGAAATAGAAAATATCGTTTTTCAGCCTCCATTCGTCCTTGAGTGCAGTTCGTAGAGACCACGTCATCATGGAATTCTCACGCTCCAACCCGCGGTATGATGTCTTATAGAAATCTTTAGCTTCTTCGAACAACTTATGTACCTAACCAACATTTTTCTTACACATTATGCATTTTGATAGCTATTGAATTGTTGTGTGTCTGGCTTGACACTCAGCATTTCCTCCTCGTTCAATACATAACTTCTCTAGGGAGCTCCAATCAATAGACTCCTCATCATGCAGTCGCTTGCCGGCCATGTTTGCCCAGAATTTGCTCAGTGTTGCTAATTTGAGCAACATAAAGACCCCATCCCATTTTGGGAACACATGAGACGCCAAAATATCGGTGAGGGCTCCATTCTCCTCTGCATGTGGTTCTGCCTCCGGAATGTGAACTGGATAGTTATTAAATTGCCCATTAACAGGGTGAAATTTGAAACCATCAACCTCCCTTGTCTCACGCTCGATATGATAGTCATAATCTTCGTCAGAGTACGCCATTTATGAGATGGAATTTATGAAACACCGTTTTAGGAGAGGGTTCAAGATGAAGTTGAAAGAACAAGCTATGTTATTTATAATTGGGATTTAATTTAATTCATATGAAGTTGAATCGACGTAAGCCATTCAGAATTTGAGAAGCCCCTTCTCTTGTTTTGTAACATTAGAAGTATGGAATACAATACTATTGCGTGTTTTAGAAAAATTTAGGAGTCAATCAGAATAAGTAAAGTAAATTACCTTGTTTGGGTTTAATTTAATTCGTAGGAAGTTGAATCGACATGATGACGTAAGCCATTCAGAATTTGATAAGCCACTGCGCTTGTTTCGTAATATTAGAAGTATGGAATACAGTACTATTGTGTGTTTTAGAAAAATATAGGAGTCAATCAGTAAAGTCAATTACCTTGTTTGGATTACTAGTAATATGAAATGTATTAATTTTGTATATTCCGTACCGTCTCAATTTTTAATTTATATATAATTATTTACCATTTTCTAATTGGTGTCACATTGAAGACTGCTTTAATTTTCGAGAAAAAACTATGCCTCTTCTCTCTCTTCATTCTTCAAAGCATCTTCTTTCTCTTTATCTTTTCATTTCTTCAATGCATCTTCTCTGCTCTTCTCTCTCATTTCTGCATCTCACTCAAACACCACTGTTGTCCGGATATTCTCTATCAAGTTTCTTGCTTAACTTCGAGCACAAATGGATTACTTCCCTAGCACATGGTCTTTCAACATCCCTTTAACTGGCGTAGACACTCCTATTGTAAGTTCTTATCGATTATTGCAAATTTAGAATTTCTTATTGTAATTGATAGCGACAGCGATGGGATGGAAATAAGGATTTTGTAATTTGTGTGATACTTACCAAATCGATATAGTTTATCTGAATTTTACTGGCCTGTATGGAACGCATTGCAATTAGAGTTTTGGAATTTGCGTAATTGTTTATTCTTTATGCACTATAGCCAGTTTTCTGTTGATTTAGGATCTATTATACTATGTTGGCTTTGTAGGTTTTATTCTCACGTTGTTGATTATATGTTGATTATAAAGGTTATGTAGTAACTTTTTGATCCTGGGCATAATTGGCCACTGTAATGAGTTTTAAAGTAACTTAGAGTTACAGAGTATTTGGGGTTATTAGGAGTTTTAATTTATCCAAGGTCTATTAGGGGTTTTAATTTAAGTAGATGAAGGGATTATCAGGTTTTAATTTTAGGGGTTTCATTCTCATGCTGTTGATTATCTGTTGATTATTTAGGTTTTGAAGTAATATGTTGACCCTAGGTTTATTAGTTGACTTTCTGTGTCTTAAAGTAATTCAGATTTACGGAGTATTAGGGATTTTAATTAAAGTAGTGTCTATTAGGGGTTTTAATTGAAGTAGTTTTAAGGACTTTATATAATTGTAATTTATCTATTTAGTAAGTTAGTGTAGTAAGTCAGTTTAGTTACCATTTGATTGGTATGAAATGATTCTAGTGAATAATAATACAATTCTAGTGAATAATTTGATTCACTTAAAAATTTCCCTTAAGATTTTTCCATGTTTAATTGGCCACTGTATTGGCTCATCTTTAGGTAGTTCATTTAGCATGTAATTGGCCGTGATTGTCACATTTTCACTGAAGCATGTTGCTCGACTGATCAAGTGCGCGTGGTGTGTGTTGTAGATGTACTAGATCATCTTTTACTCTCTTAATTATCACTTAACAATCTTCACTTAATTATCCAATTTGACTTTTAGATCATCTTTTACTATCCCTTTGTATAGACATTTCTATCAATTACTTGCATTGCATCCTTTATTGGCCCTTTGTATAGACAAATTAGCCATTTCCCCTTTGTTTATAACTCTTGATTTTGATATTTTATTAGGTACTTCTAGACACTTTCACTCCCCATAAAACAGACACTTTCAACAGCGACACTTTATATCGTTGGGGTTTGATTGAACACGAAGGCTGGCCAGTGACCTACCGTTATGATGTAGGCGAAAACAGGTTTTCAATCCAAGGTAATGGATGGGAGGAATTCCTGGTTGACAATGAGGTGGCTGTTGGAGACACCATTGAATTTCAATACATTCGGCTTTTTGGGTCTATGCTTACGCGAGCCAAATTACCAAACGGTGAACTCCGGGCTGCGGATGTGGAGTGGGATCCTGAGGCGGATGTTGATGTTGATACCGTGTCTAGTTCTTTAGGTGGTCTTGGTGTTGACATTGATGGTGATGATGAAGGTGAAATTAAGAGTCCTAGTGGGTCGAGTAAAAGGCGCGGAAGACCAAGGGCTTACGAGATTGCTGAAAATGCCTCTACACCCCAAGTGCAATAAGCATTGGCCTACTTGAAAATGATACAAAATGAGGGATGTCCGTACCTCGTCAAAGAGCCGTGCATTTCAAATAAATCAGTGGTGACCTAACTTTTTCTGTTTACATTCTTTGTGTTTATAAACATTATGTTGTTTAAAACTAAATTAGCTTGAAAATTTGAAACCATCGTGTCTTTTGTTACAGTACATTCCAATGGACTACGCTCGTCCCCAATAGGACTTTGGGAAAGGATCGGAAATGGAGTTTAATCTTGGCTGTAAGGACATGATGTACAAGATTAAATTGCGAACGAAGAGGACCCATGATGGAGTTATTTGTTGGTGCTCGTTCGACTCCATGGATGCTTTCTTCAACGAACAGGGCATTAAGAAGAAGGATGTTATTCTTTTCTGTGTTACTTGTAAAGATCCTCTGAAAGTTGAGGCAATCATCTTCAGGAGTGATTAGTCTATTTGTTGGTAATTAATAGTAGAATCTGTCGTATTTGTTGGTAATTAATATTAGAATCTGTGTTACTTGTGTATTTTGTTTGTGTGTCAGTTGATAACTAGAAGACTTGTTATTTTGTCTTCCTTGTATTATTCTTATAGTTATTACTTGTATTATTACTTGTATTATTACTTTGTATTATTACTTGTATTATTTTGTTTGTCTTACTAGAGGATCATTACTGTTTGTCTTACTAGAGGATCATTACTTGTATTATTCTTATGGTTATTATTAATTTATTACTATTACATAGGGGTGCAAAACCCTAGCAGTATCACAAACGATATTTTTAGAAAGTGAACTTAAACGATATCAACACATTCCGTATATACATTAGAAAAATATTTAAAGCGGACCACTAATCCGAACAACAAACTTAATTAGTTACTTGCCTACAAACAATATTACGTGTATTATTCTCATGGTTATTATTAGTGTCTTACTATTACTTAGGGGTCAAGATTTGAATCGAATTAGAAACTTTACCGGAAGTCGGAACATGATATGATCGGTAAACAATTCAGTAGGGATATAGGGAAGATCATACTTCATCTTTGAATTCGCCATTACCAATACAATGTCCGACCAACGGAAATTTGTGTGAAGCGGCGGATGTATAAAGAACGGCAGTTTTACCGGTACATTGTATTAGAGGGTCCAATGAAAACCAAAATATGTTTATGAAATACATTTAATACGAATATATGATTATACGTAAGTCTTAAACTAGTAATATTAACGTAAATTATGATTTGCGGATGATAGATTGCTTTGTGTTGATATAGTAAAGAAAATCCATAGGTAATTGAAATCTACTTTTCAGCTATTTTTAATCTGATTTGACACTTGTATTTATTTCATGTAAAACATACTTATTATTCAGTTTGTATTCTACCTAGATTGTGAACCTACAAAGTTCATAGGTTAGTATACTGGTAACCTCTGTATATTACTGCAGGAGGTTTTTTTCGTACTCTTTTCCCGTAGTTGCATCTCTCCTACGAGGGCGGTTGTTTAGAAACCTTTGCATTTTTGGATTTTGTAGGAGTCACCACCAAACATTTTTAAGGGTCCCGTTTGGAAAGACCAAAAAGTGACTCGATTAGGATAAGGCATTGAATCTTAGAAATGGATGGGTGAGATCCGGGCAAGGGAAAGAGATGCTTATTCCGCGAGCTTTAGAAATAATTAAATGCGTGACACAACATTTTCGAAAATACCCTAGTTTAGACTATGTGGGTTTGAATTTAGAACAAATAGAATTTCTACTTTGTATTGTGGTCACTTTGCTTTAAAGTTAATTTAAGGGAACCTAAGATCGGTTTGTCCAAGAAATTATCTTCGTTAAGCGTGATGTAACATTTTATTTTGTATTTAGCATGTGAGGTGATGAAAGCAATAAACAAGTAGAGCAACATCACAATGGAAAATAGGTGCAAAATTAGTAAAGTACAAGACCACCTAGAAATGGACTAGGAGGTGAAACCACATTGCCTAGAGGGACTAGGCAAGTAAGTTGTGCGGAATTGAAATTGCATAATTGAAAGTGCGGAATTGAAATTGCATAATTGAAATTGCATAATTGAAAGGCATTATCGAAATTGCAATATTGAAGTACGATATTGAACTTGAACTTTAGCACATGAGATCCGAACGCCAATCGAATCCTTAAGAATAAGTGCGTCCGACACGGATTCAAAGCAAAAATCTCTACTTTAGGTCAAGTTGCTCGACCTAAAGTGTCTTGGATTTTGAATATAGAAATATTGAACTAGAATTATAGAACTTGAAATGTTGAACTTGAAATTTTTGAAATTGAAAAGTTGAACTTGAAATGTTGAACTTGTATATTGAAAAAAATGGAGTCTTGAATCTCAAAATTTGGACCTTTTAATATTGAAAAGGCTTCATCTTTAATTACTCCATATTTTGAAATGATCCTATTTTGGGAAAGTGATTACAAACAACCCTAAACATCATTGAATCTTGAAATTTGGAACTTGAACTTGTATATTGAAAAATGGAGTCTTAAATCTCAAAGCTTGGACCTTTAAACATTAGAAAGGCCTTACCTTTGATTACTACATAGTTTGAAGATGATTCTGAAGGAAATAATGCCCTTGGTCCAAGTATGCATTCAATGCTAAGTCTAATAAATGCGGTTCAGTATTAATTAATTATACAAGTTAATAATTCAGTGAGATCAAGTGAACTGTATTCCTAACTAGAGGCCGCTTCAGTTCAAGTGGAATTAATAATATTAATCCACAGCTTACTCTTGACTGAACCCGTAGGGTCACACAAATAGTACGTGAACGGATCAAGTATTTAAAGGAATTAAATACTCCATTTATGGATATTCGGAATCGACGGATCTCGGTTCCAGTGGGAGCTGAAATCATCAAAGGCAAATTATGAATACTCCGGAAACGATGATATTTCTGGAAATGGAAATATGGATCGTATCGGAAATATAAATATTATCCAAGTCGTAGATGTTGCCGGTAACGGAAACATGGTATGTATCGGAAAATATTATCGGAAATGGAAATGTTGTCGGAATCGGAAATATTGCCGGAAACGGAAATATTGTCGGAATCGGAAATATTATCGGAATCTGAAAAAAAATTCCGGAATCGGAAATATTAAATATTTGTTCGAAACAGAAATTAATCCCGGAATTGGAAATATTAAATATTGTGCAAATCGAAAATGAATTCCGAAATCGGAAAATTAATCGGAAGCGCGTCGTAAGAATTAAACATCGGACGAGCCTGCTAGACGCAAGGCCCAGCACGAAGCCAGGCCTGCGCCTAGCAAGCCCATGCGTGCAACACAGCAAGCCAAGGCACGCAGGCCCACCCAAGCAGCACGCAAGGCCAGGCCCAATGCGCAAGGCAGCTGGCGCGCCGAAAGTAGTGGGCTGCGCACAGCGCTGTGGGTCGAGCTGCTGCGTGCGCGCGCGCGTCCGACACCCCTCGTGGGTTGTGCGTACGTGTGTGCGTTGAGT
The DNA here is from genome assembly GCF_020520425.1 of Spinacia oleracea. Lineage (NCBI taxonomy): Eukaryota > Viridiplantae > Streptophyta > Magnoliopsida > Caryophyllales > Amaranthaceae > Spinacia > Spinacia oleracea. Next base: position 94,998,801 of record NC_079491.1, on the reverse strand, counting down.
TCGTGCATGCATCGAATCCTTAAGCGATTAGGATTAGATAAAGATTAATCTACCTAAAGTTACTAGAGTTAGTTGTTTAATTAAACAATAACTTATTAGTTTTAATTAATGTCTAATTCTAATAGGATTAGATTAATTGAAACCTAGTAGACTTCTAATTCCATTATTCCAACCCTATAAATAGGTGATGGCATTCACAATTTATAATCACTCCAATTCAATTATTCATATAGTTTTTAAGGTTAAAACTAAGATAATAATTTTCCACAATTATATTCGAATAAACTTAAAACCTTAGGTACAATTCTAGTTAATTAAATCTAAGGCGGATCCGAACGTGCTGTGGACTATCTATGGAGGGACGACACTTGGAGTCCTAAACTTGTTCTTGTTCGGTTCTGGAGCAGCTAGGGAGGGAACGCTACAAATGTATGCATCCTAAATTATGCTATGTGGCAATTAATTTGGATTCCTGGCTTTATGGTTTTTCCGCATGAAATATATATGCTTTATATGTATCATAACCTAACAGTGGTATCACGATCCTCTAATTAATTCCATAATAAATTATAGTTAACATGGTTAAATTTTATAAATTTGCAATGAATTAAAGGGGTGATTAATTTCGTTTTTTTAATTAATTACAAATTTGTGCGATTATTTAATTATATGTTCGCAGAATTTTCGGCAGTTTAGTCAATAATGGTCGGAATCGTATAATTTATAGTTAATTTCGCATGTAAACGGCATTTTAAAATTTTGACTAAAATCAGAGATTTTATGCCGAAGCCAGAATTCCCAAATTCGAAGCCTAACTATGACTTTTCGGGTGTTTTAGTTTTTCGAACGCCAAATTTGTAATTTTTAAGATGTTAAATTAAATATTTACGATTCTTGTATGTAAATATTGAATCTATGATTGACCTACTGTATATGTTTAATAAATTTAATGCCTAAGCTTGTTAATTACACAACCTAATTTGTAATTGTAATTAATTTGTTGAAATTCGAATAATTTAGAATTTGATTTGTTTTTCATAATTAATTGACAATTTAATTAGGAATCCATGATTAAAAACCACCATAAATTTGTTAAATTTGGTAAATTTTTAAATTTTATGACCTAGATTTGAATCCATGAAAATAAACTTGATCGAAAATTAATTTGAATAATAAATTTTCGATTTTTCGCCCTAAATTTATGAAATTAATATGATTTATTAATTCGTCTATAAATTTAAATTAAAAAGTTTTGATTTTTATGTAATCCGCTCATGAATCTTGCACGCACAAGGCAATGGACGCTAAGTGTTACCCTTAAGGGGTGTTGTATAGTGCGGGCATGCGACGACGAGCAAGGGAGCTCGTCGCCCATGCGGTACGAATGCAGCGAGCAAGCATGTGGCACGTGAGCACAAGGTAACAGCCCTGCCTTGCGTCGAGTGCTGCGATGAGGCATGGGCGGATGGGCGAGAGGCAAGGCACAAGCGAGCAGGTGGGCGCGCGCGGGCAGCGCGGGATTCCTCACAGCAGCGAGCGCTGCCTCGCCAAGTAGCTGCTACACTACGACACAGCGAGCAAGCTGCTGCGCGCAAGTGTGGCTTGCTGCGTTTGCGTGTGGCTGCTGCTCATGCCTTGCTGTGCGATCACTCGTGAGGGGCGATGCTGCCTCGTGTACTCGACGGGGCATGGGCGCAAGCCCATGGCCTCGTCTTGACCCGATTGATGCGCTTTGAATTTAATTTTGATTTTCAGTTGGAAAACAATTTTAGTTAAATTTAAAATTCTTAATTTAATTTTTTCTCGGAATTTAATTTTGAATAATTTAATTATTATAAATTTTTATATATACTAATTATTTTAATAAAATTAAAACCTTGATTAAATTTAAATTAATTAATTTAATAAACTGAAAATAAATTAAAGGATTCAAATAATTATTTATATGAGCTTTAAATTTTAATTAAATTTGTATGTTTCCGGTTAGACTAGGAAATACAATTTTAAGTGTAAAATTAGTAAAGCATGTAAATTTATTGGTTTAAGTGGGAGCGTTTTAGTCATAAACTCTTGATTAGGTCTACATTCCTTTGAGGTTAAAACAACTTGATTAGAATTAATAAGGATTGAATAATTGGTAGATTATTGGAACCCTTGATTAATTGCTGCAAATATTTATGTGATGCATAATATGTTCTACTAACCAGCTATGTGGGCCATTCATTGATAAATGAATGGGTGAATGGTATATTGTAATTGTACTGTTTTGCAGGTTATGGAAAGTGACTAGTATGGCCCAAATAGGATAGAAAATATGGTCTGTGTACCATTAATTTGAATTTAAAATTGGTCTAATGCACCAAAGTTTTTAATTTAAATATGGTCTGTGTACCATCAAATAGTTGTAATTAGTTTAAATTATAGCTTATCCTATTTGAAGAAAATGGCGCCTCCCATGGTGAAATTCAAGACGGAGTTTCCAATCCATTTTCAAGACGGAGTTTGAAGTTGAAGCTTCAAGATGAAGTCGGGGAATACTAGATCACAATTATATCTTATGCATGCTTTAAGTTATTTATTGCTTTAAATATGTCTTAATTATGCATGAGATTGTGGCTTGATTATGTTGCATGATTAAGGATTTTAGTTCACTTAAAATCTAACCAACATATTAAGAGCCTTAAGTTCCAAACTTTAAAAAAATTGAGTTAAAAGGTGCCATGCCAAAATAACACTTACTTGGATAACCTTTACATCAATCTTAGTAATAGATTTCCGACTAAGCGAGGTGTTACTTATTGATCCTAAAGGGGTAAGGTACACAAATAATTGTGAGTACACGTTAGTTTTGGTGAAACTCGACGATATAAGTAAGGAGTCCTTTTATGTCGTGGCAAATGAGATAGGTTTACCTAATAAGTTCTCTTAGACGTACCTATCAACCAAGAGTAGTTTCTAGACTATTAGCAAAGGCTTTGCTTACCTAAAATATTTTAGAATTGAGTCTAAATACATAATGTGCTTAATTCTTCAATGATTTAAGGATCTTGGAATCATTTTATTTACACCTGCCGGAACACATAACTTGAATAAAATGCTTAATAAATGATAAATTATGCATGTATGCTAGAATTTAAGTTTATTAAGAGAAACTATGAATGGTTATTTATTTGTTTATTCTTTTTCAATTGTAGTTTTAACTATGGCAAACAATAATTGATTCAACATCCGATCAATTCTCGAAAAGGAGAAGTTGAACGGGAAAAATTTCCTTGACTGGCAAAGGAACTTGCAAATAGTTTTTATGCAGGAAGAAAGGGAGTATGTCCTAGAAGAGGCGATGCCCGAAGCCGCAGGCGACGGGGTTACTCAGGCAGCCCTCAGTCGTTGGATTGATGCCAACAAGGATGTAAAGTGTCTAATGCTTGCAACCATGAGTGCAGATCTACAGAAAACGTTCATCAACTCAGATGCTTTCACGATCATCAGTGAGTTAAAGAACATGTTCCAAGATCTGGCTCGAGTAGAAAGATTCGAGACTCATAGGCAAATTCTTGAGACAAAGCTTAAGAAAGGCGAGCCCGTAAGTCCACATGTTCTCAAAATGATTGGACTCATTGAGAATATGAGTCGGCTAGATCAGCAATTTTCTCAGGAAATGGCTATAGACACCATCCTCCATTCTCTTCATAGCGGGTATGATCAGTTCAAGCTGAACTACAGTATGAATAGTCTGGAAAAAATCTCACTGAGCTTCACGGTATGCTGAAGACCGCTGAAAAGACGCTCAAAAGTGATAAGCAAGATGTGCTTATGGTGCGTGGGGGCAAGTTCAAGAAATCTGGCAAGAAGAGGAATGCTAAGAAAGGTGGCAAGAAGGCCAGCCCGACTAAGCAATCTGGCGGCACCAAGTCTGAAAAGAAGAAAGTGAGCCAGCCCACTTCTGAATCTGAATGCTTCTACTGCAAGAAGAAGGGGCATTGGAAGAGAGATTGCTTGAAGCTTAAGGAAGATCAGAAGAACGGAACAGTCATTCCATCTTCAGGTATTTTCGTTATAGACTGTATACTTGCTAATTCAACTTTTTGGGTATTAGATACAGGTTGTGGCGCACACTTATGTTCCAATTCACAGGGACTAAGAAGAAGTAAAAGGTTAAGCAAGGGTGAAGTCGACCTACAAGTGGGAAATGGAGCACGGATTGCTGCATTAGCTGTAGGAACTTATTTTTTGTCGTTGCCCTCTGGGATAGTTTTGGAAATGGAAGATTGTTTCCATGTTCCAAGTCTTACTAAAAACATCATTTCTGTTTCTTGCTTAGATGCTAAGGGATTTTCCTTTTTAATAAAAGACAATAGTTGCTCGTTTTATTTTAAAGAGATGTTTTATGGATCTGCTAGATTAGTCAATGGACTTTATTTTAGATCACGACAAACAAGTTTATAACATAAATACCAAAAAGAATGATTCAGATCTCACCTATCTGTTGCATTGTTGATTAGGCCATATAAACATAAAACGCATAGAAAAACTTCAAAAGGAAGGAATTCTAGAACCATTTGACTTAGAGGATTATGGTAAGTGCGAATCATGTTTACTTGCATTGGCAAAATGACAAAGCAACCTTTCTCTAAAGTTGGAGAAAGAGCAGCTGAACTATTGGGTTTAATCCATACAGATGTCAGGATCGGGATCCTACTATGGATCGATGAAGGGGGGTAGGATCGGATCGGTAGAATCGGATCGTAGGATCGTAAGATCCTACTAAATAGTAAAAATAATGGTTATATTATTAAAATGAAATGTATAATCATCTATTCATGTAATCTTAATACTTAAATATCATTTTTTTCTCACATAAGATTAATACTTGTATAGATTCAAGAGAAATTAATAAGATATGCGCAAGGTTGCTGAAGTTATATGAATTTCTGTACTTTTAAGTGAATAAGATACTTTTTTTTGTAACTAATTTTTTGATAGAAAAGTATGATATTTCTAATGATATGTGATTCTGAACTATTTAGTAATAAAAAAAAAGTTGTTATCTTGAAATATTGTATGGAGTATGTTGGATCGGATCGTAGAATCGTAGGATCGTATTAAGATCCTACCACTCAAAAATTTTATCGAGATAGAATCGTAAGATCCTACAAACATTAAGATCCTACCTAAGATCCGGATCGGTGGCGTGTTTTTGGATCGTAGAATCGTAGGATCGTAAGATCCGAATCGGGAGTTTAACAACCCATGATGTGGACTAATGAGTACAAATGCTAGAGGTGGTTTCAGCTACTTTCACTACTACAAAAAAGGGATTAGAGTACTGTTGAAATACACTTTATAGGACGCCTTAGAGGCGTTCTCCAACTCAGCGCGCTATAAAGTTTATAAAACGGGTAAAAGAAGAGTTTTATATACCTAGTCATAAAGTAGAGGGATAAGAGATAAGCGTCCTCTATTCCCTTCCTAAAATCAGAAAATGGAGAAGGAATATAGGACGGTTAACGTACATAACTGTCTCCTATACTCTACAATAAAACGCGCCCTCCGTACATAACCGTCCTCTATTCTTCCTGTTAAATATTGAGATACAAAACATCTTCCGTACATAGGCGTACTATATACTTCATGTTTAATATTAAAATATAAAGTTGTTTTCTTACACAACTGTTCTATATTCTACCCTTTTTTATTTTTAATATTATTTAAAAATAGCAGCACACACATCTCTAACATAGGATATTATGATTCTAGTATGTAACCAAATCTAAATAGATAAAATAAAAATGATATCCACACGACCTTTCATCCAATAACAAAATAATACGGAATATTGTTCATTCAATAACAAAATCAATACATATTACAAAATGCATACATGGAAAAAATACACCATATATATATTACGGAGTACAAAATCTATAAGTCATTGGTAAAAGTAATCTCGCTTCTTGTCAAAATTTGTGCGAAGATCTGCGAGTATCTGTTCTTAATTCTCTCAAGTAAGTCTGCAAAAACAAAATAAATAAAAGACGGTTAAGAGAAATTTACAAATACCACTAATATCAAGATCTTTAAAAAAAAAAACAACCACTGACATTTAAATTGCACCTCCACATCAGCAAAGCTACATCCAGTTAAACCTGAAATCAAGAAACTCAAATTAGATGAATATAAAATCAAGATTTGATAAAGGAATATAAATTGGCTACCAAGAGAAGTAAAACAGGGGTAAAGAAAAACGAAATGAAGAGGGGAAAAGAATCTAATTTAATTAAATTGCAAGTGATAATAAATAGTTCAATATGTCAAATCAAACTCCATAATTCAATCTCTAGATCAAATTACAGAGAAAGGCTTCCACAAACATTGAAAAGTTCAATAATTAAATTGAAGTACAAATTATGTTTTCAATTACCTTGTATAACTAAAATCTTCACAGACAGAGAGTATAAATCAAGAAATGAATTGTAGAAGAAACATACTTGTGACAAAGTCAAACCGCTAGCGTCAATTCCGTTGGTACCTTGTTCAACGAAAATAAAACAAAAATTATAAAACCTAAATAAATTATAAGAATTGGGAAAAAGAAAATGAATCAAATAAACATTAACTCAAATAAAAATTCGTGAGACATATATATAGAGATGTTTAAAGGGCACGAACAAGTTTTGAAAGATTAAATCCGCTGACAATCAACTGCTAGGAGTAGAGATTGAAATTGAAATCGCAATCGCAATCCCAGGATGAACAATTTTGTAAACCAGTATTTTTGGGAAGTAGGAAAGAGAAAAGAACATATAAATGTAAGAGAGAGGAGTTTAATGACCCAAAAGCAAGTGAAGGAGTGGAAGAGGTGGCGGCTAATGAGGGTAGATGGGACTAGGGTAAATATGGGTTTAAAGTATTTTACAGTATAATGGGTTAATGGTGGAGAAATTTTGGGTTAAACATACAAAGCGGTTGGTGACTAGGTATTATCACCGCTTTCTATTCTTATTATATTTTTTATTTTTTAACTTTAAAATATTTTATTGTGGTAGAAAGAAGTAAAACGTTTATCTGCTGTAGGCGTTTTATATGGTTTAACATACGTAACTGTCAGAAGAGGCAACCGTTTTATATAATTATGTAAAATGCTTAACATACATATGCGCTCTCTATCTAGCGTTACGTATTCTGGTTTTTGTAGTAGTGTTTATCACTTTCACTGATGACTTCAGTAGATATGGTTATGTCTACCTAATGAAGCATAAGTCTGAATCCTTTGACAAATTCAAGGAATTTCAGAGTGAAGTAGAGAATCAATTAGGCAAGAAGATTAAAGCACTGCGGTCTGATAGAGGCGGTGAATATCTGAGCTATGAATTTGATGACCATTTGAAAGAATGTGGAATTCTATCAGAATTGACTCCTCCTGGAACACCTCAATGGAATGGTGTGTCAGAACGGAGGAATAGAACCTTGCTAGACATGGTTAGATCAATGACGGGTCAGGCCGAACTTCCAATAGAATTTTAGGGACATGCACTAAACACAGCTACACTCACTATAAATAGAGCTCCATCTAAAGCTGTTGAAAAGACTCCATATGAGTTATGGTTTGGAAAGCCTCCAAATGTGTCTTTTCTTAAGATTTGGGCTTGTGAAGTATACGTTAAACGATTAATTTCAGACAAACTTCAACCAAAATCTGAAAAATGTATCCTTGTGGGCTATCCAAAGGAAACAAAGGGGTATTACTTCTACAATACATCTGAGAACAAGGTGTTTGTTGCTCGAGATGGTATCTTTTTGGAAAGAGATCACATTTCCAAAATGACAAGTGGGAGAAAAGTAGACCTCGGAGAAATTCGAGTCGAACAACAAACTCTAGAGAATGCTCAAGATGACATTCAGGATGAAACTCAGAGATCTTTAGAAGTATCTGGTGAGAATCAAGGACCATCTAGAAATGTAACCCCACGTAGATCGCAGAGATATAGATCTCAACCGGAAAGGTACTTAGGTATTTTGACGAACGAGAGGTATGAAGTTCTATTACTTGAAAGTGATGAACTTGCACTTACAAACACGCTATGACGAGCCCTAGCTCTAAGCAATGGCAAGAAGCCATGCAATCTGAATTAGACTCCATGTCTGAAAACCAAGTTTGGGATTTGGTCGATTTGCCAGATGGCTACCAAGCCATGGGAAGCAAATGGGTTTTCAAACTGAAAAAGGACAAGGATGGGAAACTAGAAGTTTTCAAAGCTAGATTGGTTGCAAAAGGTTATAGGCAAGTCCACGGTGTGGATTACGTTGAAACCTTTTCACCAGTTGCAATGCTAAAGTCTATTCGGATAATGTTAGCATTCGCTGCATATTACGATTACAAAATATGGTAGATGGATGTCAAAACCGCTTTCTTAAACGGCATTTTAACAGAAACTGTGTTTATGACACAACCTGAGGGTTTTGAGGATCCAAAGAATGCTAAAAAGGTATGCAAGCTTAAGAAATCAATCTACGGATTGAAGCAAGCATCAAGGAGCTAGAACATACGTTTTGATGAAGCATTCAGTGACTTTGGTTTCATCAAGAACGCAGACAAATCTTGTGTATACAAGAAGGTTAGTGGGAGAAAAATTGCTTTTCTAGTATATATGTTGACGACATATTACTTATCGGAAATGAAATTCCTATGTTGAACTCTGTCAAGATTTGGCTTGGGAAATGTTTTTCGATGAAGGATCTAGGAGAAGCACAGTACATACTGGGCATCAAGATTTACAGAGATAGATCTAAAAGGATAATTGGACTTAGTCAAAGCACTTATATCAATAAGGTGCTTGAAAGGTTCAATATGGCAGACTCCAAGCGAGGCTACCTATCCATGTCTAATGGAATGACTCTAAGCAAGACTCAGTGCCCAAAAACACTAGATGAGCGTAGACGAATGAGTGGGATTCCATATGCATCATTGATTGGTTCAATAATGTATTCTATGATATGTACACGCCCGGATGTTGCGTACGCACTCAGTGCTACGAGTAGATACCACTCAGACCCAGGAGAGGCACATTGGACTGCTGCCAAGAATATTCTGAAGTACCTGCAAAGGCACAAAGATGATTTCCTAGTCTATGGTGGAGATGATGAATTAATTTTTAAAGGCTATACGGACGCAAGTTTCCAAACCGACAAAGATGATTTCAGATCACAATCTGGGTTTGTCTTCTGCCTCAACAGAGGTGCAGTAAGCTGGAAAAGTGCTAAGCAAAGCACCATTGCGGATTCTACAACTGAAGCGGAGTACATTGCTGCACATGAAGCAGCAAAGGAAGCTATTTGGCTAAGGAAGTTCATAGGTGAACTTGGTGTAGTCCCCTCCATTAAAGGACCAATAGCTCTATATTGTGATAATAACGGAGCTATTGCACAGGCAAAGGAGCCTAGACACCACCAGAGAGTCAAGCATGTACTTCGTAGATTTCACCTTCTACGAGAGTTCGTTGGAAGAAAAGAAGTCGAGATAAGCAAGATTGGAACTGACGACAACATCTCAGATCCATTAACTAAACCTCTGCCGGAGGCGAAGCACAACTCGCACACTACAGCTATGGGAATCAAGCATGTTGGAGAATGAATTTGATGTCCTTATTTAATGTTTTAAAGTTTTAGAGTTTAATACTTTGTAAAACATTATTGGTTAACCATTCATACAAATGAATAGAATTCATTTTTCCATTTAATTTATGGTTTATTAAATGATGAGTCCCTTCAATTTGACGATATATTCAAGATAGACTGTCAGGACCAGTCCTGTGACTAAGAAATATCTATCAAGTGAACTTGAATGTCAAAAGTTGAAAATGGTCCCTGGTCGGAGTTTTCTATAAAGATGGACGCATAGAAAACACTAGACGACTAGAATGCAAGATGACTAGTAGTTTTGTTTCTTGAACTATGTGGACATGGCAATGTCGCAATCATTTGCATAGATACTTACTTTGGGAAGACTAGTATCGGACAGACCTATGAAACTTTACTGTAAGAGATGAAAATCTGTCATAAGTAAATTTCATTAAAATTATTAGACACTAATCCTCAATACCTGAGTGATTTGAGATTACTTGTTTGAGAACTTCTTACTTTGACGTTGTCAACCGTCGCACCGTAAAAGGAGGCTATAAAGGCAACGCTCGGGTAATCACCTATCAAACAAAGTCTAATCTCAAGATCGCAAGATTGGAATTGTCCTCCCATAAATGGGCATGAGATGCTGAAAGTTGTACAAGGCCACTCGGAGAGCTAGAAATTGTAAAATGCATGGCCGTGCTCAGATTAATCATAGGCTATGATTATCTGTTTATTTGATCAGTTGAACTGTGAAACCGAGAAACACCTCTGGACATAATAAGGATGAAAACTCTTACCTTATGTTCAAGAGCAAGCATCAAGCAACAAAGGAATTAGGAAATGCACACTTGTCACTAAGGACAAGTGGGAGACTGAAGGAACAAGTATGCATTCAATGCTAAGTCTAATAAATGAGGTTCAGTATTAATTAATTATACAAGTTAATAATTCAGTGAGATCAAGTGAACTGTATGCCTAGCTAGAGGCCGCTTCAGTTCAAGTGGAATTAATAATATTAATCCACAACTTACTCTTGACTGAACCCGTAGGGTCACACAAATAGTACGTGAATGCATCAACTATTTAAAGGAATTAAATACTCCATTTATGGATATTCGGAATCGACGAATCTCGGTTCCAGTGTGAGCTGAAATCGTCAAAGGAAAATTATGAATACTCCGGAAACGATGATATTGCCGGAAATGGAAATATGGATCGTATCGGAAATATAAATGTTATCCAAGTCGTAGATGTTGCCGGAAACGGAAACATGGTATGTATCGGAAAATATTATCGGAAATGAAAATATTGTCGGAATCGGAAATATTGCCGGTAACGGAAATATTGTCGGAATCGGAAATATTATTGGAACCGGAAAATAATTCCGGAATTGGAAATATTAAATATTTGTTCGAAACAGAAATTAATTCCGGAATCGGAAATATTAAATATTGTTCGAATCGAAAATGAATTCCGAAATCGGAAAATTAATCGGAAGCGCGTCGTACGAAATAAACATCGGACGAGCCTGCTAGACGCAAGGCCCAGCACGAAGCCAGGCTTGCGCCTAGCAAGCCCATGCGCGCAACACAGTAAGCCAAGGCACGCAGGCCCAGCCAAGCAGCACGCAAGGCCAGGCTCAACGCGCAAGGCAGCTGGCGCGCCCAAAGTAGTGGGCTGCGCGTGGCGCTGTGCCGAGCTGCTCCGTGCGCGCGCGCGTCCGACACCCCTCGTGGGTTGTGCGTGCGTGTGTGCGTTGAGTTCGTGCATGCATCGAATCCTTAAGCGATTAGGATTAGATAAAGATTAATTTACCTAAAGTTACTAGAGTTAGTTGTTTAATTAAACAATAACTTATTAGTTTTAATTAATGTCTAATTCTAATAGGATTAGATTAATTGAAACCTAGTAGACTTCTAATTCCATTATTCCAACCCTATAAATAGGTGATGGCATTCACAATTTATAATCACTCCAATTCAAGTATTCATATAGTTTTTAAGGTTAAAACTAAGATAATAATTTGCCACAATTATATTCGAATAAACTTAAAACCTTAGGTGCAATTCTAGTTAATTAAATCTAAGGCGGATCCGAACGTGCTGTGGACTATCTACGGAGGGACGACACTTGGAGTCCTAAACTTGTTCTTGTTCGGTTCGGGAGCAGCTAGGGAGCGCACGCTACAAATGTATGCATCCTAAATTATGCTAATTGTTATGTGGCAATTAATTTGGATTCCTGGCCTTATGGTTTTTCCGCATGAAATATATATGCTTTATATGTATCATAACCTAACAGATTCTAGTTTAAGCAAGTGATTACAAACAACCTTAAACATCATTGAATCATGAAGTTTTGAAACTTGAATCACATAAAGTGAGGATGTTGCAAAAGTTTATGATTGTTGTAAGTGACACTTTTAATAATAAAAGTGTCCGAAAACATTGTAGATTAGGTTGGGATTCAGAAATACCTAGTGAGGTTTAGGCTAGAATTCCTTTTAGAGCTCCCAATTGCTTAGAACTTTGAAATTGTATGAGATTTTTGGAGAGAAGTTTGTATTTTGATTTGAGTGGCAATTTTTGTATTACGACGTTGTGTTTTCGATTTGCCCTCCCTAAATGCTGAAAATTAGGGGGTATAAATAGGAAGATTTATAGCTAAACTCCAACTGACGCCAGCGTCCAGCGCTGCTGACGTGGCGCAGAAGCTGCCAAACAAGGACGAATATGCCGTCCTTGTGTTTTGGCTTGTAATGGTGTACCTTTGTACGAATTGTACGAAGTTGGCACGTAGTGTTTTCTTGATGATTAAGGCTTGGTTTGCGTCTAAAAATAAGCCGTTTCGGGTTTTTGAATTCGGTTTTACGGGACGAGGCCCGACTTGCTCGGTTTTGTGGGTCGGTGCCCGAATTGGGATTGCTTAGTGTCATTTCGACTGGAAAAGGTCTTTTAAAACCAATGGGATAGTCCATTGGGTGAGATTGTACTTGGATTTTGAAATTGATTCTTGGAATTGTTATTTTGTACCGAGTTCCGGAATGGGAACGGTCTCGGGTATGTATTGGACTTTGGCTCTGGGATTTTGGAATGTGTTCTTAGCAATTGGTACTTCCACAAGGAGTTATTACAACCACCTAACAAGGATAATGGTATCTTCATCATCCCAATGGGGAGACACGATTTAGGTGTCTACAATTACCGCCCTATTAAATGATCCAACTAACACCGTTCGATGATAGGGGTATTACTACACCTGTCAAATGGGTCGGCCGGGTCGGGTTGTAAAAAATAACTTTTGGGCTCGGGTAGAATCGGGTCGGTCACTTTCGGGTTCGGGTTTACAAATACTTGTTCAAGACCGAGAAATTTCGGGTTCGGGTCAACCCAACGGGTTGAGAGATTTTAAATCGCGCATTACATTTTCATTAATTTAGGTGATAAATATACAAAATATGGGCACAAATTAACAAATTTTCCTACACAAGTTTATATTTAGTCAAATTTAACCATAAAATGGCGTATAATTCAAATTTAAATCATATTACCCACAACAATAGTAAAAACAATTTTTTATTATGGTCGGTCGGATAAAAAACGGGTTCGATCGGGTTTTGACCCATTACTTTTGGGGTTGCCCGGGTTCGGATAAAATCGGGTTACGGGTCACAAAATCTTGTTCAAGACCCAGTATATCCGGGTCGGTTTCGGATCGAGCCGATTTGTGACAGATCTAGGTATAACGTAATTGAAATTATAATAAGGGATACCGAACATAACATTATTTAGGAGATATGGAAAAGACGAATTGAAATGATGGTTTTCCTAACGATAAAAGTAATATTCATAATATTACTCGTGGAATCTTGGATTGTAATACCTAAACCTCTTGGTAATACCGAATTCGGAAAATAGTTGAGTATCGAATGTTGTAAATAATGCAAAGAAAGAGTTTTACTATATTGTGAAAATGTCCCACATTGGTAGAAATGAAAAGTAGGCTTTTCAAGTGGAGTATTTAAAGAAAAGGGTTTTGTCCCACATGGAAAGAAAACAAACTTTTCCCTTTGTTTAAATATAGGGAAGTAATGTTTATACTTTGAAGTACTTCCCAAGTGGTGTGGGCTAGAAGGGGGCATCCCCACGCGCGCCGCCGCTGCCCGTTCGGCCGGTTCGTGGTCGTGGCACGTGCGCGGTGGGCCCTTCTTTTTGGGCCAAGATGTAATGACGGTCCAGTTATTATAAGACCGTTCAGTTATGTAGCTCACTCCATAACCTTAATGACAGAATCGTAACCGCCGCTTGATTTACGAAAACGGTTCCTTGATTCTCGTTTCCGTTTTAATTGCAAAATTAAAGATCAGATTTTCAGTTACAAAGGTTATTTAAATTCTGAATTCCAACTCTCTTCTCCTATTCTTCTGAGCATATTATGAGTTCCTAGTTCGTTTTATTCAAGTGCACGTTAAAACGAATTGTTGTGTAAAATCTTGGGGGGCAACGCCTATTACGATTGCACCGAAGTCGGGGCGAATTTTGCTTCTAAGACAGTGTTTGCATAACACGTCACAGCTTTATATACATCAAATATTCGGCCCACATTTCATTTACATTTTCGGATTTTACAGTATTCTTTCCTACATCGAATATATACGAGAGGTAATTAATTGATAACTTGAGTTAAGGTTAATAAACAATAGATTATACAAGGTGATTAATAAAAAATAAATTCCTAATACACATGATAATCACAACATCATATTTCCATTGTTCACTTTTTATTCTCCTTCTTCTAGTTAAAATGATGTACATCATAATAAAAAGGCTATTTTTAAAAATAGCGTAAATTAAAACCAATTCATAATCAAACTTTAAATGTTAAGTCAAATCGCTACAGTCTTGGACGTCGTTCCTGCGTTTTTGAAAAGTCACTTTCATTTATGATGACTTTATTTCGCAACTTTATCTTCCCAATTCTTACCACTTCTTCTTCCAGTGTATTCATCTATCTTCCTCCTCTTGTTTCCTCTGAAGGTGTTTCCTCTGAAGGCGGTTCCCTCTCTTCCTCCTCGCGTTTTCAAGCCGTTTTTAAGATCATGCCATTTTCAAGCACAAGGTTAGTTGTGCTATTGTGTAAATTTGCAAATATCTATTGCATGTGCTCGTTTTTCTCACGCGACTCTGTAACACTTTCTTTTTATACAATTATGTAAAACCATGAATCCCTTGAGTTATTGACAATTGCTATATTCATATGAATTACTTGCGTTTCCCAGTGTTATTTTATAATTGTGCTTGTATTATGTAGTACTCTAAGCATGGTTTGAACATAAGGATCCGCAATATAAGTTAACCAAAATCGGAACATTTGAAGTACACTAAGCATGGTTTTATATACCTGTTTCTATGCAAATTTGGCATTTACAATTTAGAAAGTTTTTATGATGTGGTGTTTTTTTATTTACAAAATAGGGTAACTTGCTTGGCAAATACGGAGAAGTCAGGAAATTGATCAAATAAAATTGATCAGACAGAGCTAATTAAGTTGGAGTCAAAATTCACAAAAAAAAGAAAGACATTCTGTACTTCGATCTGTGTTAATATTCATGGCTACTACAACTTGTATAAGGTTAAAAATAGTTAACCTAGAAGGATTAGGATTTGGAAACTAGATACAAATTATGTATCCTAATTATGATACATAAAATTTCTACACATGAAGTTTCCTGTCTATAACTCTATATTGTTAATCCTCAAATGTACGTGTTTAAGGAATATATGGCTTTTCATGTGTTTGGTGAATGCCCTCTTTTATATTATGCATTTTGATGAATGATTGTGGTGTGTGCACGTTACTTCCGGTATATCTTGGAACCAGGGTGCCGCAATACAAGGCCGAAGATCCCGCCGAAAATGGTTGGGCTGTTGCGGGAAATGTTGGACATCATACTGTTGCAGACACGGATGATGACTTGACATTCACTGGACTCAGTGAAATAGAACAAGTCCGGACAGATTTTGCAGCATCTGAAGTAAGGACAGATTTTGCAATATCTTTACCCGAAGAGGTTAGTACTAATAGAACCTTGGATTCTAATTTTGTTGAAGCAACCAATAGTGTAACTGTGTAATGACCATGCCCTTTTTTGATAAGGCAACTACCACTGGAAAAGATTTGATTGTCCTCACCGAAGATGAGCAATTTGAAGGAAATATGTCCTTCACTCAAGGTGCATTAAGTCTAATACCAAGGTTCAGATTAATTGCGAACAATTAATTCAGTGAGATCAAGTGATCGGAACAGCTAGCTGGAGCAATGCTTCCTATCAGTGAGTTCTAATGTATTTAAGCTCACAACTTACTCTTGACTGAACCTACAAGGTCACACCAATCACACGTAACAGATCACCGGATTAAATGAATCAGAAATTCATTTAATAGCTTTTCGAGAATTAGTTTTGGAAAACATATTATACGATACGACCTTGCATCGGAATCGTATATCGTATCACGAATATTCGTAAGCTGGGCGAAACGAATAAATCGTATCGTATGACGGTGATTCGTCGTATACGAAACGATAAATAATATCCGGAACGATATTAAGTCGCGAATACGAAGAGCAGCCCACGAGCCGAATGCACGAGGCATTCAAGGCCCATGGGCGCTTGGGCGCTTGGTACGCAAGCAACACGAGCACAGCAGCGCTTGTCCAAAGCCAAGCGGCTGCGTGTGCGCGCGCGGGCCAAGACCACAACACAGCAGCAGCAGCGCGCGGCCCACGGCCCAGCTGGCTGCGTGCTCGCGTGTGTGTGTGTCGCGTGGGTTTCCTGGCCGCTCGTGGCCTTATTGGCTTGGCCGGTTAGTAGGTTATTCTAATAACCTACTCACCCAAGTTTTCCTAACACAATTCAATCATACTTAAACCCTAGAAACTCAGAGAACCCTAATTCTCTCTGTGCCTCCAAAGTGAGTTCTTCCCAAAAGCAAACACTCTTAATCGGTTGTCTAAGCTACGATTTTCAAGACGGATCTGATCGTGTCGGTGAACCAAGTAGAGGAACGACAAGTGGAGTTCTAAGTTCGTGTTCGTTGACAGTTTACTGAGGAAAACACGCTTCAAATGTAAGTATTCTTAATCTGTGCTTTATACATGCTTCCTGGCTTTGGGGATCATTTCCGCACATGTTATTATGTTTAACTGTATTCCCCTACACAATTCAATGTGGATGACTGCTAAGACAGGACAGTGTATGTGAACTCCTTGTCCTTCTGTGCTTCCTTTGCCCCTATGCATCTGCTAGCTTGTTTATCTCCATTCCATTCCCTCCAAACTTCTTTTAATTCCCGTCATTTTCCCAAGTAGTTGCGTGCATTTTGTAATAAGTGTTGTTAGTCTACTCTGCATTTGTTGGTTCTCTTATATTTCCTCTACTGCTTCTTTACAGTCTGTTGTTAGTCTAGTCTGTATGTCTAGTCTGCCAGGATGTAATGAGTCCATCCTTCATGGTTTTATCAAGTCCCACAGTTCTTGTGCTCTAAATGTGATCCATGTACGATCTCAGAATAGTTGGGAGGTGCACTGGGATGATATATGATAGATCATATCAAATGGATTGATTGCGTGTCCCACAGTTAAGGAAATGGAATGATTGCATGTGTGACCTCTTGTTGTTGTTATAGGTTCCTCCTCAGGAAGAAGAGGCTTCGAGGTCTGGTTTTGGCCCATACTTTGACTTCACAGGGCTGGTCAACGCAGTTGATGTGGGCCTAATATTTCCACCCTAAGGCCTAAAGAAGCCACAATGACCAATCAAACCAGCCCAGGTGATTCATGGGCCCAAGCCCAGGAAGTAGGTTCAGGCCTTGGTACCTAAACAAAACAAGGGAAAGCCTTATCTAGGCAAGCCCACCTTCTCTGGCCCAATTTGCAAAAGGCCCATCATTGTTGGCCAAATGACACGTGTCTTAAATCCCCAAGGGGCACGTGTCCCACAGCTAGGGTTGAAGGATCAATTCCCAAGAAACCCTAGCCCTATAAAAGGCTCAGATCCCAAGGTAAGAGCAATCAATTCATTCCCACCAACCTAAAAACTATCTTTACTCTGCCTTCTCTCTAAATTACTTCTCTCTCTAGCTTATACTTACTTAAGAATCGGAGGGAATATTCCTACGGGAATATTCTGATTTTACAGGTTGCCAGAGGTTCGTGCCAGCTCATACTTGATACCTCCGAGGAACGCGTGACACGTCATCACCGTAAAAGATCCCACAACATTTTGCGCCGTCTGTGGGGAGGTACAGTGTCATGGCCGAACTGCAATCTGAAGGCGAAGGGCACAATGACGGATCAGGGGAACGAGCAAGGTTTCCTACCAATGGAAGGCAGCTCTCTGTTAAAAACAAGACCAACAATCATTGTGACGCAGCAACCAGCCGGCCTGCCTCTGCGAGGTCCCTGCAGTACTTGTTAAACGATCTCCATCAGAATATTGCGGATGAATGGCAAGAGGGGTTTCAGCACGTCCTCCAAAAAGAAATCACCAGATCCTTCAGCAAAGCCAACCCTGAGCATGATAGCGGCAGAGTGGTGGAACCATTATCAGATGATCTTGATTCACCCCGGAAGGGACAACGCCCGGAGAGGGAAAGTCAGCATGTAAGAGAAGAGCGTCCAGGAAGGCGGACGAGTCTATCTTCACGGCAGACGACTTGTGAATCTCATGATTATCACTCTCCCAGGATTTCTAGAAGGCGGCATGAGAACATCACCTCGGAAAAAAGTGGTTGAGGCACTGAAGTAAAAAGGAAACGAAAGAAGTCGACGGCAAAAAGCTCCTTTATATTCAACACGGCTCTTGACTGAGGGACGAAATCTGGGAATAAAACAACGGTCCCCTCGACGACCGGCTACCTCGAAACAACAGGCCCCGTTTTGTGCTTTTCACAAAGAAGAGGGGCACGACACTCAAAACTGTCGGATGTTGAGAAAGATACTGAATTACTACGCGGCTAAAGGACACTTACGTCAGTACGTCCGTTTGACAGATGCAAGCGAAGAGTCGAGTCTCCCCACCAATAGCAACAGTTATTCAGACGAAGGATTCGTTCCAGTATATCAGGAGGGATAGCAGCAGGAGAACCATGTAAAAAAGGACGACAATCAGGTTCATCTTATCTCTGTCCCGCACAAATGGATTTACCTCTTGTGGAAATTTCCAAAGACGATTACCGAAAGGGGGCAGCACCATATGATGATGATCCTTTGGTTCTAGAGATTAAGGTGGCTAACCTCAGAGTGAAAATAGTACTGGTAGACACGGGGAGCTCGTCCGACATAATCAGCCTGCATTGCCTACAAAAATTGAAGCACGATGCCAGAATAATAGAGAAACTATTCAGGCCCTTAGTAGGATTTGGAGGAAGTATCGTTCGCCCAATTGGCTCCATCCTGCTCCCAGTCTCCATTCGCACCCCTCCAATGACCAAGGAAGGTGTCATCCGATTTACGATTGTAGCAAGCCTCACCGCATTCAACATCATACTCGGCCGTCCAGCACTCAATGTCCTAAAAGCTGTGATTGTTCCCCATTTACTACTAGTTAAGTTTGTACGAAGCATTGGACGCATCGGATCCCTCTATGGAAACCAACAGCTGGCCAGAGATTGTTACTTATCATCGCTGGACCCACCAGCATGGGGAGCCTCTCCAAAGAAAAATGAACAGTTGAAACCACTGACAAGCCAGCGTAAACTCAGAGAGACACCTATGGCACATAATGCGGATCGACGCCCTGAGCCAGTGGGAGCACACTATGATATAGTTCTAGACCTAGCGAACCCGTCTCGAACAGTTCCCATTGGAATCCCTCCTGACGACCCCATGGCAGCGGCACTGGTACAACTGCTTCGAGAATACAAAGAAATATATGCCTTCACGGTAGAGGAGATGCTAGGCATTGATTCAGCGGTGGCCGTGCGCAAGCTGAATGTAGATAGCGCTATGAAACCAGTACGACAGAAGAAAAGGAATCATGGAGAGGCAAGAAATTTAGCCGCCGCTGCTGAAGTACAGAAGTTAATGGACGCAGGCTTCATACGTCCATGTCAGTATCCAGACTGGGTAGCCAATGTAGTACTGGTACCTAAGCCCAATGGGACGTGGAGAATGTGTGTCGACTATACCGATTTAAATAAGGCCTGCTCCAAGGACAGTTTTCCATTGCCAAAGATAGACCGACTCGTCGACTCAACGGCAGGGCACGCCATGATGAGCTTCATGGACGCCTACTCCGGATTTCATCAGATCCCTTTGTGGCCCCAGGACTAGGAGAAGACATCATTTGTCACAGAGCAAGGGTTGTACTGCTACAAAGTAATGCCGTTCGGCCTAAAAAATGCCCCAGCCACCTTTCAACGATTGGTGAACACTGTTTTTGCAAAACAACTCGGGAGCAATATAGAAGCCTATATTGATGATATGATTGTAAAAAGCAAGCAAAAGGTGGATCACCTCGGCGATTTGCGGGAGACCTTTGAGACCCTTAGGGCTTACCAAATGAGACTCAATCCAAAGAAATGCATTTTCGGAGTCTCTTCTGGCATGTTCCTTGGCTTTTTGATTGATGAGAGGGGCATTGAGGCCAATCTTGACAAAGTACAGGCCGTCATCACTATGACATCGCCAAAAACTGTTAAAGATGTGCAACGCTTGACTGGCTGTCTTGCCGCCTTGGGACAACTTTTGTCTAGAGCTGGAGATAAGTGTCATTACTTTTTCAGTACCATAAAAAAGGGTACCCAGTTTGAATGGACGCCACAGACAGAGGCCGCCTTCCTTCGTTTAAAAGAGCATCTGCACACTCTGCCGCGGCTAGTCAGCCCTCTCTCAGGGGAGGTTCTGTGTCTCTACCTTGCCATCTCAGACTACGCTCTAAGCGCCGTCCTACTTACAGAGAGGGATGGGATGCAACTACCTGTCTATTTCGTCAGCCACATGTTGCAGAATGCAGATCTTAAGTATCCAACTATTGAAAAATTCAGCTTCGCTCTGTTCCTGGCTAGCAAGAAGCTTCGCCCTTACTTCCTGGCCCATCGGCTGATAGTGTACACAGATCAACCTCTCAAACGGCCATTTACCAACCTGGAAGCGTCCGGGAGAATGCTCAATTGGGCAATCGAGCTTAATGCATTTGATATTTCGTATGAGCCGCGGAAGGCCATAAAGGGACAGGCTTTTGCTGACTTTATTGCGGAAATGACTAGGCCACTCTACTTGAAAAATGAAAAGACTCAGTGGGTGGTCCACGAGGATAGCTCTGCCACCCAAAATGGGTGTGGAGCCTGCATTATCTGTGAATCACCAGAAGGGGATGTCTATGAATATGCAATACGTTTTAACTTTCAGACGTCAAACAATGAAGCTGAATATGAAGCCTTGATATGCGGAATCCAAATGAGCAAAGCAGCAGGGGCAGCAGAGGTCCTGGTGTTATCTGACTCACAGTTAATTGTCAGTCAAGTAAAGGGAGAATATGAAGCCAAGGATGACGCCATGATAAAATATTTGGAAAAGGTCCACCAAGAAACTCAGCAGTTGACTAGCTTTGAAATACAACACATACCCCGGTCTGAAAACAGCAAGACAGACACCTTATCCAAGTTGGCAAGCTCAGCATCCTGCGACACACCACGTCATGTATTTTGGGAGGTAAAACAGTCCAAGAGCATTGACGTCTTGAGAACAGACATCTTAGACCGAACGACCACCTGGATGGATGATATTGTCAATTTCAAAATGAATGGAGTGCTCCCTGATGATACCAAGCAGGCTAAAAGGTTACAAAAGAAATGCGCCTGGTTCGAGATATGGAACGGGACTCTATACAAAAAGGCTTTCTCACGGCCTCTTCTTCGCTGCGTAACCCCAGAGAACGGGCATAAAGTACTAGAAGATCTCCATCAGGGATTATGCAGCTCGCACATAGGGGGGAGGGCCTTGGCAGAAAAAGCTCTAAGAACTGGATACTATTGGCCCACCCTCAAAGAAGACGCTCTAGACTTGGTTAAGCGGTGTGATAAATGTCAACGGTTTGCTCATCTAATTCGACGGTCGGCCCAGAAACTAACACCAATTACCAGCCCAATACCATTTGCTAAATGGGGGATGGACCTATTAGGCCCTTATACGACGGCACCAGGAGGACTGCGTTATGTGATAGTTGTCGTCGACTATTTCACCAAATGGGTAGAAGCGGAAGCCCTGAAAAATACTAAGACACAGGACGTGAGAGCTTTCATCTGGAAAAACATCATTACAAGATTCGGCGTGCCTCAGTCCATTGTCTTCGACAACGGGCCACAATTCAAGACACCCAAATTGGAGAACTGGTTGGCTGACCATGGCATCACGGCATGTTTTGCATCAGTAGGCCGCCCCCAAGCTAACGGACAGGTAGAAGCATTCAACAAAATCATCTCTGAAGGGATGAAAAAGAAACTTGATGAAGCAAAAGGGTTGTGAGCCGACGAGTTACCCAATGTCTTATGGTCTATATGGACCACGGCAAAAAATTCTACAGGAGAAACACCATTCTTATTAGCCTATGGAGCTGAGGTCGTCCTACCAATTGAAATGGGTGAACCAACTCTGC
Source organism: Spinacia oleracea (assembly GCF_020520425.1). Classification (NCBI taxonomy): domain Eukaryota; kingdom Viridiplantae; phylum Streptophyta; class Magnoliopsida; order Caryophyllales; family Amaranthaceae; genus Spinacia; species Spinacia oleracea. The sequence goes on along the minus strand of NC_079491.1, from coordinate 94,976,522 downwards.
GCGTCATGTTATTTAATGAAGACGCCAATTGGGAAATGATGAAAGCGGCCTTGGATTTCTTGCTAGAAGCCAGAGGGAACGCGGCTCTGCGCCAGCAACTATACAAACTCCGGATGACTAGGGAGTACCACAAAAGGGTCTCTAGAAGAATCTTAAAAGTTGGAGATTTTGTGCTAAGAAAGATGGAATTCTTTGGACGCACCAATGAACAAGGGAAACTCACCCCTGCCTGGGAAGGTCCATATGAGATCTACAAGGAAGTTCGAGACGGAACCTACCGGATCCAAGACATGCAGGGACGTCCGATTTTGCGTACCTGGAATGCAGACAACCTGAAGAAGTACTTTTTCTAAATTAACATCTATGTTATCTTGATTAATGAATGTTTTCTAAAAATGAAGACGTCCAAACTATAGACGCATCATGTAGCACGGCTTAATGAATTTTAAATGAAAAATTTCCTGCAAGCCAGCCTTGTTGGGAAACCTTTATTTATGTCAAATACGTTATCAAATCTCTTGAAGAGGTGCAAACTAACATTCTCTTAAGAATTAAAGACTAGTCGTTTAAAGGCCTAAGAAGTGGCCCAGATTAGCACCCTCACTAGGCTGATCACTTAGAACACAGGGGACACACATTTTTCAGCAGCTATATGAAGTAGCTAAAGACCTTGGCAATAAAGACCAAGGCAAACATTTGCCGTCCCTATTTAGGGGCGTCAGCTATAAAATGATGAATTAATCAGCATCATAAAAAATTAACAGAAACGACAAATAAAGCTAAGAACAAAAACGTTCAAAAGACGCCTAGTCATTCCAATGAGTTTGTCATAATTACAAATTATGCACATAGTGCCATTAAGCAGGGCGTCACAAAAACAAACCCAAAATAAATACAAGGCACCTAGAATGCCTCATTCCTCATCATCGCCGGGAACAAACTCAGGAGGAGAGCGTCCTTCTTTCAGGGCTTTCTCCACCTCCACCTGATAGTCGAGGAACTTCTCAAACCAGCTGAAGGGGCGCTGACTGCCAAACTCTGCATTACAGGCAAGCTCCATGCCCCCTCGAATCGACTTCTCACCCAGCACGGCCGACTGGTTACGCACCCCCTTTGACGTAGCCACCTCTTTACGAGCCGCCTCCAGCTGTGTCTCCAACTCCTTAAACTTAGTGTCAAGGTGAGAAAACTCAGCCTCTTTCTCCTTAATCTTCTCAGATAGATCCTTAATCTGGGAGAAGTTCTGATCAATCTGTTCAAGGCGGTGCTTATTTTCAGCACATTGAGAGGTCAGGGACTTGGTCACCGCGTCGATCTCCTCCCTCCAGTTGAGACGAAGCTCCTCCAGTTCAGCAAAATGCTGATCGCCGCATTGGCTAGCAAGAAGACGGTGTCTAGCCTCTTCATGCACCAGAGAAGTGCGCCACTTCTTCAGCGAGTCCAGCAGAATAAACATCTGCATAAAACAGCAAGAGTAATTATAAAAAATAAAACGTTTCCCTAAAAGACAAGGATAATAAAGCTTACATCCAGCACAGAGGACTGCATGGCGGAAAGTTGAGTCTCGGCCGCCTCAGGAAGGGTCTCAGCATACTTCGGAGGAATAGCATTGCGCATTAGACTCATTATTTGTCTGCGGTCCTGAGAAGTAAACCGGCCTGAAGAAGGGATCTGATCCAATTCAGCATCAATGGCGTTTTGAGGGTCGGGTATTTCTATTGGAAAAACAACTGCCTTAGAATCCCTAGGAGAGACTATAGAACTGCCAGACGAGGAACGGCAGGTGGTTACGATGTTGGAGTAAAACTTACCACCAGAATTCCTAGCCCTCTCCGCCGTCCCCAGAGGAATGTTCCGACGGACGACTTTCGGAATTCCCCCAAGTGGATCCTCCGCCGCCTTAGCTTTTTGAGAGCTAGGAGAAGCAAACACCCTTTGATGCGCAGGGGACGCCTTCGACACCTTCGAGGCTGTTGACTTGAAAACAAGTTTTCCCGTGCCACCAACCTTACGCTTGGAAGGAAGTGCCGCGGCGGAGGAAGCTTTCCTCGAACCCTGAAGAGACAAAGCCACGTCAGTTGCAAAAATTGAAGGAAGTCACATACTCAGGAAGGCTTGAGCAATACCTTCTTTTCCTCTGTGGGAGGGATAGGATGTTGAGCAGCCTGCTCCGAGACAGCCTGCTCAACTGCCTTCTGACGTTGTAAGGCCTCAAAGGTGCTGGCGTCAAGCACCTCTGCCAGCCAGGTCGTCATATCTACTCGGCCCTTGGCTGCATCATCCAGCTTCTCCATGGCCTTGTCTGAAAAACAAAGAAGACGTTAGTGAAAAACGAAGCATTAATAAACAACGAAAGGTCCGGGGTACAAAACATTACCTCTCGGCATATACGGACACAAGCCCACAGCAGAGAGGAAAACAGGATCGTCCAACTGATCCAAATGAGGCAACCACCCCTCAGGTATATAAGCCGTCTTGGTCCCAACCGTGAGCGCCTTGGCCCTGAATAAAGACGAGATCCGTTTCCAGAGGGCGGCGGAAATTGGAGGAAAGGAGCTGCCTTTTCCAACAAAGTTGGGTTGAAGCGTCCAACGTCTCATCCTGCTACACATCTCTAAGTTGGTGGTTCTGATAACCACCCACTTCTTCCTCCAGTGATGCCACTTGGATGCCTTGCCCATCACCGTCCGGTAAGTCCCCTTATAAGTAAGGGCTAACCAACCTTTGGCGGACCGAGGAACTTGAGACATTGAGGCAATCCTGAGAAATGTTGGGAAGGAAGGGGTAATACCCTCAAGCTCACACCGGACAATATACCCAAAAACGTCGACCCAGGAGTTGGGGGACATTTGGTTCAAACCAATGTTGAAGCCGTCTAACACCTCCACCACAAAAGGGTGAGGGGGAAACCTCATGCCTAACTTTAGGAAGGAGCTATACACGGCGAACTCCCCTTCTACTAAGCCAAAACTGATACAGTCTATGCCGGCTGGCATGCAAAACTTGTACTTAGAACCCAAGTTTTGAGACGCCCCGTAATCAGCTCCCTGGGCAGTAAGAAAGTTCAGCCACGTCTGAAGGGGGAAAATCTCACAGGGGTGAAGGTGGCCTTCTTCGCCACCTGAAGGGCCCGTTGGCGCACCGTCGGTGCGCTCGTTCGTGGGGGCGTCCTCCTCTATGGGGGAAGAAGATTCCCCTTCAAAATGTGGCTCGTCTCCTATTTGCACCATGATATCCTGCACAGGCTGAAGAATTGGCTCAAGACGAGGGGCAAACTTGAGAAATGAAGGCGTCAAAATAGCGCCGCCCTCAGTTTTGACGAGGTCCTCACATTATATACAAGGGAAGGGAACAAGGAATGACCAAAACTAACAAACAAGTTTTCTCAAAATAAATATTACCTGATGGATCGAAGAAAAGATTTCCGAAAATTCGATGAAGAACTTCAAGAACCGGACTTTGAAGATTGTGGCGGTGCTACAGTGTCTCTAGGTGGATGCTGGACGCCGGAAATCGCCTTCTCCTGTGGCTCTCGAATGATTATTAGAAATGAGGGGGAAAATCACTCAAAATTGTCACGTATTTATAGAGGGGTAAGAAATGATTACCCCTGCCACGCGTCATCACCTTACTGGACAATCCAAGAGCAGTGAAAACTAACGTCCATTTTTCACCCCTCTTGAGGGGAAAATGATGTGGGCCTAATATTTCCACCCTAAGGCCTAAAGAAGCCACAATGACCAATCAAGCCAGCCCATGTGATTCATGGGCCCAAGCCTAGGAAGTAGGTTTAGGCCTTGGTACCTAAACAAAACAAGGGCAAAGCCTTATCTAGGCAAGCCCACCTTCTCTGGCCAATTTGCAAAAGGCCCATCATTGTTGGCCAAATGACACGTGTCCTAAATCCCCAAGGGGCACGTGTCCCACAGCTAGGGTTGAAGGATCAATTCCCAAGAAACCCTAGCCCTATAAAAGGCTCAAATCCCAAGGTAAGGGCAATCAATTCATTCCCACCAACCTAAACCTATATTTACTCTGCCTTCTCTCTAAATTACTTCTCTCTCTAGCTTATACTTACTTAAGCATCGGAGGGAATATTCCTACGGGAATATTCTGGTTTTGCAGGTTGCCAGAGGTTCGTGCCAGCTCGTACTTGATACCTCCGAGGAACGCATGACACGTCATCACCGTAAGTGACCTCGTTGAGGAAGGTGAGAATGTTACATTTTTTTAAAACAACATATAATTGTTTTGTGATATAAGAGTCCATGATAACTGTTTCACCGGGCTCGTTTAGGAAAATAATGTGGAAGAAATCATTGGAAAACCGAGTAACGATATGGATGAAATCCTAGGAAAACCAATATATTTTCCTATTGATAATATCGTCAATTATCAAGAACCAAGGACTGTACTCCGCCTAACAGGACCACCAGTGATAGATGACTGCGAATCACAAGGGGTATCTCAAGACTGCCACTCACAAGCGGCATCTACAGCATGGCAAGGACCTGAAGCGTTGCAAATTCCAGTTAGTGAAGCCTTTCAAGGAACAGATACTGGAGTTGCTAGAGAAGGTAAGCTTGTTACTTTTTAATTATGTTGGTGATTTATGATGTGCTTTTTTCTGTGTGTAATCCTTATATTTTGCAAATATGGAGTTGATGCTCAATTATGGGCAAATGTGGCAAATGAAAATGAGTCTCTAAACTCTCAATTGTAGCAAATCTGTGAGCCTTGTCCACTGCCTCACATTTACCCATGAGATTGCAAGGAGTATTGCATGTGTTTTCAGCAGCAAAACGTGCCCCTAAATTGGTGGTACTAGCCAATCCATCAATGTAGTTGTGATGTGCATCCCTACAAATGATATGATAGCATACGATGCAGGAAGGGGGGGTGTGCAGCATCCACTTTGACAACAAACTTATCATGATCAAGTGATGGACACTTTGACGTGGGCCAGGCCTAATCTTTGGCATGGCACTTCATAATTTAACGAAACAAATGGGTCCAATTTCTAATTTTGGTTAGCATTTTAAATCGGTATTAAATGACAGACCTTATAAACTTTTGTTTGAATAATCAACTAGACCTCCACTCATCTCCATCTCCCATGTTTATGGTCTTTTTTTTTTTGTTTCTCAATTACCAATTACATAAACTTCGGTATAAAATTTTACAAGCAACGATCCAATAGTACATTGTGTCAAAACAGGTCGTCGAGTCCGGGTCATGTAATCTCGGGTCTCAGCTCATGATCGGGTCGGGTTATGTCGGATCACTTTGTCACTCGGGTGTAGGTCGGGTTAAATCGGTTTGTTTTTCGGACGGCTCATCTCGGGTGCGGGTCAAGTCATGTTGGGGTCGGGTATGAATCGGGTTTGTAAGCAGATATAATCTCGGGTATTGGGTCAAGTTCGGATCGGATAATTTTTGGGTTTGTCAAAACGCAAGCCGAATTCACTATCGGGCACGAGTGATGATCGCGTCAATATTTGATTTAGTCATCTCAATGTATTCAAGCGTAAAATTTGTACTCATCAGGTTGAGTCACTCAGAAGTGACGTGGTTAAAATTGGGTTTAGGTCAATGTCGGTTCTAGTTTCGGGTTCTGATCTTTTATCATTCGGGTCAGTTCGTTATCGGTGAGCGTTCGATCGGGTGTAGGGTTCGAGTCACACAACATCGTTTTAAAATCGGTTATCGATTTTGAGTTACCTGTTTGTTTAGACAAAATTTTGTGTCATGGTCGGTTAAGGGGGTTCGGGCAGTTTTGGTCATTTTTTGACAGCTCCCTTCACCCGCATGACCTAACCCTAACCCTTACCCTTACTATAAATGATTTTAAGTGGCCTACAATTGGGTTGCCCTGTTATTGAGTGATATACCCTCCCATTAACCAGGCCTAAAACATACTTTATCCCTCCTCTACCTTCCTGTTTTCTTTTTCTCTTTCTCTCTCCTCCATTTTCACGCAGGAATGCAGCGTCATATAAGTCTTCACGGCCTTTCCCGTACAGAAGACTCTGGATTGAATCAGCAATGGCGATCAAGAGTCGAGATTATAATAAATCAAAACACATACAGATCCGTCTACCATTTTCATGATGGAAGGTCAAAAGCAGTCAACAATGGCGAAGCGGCGACGAAGACGAGAAATCGATCAACTTGGTGATTGTGTCGAATTAGGTCGAAATCACTCACGAAGCAGTACGAACCGGGCCTCCACCGTAGTAGGTTTAGTACTTCGTATTATTTATGAATTATTTAATCCGTTTCATATACCCCTACAGGACTTTGCGTACACAATGCCTCTGGTTGTTCATTTTTATTTATCCATTTATGAAGCACATTTTTTTGAATTGTCATTTGTGCAACTTAAAACATAATGCAGCTGGAGTTTAGTTTCATGTTGAATAACTATTTTTTTTAATACAAATAGGTTTGTTTATTAACGATTCGTTATGGTTTTTGAATATTTAAATCTTTTAGAGCCTCATAGCATAATGTTGCTGGAGTATAACATCATTTTGAATAACTAACTTTTTCTTCTTGTTACCTCTGTTCTCAATGGGGACAGTAACTTTATCTCCCACTAATATGGGCGGGTTCAATTTGGTTGTAGCAGGCGACGATGACCCGGCACAGAAAGAGCGTGGGGAAAAGAGGAAGCGCGGGACCAGAGCCACCACGCAACTGAAGGCTCCTACAGCACCAGGGGAAAAGAGGGGTGCGGGGAGACCCAGAATAGCCTGCGAAAAACCCGAGGGATCCAGTAATGGTCTTCAATTACTGAGTATAATTAATCCAGTTTATTGATTTGAATTTCTTATTGAAAACTAAATATTGCATTTTCTAAACAGAGATGAATTTGGGATGGTATTAATATTTAATAGTGTTACTGTGTTAGTTAATGATATTTACTAATCCATGTTTGTTTGGACATGTTGATGCAGCCTTATACCTGTAGGTTCAGGCCCTGGCAAGTGATGGACGTGAAACAACATCTGAGTGATGAAAGGAAGATGTGGATTGCGAAATCCCACTTACATGCTATGCTGGAACTGAAAATCGGTAAACTGGACAAAAAGTTCATGTGTTCGTTGCATAAAAGGTGGGATGCGGATGCAGGAACCGTTACCATAAGAAAGCACTATGTGGTTGATATTACAGAAGACGTGATAGGCTTTATCACTGGGTTACCCTTTGGAAACAAAACCGATAACCTTCCTCGAGATCTTACAATGACAGAACCTGAAGCAAAAGGCTATGGTTAAATTTTACAAGAATGAAAAGGATAGCATATCGTTCGACTACGTATTCAACCTATGCATTCCAGAGGTAGAGAGTCCGGTCTTGTTTTTGAGGCATTACACGATATTGGTTCTTGGATGCTTGCTCTACGTGTTAAAACATAATTTTATCAGTCCCAAATTGGTTCCTTATTTGTCTCTTAAATTCCTTGAGGAGCCACGCCTCTGGAATTGGTCAGAGTTTGTGCTTCATTGGATGAAAAGCATGGGCATAGTGATGATGCCGGGAACGGAGCAAAGGGTGATGGAATCGTCCTTCTCGTAAATTTAATATTGTTAATACTTTGGTCCTATTATTCGTTAAGTTTGTAAATATGGGTTCAAATAGATTGTTTACCGACTCTCTGGAATGGTAGATTACCTACCTTGACAGAATCAGGTATCATAATGATAGGGAACTAAGGTGGAATACGGACGAGGCTAGAATTTCCACTTGGCAACAAGATGACATGGTATGCGCCATTGAAGGGAATACAAAAAAACAGGGAATACGGTTATGCGGAGGTACATATTGTTGATAAAAGTTCTCGAATGTATGATATTAGATAGACTTCTCACATTGCTAGGCTCGCTTCCTATTGTACTTGTAGTTATATTTGCGCAATAGAAATAGTCGTAGTTAAATTCATGTTACACAAGTAACGTTGCTCTTGCACCAGGTGGTTCACAATGTAACGGTACGTATGGACTGAAATACCCAGTTGGCACACCGTATGTGTTACCCAGTTGGGACGAACTGGGTACTGATCAAACCGCGGAGCCTGATCCCGTCTTCAACCCCCGAGATCGTCCTAGTAGTCCTCCCCGCCACACGTTCATACCCATTTTCCCTGGCGGCAAGCGCACGAGGAAGAGCAAATTAAACAGCGACAAGTCCGGTGACTTGGAGGTAAGACTCTAAAATTCACATTTTCGCTTTCATTATACGCAATTTTGTAAGTCCTGATTTCTATAATAATTGCAGGATGAGCGTGAACATGGTACAATGTCATTCCCACCGAGAACATGGAGTCAAGGAGCTGCTGAAATCACAGTCAACGAAGAGGTAAAACGAACCTGACTTTGCGATTGGCTGTGTTGTTGATAATGTACTGCTTGTGTATGTACTGTTATTGTGGCTGAGTGTCGGGCGGAAATCTTCTGAAGGAGGTACATCGTGAAAGGAATGCTGATAAGGTGGTTGGAAGAACCAAGAAGAGAAAATGTCCAGATCCCACATATGCGGTTCCCTCAGAACTTAGCCCCGGCGTCGGAAGATTGGTTAGGGAGATTATAGATAATAAATGGTTTGTAACCAAACTAAGGTTCTTTGAGCACTTATTTGTGAGTAGCACTTATTTGCGAGTACTGTTGCCTTTGACGTATGAATCATTTATATTAATTGCGTATTCGTCCCTATAGGAACGAGAAGCATATCCTTTTCAGTGTAAGAGAAATAGGTATTTCCTTGACTAGGTCTACCCTCAGATTCTGCTTCGACTCGAAGGGAAAGGTTATCAATGAGGTGTGTAGTTTGATTTTTTTTCCTGGAGTTTAGTTAATATATTTTGTTGGACGATTGAATAATAGTTTCAATACTCGTAGGTTATGGGTGCCATTGCTGCTTGCTACAACTATGATAATCGTGCATCTAATCAGTTCTATATGTTCCCGCCCTTCTTCTGGTAAAAGTTTAAACTATTCTTCAATTTTAATAGTAGTATGATACTGTGTTAGAGATGGCTACGTGTTGAACAATAATTGACGCTTGATGCCAATCTATGGCCAAATCAGTGTTCTTACCTAGACGCCCAATTCAGAAACTATGACAAGAAATATACGGAACAGTTTGGATAGACTCGTTGATGCGATCAAGGTTGAGATTGAGCTTCACAAACTTGTTTTGACAAATGTGGTCAAGGTAATATTTGCCTTTACCTTTAGAGTTCATACCCCATTAATGATAAACACCAAATATCTATTTCTGTAGCAATGGTGCATGATTCTTTTTTGTTTTGCAGTTTGTGCTGCCCTTCTAAATTAAGAACCGGTGGTTTGTACAAATAATAGATACTGCAAGCCTCAAGCGGATTAGGTATGACTCTAGAAGATCTCCTCCCCAGCCGTTGTATGACAAACTAGGCAACCTGGTGGTAAGTCGTATGGTTATAAAATATTTTTATTGGTATTGTCAATCAAGATTTTGGCCACTTAAAGGAAAATTCTAACAGCAATATTATAATTTACAGGTTCCTTCGTGCCTTATGGTTCTTAATGCGGTTCTAGGGTCAACACCTCCATGGCAAGCACAAGCAGATGTTATAGAACCTGTGTTCTATAGAACGAGTTTCAAGGAACATACTAATGATGACAATCCAATGCTAAGCCTCATCTTTGTCCTTCAGTCAACCAATTCAGTCAAGTATTGGGACTCTTGGCTAGAGGTAACCAATCATCTTTGTCCTAGACTCTGTGGTTTATACGAAAGTAATTGTTAGTGTCACTAGTATGATGTTACATGTATGTTATGTGGAAGCCAATACACGCAATGACGCGGCAGTTGTTGATTGGTTGGATTTCTGTCTCGCATCGTGTCTTAGGATTAGCCTTTGTTTAGAAACCCCAAATGACCCCACGTGACTAAAATGTCCTTACATGCAAATCACAAAAAATGGCCAAAGTCGTAGTGTAAATAGTGCAAATAACGAATGTTGCGATATTTCCGGAACAGAAGAAATAGTTTTATTACATCTAGCGCAAAAATATAGAATTGAAGAGAACAGGTCAAAATAACCAAATTTCTGATTTTATTTTGCTATTTCCGCCCTATAAACGCTGATTTTTGAAAACCATAAAGAGGAGATAAGAGAAGCGGCTAATTTAAAAATAATTTAAATTTTATTTCCGCCCAAAAGTTTCTGATTTTTGAATTAATTAATCAATATATATATATATATATATATATATATATATATAGGGGAGGATCCGGTAAGAACACCTCCCTTATGTAAGAACACTTCTTACGGTAAGAACACTTTTACACTCTCAATGTTCTAAATTTATTCAACCATGTTCTAAATTTTGTTAACCATATTCTAAAATTATTCAAAAATGTTCTAAATTTGTTCAACCATGTTCTAAAATTATTCAATCATGTTCTAAATTTATTCAACCATGTTCTAAATTTTCAAGCTCATGTTCTAAATTTATTCGACGATGTTCTAAATTTGTTCGACGATGTTCTAAATTTATGCATGCATGTTCTAAATTTATTCGACAATTTTCTTAATTTGTTCAACTATGTTCTAAATTTATGCATGCATGTTCTAAATTTATTCAACCATGTTCTAAATTTAGAACAAGTCAACACATATACATATATAAATGTTCTAAATTTTCAAGCTCGTGTTCTAAATTTATTCAAGCATGTTGTAACATTTATTAAACATTTTATAAATTTATTCAACCATGTTCTAAATTTATTCAAGCATGTTATAAATCCAATCAAGCATGTTCAAAATTAATTCAAGCACGTTCTAAAATTATTAAACATGTTATAAATTTTCAAGCTCATGTTCTAATTTATTCAAACATGTTCTAAATTTATTCAACGATGTTCTAAATTTGTTCAACAATGTTCTAAATTTATTCAATCATGTTCTAAATTTATTCAACAATGTTTTAAATTTAGAAATGAGAACCTAGTCAACGCATATACCTATGTACATGTTCTAGAATTTCAAACTCGTGTTCTAAATTAATACAAACATGTTCTAAAATTATTAAACATGTTATAAATTTATTAAACCACGTTCTAAAATTATTCAGCAATGTTCTAAATTTATTTAACCATGTTCTAAATTTAAAACATTAGAATTTATTCCACACATATACATATATACATGTTCTAAAATTTCAAGCTCATGTTCTAAATTTATTCAAGCATGTTCTAAAATTATTAAGCATGTCATAAATTTATTTAAGCATGTTCTAAATTTATTCAACCATGTACTAAATTTATTATAGACCTTCATTGCGCAATTAAAGCAGTACAAGCTAATTATGTAGAGGTTCAATCAAATTATAATGCGAATTGAAAAAAATAAATCAACCACATAAATCAACAAAATAAGTTATTGAAATTACAAATTGATAACTAAACCAAAATTTTAAATAATACGTTTGAAACAAATCTAAAAAGAAATTACAAAATTAAAATCCACCAAAAACTTTTAAATTTGTCCTCTTGAATTATTTCTGGTTCGATTGAATTAATTTGCAATCACTTTACCGCGGTTTCTCTGCCTCTCTCCTCAACATCTACCTCCATCTTCGCTGCCGCTCCACCCTCATTCGACTGAGTTGACTCGCTCCATCTCCACCGTCGTCTCAGATAATAGTGACGTCGTCGGATTGCTGCGAGCGGCGACCGGCGAGCTGCGACGGCGAGTGACGAGCGACGACGGTGATCTAGGAGCAGCGGCGGCGATCTAGGAGCGGCGACGGCGAATTTGTTTGAGCAGGAGCGAGTGGCGAGAGGCGAGGAGAGAGAAGGAACCACCGCAAGAAGGAGATTTTGTTCGAACACCGGTGAAATTACTGGATTTCTGGTTCGATTTGACAGATTGAAATTCCGATTGAATTGATGCGACCGGCGCGGTGAGAAGCGGCGGCGGAGTGATGCGCTCAGCGGCGGAGACAGGCGAAAGGACGTCGCCGGATGTTGGTGGTGGCTACGAGCACCAAACGTCGGGCCCGAGAGAGAGAAGAGAGAGAAAGTTGTGAGGAGTGGAGAGAGAGAAAATGCCGACAAGGAAGAAGGGTAGTCTGCAGATAAACTTACGAATATGCCCTTATTATTCTATCAATTTTGGGCGGTTAGATCTGATTTCATCCTACGGTTAAGAAGGTGTTCTTACCGTAAGGAAGTGTTCTTACCGTAAGGAAGTGTTCTCACCGTCAGAAGTGTTCTTACGGGATCCTTTCTCTCTCTCTCTCTCTCTCTCTCTATATATATATATATATATATATATATATGAGAAGGGAGCTTAAAATGAGAAGAATGAGAAGCAACATCGTGCGTTCATTGTGATCAGATCTAACCGCTGAAAAACGTTTACCTACCGCATTAGTAATGGCATAATTGTAAATATTGAAAAAAAATCGACCAAATTACAAGCCTTTTCTCTCTCCTGACCTGAGTTCTTCTCCCTTTTCTCTCTCCTCGTTAGTTCTCTCAGGAGCTCCTTATTCTCTCTCCTCCATTTTCACTCTCCCTTCGTGATTCTCTCTCGTCTCCACCGCCGTATCCTCGCCTGCTGCAACCACCGCGCCGCCACCGTCTCTACGCTTCCATCGTCTATGCGTCATCTCCTCTATTGCAATTGGTGAGTGATTCTTTGCTGATTTATGTAAACTGTAGGTTTATTTTGAGTTTCATTGCAATTTTGTTGAGATTTAATGTTCACTTCATGATTTATTGGTTCAGTTGTTTTCTATCTTTCTCTAATTGATTCTTCAAATTGTAGATAATGAGTGAACTTAGGTCGAATTGTATTTAATTTTTTGTCGAATTTTGGTGCAATTAAGTAGGTGTTGTGATTGATTTTCGTAGTGAGTTTGAATTATTATGATTAACTCGAATTGGATAGTAATTTAAAGTTTTTTAAGGTCTGTATGATTGTGAATCGAGTTATAGGTTACTTGCATTCAGTGAAAATGCCAGAGAAATGTTGGGGTTAAACCCACATACCGTGCCTTCTATGGAGGTCGATAGGCCTGAACTTTTGATGATTGGAATTGATGTAAGAACCCTTTTGATGTCGAATAGTGTGTTGTTGTTAGAGAAGGCTTTTGGGGCTGGGGAAATTACACCTTTGAACCCTATTTGAATTAATTCTAAGGTTTCTGGGAAGCCTCTTAGGCAATTTTGCATAGGATTGATGTGGGGATTGTTATTGATCTGGAACCTGCTAGGACTGAGGACCCGAAGTTGTCGATTTCTGGGGCGGTTTAGTCTTAGAAGCTTGCTTGAGGGCAATTTCACATTTGCAGTCTTTGCCTGGTGGGGATATTAAGATTTTGTGTGATACTGTGGCTGAGTGTGAGGCAGCTTACTGGCTATGGTAGGGTTATGGTGTATAAGTTTCATGAGGATGAATATGGGGAGGTTGTGGCTGAGAGTAAGCAGCCTGATTTAGAGCAGTATCTCGGGTTGCACTATCCTGCTACAGATGTACCTCGGGCGTCAATTGAATAAAGTACAAGTACACAAGAAGCGAACGGATCATCCCTCCGGGTCTTAATGGCAAAATTCATGAGGCTATACATTTGATTGGAAGTAATAGCAATTGCACAAAACATAGTGCGATGATTGCAGGGTATTGGCTTCCAAATAAAAGGAGCTCTAGTAGGTGATTTGATTCTAATTTTAATTGTCATTTACTTTAATTGGGGTTTCAATTGAATTTTGTGCGTTTTACTTGATTCTCGTTTTTATTTTGCTTGAATCAGGGTTCTGTATTAGATATCCTAGAATTGGATAAATTCAAGAATCGATTTGAGTTGATTTCATTGAATCTGTGATTTGTTTTTTTTCCTTTCATGAATATGCAAGTAGTTTACAAGTGTTGAGTTTGGTTATATTTGCGATTCTCTTGCTCCTGGTTCGTTATTCTCCTGGTTTGATGGCTGATGCAGTTTGTGATTCTCACAGGTTGATGTTCTGACTCTCACAGGTTGATGTGCTAACAACATCGTTTCAGGTTTGGAAAAAGGTATATAACCTTCTACTAATACATACATTTTTCTTACCATGCTTATTCAAGTTTAATAATATCTAGGTTACACCAATAACGGCTGATTGTAGTTCGTCCATTCAGGTTTACCCGGCTAGGAGTACATTTATTTTTCTCAGTTGCAAAAATGAGTAAATTGTTTTTGCTCATTTGCATAAATGAGTAAATTTATTTTCCTCATTTGCACAAATTAATAAATTTATTTTGCTCATTTGCACAAATGAGTAAATTTATTTTGCTCATTTGCACAAATGAGTAAATTTATTTTGCTCATTTGCACAAGATATCAAGTACTCCTATTTCACAAATAAGTAAATTGCTTTCCTGTCAATGGTTCTTATTTGATTTCATTAGAAATTTATAAATGAGAACATATATTTGGGTTTTTTTTTTACAAATCATCATAAGAAAATGGGGGTGGATTATTACAATATATTGCAGGTTGATAGAACTACAACAGATGATAGTTTAAAGAAGGAGTTCTGAAAATTGGCTATGAAATGGAATCCTGATAAAAACTCCCACCTTTAAGACAGAAGCTGATGCAAAATTCAAGCAAATTTTTAAAATTTATAAAGTTTCTGAAGCTTATAGATTACAGTATGCAAATTGAGTCATTTTATATTAATTTTTAATTTTATAAATTGAAGGCATATTCATTCTTGGTTTTATATGTAACTATGAGGAATTCTGGTTTGTTAATGAGAGGTTTATCCATGTAAGGAATGATGGAGACCAAATTGGCAACTAATATGCTGAAATTCAGGATACAAAAGAAAGTGAAGGAGATAAGACCTCTGATGAAGTTTCGGATGTAGCAGGGAAGCAGGGCCTACAAGAGCCAGCTGAGAAGAAAGAGGGTTTGCAGGAACAGGTGAAAGAAGATGCTGAAGATATTTGTTGTTCACATATTTGTTGGTTCTGAATTTATGTTGCTGAAGATATTTGAAGGATTTTCCCCTTCATAGTTTGATGGTTCACATATTTGTTGTTCTGAATTTATGTTGCTGCACTGTATACCATGTCATTAGATTTTTATTTATTTTTTCCATCTTTCAAACTGTCTACTATTTCAGATGGTATTGAACATTTAGTGACATCTCTTTTATTGTAGTGATACTAGATGGAGGCTCTAAGCTCTGCAAGGTTGATTTACGTTGTTGTCTTTAGTTATTGTAGTATAGACCTATGCAGTCAGCTGCCAGGATCAAGAGTGCGTATATCACTTGCCAAGCTTCTCGTCTAAGTGATTTAATGAGAAAGTTGTCTCTTCCCAGTGAAGAACAAATACTTCAACGGCAAAGGTTGACACCAAGACTGATGGATTCAGTAAGTTTTTTTATTGATTAGCTTTCTCGTTTGCTGCAAGTGTGACACCAGGTTTGGATTATACATGATCATATAATGGCAGGTCAAAAGAATGTTGGTTTTGCTTGTCAAGCCCCAGTGTGGAGTCTCATCTAATTATAACTGTGGGAGAGAACTTATACTGTGCATTGGCAAAAGGCCCACTGGTTGACGATCATGTGCTGTTATTACCAGTAGAGCATTCTCCAAGTACTTTATCCCAACCCCAGATAGTCAAAGTGAACTTTTAGATATCAGAGTAGTCTACGGATGTACAACAAAACCCAAAGGAAACATTTCATTTTCTTTGAATTGAATGGAAAAAAAAGGTCAAATATTGTTCTGTCTGAAGTCGTAGTCCTTGAAGCCAAGCAACTGTTCCTTCTCTATGAAATGAAGGGCTCTATAACCTGGCTGAGGAGTTTGGACAGCAGGTGTTCCTTCTCTATGAAGATCTCTTGCTTTAGTTTGACCTTTTGATCCTATAACTTCTCTGTCAATATCTGCTTCATTCTTGGTGTCGTCATGATTGCACTTAAGTATCTGTTTAGGCTCGTGGTAGGATGTAAACATTTCTTTTACTGTTTGTGGTTTGGGCTTTTGTTTTGGGCTAGAACGTTTGCTACAAGTTTGGTAGATGCCTCTATTTTAGGCTCTTCTGAAGCTAGTTGATATTTTTTTTTGGTTTTTGCTTTACTTTTGTTGATTCTATTTAAAAACACTAGCCTACTAGCTCAATAGGTAGAGCATTATGCAAATGCACAAAAGATGTGGGTTCGAATCCCACGTAGGTTAATCTTTACTTTTTTCTATTGTTTTATTTAATTTGGGTTAATGTTAGCCTACTTAAAATCCAAAAAATTTGCTCATTTTTTATAGTTTACACAAATGAGCAAATATTTTTGCTCATTTTTCATAGTTTACACAAATGATAGTTTTCCTCATTTTTTATAGTTTACACAAGTGAGCAAATTTTTTTGCTCATCTTTTTAATTCTAAAGTTGGGATTTGTTATTATCAAAACTTTTGCTCATTGTGTCTAAATGAGCAAAGTTTAAAATTCGAACTTAAATATTTTCTCATTAAGACACAATGACCAAAATTTTAAAATTGAAACTATAATATTTGCTCATTTGGACATGATGAGCAAAAGTTTAAAGTTCAGATTTTAATATTTGCTCATTTAGACAGAAAGAGCAAAAATTTAAATTTAAATTTGAAACTATATATTATTTGCTCATTTAGACACAATGAGCAAAAGTTTAAAGTTCGAATTTTAATATTTGCTCATTTAGACACAATGAGCAAAACTTTAAAATACGAACGTTAATATTTACTCATTTAGACACAATGAGCAAAAAAATTAAAAACGAAACTACTCCCTCCATTTCTAAATGTTGTATCCATTTGGAATCTTGGGGGGTTTTTAAGAAAAATAGAATCTTGGTTTGTATGGGTATAAGTGTAATGATTGGGTGTAAGAGAAATGATTGTGTGTAAGTGATTGGAATAAAAGAAGGAGAGAGAAAACAATGGAGATATTTATTATTATTACTAAAACAAATCAGATTTACTCAAAGGATTTATATACCGGAAAATTCGAACTAAAATATGAACAAAAAATCGACCCAGAAATTTCGAACAAAAATAAACAAAAAAAATCAAGAAATTTCGAACAAAAATCAACAACAAAAAAATATGAACAAAAAATCAACCCAGAAAATCAAGAAAAATCAACCCAGAAAATCAATTCGAACAAAAATCAAGAAAAATCAACCCAGAAAATCAAGAAAAATCAACCCAGAAAAATCAACATAACTCAACCCAGAAATTCGAACAAAAATATCAACAAAAAATCAAAAACTCAAGAACAAAAACCCAGAAAATTCGAAAACTCAAGAACAAAAACCCAGAAATAATTCGAACATAAATATCAACAAAAAATCAAAAACCCAGAAAATTCAAAAACTCAAGAACAAAAACCCAGAAAAAATCGAAAAAACAAGAACAAAAACCCAGAAAAATTCGAAAACTCAACCCAGAAAATTCAAAAAATCAACCCGGAAAATCAACAACAAAAACCCAATCAAAATCGAACAAAAAATCAACAATTCGATCCCAGAAATTCGAGAATTCGAACCCAAAAAACAAGAACGCGAACCCAGAAATTCAAACCCAAAAAACCCAAAACTCGAACCCAAATTCGAACCTAAAAAATCAACAAAATAAAATAAAAATCAATAATTTTACCATGAATCCAAGATTTTGAAGATTTAGAGGTCAAATTCGACCATGAAAACTCTAGATCTAGAATTTTTATGGTCGAATTTCACCATCTAAAGCTTTAATATAGAGTTTTTTTTTCCAGAGATGGTGGTGGAGGCACAAAGGCGGCGGAGGTGTGGTGGTGGTGG
The DNA here is from genome assembly GCF_020520425.1 of Spinacia oleracea. Lineage (NCBI taxonomy): Eukaryota > Viridiplantae > Streptophyta > Magnoliopsida > Caryophyllales > Amaranthaceae > Spinacia > Spinacia oleracea. Next base: position 94,958,669 of record NC_079491.1, on the reverse strand, counting down.
TTGCGGCGGAGAGGTTTCAGGAGGAGAGAGAGTGAAAAAAATGAGGGAGGAGATTGAGGTAGGAGAGAGAGTGAAAAAATTGAGGGAAGAGAATCAGAGATTGAGGGAGGAGAGAGAAAATGAAATCAGAAGAGGGAGGGGGGGAGAGAGGGACGTGAAATCATGAGGGAGAGAGAGAGTGAAAATATGAGGGAGGAGAGAGAGTGAAAGTGATGGTAAGGTAATATGAATTAAATAATTATTTTTGGGAAAATAAATTGATTAAATATTATGGGTGGGGAAAATTAGGTGGGAATATGGGTAGAATCTTTAGGTATTATGGTAATTAGATTGAAATGTAAGGGTATTTTAGGAAAAAATATATGTCCAAAAATAGAAAAGATTCTAAGTGGATACAACATTATGAAACGACTAAAAAGGAAACGGATACAACAAAAAGAAACGGAGGGAGTATAATATTTGCTCATTTAGACACAATGAACAAACGTTTAAAATCGAACTTTAAAATTTGCTCATTTAAAAACAATGAGCAAATGTTTAAAATCCGAACTTTAATATTTACTCATTTAGACACAATGAGCAAAAGTTTAAAATTGAACTTTAATATTTGCTCATTTAGACACAATGAGCAAAAATTTATAATTAAAACTATAATATTTGCTCATTTAGATACAATGAGCAAAAGTTTAAAGTTCAGATTTTAATATTTGCTCATTTAGACACAATGAGAAAAACTTTAAAATCCGAACTTTAATATTTACTCATTTAGACGCCATGAGCAAAAATTTAAAATCGAAACTATAATATTTGCTCATTTAGACTCAATGAGCAAAAGTTTAAAATCGAACTTTAATATTTCTCCTTTAAAAACAATGAGCAAATATGTAAAATCCGAACTTTAATATTGCTCATTTAGACACAATGAGAAAAAGTTTAAAATCGAACTTTATTATTTGCTCATTGAGCAAATGTTTAAAATCCGAACTTTAATATTTGCTCATTTAGACAAAATGGGCAAAAGTTAAAATCAGGATTTTAATATTTGTTCATTTAAACACAATGAGAAAAAATTTAAAATTGAAACTACAATATTTGCTTTAGACACTATGAGCAAAAGTTTAAAGTTTGGATTTTAATATTTGCTCATTTAGAAACAATGAGCAAAACTTTAAAATCGAACTTTAATATTTTCCCATTTAGACACATTGAGCAAAAAATTTAAATCCGAACTTTAATATTTACTCAATTAGACACAATTTGCAAAAAATTAAAATCAAAACTATAATATTTGCTCATTTACACACAATAAGAAAAAAAATTAAAGTTCGGATTTCAATATTTGTTCATTTAGACACAATGAGCAAAACTTTAAAATCCGAACATTAATATTTACTCATTTAGACACAATGAGCAAAAATTTAAAATCGAAACTATAATATTTGCTCATTTAGACACAATGACCAAAAGTTTAAAATGAAACTTTAATATTTGCTCATTTAAAAACAATCACCTAATGTTTAAAATCCAAACTTTAATATTTGCTCATTTAGAAACAATGAGCAAAATTTTAAAATCCGAACTTTAATATTTGCTCATTTAGACACAATGAGCAAAATTTAAAATTGAAGCTATAATATTTGCTCATTTAGACACAATGAGCAAAAGTTTAAAGTTCGGATTTTAATATTTGCTCATTTAGACACAATGAGCAAAACTTTAAAATCCGAACTTTAATATTTACTCATTTAGACACAGTGAGCAAAAATTTAAAATTCAAACTATAATATTTGCTCATTTAGGCTCAATGAGAAAAAGTTTAAAATCGAACTTTAATATTTCTCATTTAAAAACAATGAGCAAATATTTAAAATCCGAACTTTAATATTTGCTCATTTATAAACAATGAGCAAAAGTTTAAAATCGAACTTTAATATTTACTCATTGAGAAAATGTTTAAAATTTGAAGTTTAATATTTGCTCATTTAGACACAATGAGCAAATGTTTTAAATCCGGATTTTAATATTTGTTCATTTAGACATAATGACCAAAAATTTAAAATTGAAACTATAATATTTACTTTAGACACAATGAGCAAAAACTTAAAATAGAAACTATAATATTTTCTCATTTAGACACAATGAGAAAAAGTTTAAGATCGAACTTTAATATTTGCTCATTTAAAAATAATGAGCAAAAGTTTAAAATCGAACTTTAATATTTGCCCATTTAGACACATTGAGCAAAAATTAAAAATCAGAACTTTAATATTTACTCATTTAGACACAATGAGCCAAAATTTAAAATCGAAACTATAATATTTTCTCATTTAAACACAATGAGCAAAAGTTAAAAGTTCGGATTTTAATATTTTCTCATTTAGACACAATGAGCAAAACTTTAAAATCCAAACTTTAATATTTACTTATTTAGACACAATTAGCAAAAATTTAAAATCAAAACTATAATATTGCTCATTTAGACACAATGAGCAAAAGTTTAAAATCCGAACTTTAAACTGAAATTTCATAATGTCGGGCAAAAGAGAGAAAATGCCGGGCACTAAAAAAATTAAAATCAAAATTTTTTTTTAAAAAGAGAAAAATTTAAAATTAAACTTTTGCTCATTGTGTCTAAATGAGCAAATATTTTTAAATCTCGGCTTACTTAAAATCCAAAAAAATTTCTCTTTTTTTATAGTTTACACAAATGAGCAAATATTTTTGCTTATTTTTTATAATTACACAAATGAGCAAATTCTTTTACTCATCTTTTTATTTTTAAAGTTGGAATGTGTTAATATTCAAAACTTTTGCTAATTGTGTCTAAATGAACAAACAAATTTGCTCATTTAATGTAAGTAAGTAAACTAGTATCTAATTGTAATCACTCTCGTCTAACGAATTGAAAGATCAAGTGGGGATTTTCATCATGTTGGATACCTATTTTAATAGATGCTCTCAGACCCGTTCCTAATTTTTTTATGGGCCCGAGGCGAAATATAAAAACAGGGCCCTTACAAATGTTATATTTCCTTCTTTTTACAACTTAAATACATTTTTCAGTTTTAAAAAGATGGTAAAACCCAAATATTTATGAACAGAATAGCAAAAAAAATACAACCAATATCAAGAATCAATTATTTTAGCGATTTAAAGAGACAAAGAAAACCACCTGATGAGAAGAAAAAAACTTTCTGCTTATCAACAACAAAAACAAAAGGTTATAATTCAATTAAGAGCAATATATACATCATACTACTAATGAATCGTTAAGAAGAAAGATTTAAAAAATGAAAAAAAAACTTGATATTACACGGCCAGGATTCCAACACGGACAAACTGGGCTTTGTCACTTCGCTTAAACCAACTTAGCAACGAGCTTGAAGATGATTATACCCCAAATGAGCTTGAAGACGATTACTTGCCGTATCAATACCTAACAATCTCAAATCAAAAGGTCTTGCGTGCACAAGTTGTACAATAAATTTATTGTGCACCAACATAACTTTAATTCAGTTTTCTCTAACTTTTACTCAGTTTTCTCTAAATTTTATACTATTAAAAAAAAGTTAGTTTTAGATAAACATTTTAACGTTTCAAATTATTAATTTTATACATTATTAGTGATTTTAAATAAATATTTTTGATTAAAATAAAAAAATTTATTACTAAAAAGTAGATATCTTTTAAAGCATTTTACGTCAACTTTAACTTCGGTGTACAATATTTATCGTACACCTCATGTAAATAAGAATTTGTGATCTCAAATTTAATCAATTGCTTACATAATTTGTCAATCACATAATTAATTTGATGTAAATCCGATGCTAATTCGATGTACCTCCGACACCCTCTTCTTCCTCCTCTAGTCTTCCATTGTTCTAGAGTTCAACATCCACTTTCTCTCTTCTCATGCATCCATGGCAGCCCACATTCCCACCCTCAATCCGTTTCTTTATCTTGGACTGAAATTGTGCATATTTGTGTAGTTTAATTAGAAACAAATCCCAGTTTAATTAGAAACAAATCCCAGTTTAATTAGAAATTGTTGGAAATTTGTATAATTCTTGGTATTACCAGAGGGTGAGATTATAATTTGAAATTCAAGAGAGGAATGAAGATGACAAAGAAACAAATAAAGAGGGGTGAGACTACCGTGAGAGATGAAGGAGGAGAGAGAAAGGAGTGTACGGTGGGATTTGTTTTACCGGGTGCAAGTACTCCAATATTTTGTTTGTTTTTAGTTGTTTATACGGATTGATTTTGGCCGTTAGATCAATTATTTTGTACGACTAAGATCTTTTCTCATTCTTCTCATTATAAGAATCTTCTTATTAGAGGTTGACCCGATAAGAACACCTCCTTGTGTAAGAACACTTTTTACGGTAAGAACACTTTTACACTCTCCATGTTCTAAATTTGTTCAACCATGTTTAAACATTTCAAGCTCATGTTCTAAATTTATTCAACCGTGTTCTAAATTTATTCAACCACGTTCTAAATTTGTTTAACCATGTTCTAAATTTATTCAACCATATTCCAAATTTTCAAGCTCATGTTCTAAATTTATTCAACAATGTTCTAAATTTGTTCAACCATGTTCTAAATTTATTCAACCATGTTCTAATTTTCAAGCTCATGTTCAAAATTTATCGAACTATGTTCTAAATTTATTCAACGATGTTCTAAATTTGTTCAACAATGTTCTAAATTTATTCAAGTATGTTTTAAGTTTATTCAACCATGTTCTAAAATTTTAAGCTCATGTTCTAAATTAATTCAAGCATGTTCTAAAATTATTCAACCATGTTCTAAATTTTCAAGCTCATGTTCTAAATTTATTCAAGCATGTTCTAAATTTATTAAACGGTGTTCTAAATTTGTTCAACCATGTTCTAAATTTATTCAACAATGTTCTAAATTTAAAACATGAGAACCTAGTCAACACATATACATGTTCTAAAATTTCAAGCTCGTGTTCTAAATTAATTCAAGCACGTTCTAAAATTATTAAACATTTTATAAATTTATACAACCATGTTCTAAATTTATTCAAGCATGTTCTAAATCCAATCAAGCATGTTCTAAATTAATTCAAGCATGTTCTAAAATTATTAAACATGTTATAAATTTGTTCAACCATGTTCTAACTTTATTCAAAAGTGTTCAAAATTTATTCAAATATTTCTAAATCCATTCAACATGTTATAAATTAATTCAAGCATGTTCTAAAATTATTAAACATGTTATAAATTTATTTAAGCATGTTCTAACTTTATTCAAGCATGTTCTAACTTTATTCAAGCATGTTCTAACTTTATTAAAAAATGTTCTAACTTTAATCAGATATGTTCTAAATTTATTCAAGCCTGTACTAACTTTATAACTTTATTCAACTGTGTTCAATTTTTATTCAAACATGTTCTAACTTCATCAGACAGTGTTCCAAATCCCGATATACGCTCAAACGAGATCTGATTAACTTTATTCAACCGTGTTCAAATTTTATTCAAACATGTTCTAACTTCATCAAAAAGTGTTCCAAATACCGATATACGCTCAAACGAGATCTAATTCGCAGCCACCAAAATTGAAATCGATTTTAATTTTTGAATTGAGAAATCGATTGATTTAAGAATCGAAGAATCGATTGATTTTAGAATCGAAGAAATCAATTGATTTTAGAATCGAAGAAATCAATTGATTTTAGAATCTCAGAAAATATAATCCACTGATTTTAGAATCGAAGAAATCAGACAGAATACGAAATCGAAATCGAATTACCAGCAGTTAAATCGATTGATAAATCGATTTCGTTTTTTTGTTTGGTGACTGCGATTAGAATTGCAATGAGTGGAGATCGGAGAGAGGCGGCGAGCGGAGATCAAAGAGCGGCGGAGGGCGGCGACCAAAGAGCGGCGGTGAGCCAATGTTGGTGGTGGTACGAGCGATTTCGACCACCGGCGATTTCAATTTCAAACAACAGCGCTGCGATCGGCGGCGATTTAATTGTTGTGACCGGCGGCGGCGAAAGGAGAACAGCGGCGGTGGAGAGAGGTTTGAACCACAACCACCACCAAGAGCAGCGAACGGCGAGCAGAACCGCGATAGCAACCGCCGCCACAACCGCAAGATACGAGCGACGACTGGCGACAGGCGAGCGACGACTGGCGACAGGCGAGCGGCAAGCAGTGACCGGCGACCGGCGAGAGGCAATCGCTGGATGTTGGTGGTCAGATTCGAAGAGAGAGAAAGAGGAATTGGAGAGAGAGAATCTGAAATGAATTACCGTGAATTATAAGAAAATAAGGGTATTTGTTTTTAAATATTACGAAAATGCCATTACCAGAAAGTGTTCTTACCGTAAGGAAGTGTTCTTACGGGAGCCTTTCTCTCTATATATACATACATATATATATATATATATATATATATATATATATATATATATATATATATATACCGGTTCTCATGAGAACCCCTCTTTTTAATGAGAACTATCGTCCTCAACCCTTGTGATGTGGGCTTGAATATCTCCACCACAAAGCCCAAAGAGGATACAACGATCAATACCGGCCAGCTGGGCCCAAACCTAGAAAGAAGGCCCAAACCTTGGTACCCAAACGAAATAAGAACAGAACCCCATTTTGGAAGGCCCATCCTCCCTGAGAAGGTAGGTCCAAATGGTAAAAGGCTCATCATTGCGGGCCAAATGCCACGTGTCCTAAATCCCCAAGGGGCACACACCCCACAGCTAGGGTTGAGGACACAGTCCCCAAGAAACCCTAGCACTATAAGTAGCTCAGATCCCAAGGTAAAAGGGCATTCAATTCATTCCCACCAACCAAAACTTACCTTTGCTCTACATTCTCTCTACAAATTATTTATCTCTCTAGCTTATACTTACTTAAGCATCGGAGGGAATATTTCTACGGGAATATTCTTGTTTTGCAGGTTGCCAGAAGTTCGTGCCAGGTCATACTTGATACCTCCGAGGAACGCGTGCCACGTCAGCACCGTAAAAGATCCCACAACATTTGGCGCCGTCTGTGGGGAGGTACAGTGTCATGGCTGAACTTCAAACTGACTGCGGAAAAACCAAGGGCAAAATAGAACTCCCAGCCAGAGAAGGGGTGTCTAAAGATGGGTCCAACACTCATTGTGACGCGGCAGCTAGCCGGCCTGCTGCCGCCATTTCTGTGCGGCATTTGTTGGATGGTTCTCATGAAGTCAATCCTAAGCATGATAATGGCAGGATGATAGAGTTTTTGTCAGAAGATCCCGACTCACCTATGAAGAGACGCACCCTGGAGGAAGAGAGTCGGCATGTCAAAGAGGAACGTCCAGGAAGATGGACGAAACGAACTTTACAGAAGAAAAATGAGGCCCAGGGCCAATACTCTCTAGAGGCTCCTAGAAGACAACATGAGAGCGTCACCCGAAGGAAGAATGGTCGTGGCTCCGAGGGAAAAAGAGGGCGAAGGAGGTCGTCCTCTAGGGGTCCCTTTATGTTCAACACGGCTCTTGAAAACATCCTCCTTGCTGAAGGACCGAGTCTGGGAATAGAACCGTCCCCCCGACGATTGACCACCTCCTGCCAACAAGCCCCTTTCTGTGCTTTCCACAACGACGAAGGACATGACACCCAAAGTTGTCGGATGTTGAGGAAGATATTAACTGACCGCGCGGCTGAAGGACACCTCCGCCAGTACGTCCATTTAGAGGACGCACACAAAGAAGTGAGCCCCACCTCTGAGTATTCAAACGAAAGAGTTATGGTAATATCAGGGGGAATAGCTGCAGGAGAACCATGTAAGGAAGGACGGCAAAAAGGTCCATCTCATCTTCGCCCAGCACAGAAGAATCTACCCTCTGTAGAAATTTCCAAAGACGATTACAGAAGGGCGGCAGCGCCATATGATGATGACCCTCTGGTTATAGAGATTAAGGTGGCTAATCTCAAGGTGAAGAGAGTACTGGTGGACACGGAAAGCTCGTCCGACATAATCAGTCTGCAATGTCTGCGGAAATTAAGACACAATCCTGAAGACATAAAAAAAGTGTACGGGCCCTTGGTAGGATTCGGAGGGAGCATCGTTCGTCCAATCGGCTCCATTTTGCTCCCGACTTCTATTGGAGTTCCCTCAGTGACCAAAGAAGTTGTCATCAGGTTTATAATCGTAGGAAACCTCACCACATTCAACATCTTACTTGGCCGCCCAACGCTCACCGACCTAAAAGCTGTGATCGTTCCTCATTTACTGTTGGTCAAATTTGTCGGAAGTAACGGACGCGTTGGGTCTCTCTATGGAAATCAACAGTTGGCCAGGGATTGTTACTTATCGACATTGGAGCCAACGGCCTGGGGAGCCTCTCCGAAGGGAAAAGAGCAAGCTAAACCTCTGGCAAGCCATCGTAAAACCCGTGAGACACCAACGGAGCACAATGCAGAAAGACGACCTGAGCCAGTGGGAGCACACTATGCTATAATTCTGGACTTAGCAGACCCGTCCCGAACGGTCCCCATTGGGGTCCACCCTGACGACCCCATGTCAGCAGCATTAGTGCAACTGCTCCGAGAATACAAGGAAATATTTGCCTTCACGGTAGAGGAGATGCCAGGCATAGACCCGGCGGTGGCCGTGCATAAGCTGAATGTGGACAGCGCTGTAAAGCCAGTACGGCAAAAGAAGAGGAATCATAGAGAAGCAAGAAATTTGGCCACCGCTGCCGAGGTTAAGAAACTAATGGATGCAGGCTTCATACGTCCGTGTCAGTACCCAGACTGGGTAGCTAACGTAGTCCTGGTACCCAAGCCCAATGGGACGTGGAGGATGTGTGTTGATTACACCGATCTCAATAAAGCTTGCCCTAAGGACAGTTTTCCACTGCCAAAGATAGACCGACTCGTCGACTCAACGGCCGGACATGCCATGATGAGCTTCATGGACGCCTACTCCGGATTTCACCAGATCCCATTGTGGCCCGAAGATCAGGAGAAGACATCATTCGTCACGGAACAAGGATTGTACTGCTACAAAGTAATGCCGTTCGGTTTAAAAAATGCCCCCGCCACCTTCCAACGGTTGGTGAACACAGTTTTTGCAAAGCAGCTGGGGAGGAATATAGAAGCCTATATCGACGACATGATTGTAAAAAGCAAACAGAAGATGGATCACCTCGACGATTTGAGAGAAACCTTTGAGACCCTCAGGACATACCAGATGAGACTCAATCCCAAGAAGTGCATATTTGGGGTATCCTCTGGCAAGTTCCTTGGCTTCTTGATTGACGAAAGGGGCATTGAAGCAAATCCGGACAAAGTGCAGGCGGTCATCAATATGACGTCGCCAAGGACGGTCAAAGATGTGCAACGCCTAACTGGGTGTCTTGCCGCCTTGGGACAATTTTTATCTAGAGCTGGAGACAAGTGTTATTACTTTTTCAGTACCATCAAAAAGGGCACCCAGTTTGAGTGGACGTCGCAAGCTGAGGCTGCCTTCCTTCGCCTAAAAGAACACCTGCATACTTTGCCACGACTGGTCAGCCCTCTCTTAGGGGAAGTTTTGTATATGTACCTTGCCATCTCAGAATACGCACTAAGTGCCGTCTTGCTTACAGAGAGGGATGGGACGCAACTACGTGTCTACTTTGTCAGTCACATGCTGCAGAATGCTGAACTCAAATATCCAACAGTCGAAAAGTTTGGCTTTGCTCTGTTCTTGGCTAGTAAGAAGCTTCGTCCATATTTCCTGGCTCATCGATTGGTAGTATACACGGATCAACCGCTAAAGCGGCCTTTCACCAATCTTGAAGCGTCCGGAAGAATGCTCAACTGGGCAATTGAGCATAACGCGTTTGATATCTCGTATGAACCGGGAAGGCAATAAAGGGACAGGCATTTGCTGACTTCATTGCGGAACTGACCAAGCCACCCTATTTGAAGAATGAGAAAACCCAGTGGATAGTTCATGTGGATGGCTCTGCCACTCTGAACGGGTCAGAAGCCGGCATTATCTGCGAATCACCAGAGGGGGATATCTATGAGTATGCAATGCGGTTTAACTTTCAAGCGTCAAACAACGAAGCTGAATACGAAGCCCTGATATGTGGAATTCAGATGAGTAAAGTCGCAGGGGCAACAGACGTCCTGGTTTTATCTGACTCGCAGTTAATCGTCAGTCAGGTCAAAGGAGAATATGAGGCCAAGGATGAGGCCATGATAAAATATTTGGAAAGGGTCCGTCAAGAAGTTCAACAGCTGTCTAATTTTGAAGTACAACACATACCCCGGTCTGAAAATAACAAGGCAGACGCTTTATCCAAACTGGCAAGCTCAGCATCCTGCGACACGCCACGTCATGTATTCTGGGAGGTAAAACAGTCCAAAAGCATTGACGCCTCGAGAACAGACATCTTAGACCGAACAGCCACCTGGATGCATGATATTGTCAACTTCAAAATGAATGGAGTACTCCCTGATGACCCCAAGCAGGCAGAAATATTACAAAAGAAATGCACCTGGTTCGAGATATGGAATGGAATTCTATACAAAAAAGCCTTCTCACGGCCTCTTCTTCGCTGCGTAATCCCCGAGAAGGGGCAGGAGGTACTGGAAGATCTTTATCAGGGATTATGCAGCTCTCACATAGGAGGGAGGGCCCTGGCCGAAAAAGCTTTAAGAACCGGTGTGATAAATGCCAACGATTTGCTCACCTAATTCGACGACCAGCACAGAAACTGACGCCAATCACCAGCCCTATACCATTCGCCAAGTGGGGGATGGACTTATTAGGCCCCTATACGACGGCACCAGGAGGACTTCGTTATGTAATAGTAGCCGTCGACTACTTCACTAAATGGGTAGAAGTTGAAGCTTTAAAGAACACTAAGGCACAAGATGTGAGAGCATTCATCTGGAAAAACATAATCACAAGGTTTGGCGTGCCTCAGTCTATCGTCTTCGACAATGGGCCACAATTCAAGACGCCCAAATTGGAAGATTGGTTGGCTGACCATGGTATCACAGCATGTTTTGCATCAGTAGGACGCCCCGAAGCTAACGGAAAAGTGGAAGCATTCAACAAAATCATCTCTGAAGGGATGAAGAAGAAGCTTGATGAGGCAAAGGGCTTATGGGCCGACGAGTTACCCAATGTTTTATGGTCTATACGGACCACGGCAAAAAAATTCCACAGGAGAAACACCATTCTTGTTAGCTTATGAGGCTGAAGCCATCCTACCCATTGAAATGTGTGAACCAATCCTGCGCGTCATGTTGTTTAATGAAGATGCCAATTGGGAAATGATGAAGGCGGCCTTGGATTTCTTACCAGAAACCAGAGGGAACGCGGCTCTACGACAGCGGCTATACAAACTATGAATGACGAGGGAGTACAACAAAAGGGTTTATAGAAGAATACTTAAAGTTGGAGATTTTGTACTTAGGAAAATGGAAGCCGTCGGACGCGCCAATGAACAAGGGAAACTCACCCCTACTTGGGAAGGTCCGTATGAGATTTACGAGGAGGTTCGAGACGGAACATACCGGATCCAGGACATGCAGGGACGTCCGATCTTGTGTACATGGAATGCGGATAACCTCAAGAAGTACTTTTTCTAGATTGACACTTATCTTGATTATATGCTTTGTAAAGACGTCTAGAACCTAGACGCACCATGTAGCATGTTTTATACATTAAATGAAAAATTCCCTGCAAGCCGACCTTGTTGGGAAATCCTTATGGAAAATATGTTATTAAATTCCTCGGAGAAATGCAAACTAACGCTCTCCCCAAAAAAAGACTAGTCGTTTAAAGGCCTAAGAAGTGGCCCAGATTAGCACCCTCACTAGGCTGATCACCTAGAACACAGGGGTTACACATTTCTAACACATAGCTATATAAAGTAGCTAAAGACCTCGGCAAAAAGACCATGGCAGACATCTGACGTCTCAAGTCGGAGGCGTCAGACATAATCATAGCAAAAAAAAAATGATGACAAAAGCTAAAAAGCAATAAGACGTTCAAAAGACGCCATGTCATTCCCAAAAAGTTAGTCATAATTACAACAATTATGCACAATGCCACTAAGCAAGGCATCATGAAAACATGTTCAAAATAAATACAAGACGCGTAGGAGCTCATTCCTCATCCTCGATGGGTACAAACTCAGGAGGAGTGCGTCCTTCCTTTTGAGCCTTCTCCACCTCAATCTGATAGGTGAGGAACTTCTCAAACCAGCTAAAGGGACGTTCACTTGCAAATTCAGCATTCCATGCAAGCTCCATACCCCTTCGGGTTGATTTCTCACCTAGCATGGTCGACTGGTCGAGAACACTCTTTGACGAAGAAACCTCCTTGCTAGCCGCCTCTAGCCGGACCTCCAACTCCTTAAACTGAGTCTCAAGACGAGAAAACTCAGCTTCTTTCTCCTTGATTTTCTTGGAAAGGTCCTCCATTTCAGAAAAGTTCTGATCAATTTGCAGGAGACGAGCTACGTTCTCAGCATTTTGGGAGGCCAGGGTGGTAGTCACAGCGTCAATCTGCTCCCGCCTGTCGAAGCGAAGCTTCTCCAGCTCAGCAAAATGCTGGTCGCCACACTGACTGGCCAGAAGATGGTGTCGAGCCTCTTCATGCACCAAAGCAGTGCGCCACTTTTTCAGTGAGTCCAGCAGAATGAACATCTGCACAAAAATAGCAAGAGTAAAACAAAGAGAAACGAGTGTGTAAAAATAAAGGCATAATGAAACTCACGTCTAGTGCCGAGGACTGCATGGCGGCAAGCATATTCTCGGCCGCCTCGGGGAGAGTCTCAGCATATTGGGGAGGAATGGCATTGCGCATCAACGTCATTATCTTCCTGCGGTCATGAGAATTGAACCCGCCTGAAGAAGGGATCTGATCCAATTCAGCATCAATGTCTTTCTGAGGATCGGGAATTTCTATGGGAAAAACAACGGCCTTAGAATCCCTGGGGGAAACTAGAGAACTGCTAGACGAGGAACGGCAGGTGGTTACGATGTTGGAGTAAAACTTACCCCCAGAATTCCTAGCTCTTTCCGCCGCCTTCAGAGGGATGTTTCGGCGGACGACTTCAGGAATCCCCGCAAGAGGATCAGCCGTCTCACCAGCTTTCTGGAAGCTAGGAGAAGCGGATGCAGCCTTGGAGACGGCAAACCCCCTAGGAGCCTTCGAAGAAGCGGATGCAGACTTGAAGACGGGTTTCCCTGTGCCGCCAGCCCTGCGCTTAGAAGAAGGAGTCGCGTCCGTGGCCGCCTTCCTCGCCTTCTGTAGAAATGAAAACATATAAGTTGCAAACAATAAAGGGAATTACATAGGAAGGTTTGATCAATACCTTCTCCTCAGCAGGAGGGGGAGCCATTTTCTCTGGGATGGCTTGCTCGGCCGCCTGCTGACGCTGCCAAGCCTTATAGGTGCTGGCGTCGAGTACCTTTGCCAACCAGGACGGCATATCCACTTGGCCTTTGGAGGCATCGTCCAGCTTATCCATGGCCTCGTCTGAAAAAACAAATAAAGACATTAGTATAGTTTTGATAAAACAGTGAAGGATTGGAAGTATAGATACATTACCTCTCGGCATATACGGACACAAGCCCACAGCCGAGAGGAAAACGGGATCGCCCAGTTGATCCAGATGAGGCAACCACCCCTCGGGTATGTAGGTCGTCTTGTCCTTAATGACGAGTGGCTTGGCCTTGAACAACGACGAGATCCGTTCCCAGAGATCGGCGGAGACTGGAGGGAAAGAGCTGCCTTTTCCAACCAAGTTGGGCTTGACGTTCCAACATCTCATCCGCTCGCATATCTCCAGATTTATGGTTTTGATGACCACCCACTTCTTCCTCCAGTGATGCCATTTAGACGCCTTCCCCATCACCGTCCGATAAGCTCCCTTGTACGTAAGAATAAGCCAACCCGCGGCGGCTCTTGAAACTTGGGACATGGAGGCGATCCTTAGGAACGCCGGGAGGGAAGGGGTGATACCTGCGAGCTCGCAACGAGCGATATAGCCAAACACACCCGCCCAAGAGTTGGGGGACAATTGGTTCAGGCCAATGTTGAAGCCGTCCAGCAACTCCACCATAAATGGGCGAGGGGGGAATCTCATACCCAGCTTCAGAAAAGAGCTGTACACGGCGAATTCTCCTTCCACCAGCCCAAAGCTGGTACAGTCCATACCAGCCGGCATACAAAACTTGTACTCCGAACCTAGATTCAGAGACTTCCCATAGACCGTCCCCTTGAGGGTGAGAAAGTTCAGCCACGTCTGAAGTGGGAAGATTGCACTGGGATGAAGGTGACCTTCCTCCCCACCTGACGTGCTCGCCGGCGCGACATCGGTGCACTCGGGGACGTCCTCCTCTATAGGAGAAGAGGATTCTCCTTCGAATTGCTCTTCGTCCTCTATCCGCGCCATTAAATCCTGCACAGCCTGGAGACTTGGCTCAAGACATGGTCATACTTGAAAAGAGAAGGCGTCAAAGGGACAAGTTGACGCCCTCAGTTTGACGAGACCCTTGCATGATTAAGAAAAGAGAATTGGGAAGGATCAAAATCAACAAACAAATTTTTCCAAAGAAAGCATTTCCCTGATAGATCAAAGAGAGTTTGTGAAAGAACTTTGATGAAGAACTGCAAGAACAGGGATTTGAAGATTGTGGCGGCGCTACAGTGGATTTCGGTGGATGTTAGACGCTGGAAATCGCCTTCTCCTATTGCTCTCAAATGATCACTAGAAATGAGGGAGAAAATCACTCAAATTGGCCACTTATTTATAGAGGGGTAAGAAATGATTACCCCTGCCACGCGTCATTACCTCATTGAACACTCCAAGAGCAATGAAAACTAACGTCTGTTTTCACTCCTCATGATGGGCAAATGATGTGGGCTTGAATATCTCCACCACAAAGCCCAAAGAGGATACAACTATCAATACCGGCCAGCTAGGCCCAAACCTAGAAACAAGGCCCAAACCTTGGTACCCAAACGAAATAAGAACAGAACCCCATTTTGGAAGGCCCATCCTCCCTGAGAAGGTAGGTCCAAATGGTAAAAGGCTCATCATTGCGGGCCAAATGCCACGTGTCCTAAATCCCCAAGGGGCACTGTGAGGGGGTCGAAAAAGCACGAGGCTAATGCGTGACCTCGTCCCTCGTGGGTGTGACGCTTTTTTTTGTCAAATCAAGTGTAATTGGATTTCCTGTGAGTTTACACCCAATTGACTAGTAATATAGGAGTCACCATTCAGTTTTTAACGACAATGAGAAAAACTGACAAAACCCGGTTATCGTGACATAAAGGACAATTATGTTTGACCACGACGGCCGTAGGTTCCCTTGTGATCCCTGGTGGTGGGGATCGCTTAACGTACACCCGCAGGGTAGAGATTGAGGGTTCGGGGGACTGTAACTACCGAGAAGAGTACTCGCTCTTCGATAACTCTAGAGGCAGGATATCCTTACTAGCTCAGCATAAATAATTGAAGGGACATGCGTTAACTATTAAACTAATCTGAGTTGATTTTAACAATATTCAACATATAGTACTAGATCGAGCGCGATTATCTGATTTAGATTATTTTAAGGGACCTAGCATGATAATCCAATTTCCCAAAAATATCATATTTATTAAGCGTTATCGAACAATCAGATTTAGTTAGTTTAACAGTTCATAAAAGGGCGAGGAAAGCAATTAAACCATGGAAAAGGGACACATTACGACGCACCCTTGAGAGGTGCGTCACGGTTCTCAGAAAACTAACCACTTTGACTTTGCTATTTCTCTTTTTATTTAACGAATCTCAAATTATGGGACAGGATACGTTCTGTTCGATTTATGGATCGATTGCGACAGAACGCGTGATCAGTTTTGCAGCGTGAGGCTTAGGCTTAGGGGTTTAGAGTCAATACTCAGAATAATAATTGTGTGTTGTGTCTTTGTGTGTCCTTTTTACGTCGAACTTAAGGCCCTATTTATAGAAAAGAGTTCGTGGAAAGATAGAATTGTAGAGCTCTAATCCACGAGGAATTAGGAAAAAACACGTACCAGGTATTTTCAGCGCCCAGGCCTGGGCGCCGAAGATTTCGGCGCCCAGAGCCAGGCGTTGAAAATAGGATCTGGGCTGTTTTTTTCTTAGTCAGATTCGGATTCCTAGAATCCGGAGTATTTGAGATTTATTTGAGTCTTTTAGTGCGTATTAACCTTGTGACGGGATGCGTCTGGGCCCGTTACGAACTCTAGCTCGTTAGGATTTTAATTAATACGTAACTCTTACTTTCGAATCATATTAGGAATAGGATTCTCGCAATTTCTATCTCACTTAGGATTTATGTTGGAGTGCAACACCTAATTCTGACAGGTTTCTATCTTTTATGACTTGCCACTTTTAACAACTACCCATTACGGCAGTTACTATTTTTAGCAGGTTTCCATAAATAGAAGGTTTCTATAAATAGCAGGTTTCGGGTGAAATGAAAAGGGGAATTGAGATTCGTTATTTTATAGGAGATGCGTTGTCAAGTGGAGATTTATGCTTTCATCATCGAACCTTCCCTTTCGGGAATGGGGACAAAAGTAGGTGTCTACAGTTAGCCCCCACTTTGACTGAGTCATGGAGTAAGACGATGGTCAAAGTATTAGACGGAGTGCGTCGCACAAGCCATAGTGACCTGTTTCTGCGAGGGTCTCACGAGCCCCCGAGTGATAACATTTGACTTAAGGGTCATCACTTGAAGTGTCGACATATCCCTCACGTGTCATTGGGATTTGTCAACGGATAGTATAGAAACTTCCTCACTTTGTCATTGGAAGGATCTAAAGGTACGCAGAAACTCCCTCACTTTCTCATTGGGAATAGCTACAGATGTTTTCAAAATCAAAGCTATAAAGTGTAATTTGGCCTGGCCAAGCCCAATCACGAGGTAAAAAATGTTTTTAAAGATTCTCATTTTCAGGGTTAGCTAAACGAGAAAACCCCCATGTTTTTATGGGACGTAAAACGAAGGAAAATCCAGCACATCGTTCTTTTTGGAAAAAACGGAAAATCAATCTTTGGAAAAAGGAAAAGCTACTCACATCGTTCTTTTTTTTTGAAAAAACGGAAAACCAGAAAAAGTTATCGCTGCAGCGACTAAGGACCTGCGCAGTTAGTGACGCAGACCCCGCCGGCTAAAGATGGCGAGCCTGTCCACTAACGGTGGACACTCCGTCCGATAGAAGTGGACGAATCTATTTTTGAATTTTGAAAATAAGGACCTACGCGGCTTGTGACGTAGACCCCGCCGGCTAAAGATGGCGAACCTGTCCGCTAAGGGTGGACACACCCCGTCCGATAGAAGTGGACGAATCTATTTTGAAATTTGTTTGTGCTTTTTGAAAATAAGGACCTACGTGGTTTGTGACGTAGACCCCGCCGGCTAAAGATGGCGAGCCTGTTTCATTTTTGTTTTTTGAAGATTCTATTTTTCGAAAACTGAGGACCTGCGCGGTTAGTGACGCAGACCCCGCCCGCTGAAGGTGGGCGAGCCTATTTGTGTTTTGAAAATCTCATTATTTGAAAACCGAGGACCTGCGCGGTTAGTGACGCAGACCCCGCCGGCTGAAGAGGGCGAACCTGTTTTTATTTCGAAGATTTCATTTTCTTTTCATTTTCGAAAACTGAGGACCTGCGCGGCTAGTGACGCAGACCCCGCCCGCTGAAGGTGGGCGAGCCCTGTCCGCTGAGGGTGGCCGTCCCTGAATTCATTTTTTTCAATTTGGAACTCGCGTGGTTCGTGACGCGATCTTTCCCGCTGAAGATGGGCAAGTTCCTATTTCTTTTGTTCATCGTGATTTCTTTTGAGAATTTCTTTTCTTATTCATTCTTGTAGGAGCGAATTCTTCCGAGGTATGCTCGGATTTAGTTGCAACCTGAACGTGGGTTGACAACGTGCTTAGACGGACCATTGTCTTGTGGTCATCTTCTTTCATGGTTTGAGCTAGTCTTTACGGCTCAATTTTGCCACTACCTAGGTCCTTGATTAGGGGACCATGTACAAGTATCAACGGCGACCTTTATTTTGAGGTCGTAATCCGGTTTTATTTTTTGAGATTATCCAAACACGGGACTTCGTACAGCATAGTCTGGGAATATTGTTTTAACTTTGCATACTCTCTTTTGAAATATATATTTTCTTTCGAGCCCCCAAGCATTCGTGCTTGACGGTCATTTCTTGTCAAAGGGGTTCCTTGGGGATACACAATTTGTGATGTCCTTGATCATGTTTGGGATTGTACTCGTAAGTGCGATCGATCTTTGTAGTGGTGTGCTACTCTTGACAAAGTCGTGAGGTGCGACTTTCAGTAAGGAAATCGGCAATTTCCGAGTCGAATGGATGCGGCAGGGCCCAATAGAAGTTAGGGCTTTTTGAGCCTGGGTTCATTTTCGGCGCCTAGGCCTGGGCGTTGAAATAATTCACGCCCAGGTGGGGCATTGAAAGTGTTGTTTGGGCTGGTCTTTTGATGACACAGTTGGCCTCTTGTTCATTCGTTTATTTCACTTGGAAGTTCTATGTATTCTCTTCTTTTTTGTTTTTTTCTTTATTTTTTGGAACGTAGAATTAGAGATTATAATGAGTTGAATGATCGTGATAATTTCTCGAAGAGCCGTAGCCGATTGGTGGACTACGGTGTTTGTCGCTTTGGGGCGATTTTTTTAAAGGAACTGTCGCTCTTTAAGGTGTACAGTTATTGCAATAGCTGGGCGAGTCTATATGGCCCGAGGAACATATCTTGAGGCGTAAGACTTTGATCGCTCTTGTTGTTATTTTGAACTTATATATTTTTTCCTTTTGAACGTGTTCGTGAATGTTCGATACTTAGAATGTATGTGCGAACGAGCGTTCATAGAATGGCCGTTGTGTGCGGTCCATTAATCAGTTTGTTTGAATCATTTTTTTTTTGAGCAATGAATGATTTTGAATAGTTTGCTTAGAAGCTTGATAGGGTTCAGGCCCATTCATGAAGTGGGCTCAAACATCGTGCCCTTTCGGTTGTTCAAACATTTGCTTCGAGATTTTTTTTATTTTGTTATGGTCGTTTCGTAGCTTGGAGCCCCCAAGTATGCATGTTGGGATGCTTCTTTTTGGCGTACGATTTTGTAGGTTTTTTTGAGAAATATGCCTTGGGGTTCCGCTCGTGTAGGTGCGAGCTATCCCTTCCGTGGTAGGTGATGTTTTGCTACCTTTAATCCTTAATGTAGAAGTCGTGTGGCTTGCATTTTGAATTTGGGCGATAAGTAATCTTTGCCTCTTTTACACATGCTCTTTGGTCGTGCTCGCATTAGTGCAATATGCCTTACTCTCCTTTTTTAGACTTGTACCGTGGGATGGTTTAACTTATGGTGCGACGTAGGCTTGTGTGGCCTAACAGGTGTCTTAGAACATTTCTCCAGGTGTCGGGGTATCATTATTATTTTTTGCATTGGAGTATTTAGTCATGCCTCGTTCAGGTGCTCGAACAAGTGTAGCACCTTCTGCGTGGGTTTGCACGGCTTATTACTTCGTTCGATGCGAGGATTCATAGGTGTTTCTTTCTTATTTTTATATCTGGGCAAAACTTGGCTAGCAGAAAGAATCAGCGCCCAGGCTGGGGCGTTAAAGATATTGGCGCCCAGCTCTGGGCGTTGAAAATTATCTCTGGGTATATTTTGACAGTTCTTATCCTTGATTTTTTTCGCTTTTGCTTTGGAACGACGTAGACTGTGTAACGGGCGCTTATAGGGCGAGCGTTAGGTGCAGTAGTTTGATCGGAGTTTTGGTGACTCGCGATTTTCAAATACCCTTGTTAGTGGGGTGACTTTGTATATTCTAAGTAGTGCTTTAGAATTTGGGAGGGGTTGTAGCCATTCTAAGGTTCGTTTTACACGATTAAAGCTTAGGATTGTTCCCCTATGATGTATGTATAGCATTAGCGTCGAGAATTTGCGATAAAATCGTCATTTCGAGCATTTTTAGAGTGTTTTTCTCAAGCCCCCAATTGTAGCTACGGGATTGGCTTGGTGCTATAATGCTTTGCATACATCTTTATGCATTCATGGTGACATGGATCATGAATAGTTTGAACCAGACTCGTTTAGTGCGAGGTACGTTCGAGTAGTGACCTGCTACTTCTCTTGTAAATGTCGTATTATGCGACATCGCCATGGTCAAGGTAGTAACATGTGGAAGTGTGCCTTGACCAAAAGTTAGGTGCCTTTCTTTACCCATAATCATATTTAGAAATATTTTTGACTCACTTGCAACATCGGGATAAACGCATACTTAGATTAAACCAACGACTCTTTATTATGTTCGAAGAAGTCTTTGAAAATTATTTGGAAATTATTTAAAATCCGAATCATACTGTGTACAGTCCGAGGTGTCCTAAGTAAGTTGACTTATAGAAGGGTTCGTACAGGATTACATGAATGAATCAAAATACTGTTACGATTTTTGGAATGCTGTCTAAGGATTTGCTGGAAGCCAGGGTGCAGGCGTCAAGATATACTTGTGCCCGTTTGGCATATGCTTTAGGCTTTTAAGGCCATCTTTTCCAGAATTGCGCGAATATAAACCGTTTTCAAATTGACTTAGATTTACTTGGTGTATGTCTGCACAAAAGGTCAAGGTATACTTAGTTCTTTCCCTAGCTCTTTCATTTCAATTTTTTAGCCCCCAGTTGCTGTTATGTCTTCCCATTAATGATGTTTCAGATTTCGATTTTAGATGCCCGTGTCATATGTCTGAGTAGGGTGAGCCTTGGTTAAATGCCAAGTTCTATTGACAATGTCTGATTTTTTTTTTCAAAGGAGATTCGCAAGCATTTGAATTACCATAAACGGGTGCCCTGAGTTCGAAGGAACGATGGGGCAACGTCGTAGAACAATCCTCTTTATTGCAAGCTTACTGCCTTTACTACTTGTTGGCGATTATGACTGTGTCTAGTGGTGAAAGAAGGTCTTTAAGTGAGCGACTATGTCTAGTGGTGAAAGAAAGTCTTTAAGTGAGTTAGTTCGCTTTAGGGAGGGTCAAGTCGAGTACTTTAGAGGTCATGGACGCTTGCGGTAGCCCCCATTTAATTGAGGCAAAGCGATTCTTTTGAGTCTTGGCTAAGTGCCTAGGAGTGTGAGTGCTCCTTCTGGCAAGGGTATGTGCCCTTATTTATTTTTCGATGTGTGCTCATTTTGGCATCTTGATGATTTGGATTCTTCCTTTGACTCAAATTTTTCTTTCGACTTGGATTGCAAGTAATTAAATTTCAATAAGGGACTTTTTATTCTTGTTATCCTATAGGCTTTAACATCTTTGCAAATTGGTTGGACCGAATCATGGATTGCCTACGTATCCGCCTTAAATAGATTTAATTTGGAATCAGGTCTTGCGTAGTTCTTAGCCTAGAAAATGGTTTCTTAGAATGCCGATTTTAAACAAGTACGTTCTGAGGTGGAAACATATTATTTGAAACGGTAGAATAAGTGAAGTTTTATTATTATTTTTAATCTGCTGCTTTGCCGTAAGCCAAAAATTTGTTTTATATTTTTTTTGAGTACATGTGTTTGCACAAAATCTTTTCATGTGTTTTTTGGTACGTATATCTGAATACGTATATCTGAATACGTGTTGTACCCCTCCAAGTGTTCGTTATTTTTCCGTGCATGTGCGGATAAAATGACGAGCACTTCTGGACAAAATTTGGCAAGCAGAGAGATTCAGCGCCCAGGCTGGGGCGTTAAAGATTTCGGCACCCAGCTGTGGGCGCTGAAAATTATTTCTGGGCGGATCTTTTTTGGTGCGCTAAATGCTTATTTTTTCTTTTTAGACGAACTTTTAAAGACGCTTTGCAAAGTTTGCTTTTTTATTATTTATTACCTTTTTGTACTTTTCATTTGTCTTCTTTTTTTTTACTCGTGACTCAGGACGGTTTGAAAGATGGGTTGAATGAGATAGGATAATTTGTATAGGTATTGGTCAAGCATGAGGATTATATCTGCTAGGACTCACAATTTGCGGCCTCAAGCTAGTGTCACGAGTTTACATCAATCAAGGCCAATGAGTAGTATGGGGACGGCTCAAGGGTATATCAACAGGATGTATCCACACAAGTTATATGGTCATTATGCTAATGGTGGTGTAAGAACAGGTTTTGGGCTTTGGAAATAATGGGTATGACGCACGTGTCAATGGCCGTGCGTGGTTTGCGGTTGACAACAAGTTCAAGAACAAGAGCCGAGGTAATGGTTTCTTGGGTTATGGCAATGGGAACATGGATGGGTTAAATGAGCTGAACAGGGGCCCCAGAGCGAAGGCGTCTAAGAACATAAAGATTGGAAAGGGTAGACATCGTAGAATCTTATGATTTGGATTGGTTGACTCAATTCTTTTCCTTCGTTTACTTGGGTAAATTTCGCACTTTGGAAGGTACGGGCTAAGTATTTCATGGCTCGCTCTTTTCGCTCTCCCTTTTCTCTTTCTATTTTTTATTTTTGCTGGGGATTTCTCCCCAACATAAATCCTCCAATCAATTTTTTTATTTGGGCTAAAAGGTAGATGGTTGTGGTCTTTGAGTCACGAGGCGAGACTGAGTGAGCCTCTTTTGGTAGGCGTATAGTGGACCTTTAATTTTAGTAGGCCTAGGGTGGACCTTTAATTTTAGTTGGCCTAGGGTGGACCTTTAAATTATTTTACTTTGCAAGAATATTTAGTCGTTTCTTAAAATGTGCAAATAGCGTAGATTCAAAATGTTGTTTTTACCTTATTGAAATTTAACGAAAGAATTACATCGAAAATAATTTTTTTTGCCTCTTTTCAGATTCTAATTTTCGGGATTTAATTGGAAGTTGTGATTTAGACTTGAACTTTCATTAATCTTTCTGATTATAACCCGTGTATGAATATAAGGAGGTGGCCTAGACTCAAAATAATGACGTGGCGTAAGCATATAATACTTGACCAAGAAACTTTCAGACTTAGGCTAATTGGACCATAACTTTAGTTGGTTGACACTTTAGATTTTAACCCTTGGGTGTTCATTTGTCATGCGCCATTTTGCTTAATGTTGGCAAGGTAGTTAATTGGGGAGATCGAATTTCCATTTTTACAAGACTAGAATCATTAGTGCGGCTTCTCTCTTAGTGTGTATTGCTTTACCCCAATGGTAGCCTTATGGCATGCCGATTTGGGTATTTTCATGGTTTGTCATGTTGCATTCATGGAAAATATTTTAGTCCGTACTTAGGAGTATTTAAAGGAGCGAGTGGCTCGAGAGGACTATGATAGTCGTGACCCATGTGATCATTAGCCTTGAGGCCATTAATTTTTGCTAATGGTATTGACACTTTAGGTTCACTTTTGGGGTTGTGCGACTATGGGGGAATGATTTTCAGAATGTGACCGTTTCCATTTTGCAAATACTATAATATATTATTTTTATTGGTGAGAGAGAGTATCGAGGCCGAGGATTCTTAGCAAGGGATGACAATTACATATGGGTGCTTATTGATTTAAATGTTAGGAAGGGAGACTCAATATGGTTTAACCTTTTAACTTGCAGAACGACACCAAGCATTAGGACCGATTCTATGGATAAGACAACTAAGACTTAGGATTTAGATTGTACTTTGGCATAACCTAGTCTAGACTCGGATTTATTTATTTTTATTTGAACATTATTTTTTTCTTTGAAAACTTTATTCGAACATTATTTTTTTGAATACTTTGCCCATGTGACATTCAAAGTTATCAGCATGCTTGGTTTTGGTGCCAAACATTGTCGTCGTAGGAGGCCTAACAACGACACAAAGAGTTATTTATTATTTTTTTTAGTCGCTTTTAGAATCGAGTGCCTTTTCATACGCCCTCGTAGCAATTTTTTTTACGAAAAGTTTTCTTTTTGCTTCGTATTTTCTTTTTCGCGGGCACTGAGGCTGCTGCGCCTGACCAGAAGGCCAAGTAGCAACTTCAGCGCCCAGCGTCGGGCGTGAGAAATTCTGGCGCCCAACCAGGGGCGTTGAAAATGCGTCCCTGGCTGGTTCTCGTTTTCTGTTTGCGTCTACTTTTGTTTATGGGACTTCGATTTTGCGTGCTTGCCTAATAACGTCCTCTACGCGTTGTGCAGCGTTTGTGGGATTCGTTACAGGCCATCCCGAGCGTCGCTTATTTTTGTGGCGATCGTCCGGGTTTGCGGAACACGTATTTCGATATAACTCTTTGGCAAATTGGTTTATGAATGTTTGGGCAATTTTTAAGGTCGTTGGTTTTTCTAGGATAGTTTGTCACACGCAATCATATATTTCGCTACACATAACTAACATTCCATCATGAGGCAATAATAATATGTCATGTAGTTTATGATAGGCTTCTATGGGTAGTTATTTGCGCCTGGCTTGGTACCGCTTCTATCGCAGATCCACCACATGCCCCGGTCGGGGTAGTGCTTTCAACAGACGAATTTCGTCCCAGAAGGCCAACCCGCAAGTGCAAGCCAAGGGGGCATGCAGGCGAGAGGGACCTAGTGGGCGAGCGATTGGGTTTGGGACGGGTGTCGACTAGCGAAAGTGCCGAGTGGACAACATTCGAAGCGTATGCACCCCCCGGTTGGCGATGGGTATCCTTAGTCCCGACTCCCGAGATGAAACACTAAGGGAGCCAAGATTCGTTATGCGGTTCTGCCCGTTCACATTAATATGCTGATTTTCAGGTCATCCCAGCTTGATGGGGAAACAAACGCGGGGTAGGATCGTTTCACCCTTCGGCTATTTTGATTACCTACAAGCACGAGTATTTCCTTCACTTTCCCCAGCGGAGTCGCCACTGTGAGGGGGTCGAAAAAGCACGAGGCTAATGCGTGACCTCGTCCCTCGTGGGTGTGACGCTTCTTTTTGTCAAATCAAGTGTAATTGGATTTCCTGTGAGTTTACACCCAATTGACTAGTAATATAGGATTCGTCATTCAGTTTTTAACGACAATGAGAAAAACTGACAAAACTCGGTTATCGTGACATAAAGGGAGTGCAATTATGTTTGACCACGACGGCCGTAGGTTCCCTTGTGATCCCTGGTGGTGGGGATCGCTCAACGTACACCCGCGGGGTAGAGATTGAGGGTTCGGGGGACTGTAACTACCGAGAAGAGTACTCGCTCTTCGATAAGGCAGGATATCCTTACTAGCTCAGCATAAATAATTGAAGGGACATGCGTTAACTATTAAACTAATCTGAGTTGATTTTAACAATATTCAACATATAGTACTAGATCGAGCGCGATTATCTGATTTAGATTGTTTTAAGGGACCTAGCATGATAATCCAATTTCCCAAAATTATCATATTTATTAAGCGTGATCGAACAATCAGATTTAGTTAGTTTAACAGTTCATAAAAGGGCGAGGAAAGCAATTAAACCATGGAAAAGGGACACCTTACGACGCACCCTTGAGAGGTGCGTCACGGTTCTTAGAAAACTAACCACTTTGACTTTGCTATTTCTCTTTTTATTTAACGAATCTCAAATTATGGGACAGGATACGTTCTGTTCGATTTATGGATCGATTGCGACAGAACGCGTGATCAGTTTTGCAGCGTGAGGCTTAGGCTTAGGGGTTTAGAGTCAATACTCAGAATAATAATTGTGTGTTGTGTTTTTGTGTGTCCTTTTTACGTCGAACTTAAGGCCCTATTTATAGAAAAGCGTTCGTGGAAAGATAGAATTGTAGAGCTCTAATCCACGAGGAATTAGGAAAAAACACGTACCGGGTATATTCAGCGCCCAGGCCTGGGCGCCGAAGATTTCGGCGCCCAGAGTCAGGCGTTGAAAATAGGATCTGAGCTGTTTTTTTTCTTAGTCAGATTCGGATTCCTAGAATCCGGAGTATTTGAGATTTAATTGAGTCTTTTAGTGCGTATTAACCTTGTGACGGGATGCGTCTGGGCCCGTTACGAACTCTAGGCTCGTTAGGATTTTAATTAATACGTAACTCTTACTTTCGAATCATATTAGGAATAGGATTCTCTCGCAATTTCTATCTCACTTAGGATTTATGTTGGAGTGCAACACCTAATTCTGACAGGTTTCTATCTTTTATGACTTGCCACTTTTAACAACTACCCATTACGGCAGTTACTATTTTTAGCAGGTTTCCATAAATAGCAGGTTTCTATAAATAGCAGGTTTCGGGTGAAATGAAAAGGGGAATTGAGATTCATTATTTTATAGGAGATGCGTTGTCAAGTGGAGATTTATGCTTTCATCATCGAACCTTCCCTTTCGGGAATGGGGACAAAAGTAGGTGTCTACAGGCACACACCCCACAGCTAGGGTTGAAGGCACAGTCCCTAAGAAACCCCAGCACTATAAGTAGCTCAGATCCCAAGGTAAAAGGGCATTCAATTCATTCCCACCAACCAAAACTTACCTTTGCTATGCCTTCTCTCTACAAATTATTTATCTCTCTAGCTTATACTTACTTAAGCATCAGAGGGAATATTCCTACGGGAATATTTTTATTTTGCAGGTTGCCAGAAGTTCGTGTCAGGTCATACTTGATACCTCCGAGGAACGCGTGCCACGTCAGCACCGTAAAAGATCCCACAACACCTTGGATATTGATCTACGGCCAATATTAACGCTAATTAAAACTCTAAGAACTTTAAAAAAAAAAAAACTAAAATCTAAAATCAGAATCTCTCTCATACTCTCTCTCCTCTCGGTTCATGACCCTCCTTCTTCCCTTGAAATCCTTCCCAGATCCCACCTCCCTTCAAATTGTAAACATTCAAATGCTGCAAATTGTAAATATTCAAGTACCAAAGAGCCTTCGGCCTCAACAACGGAAACATCACTTCAAGCCGATTTTTTTCGCGAGACTCCTTTGATCCACGAATCGATGATAACAAGAAACTGGTAATTATTAATTTCTTCTCTTTCCCTCCGTCTTGTTTAGTTAAACTAATACAACATTGCGATTCATGAAATAAGTATGCTTCTCTAATTTATTTACTTTTTAATTTTTTTCCTTCAAATTCTAGGTTTTGGGGTCTTATTTCTAATTGATTACAGATTATTAAAAGCCTCAAGTCTACTTATTTTTCTCTCAATCAATATGTTCTTTATAGTTTAATTTTAGATTGGGGAATTTTAGAAATTTGGTTTATTAAGTCAAAAAATATGACAATGGGGTAGATTGTTACTTTCAATGGAAAATATTACTCGGTTGTTGGCAATATCAAGTTGGATTACATAACTGACATTCAATCTAGTTGTAAATATGGAAAAGCGGGTCTCATGAGACATCCTATATAGGATTACTCAGAGGCATCCATACATTCTATGAGGCACAAGCCAAAAATATGACAATGGATAATTGCATCTGTACTAGATTATACATTTAAAGAATCATATATTTATGTTTGCAGTGGATAACTGATACTTCAAATTAGGATAATACTCGGATGTTGCTCTTTAAATTAAATCTCATTCTCACGATATTGTGTGGACTGTGTAGAATATGGAGATCAAGGTTTTTTTCTGAAAATCCTAACTGCTATGTATTCTGATATTCTGAAATTTGTGATGGGTGAAAACTGCAGTCTTGTTCTTGCTTGCTATGTAGTTGGAGTTGTGCTAAAACCTATTAGCTCAAATGGTAGAGCACTATGCATATGATATGCATAGGGGACGTGGGTTCGATTCCCACATAGGTTGTCTTTAACCTTATAGTATGCGGGCATTTCAAGGACCATTTCTAAGATGACATTACCTTATTGATTTTAATTTTATAGATACACAAAACTAGTATTTCTAATTACCTTGTTCATTTTAGTATACTTGTTTTATTGATACACAAAACTAATACTTTGTAGGAGATATTATCTCATCAACTGATAAATTAGTACACCAAAATATTGTGACTTTTTGTGACTCATGAACTGCTATGTTATCTCATCAACTCATAGTTGTGACTTGTGATATTGAAACTAATACTTCTATGGAGATATTATCTCATCAACTCATAAACTGCTATGTTATCTCATAAACTCATAAAACTAATACTTCGTAGGAGATATTATCTCATCAACTCATAAACTGCTATGTTGTGACTTGTGATATTGAAAATTAGTACACCAAAATATTGAAAATATATAATGGTGAACAAACACTTACTTTCAAGGATATATCTCTTTATATTAGAATTTTTCTTTTTAAAAACTTTCCTAAATGCAAAGTCTGTAGAGTCAAAGGAGACACAAAAACTAGCGTACGAAAAACAAGAACAAAACAGCAAGTTTTGCGGTAGCACAACCCTAACTCATTTTTTTTGCAGTAGCACAGCAAGTTTTGCAGTAGCACAGCCCGAACAAAACAGCAAGTCCTTGCCAACGTATGATTCTGTATGCATCACTGAGTAGAGTTCTTATACCACAAGTTTTGCAGTAGCACAGCCCTAACTCATTTTTTCATAATAACTCGCTTTTGGAATTAGCAACAGAGATTCTAATATCACTGAAAAGACTGCACGACAACTGGTGTGGTAATTAGAAAGTTTCTAGTCACAACTTACAAGACTCACCACATTGTCACCAAAGAGAATAAAAAGGCACCCCATTGATGCAACTCACAGAGCTAACACAAGTAAAACACAGTCTGGGCTGCAACTCACAGAGAAAACACAAGTAAAACACAGTCTAAGCTAACACATTCAAATAATCCTTTTTATCCACTGATGCATGCAAACTAAGCTGTTGTAGAAAGTACTGAAAACAACTTTGTTTGTCATTATCTGATGGTTTAGGGTTGTTCACAAGTGTTCAAGGATTTTACTTCTCTGTTGCACTATAACCAAGCTAAAAATCAATTAGATTCCACTATTTACACCACTCGAAAAGGAAATTAAAAACTTGTCTCCTCCGAAGAGATTAATGGGAAGTATGATAACAGTAAGCAACACAAAAAATCAATATGTTGTTCCCAGACAACAATATCACTGTCAATGAAACAATCAACAATGGAGACTTTCTGTACAAACTTGTTCTCAGTTAAAATACCCCAACAAAATCAGCTACATATGGCAACTTCCTAATGAACTACAGCTGCATTAGACCAAAGCAGAAAAAATGAGAGCAGCTGATATCAGAAGTGAGACATCAACATCAACACCAGCAGCACCGCCTCCACATCAACATCAGCAGCAGCAGCACCACCACCACCAGCTAGAGCCAAAACAGTGATGAACAGAACACCCTAGGAAAATAAAGACATTAGCAAGATAGAAGAAAAACTAAATTAAACACATAAAATAGAAGCATGGTACCTTGGTTAAGTAGAGATCTTTGCAGGGCAATTACCACTATCATGGTATGCCAAATGACCACAACTTTTACACTGTCTCTGTTTCTTTTCTTGTTGTTCCATTGCCTTCTCTTTTCCCCCTTTCATGCGTTTACCAGATCCTTTGGTATTCGATTATTTTGGTGGAAGAATCTCAACTTCTTTCGGTACACTTGATCTGGTAAAATATTCCAACTCTTGTGTCTTGCTCTCAGTGGGATTACTCTTGAACTCTTTTAATAATTTTGATACGTTTTGAAATTCATTTGAGATAAGAGTTAGTTTTTCAGGGTCTCTTCCCGCCAAATTCATGCAGTTTAAGAATTCAAACCAATTATTAGTAATCAGCTTATCCTCATTATCTATTTTGGAACAAGTTTCCAAAAGGTTACTAGACACATTAAAAATCGACTTGCTTGTTGCCATCTTGGTCCATCTGTTCAATATATAGTAACCTGGAACTTCAGATAAACCTTTTCCCTTCAGAATGCATAATATATGTCGGCATGGAATTCCCTCACATGGGAACATTTTGCATGAACAGTATGCCACATGACTGAGAGGGTTATACACAACCTCACGCATCTTCCCATTTTTTCGAGCATGATTAGCTATAGTTATAACTAGTCCCTCTTGTGTCTCTTTCTTGTCCTCAACTTCACAATCCATACAAGCAATCCACAACTGCTCTTGAAACTTGTAAAAGTTAGTGAAAGTGTAGACTTGACTTGCATGTCTCTCCAAATCCCTATTTGTTTTTAGTTCAGGAATTAAAGAAAAGTTATCATTGTCAGACATTGATTGAGAATGTCTCTGTGACTCTACAACACTCTCAAATCTCATCCAGAACTCCACTAGACTCAAATGCGGATTTGTGAAACTACAAAAAAAAAACTATTCTCACTTTCAGACCTCAACGTTGTCCGTAACACAACTCCTAAGAAAACATCTCTGAAATAAGCTGGTATCTACAAGTCCCTAATCGAAAACATCTGAGAAAGCCAATCATTAGTTTGTAACTTAAATTCATTGACAACTGATTTCCACGATGATTCAAATTCCTCCTTTGTCTCTGAATTATACACACAAGACTTAAATTGGTTCATAAAAACTTCGTTACTACTCAAAGTGCTTCCCACCTTTTCTGAAAGTTTTCTCATTATATGCCATATGCAAAACCTATGAGTAGACGTGTCAAAAACATTTTTGATGGCTACTTTCACTGCAGGATCTTGATCAGTGATGATGCAAACATGTTTGTGACCGTCCAGTGCATCTAAGAACTTTTCAAACAACTAAGAAAATGATTCAGCTTTCTCATCCCCCAAAAATGCTGCTCCAAACGTAATACAAAGTCAGTGGTTATCAAGACCAGTAAATGGAGCAAAGATCATCTTATATCTGTTAGTGTCATAAGTAGTATCAAATGACACAACATCTCCATATAATGCATAATTCTTTCTAGAAATGCCATCTACCCAAAATACATGTCTCAATTGGCGTGTGGCCTTGTTTATCTCATATAGTCATATGCAAAATAAAATGAAGGATCGATTTTTTGTTTTCTCTTGAAATTCTCAATAAACATGTCAACATCATAATCTTTAATATGAAGGCTCAAATCTCTTTGGAAGTTTTTCAAATCTTGCTTACTACATCCAACATTTTGATACCCACCCACTTGTTCCTTTATGTAACGATGCGCCCTACTACCACCAACATTGGCACGAGCAAATGCCTTATACAAGCATCTATGGACATTAGTAATTCCCCTATTTGATTTTAGCATGTGACGCTTTCTAGGGGTTGCAAGTAAATGGGTATGACCTTCATGAAATTTGTACACTACATATTTACCCTCCGATGTTCGTTTAAAACCAACAAGAGCCTCACACCCTTCCCTACTCAATTTCACATTTCGTACTTTTTGCTTGCCTGCGTATTTAGCTTCTCTAAAACCCTCTTTTTCACAAACACAAGTTTTATACTTCAACAATCCAGATTTTTTTTATCTCTTTTGGTAGATGATTTACGGACACTAAAACCGACTTGATGATCATATTTTTTGTAGAATTTCTCACATTCCTCTAGGTTGTCAAACTCCATACCTTCTTTTGGTTTCAAATCATCTTCACATACAGGAAGCCACTCTTTAATTATATTCATAGGGCTTCTGCATTTGTTAGGCGTCTCATTTTCTCCTCCTTCACGTTCAACGCGCTCTTCATTTTCAGATTGCAATTGGTGACGATTAAGCTCATATTCGTCTTCTTCTTGTTGAATCTCATCCATATTATAACCTTAAAAAACAATATATTAATTTTGACTCACATACATAAAATTGAATAAATATATAAATAAAATTTGGCTATGCAGAAAAATTATTTCACTAACAAATTTACGTCCAAGATGGTTCAATAGTTTATTATAAGAATTATTTCATATTAATATTAGGTTAGGTTTACGAATAGAATAAGCACCATAAAATATTCATCATTCATAATAGTTCATATTAAGGGTGTAAACTAATTAAAAGATTAATTCATCATAGCAAACGTACTTCGTAGGTTTACATACATATATTGTTGTGGAAAACTATACAATGGTGTTATTGGAAAATCGATTTTACCTTCGGGTAAGCAATGGTTTGTTGCAGTTGATTGCTCCATCAATGATCTTATCCACTGTATATGACGATAACAAGGAAACGACGGTAGAAACTGGTTGGCGAGTATTGTACTGCAATTTCCTAATATGATGATTATCAAGATGATTGGTAGATTTGAAGAACAACGTGATAAAGAAACATAAGGGCTGTTGTAATTGATCGGTTACTTTTTTTTATTATACTTTAGATATTTAAGTTCATGAGTTTTAATTAGCGTTAATATTGGCCGTAGATCAATATCCAAGATTGAGGACGAGAGTTCTCATTAAAAGAGGGGTTCTCAACTTCTCATGATATATATATATATATTTACACTCAAATGAGAAGACACCTTATAATGAGAAGAATGAGAAAGAATCTCAATCGTACAAATTACTTAATCTCACGACTCACAATTCAGCTTATTTTCATACACGGCGCTATCATCCCTGATTAAGATAATTATGAAAAAAAACCAAATCACCGATTCACGACAAATGACAAACCAATGCTAACCGACCACCACCGATTCAAAATCTAACCACATTTTTCTCTCTCCTACTTCCCTAATGTTCTTTCTCATTTATGATGTTAATCAGATTCCAATAATACCAACCCCCTTTACTCTCACCTCCATCTTCAACATCCTCATAACTCTCCTCTTCTTTTAACAGGAGGGAGCTGAATGAAGTGCATTTAGATTCTCAATTCCATAAAATCTTGTGCTTTGACTGGGCCAACTACCCATGGCGCACAATTATATGCCACAAGTCATTGAGCCTGCAATCATTGTTGTCTTCCCTTGCTCAATTTTTCTGACATTTTTTTCAATTTTAATGGATAATCTTATCTGGGTATTTTTCATTTGGATATGTGGAGAGTGAAAATAAGAAAAATATTTTTTTCATAAACTTTGTAATTGGGGGTGATTAAATATGTTATTGCTCTTGTTCATGGTGTTTAGTAATACAAAATTCAAAAGGGAGACGAGGTTGGGAAATTTGCTCATTTCATATAAATGAGCAAATATATGCAAATTATATTTTCTCATTTCAAATAAATGAGTAAAATATATTTGCTCATTTGTGTTAATGAGCAAAAAAAAAAAAAAACTCAAATGAGCAAACAAATTTGCTCATTTGATTAAATGAGCAGAAAAACTAAATCCGTAACTTTGATTTAGTAAATATAAAAATTACATCAAACATTGAGCATAACATCACAATCTCCATACTTACAAAGCAAAAAATAAAAGATGAAAATTCAAAAATAAAAAAGAAAGAAAGTAGGAGGAGGAGAGAGAGAAAGATGTATTCATGTCATGTCA
Organism: Spinacia oleracea; assembly: GCF_020520425.1. NCBI lineage: Eukaryota > Viridiplantae > Streptophyta > Magnoliopsida > Caryophyllales > Amaranthaceae > Spinacia > Spinacia oleracea. The sequence continues at coordinate 94,925,337 of NC_079491.1, read as the reverse complement.
AACCTTCATGTGATTCTTAATGCTTGTTGTTGATGATTGACTAAAAATATGCAAATTAGGGGTTTAATTAAGTAGTTTATGTTATAAGGAGTAGAAAAGAGGAGTATAGATATTTAGGAGAGAAAGAACCCATTGATTTGTTTGTATTAGAGGAGAGAGAATCAGTATAACTATGATGGGTGAAGATGGAGGGGATAAGGGCGTGGGCCTAGTGGGGGGTTTATGCTTTTTTCTTTCGCCAGTTAGAATTTCAAAGCCACGAGACGAGGCCCACGATTGTTTTAAATGATATGTACGGTAACTATCATCGTTCCTGAAATATAGATCGTCAGATGAAATTATTTATAAGGCTGAGATTCTTTCTCATTCTTCCCATTAAGGATCTTCTCATTAGATGGTGACCCTATATATATATATAGGGTCACCATCTATATATATATATATATATAGGGGAGGGATCCGGTAAGAACACTCCTTTATGTAAGTACACTTCTTATAATAAGAACACCTTATAATCCGTAGGATTAGATTAGATCCAACGATGGGGATGAATCGCGTGTCCACTTCCATTAATGGCAATATATGTAATTACATAATCTTGTAGAACACACAAAACAGAAAAGTAGAACCTACTTTTCTCTCTCCTCAAACATATGTCGCAGACCCTTTTCCACACTATTTTCTCTCTCCTAAAACCTCTATTCTCTCTCTTAAATTCGCACCAATTCCTACCGATTTTCTTTCAATTTCCGGAAATATCTACTAAATATATTGCAATTATTGCATAATATTCAATGTTAATCGATGAATTCAGCAAAAAGGCAAAATCGCAGTCAAACCCTAGAAATTCAGCTTCGAGTGAATTGAGAATGGATCCGAGAGAAGATTAAGAAATTCTGACAGGAACTACCTACGGCAACCGAAAGTGAGTACTATAATCTTTGAATTTGGAACAATTATTGTGTTTTGTGTTAATTTTGTTGAGTTTTTTTTATGATGTTTTGAATATAGTTTTGGATTTCGGAAATTCATTGACATACATTGTGAACATAAGGTCGGTAATAATCTGATTATTTCGAATTATATTAGCCGTTTTTATAATTAAATTTATGTCAAGTTTTGTTCAATTTTGAATTTTAAGGAAATACATTAATGCAATGGATGACGATGATGAAGATGTGCAAGTTATTGGAGCAAAACCTACTCCCGAAGATCCTCCAACAAATTCGTAAGTATTGAATTTGTTAATTATCCAAATTTTATTTGATTTGATGTTCTAATTGTATTATTCGATGGTCTAATCGGATTATTTGATTTTCTAATTGTATTTTTTGATGTTTAATTATTTTAAATTGTGTTCTGTTTTATCAGTAGGCATCTGATTATAAAGTTTCATATGGAGATTTGTAATTACTTCTAATTAATTTTTGTAGAATTTCTGTAATTAAATTGAAATTAATCTGGATGTTTGTATGTTCTAAATTATATAAGACAATGTTCTAAATTATATAACACAATGTTCTAATAGGTCCTTACGATTGTTGATAGCATCAAGTTAAATTTAGATCCTAAGATTAAAGTGATAGAACAATAAGCTCTGTTTGGTTTTTGTTTGAGCTAAGTATATTTGTTGTTATTTTAGAACACATGACTTAATTTTTAGAACATAAGGCATACGTTTTAGAACACATGATTTAAGTATTAAAGAAAACTAAAGCCTTAAGTTTTTCAACATTTACAATGATTTATAGAACATGAGCCCGTTAATTTATCTAAGAATGGAGTTTATTATATAGCTAAGCCATGGACTATTCCCTAAAACTCAAAGGGTATGTTCCAACTAATGGTAGTCACTTTGATCACAGGAGAGATGGTTTCATTATAGTTAATCCCCTTCTTTCAGTATTTCCTGTAGTCACATACCTAACATTCCATCTTCCTATCGCACCATTGTTTTGGGTCTTATTCACATTGATAGCTCTACACTTCACCTTGCAAACCACTCGTTGATTATTCGCTTTCTTCCTGGTAGTAATTTACCAAATCCCAGTTATTATTATCAAAGCCTCAACTTCCTCATTCCTTACATTGTGCCACTCGGTATAAAAGACCACCTTTTCCTAACTGGATATTTAAGAAATAGAGATTCCCGAGTAGAAAAAGACATATTGGATGGTTTCTTTGATATGATTGATGACTTGGTGTAACGTTTCTTCTCTCATTTGCCTGCCGGAACAGACAGATACATTTTCTATAACAAAATCTTTTCCCTGGCAGATATTATTGTCACTCCGACAATTGAGTATGTTTTTTTGCTATTGCCTCCCTCTCTCATTAATGTTTTGGAGCTTGGCCAAAGATTTGTCTAATGTCAATAACAATGCGCATTTGCATTGCGCATCACTTGTTTCCATATGTGAATATTAATGTCTACTACCTTTAGAACTATATGGTTGTTGTTATGTTAGGACTCACTGGTTAATTTTTAGATAATAGGGCTTAATATTTAGAACATGCGTAATATGTCATAAGTTTTAGAGCATCTAGTATATATTTAGAACATATACGGATTTTATGTTTTAAGTCTTAGTTACTGAATTATTGCATGACAAATTCAAACTAGAGGTTTATGTTTGAAGTCTTTGTAATTATTTTTTGGAGTAATTACTGTTTAAAACTATGTAAAAACTGACATCATAAATTTAGAACATAGGGATTATGATTTAGAACGTATGCCATGAGTTTTAGAACATAAGCCATAAAGTATATATCTTACACCATACATTTTAGAACATACGCCATAAGTTTTAGAACATGTAGGCATAAGTTTTAGAACACGATTTAAACTTTGTTACATATGCGAGTTTATTGTACTTATTGTCTTCTAACTTTAGTATTTTCAAATAAATTTATTGGTGATGGTTGGTCAAGTATGATATCTAATTCTTCCCAAGCGTACTTTGTGAATCTGGCCTACCCAACACACCCGTGCTTTGACTCTTCAGGTACGCAAAACATTTCTTACTTGTTTGATAAGGGTATTGTACTGTGAAATGTGTAGAAGATTGCTACAATATGAGTATATGGGTAAGAGCTTGGTTATGAACTTGTGTTGTTCTTTTCTATTTGATTATGAACTGACATAACGAATTTCGAAATTCAGAATTCTATCATGTACATGGTCTGGTGATTTCCTCCCCTTTTAGTTTTTAGTTTCTGAAATCTATTTCTTTGGGGATCTAAAACATGGGTGTTGGTTGTCTTGTTGCGGGAAAGTAGATGTATTTGAAATGGTTATATCATCAACTTGAAAGTAATCATAATTGACTAAGTAAAATGCTAGTCCAACAAAGATTAGCATACAGGCATACAATGAGCTGTTCGATATTAATCCGGTTTATAATCTAGATGTTATTGATTCTCAAACCCAAAACTTATGTTCTTAATAAAATTGCATGCTCCTAACCCCCTTGTTTACACAATATTTAATTTAGAACATAGTTTTAGAACATAAAACTTACGTTTTAGAACATGACAAAAAAATGATTAGAATATTATATTGTCTATTTGTCTATGAATTGTTGATTGTATAACCCAAAATTTTGTTCTTAATAAAATGCATGCTCCTAAGTCCTAACACCATTTTTTACGCAATATTTACTTTGTAGAACATATAAATCATTATTTAGAACATAATACTTGCTTTTTAGAACATGACCAAGATTATCTACTATTTCCGTAGGCACCTATTTTCCATTAACGAGTGCTCACTAGCTTAGAACATTAAGTTTCACTTTTTAGAACATCAATATTTACTGTTTAGAACATGAAAGTTACTTTATAGAACATGGTCAATCATTACTAATGATAAGTTAATAAGAAATATATACGGATTTTATGTTTTAATTCTTAGCAAGTTACTGAATTGCATGACAAAATCAAACTACAGGATTATGTTTTAAGCCTTTGTAATTAAATTTTGGATTAAGTATTGTTTAAAACTATGTAAAAAGTGACATCTTGAATTTAGAATGCATGGATTAATTTTTGGAATGTTGGTATTTAATTTGTTGTTTAAACCAAATAATACTTACAAAATGATTATTAATTCCTAGCCTATTTGTAGTTATGTTTGGAACACACGGGTGAATTTTTAGAACACAAGTCTTAAGATTTAGAACATATGGCATAAGTTTTAGAATATATGTCATACGTTTTAGAACACACAGGTCAACTTTTAGAATACAAAGCTTAAGATTTAGAATCTCTTTCCTTAGGTCTAAATTGTACGAACTTTAGTTTCTTCGTATACCTTACATCTTGGGCATAGTGGAGGTATGCTACTATTTATACTATTTTTGAACCCTTTCAAGTTGGGAGAGCTTTGCCACACAAATGTCTTCACTTATTGGGTAATATTTCATCCTCTCAATTCCTTAGAACATGAAGTTTCAGTTTTTAGAACATAAATGTTTACGGTTTAGAACATGAAAATTATTTTTAGAATGTTTATTTTTACTAATTAGAAGAAGATTAATGTATTTTTGAATTTCAAAATTAATTTGTGATTTTTTCTTGATTTTTTGTGATTAGTTTCTGCGTTATTCCTGAATTTGTGTAGATTTGGGAAGTTTCGAATCTTTTAAATTTCTGAAATAATCCTTGATGTTCTAAAATCGACAATAATATGTTCTAAATTTTTAGCTCACATCCTTCAAATATTGGGTAATTTTTCATTAACTCAATTCTTTAGAACATAAAGGTTCACTATTTAGAACATTAAGTTTCATTTTCAAAACATAAATGTTTATTGTTTAGAACATGAAAGTGACTTTTTAGAACATTTATTTTTACCGATTAGAAGAATATTAGTTTATGGCTTTATATTCAGACTTCATGAAGATAGATAATCCGTCATTTATTTTTTGCTCGTGGACTTCTTTTCTCTCTTTTTTTTTTCTTCTGTCTAAGTTACACAACCTAATTAATTTTACAAGTTAATATATGTGTACTTGTAAACTAATTCCTCATTCCGCTCTTTGGGCTGTCAAAGATTTCCATCTATGAAACTCGACTCAGGTTGTTGTGGAGGATTAGAGACTAATCTTTCTATTATGGGAGGGACTGGGAATTGGAGTTTAGAGGATTAGAGACTAAGCCAGTTATGGGCTAATATAGATGTTGCACATATTGGTGTTGGTCTTAGATGGTTGTGTAGCTGTTGTTGCAGGTTGTTTATTTTACAGAGAAGGGTTGTTGCAGATCAGTCTGGGATGGTATGATGCCACAGATCGACTGTTGGTTGTCTCTCTTTTTTGCTGCTACTAGCAGTGTTGTTTGCATTGTGTTGTTGCAAGGACCGGGGCAATGCCCAATTGCCCATAGTGGTTGTAGTGCTAGTTGTTTTGATTGGTTTGTTGGTCTATGTGGATCACGTACACGAGCTCTCATTTGCCTGGTGTATTGCAAATCAACCAGAAATGTGAAATAAGGTCATTAATATTCTGATTATTTAGAACTATATTGGTTGTTTTTATACATTAATTGAGTAAAGTTTTGGATATTTGTATGTTCTATATTATATAACTAGATGTTCTAAATTATGTAACTAGACGTTCTAAATTATGTAACTAGATGTTCTAAATTATTTAACATGATGCTCAAATAGGTTAGAATTTATATGTTAAAATTTTTAAATGCAGAGGTTAAAAGTGCAGAATAGAACAAAAAATTGGTGGTCTTTTCCGAAACTTTATCGTCCATTCCAGCTAAACTGATGGAAACAGGGGCATGATCAATTATTAAGTTTTAACCCATTCCAAAATCCTGGATCCGCCCTTGTTAATATGTTCTGATAAGCGTCAAAATTGGATGCAGGTGTGTTCACCAGTGAGCTCATATCTTCCCAGTTGCTGCTGCCTGATGAATTGCTGCTGGTACTACTATTGTTGCCTACATCCAAACCCACCAGAGCATCTCTCGTTTCCATCATAACTTAGCTGGTTATTACTCAAGTGCACTTCAACCTCATCAGAAGGATAAGATTTCTCCTGTTCTTGAGGTACATTCATCCTCGCAACATAGTTTTTAGAACATAGTTTTTAGCTTTTAGAACATAAAGTATGAGTTCTTACTAGCCTACTAGCTCAATAGGTAGAGCTTTGTGCAAATGCACAAAAGATGTGGGTTCGAATCCCACGTAGGCTAATCAGTAAGGTTTAGAACATATGCAACATTATTTAGAACAAAAGTTCAACTTTTTAGAACATGGACTAAAAAAGACTTTTAAAATATTTTTAAAGTGAGAATATTCCAGAAAAATGTCACTAATTATTATTATTAGCAGATGTGTGTGCTGCTGTGGTTTTGCAGCATGTATTGGTTTGGTTCTGTGTGGGCTGATGGTTTCAGTCCCTGTTGCTACTGCATCCTGTTGTAAGCTGTTGCCAGGTGTGTTGCGGGTGTGCAGGTTGGGTGCAGTTGTTGTTGTTGTCTACAGGGGTGTGCAGTCCGCTGGCAGGTGTCTGGGCAGTTGGTGGATGGCTTGCTGCTCTCAGGCTGCTTGGGCGCTGGCCGTAGTTAGGTGGCAGCAATTTGTCTTCATGTTGGTGCTGCTTTGCTGGTGCATTCTGCTGGTGCAGTTCAGGAGGCATCATCTGTGCAGTTTCAGTCAGTCTGTGCAGACTGATGTTGTTGTTGTCCTGGATCAGCTGCTCATTGTACTGCTTGTATTGTGGTTGCTGCTGCTTCTATGCTGCTGGTGTTGTGCCTGCTTGTAGTGTTGCCTTCTCTTGCTTTGTATATTTTGCCCTATGTGTCGTTGTTTTCCTTTTGTCGCTGCTTTGTTTGGTGCTAGGGATGCGGGTTGTGCTCCCTTTGTAGTTGATTTTATGTTTGGATATTTCTTAATAAAATGTATGATATACTGATTTAGAACATATGCAGTAGTTTTTGGAACAATAAGCTTCAATTTTTTAGAACATGGACTCAAAAGGACTTTGTACATGCATAATGTTTTTAGCACATAGGCCTTAAGGAATTGAGGTGAATAATATGAGATTGCCTTATAAACTTTTGTTGTTATAAGTATAGAACACAAAGAATGGTTCAGAATATACGTCGTGAGTTTTAGAACATATGCCTTCCGTTTTAGAACACGAGGCTTAAGATCTAGAACATATGTCATATTATATTATATTATAAAATTTCTGCAATTTCATGCTGGTGCAGTTTCTGCAGGTTCATGCTGGTACAATTCAGGTGGTTGGTGGTAGCAACTGTGCAGTGTTCAATTAGTCTGTGCAGGCATGTTGTAGCTTCATGAAATCCATTTGAAGGAAACAACATCATCTTTTCCCATTCTAGCAAAAAGCATAGGATCTTCTTGATAACCAGTTGTTTAGGCACACTTCCGTTGCCTATAAAACATTAATAAATTAATACTTCTGGTCAACGCAAGATTGAATACAAAAAGTTAATCCAAGAAAGGATTCCTAATAAATCAGCCAACCTTCTAAAAAATAAACTTAAGATGTTAACAGATTTAGAACATATCAAACACAATGTAGACATCCCAGATAGCCTTGCACCTATTGAATTTTCCCAGATAGCCTTGCACCAATTTCTCATATCTTGAAAAAATATCTGATTAAAGCCTTGTTTTAGAACATAAGAAATATCAGAACATAAGCAGTTATAATTTAGAACATAATAAATTAAAGACCAGAGTTCCAACCTTCTCTGTTTTGTGAATATTTGCACTCACTAATTCCAATATGAATTTGCAGATTGGAAGACCTGCATTTATGAGTTCCTTAAGAAGTACATTTCTACCTTTAAGTTCCACCTTCTTGGTTTTCCTGAAAGAAAATATAGACAATAAGCACCAAACAAATCATGATAAAACACAATAATGACATAACTCCTCCTCACTCATGCGTATTACTTAGCCACCCAAGACCAGCTATCACTCTCTGTGAAACCAGTCTGCACTACATAATACCGGTTAGACCCACAATCGGAGACAATGTAGCATCTAGTTTTACACTCAAATGAAGTGGCCTGCATATTAGTAGTTTTTCCCCCTAGCCTATTATTTTAGATGGACGAACACAAGACTTAACATATGAAAAATAGCTCAGCTTGTGTTGGAGGGTAACTAACTTATATGACCTATCCCTATAACAACACCAGAGCTCAGTTGTGTGTTCTCATCAACCTATGTAGGATTTGAACCTACATCCTTGTGCAATGACACATTGCTCTACCATTTGAGCTAATAGGTTTTAACAAAATATTCAAGAAAACAATGCGTGTAGTACTATCTACAGAAAATACAACATTTAGAACATATGTGACAACAATTAGAACATATGCAACAATAATTAGAACATACGTAAAACTCTCGGGAACGGAACTTCCACAACCTGCTTTACTAGACATATAAGGTGTTGTAGAACCAATCAAAGCACCAACAACTTGCTGTGTTCCTGAGAGGAATCGGCCATCAACGGTAAGTGTTTTACTTTAAATTGATGATTGTAAGTGATGATTGAAATAAATAAATTAATAAAAGAAAAGAGCAGCAAAAACATGATGATTGAAATGTCAATTGTGCTTTGATTCCTTTTAAACAAATATCACAAATAATGACGCTAAGCTTCACTGGTCTATTAAAATGTATTGGCAACTCTCTCAAACACAATTATACACGATTACGGGAATTTGCATAAAATCAGTGTTTGTAGGTTATGCAGTTCAATGATTAATTTGCGATTAATTTCCATAACATCCAAAACAATCTAAAACAAATTTTGAATAAAAAAAACATGAAATCCAGAAGATATTCAATCAAATTATAATCCGAATTAAATAATAAATCAAACACATAAATCAACAAATGAAATTATACAATTGAAAACTAAACCAAACTTTGGAATCATACCATTGAATTTAACCCAAACAACACAAAATCTGGAAAAATCGGTGAAGATAATCGACTAATATCATGTAAAATATCAGGAATCCTAACGAAATTGATGAAAAAATTGGGGAAAAAATTGGGCGAAATTGTAGAGTCTAGGAGAGAGAGTGAGTGAAGCTGTTGAAAAAATTGAGAGAGAGAGAGAGAGAGTGACGTGAAAGAGGTGAAGACTCAATAAATTACAAAAATGCCATTACTCATCAGCATGTTTTGGGCGGTTAGATTAGAATCGATCCAACGGTGAGAAAGGTGTTCTTACCGTAACAGTGTGTTCTCACCGTAAGAAGTGTTCTTACGGGAGCCTATCTCTCTATATATATATATAGACGGGAGTTTTTTTGAGAGCATTTAGAGCGTCCACGTAGGATTTCCATGTCATCACATATAAAATATTTGGACTATTAAAAAAAATTAGAGTCTTGCCATGATTAAATTGGTAGATAATATGATAAAGATAGATTCCAACAATATTTATCTTATTTCTCTTAACCCTTTTTTTTATATATATACATCTAAACTTTAGCAAGTTTGATGATTCATGAGTTGATTAGATTTGAGAATGATATTGAAGTTGCGGAAGAGATTGTTTTGATGACAACTAAGGGCGAAGCTATTACTTTGGGGATTGTTGAAATGACGACCGATGGTATGGCTACTTGTTGTGATCATGGGATAGTTGCCAAGATTAAGGCATTTGGGTATTGATGTATTTCAATTTAGGATGGATTTCGCTTTAGGTTGACAGTGTTTTGTTCCATCCAGTATATGCAATCCTATAAAATAATTAGGGCTGCACTAGCGACACAAACATATTAGTAGTGCTGTCAATATGCTTTGCCATATTCGGATGAAATTTGAGACTTTATCACTCGTATTGTATACAACTTTAAGAATTTAAGAATTTCTGGCCGGTGAGTGTGCATAGCAGTAGTTTTGGTTTAAGATGGTTTGGTGATTTCTTGTTATGGATGTTTACACTTTTAGATTAAAGTATTTGATACTTAACACGAGTTAGGTTGCCAAGGTCCAATTGAGAATTTTTTGTCAAACCTCGTTTCAAGTTAGGATCTGAATTACACTAGATTTAAATCGGGTTCAATTCAAATTTTTTATGAGATTTTTTCCATCTCTTATTATTTTTTGATGGGTCTTTATTTATCTATTAAAAGATGCTTAAATTATCTTGACCGAGTTTTTTTTAATCTATTTTAATTTTTCTCTTATTATATTATAGGATATACAATGATAAATGTTGACATAACCGAGGTTGCAAGCCCATGTGTCCATGTTTGTGCTATTAATAAAAGATACTTTCGTGTTATATACTATTAATACTTAATTTATTAGAATTTCATCAAGTTCTAAAGGAAACTTCAAAATTATGCTCCCGGTTTCAAAAGGGTCAAACTTCCATAAAATTAATAGTTAGAAACTTTGAGGAAACAAATACGATTACCTAATATATTTCCAAGTCATCAGAAAAGATAACCGGATAAAAGATAATAATAGATAAATTTTACTAAGAATAAGGAAATTAAATAAGTATACAATAATCCCCAATTCCCCTAGCTTATTCCTTATTGATTGACTTGTTAGTTTATTATAATCCAATTCATTTTCCTATTCTAAGCTTGCTTGATTTTTTTAGACTCATTCTCACCGTTCTCTTGGGACGATCCCGAACTTGCCGCTATAATCATTACAACTCTATGTTCTTATAAATCTTGTTTGATTTGGTGGTATTCATTCGACGACACGAAAATCGTTTTGTCAAAATGGCGCGTTGCCGAGGAGCGGTTGTTGTTTATTGAGTTTAGCTTTCGAATTCGAGTCTAGTTTTACTTGCTTTTTCTTTTTGATATTTTTAACACCAAAAAAACTGGCAACTACACCTTTGTTCCTCAAAATGATGAATCGATTATATTTGATGATCTTCTCTATCTCCATGATAAGTTCTTAAATTCTTTGAAAGATGAATCTATTGTGTGAGATACTTCTTTTCATGAAATATCTTGATTTACAAGAAGAATATAGAGTATATTCTAGTTTGAAATCAATTGAGACCATGTCCCAAAGAGTTGTAAAAGGCTTTTTGGGGATCTTTAACCTCATGCATGAATCTATTAAGGATATATGTACCAAAAACTTAATCAATCATTTTCTAATTTTTTTATTATTTTTATTATTATTGTTGTTATTGCAGAGGAGTGAAGATTTTTCTTTTTCTCATGGACTAAAAGAGGGATATAGAATTTTTTTTGCAAATGGGAAAAATGAAAAATGATGAGTGAGAAAGGGGGTATATGGAGATGGAAAATTGTGATTTTTTTGCACATGGTTAACAATGGTCTTGGATGGTTAACAATGGTCTTTGTGAAGTTACTTTGTAAATGATTCAGGGTATACAATTTCTTAGAAAGAACTTTCATTCATAATTTCAGGACTAATAGAGCAAACGACGCTTTTAAGTTTTGGCCTTTTTGGTACTATGGATTTGTAGTTGTTTGGGATGATATGTAGTTGTTTGGGATGGTACTATCGAAAGCATACTTTTTTGGGGTAATTGTGAAGACATATTTTGTGTTGTATCATGTAAGTAACTTTGTGAATGAACTAGGGTATACATTTTCTTACAAAGAACTTTCATAAATAATTTAAGGACTAACAGACCAAACGACGCTTTTAAGTTTTTGCCTTTTTGGAGTGTCCGCTTGCACTACTATGGATTTGTAGTTGATTGGGATGATATATATATATATATATATATATATATATATATATATATATATATATATATATATATATATATATATATATATATATATATATATATATATATATGGATGTAGCTTTTGAGGTGCTAGTGGCTGGTTTTATTGGTTGGTTTATGGAAAGATTTACATCAAAAGCATTCTTTTTTGGGGTAATTGTGAAGACATATTTTGTGTTGTATTGTGTAAATTTTTGTTGGAATATCGCGCGCCACTCTACCCATGCCTGCAGGCTACATTAGCACTAGCGTCAACCCAGGCCAGCACATGCAACGGCGCTGCAGCGATGGAAAGGCCCAACACCTGGGCCATGCGCGTGCGGCAATGTGTTGCTACTGCTCCTACACCTTGGCCATGCGCGTGGAGGCCCTATGTTGCTGCTGCTCCTACCAACACTAAGCAATGCGTGGGCTACGCCCATGGGGCCTGCTAGAACACAACATGGCATAAGGCACAATATGCGTTTTAATTCTTATGACATGTATGTCTAATGGAGCAATTAAGGCTTTTGGAGGCGCCTTTGGACTCCAAGAAATATTCCCCGTGAAGTAGATGATTGCAGGTGAAAGAGACATAGTGGTATTTTTTTATTTGCTCATGGTCTGGGTCCAATATTCCATGGTCAACAGATCGAATAATGCTATCCCGCATGTGCTATATTGTTATATGACCTGGATTAGGGATGGATGGTCGAGAATTCTCCATTGGCCTGTTTGGATATTATTTTTTCATTTCAAATGATGGAATTGCCTCAAATAACATGTTTGGGAACTATTTTTTCAATTTGGGGAAAGCCAAATATATACTCGGTGATGACGATGTGTAGTAAAAGTATATTGGCTTTCCCCAAATTGCATTTTGAAGTACAAAGCATGTTGTAGTAAAAGCCTTAGTTCAGCCGTTTAAAAACGTGATGGGCCCTTCATTTGAATAGATGCGTAGGGGGTTTACATTTAAAAGGGTTGTTAAAGGTCGTGGAACGAAGAAATAACGGTTAATCAATTCTAAGCACAGAAAGAAATATAGATCCGCAACCAACCACCAACGATGACCTCTTCATCTACCCGAATCTCACCAGGTCTGTTTAATTTGGGTTTTTATTGAAAAGATTAATTTAAAGTTCTTGTATGTTTTTTAACTATGTCATTTTCCAATTTCTGTTTGTGTTTGTTGAATTTTCCTATCATGCGAATATATATCATCATTATATTTCCAAGATTTGTTGATTTTATACGTGCTGGATTGATTTGGGAGCTGGAATAGTGAGTTGTGCGGTCTAATTTCTTCGTCCATTAGATATCGTCAAATTGAAGGGACTCATCATTTAATAAACCACAAATTAAATGGAAAAATGAATTATATTCATTAATGTGAATGGTTAACCAATAATTTTTTACAAAGTATTAAACTCTAAAACTTTAAAACATTAAATAAGGACATCAAAGCCATTCTCCAACATGTTTGATTCCCATAGCTGCAGTGTGCGAGTTGTGCTTCGCCTGCGGCAGAGGTTTAGTCAATGGATCTGAGATGTTGTCGTCAGTTCCAATCTTGCTTATCTCGACTTCTTTTCTTTCAACGAACTCTCGTAGAAGGTGAAATCTACGAAGTGCATGCTTGACTCTCTGGTGGTGTCTAGGCTCCTTTTCCTGTGCAATAGCTCCATTATTATCACAATACAGAGCTATTGGTCCTTTAATAGAGGGGACTACACCAAGTTCACCTATGAACTTCCTTAGCTATATAGCTTCCTTTGCTGCTTCATGTGCAACAATGTACTCCGCTTCAGTTGTAGAATCCGCAATGGTGCTTTTCTTAGCACTTTTCCAGCTTACTGCACCTTCGTTGAGGCAGAAGACAAACCTAGACTGTGATCTGAAATCATCTTTGTCGGTTTGGAAACTTGCGTCCGTATAGCCTCTAACAATTAATTCATCATCTCCACCATAGACCAGGAAATCATCTTTGTGCCTTTTCAGGTACTTCAGAATGTTCTTGGCAGCAGTCCAATGTGCCTCTCCTGGGTCTGACTGGTATCTGCTCGTAGCACTGAGTGCATACGCAACATTCGGGCGTGTACATATCATAGCATACATTATTGAACCAATCAATGATGCATATGGAATCCAATTCATTCGTCTACGCTCATCTAGTGTTTTTGGGCACTGAGTCTTGCTTAGAGTCATTCCATCAGACATGGGTAGGTAGCCTCGCTTGGAGTCTGGCATATTGAACCTTTCAAGCACCTTATTGATATAAGTGCTTTGACTGAGTCCAATCATCTTCTTAGATCTATCTCTGTAAACCTTCATGCCCAGTATGTAATGTGCTTCTCCTAGATCCTTCATCGAAAAACATTTCCCAAGCCAAATCTTGACAGAGTTCAACATAGGAATGTCATTTCCGATAAGTAATATGTCGTCGACATATAATACTAGAAAAGCAATTTTGCTCCCACTGACATTCTTGTATAAACAAGATTCATTTGCGTTCTTGATGAAACCAAAGTCACTGACTGCTTCATCAAAACGTATATTCCAGCTCCTTGATGCTTGCTTCAATTCGTAGATTGATTTCTTAAGCTTGCATACCTTTTTAGAATTCTTTGGATCCTCAAAACCCTTAGGTTGTGTCATAAACACAGTTTCTGTTAAAATGCCGTTTAAGAAAGCGGTTTTGACATCCATCTGCCATATTACGTAATTGTAATATGCAGCGATTGCTAACATTATCCGAATAGACTTTAGCATTGCAACTGGTGAAAAGGTTTCATCGTAATCCACACCGTGGACTTGCCTGTAACCTTTTGCAACCAATCTAGCTTTGAAAACTTCCAGTTTCCCATCCTTGTCCTTTTTAAGTTTGAAAACCCATTTGCTTCCGATGGCTTGGTAGCTATCTGGCAAATCGACCAAATCCTAAACTTGGTTTTCAGACATGGAGTCTAATTCAGATTGCATGGCTTCTTGCCATTGCTTGGAGCTAGGGCTCGTCATAGCTTGTTTATAAGTCGCAGGTTCATCACTTTTAAGTAATAGAACTTCATAGCTCTCGTTCGTCAAAATACCTAAGTACCTTTTCGGTTGAGATCTATATCTTTGCGATCTACGCGGAGTTACATTTCTATATGGTCCTTGATTCTCACCAGATACTTCTAAAGATCTTTGAGTTTCATCCTGAATGTCTCTTGATCATTCTCTAGAGTTTGTTGTTCGACTCGAATTTCTTCGAGGTCTACTTTTCTCCCACTTGTCATTTTGGAAATGTGATCTCTTTCCAAAAAGATACCATCTCGAGCAACAAACACCTTGTTCTCAGATGTATAGTAGAAGTAATACCCCTTTGTTTCCTTTGGATAGCCCACAAGGATACATTTGTCAGATTTTGGATGAAGTTTGTTTGAAATTAATCGTTTGACGTATACTTCACATCCCCAAATCTTAAGAAAAGACACTTTTGGAGGCTTTCCAAACCATAACTCATATGGAGTCTTTTCAACAGCTTTAGACGGAGCTCTATTTATAGTGAGTGCAGCAGCATTTAGTGCATGTCCCCAAAATTCTATTGGAAGTTTGGCCTGACCCATCATTGATCTAACCATGTCTAGCAACGTTCTATTCCTCCGTTCCGACACATCGTTCCATTGTGGTGTTCCAGGAGGAGTCAATTCTGATAGAATTCCACATTCTTTCAGATGGTCATCAAATTCATAACTCAGATATTCACCGCCTCTGTCAGACCGCAGTGCCTTAATCTTCTTGCCTAATTGATTCTCTACTTCACTCTGAAATTCCTTGAATTTGTCAAAGGATTCAGACTTGTGCTTCATTTGATAGACATAACCATATCTACTGAAGTCATCAGTGAAAGTGATAAAGTAGCTGAAACCACCTCTAGCATTTGTATTCATTGGTCCATATACATCTGTATGGATTAAACCCAATAGTTCATTTTCTCTTTCTCCAACTTTAGAGAAAGGTTGCTTTGTCATTTTGCCAAGTAAACATCATTCGCACTTACCATAATCCTCTAAGTCAAATGGTTCTAGAATTCCTTCCTTTTGAAGTCTTTCTATGCGTTTTAAGTTAATATGGTCTAATCGACAATGCCACAGATAGGTGAGATCTGAATAATTCTTTTTGGCCTTTTTGGTATTTATGTTATAAACTTGTTTGTCGTGATCTAATAAATAAAGTCCATTGACTAATCTAGCAGATCCATAAAACATCTCTTTAAAATAAAACGAACAACTATTGTCTTTTATTAAAAAGGAAAATCCCTTAGCATCTAAGAAAGAAACATAAATGATGTTTTTAGTAAGAATTGGAACATGGAAACAATCTTCCAGTTCCAAAACTAGCCCAGAGGGCAACGACAAATAATAAGTTCCTAAAGCTAATGCAGCAATCCGTGCTCCATTTCCCACTCGTAGGTCGACTTCACCCTTGCTTAACCATCTACTTCTTCTTAGTCCCTGTGAATTGGAACATAAGTGTGAGCCACAACATGTATCTAATACCCAAGAAGTTGAATTAGCAAGTATACAGTCTATAACGAAAATACCTGAAGATGGAACGACTGTTCCGTTCTTCTGATCTTCCTTAAGCTTCAAGCAATCTCTCTTCCAATTCCCCTTCTTCTTGCAGTAGAAGCATTCAGATTCAGAAGTGGGTTGGCTCACCTTTTTCTTTTCAGATTTGGTGCCGCCTGGTTGCTTAGTCTGGCTGGCCTTGTTGCCACCTTTCTTAGCATTCCTCTTCTTGCCAGTTTTCTTGAACTAGCCCCCACGCACCATAAGCACATCTTGCTTATCACTTTTGAGCGTCTTTTCAGCGGTTTTCAGCATACCGTGAAGCTCAGTGAGCGTTTTGTCCAGACTATTCATACTGTAGTTCAGCTTGAACTGATCATACCCGCTATGAAGAGAATGGAGGATGGTGTCTATAGCCATTTCCTGAGAGAATTGTTGATCCAGCCGACTTATATTCTCAATGAGTCCAATCATTTTGAGAACATGTGGACTTACGGGCTCGCCTTTCTTAAGCTTGGTCTCAAGAATTTGCCTATGAGTCTCGAATCTTTCGACTCGAGCCAGATCTTGGAACATGTTCTTTAGCTCACTGATGATCGTGAAAGCATCTGAGTTGATGAACGTTTTCTGTAGATCTGCACTCATGGTTGCAAGCATTAGACATTTCACATCCTTGTTGGCATCAATCCAACGATTGAGGGCTGCCTGAGTGACCCCGGAATTAATTTCCGTTTCGAACGAATATTTAATATTTCCGTTTCCGGAATTATTTTCCGATTCCGATAATATTTCCGATTCCGACAATATTTCCGTTTCTGGCAATATTTCAGATTCCGGCAATATTTCCATTTCCGATAATATTTTTCGATACGTACCATGTTTCCGTTTCCGGAAACATCTACGACATGAATAATATTTATATTTCCGATACGATCCATATTTCCGTTTCCGACAATATCATCGTTTCCGGAGTATTCATTATTTTCCTTTGACGATCTCAGCTCCCACTCGAACCAAGATCCGTCGATTCCGAATATCCATAGATAGAGTATTTAATGCCATTAAATACTTGATCCGTTTACGTACTATTTGTGTGACCCTACGGGTTCAGTCAAGAGTAAGCTGTGGATTAATATCATTAATCCACTTGAATACACTAGAGGAAAAAACATCATAAGTTGCCCTTAAAATAGGCTTACAAGTTGCCAATTGTAAGGGCAACATATGGGGGGGTCACTTTTGTGAAATTATCAAAGGTTGCCCTTAACAAGGGTAACTTATAATCTTATAAGTTGCCCTTGTTGCATACAAGGGCAACTTATAAGCTTCACATAAGTTGCTCTTGTTTGAAACAAGGGCAACTTATAAGATTCACATAAGTTGCTCTTGTTGCAAACATGGGCAACTTTTGAGTTTTTTTTTTTTTTAAAAAAAAAAATCTGCAATATAATTCTTGATATTTTGCAATATAAAATTTTGCATTATAATTTATAGAATACTGTTTCACCAAACATCATCTTGACATTCCTCAAAAATGATATAAATTTCAAATTTCCAATAATATTTCTGAATTAATTCAAATGTAATTAATTAAATCGATAAATAACAAAATAATGTAAGAGTCACGGATAACTACAAGCCTGCTCTAATTATTACACTGAGGCTAATTCACAATCGTTGAAGTAAGTAGCCCACTTGTCTCGAATTTCATCCAACTCCTCTTTGGTGAAGGGCCCCTCCCTTGAAGTTTTGAGAACCTTTAAAAGAACAACGTACATGCAAACCAATAAATTAAATTAAGTTGCATATGCGAAAACAGAAATTATATGGGTCGCGAAAACAAGTTTCTGAGTGTACTAAGATTCATTTCAAGTTCTTTATGCACATCTAAGGCTCATTTAGCTCAATATAGATCATATTTGGCCAAAAATGGCATTTTCGATACCAAATATCAACAAATGAATCTAAGGACACTTTCTAAATCTTTGTCATGATTCATATGATTAGTTATGTGTTTATAAGACTCATTTCAAGTTCGTTATGCACGCCTATGGGTCATTTGGGTCGATATAGGTCATTTATGGCCAAAAATGGCGTTTTCGATCCCAACTACCAACAAACGAACCTATTTCCACATTCTAACCCCTTTTCATGATTCATATGATTAGTTATATGTTTATGAAACTCATTTCAAGTTCGTTATGCACGCCTATGGGTCATTTGGGTCGATATAGGTCATTTATGGCCAAAAATGGCATTTTCGATTCCAACCACCAATAAACGAACTTATATTCAAATTCTAACCCTTTTTCATGATTCATATGATTAGTTATATTTTTATAAGACTCATTTCAAGTTCGTTATGCACGCCTATGGGTCATTTGGGTCGATATAGGTCATTTACGGCCAAAAATGGCATTTTCGATCCCAACTACCAACATACGAACCTATTTCCATATTCTAAACGTTTTTCATGATTCATATGATTAGTTATATGTTTATGAAACTCATTTCAAGTTCTTTATGCACATCTAAGGCTCCTTTGGAAACGATAAAACGTTTAAAGGGTTAATAATTCCTATGACATATAACGATCAAACGAGCCTTAAATGTGCATAAATTGACCAAAGTATATGAGAATGAGGATTGGCAACCTAATACTAAGTATTTTAAACATGTAAAGGGTTAATAATTCTTATTTTGGTTCATTAGTAGAGAGTTGGGAGCGAAAACGACTTTTTTAGTCAAAATATGACATGGAAGGATTGAAAGAGCCTTAAATATGCATAAATTGACCAAACTAGATGAGAGTGGGGATTGGCAACCTAATACTAAGTATTTTAAACATGTACAGGGTTAAGAATCCCTATTTTGGTTCATTAGTTGAGAGTTGGGAGCAAAAATGGTTGTTTATCTTTGTCAGAAACTGTCAGAAACTACATCATAGACTACGAGACTGAAGTTTATCTTTGTTTACCATCAGTAAAAATAGCACTACCAAATAATTTCACCATTCAGTCTCTTTCTCAAACCTCTAAACAGTAGCTAAGCCGTGACACATCAGTTTTCAAACCTGCCTTAGCTCATGGTTATGAGGTTTAACTACCTTCAAGTTTATCAGAAACAGTCAAAACCTGGCTGCTGCTACTTTAATTTGAGTGATAATTAAACTTGTATAAGGTTGACAGAAATATAATACATACAGCAAAGAATACTTTGAATTGAGTTAGCTTGTTCAAGTAGACAAAGTTATTATAATGTGATTAACATACATACAAACATAACAAGGGACTGTTTTTTTTTTATTCTCCTATCTTAATCACCATTCTCGGGAATAAAACTATCACATAACGAAAAATAAAAACTAAGAACAATTAGCAGTTTGTCACAATTCGAGGCAATACAGTTTCAATACACAATGCAACAAGACCCGACATTTCTTTACCATTGTTGTACCCCTTTTGCTTCTAAATACCTCCACCCCCACCCCCACAACAGTGACCACTCCCGCAAATGTTATACACCTCTAGACATTTTACCCTTTGTTTTAGTATTATCCCCCCTTATCAAAGTTCTAGTTTAAGATTTACGAGCCAACAAAACATTCAAATAATATATATTGAGAGAATCAAAACATACACAAACATGGAGCATATAATCTTTTTTGTAAACTAAAATCGAAGTCAATTAGTTGTTCACAAGATTGGTACTCATTCCATAGTATGCCAACCTTTCACAACATATATTAATTCTCTGACAAAATTACAATACAGTTTCACACATTTAAGTTATGCAACTCAATAATGTATAGAACCGAAAAACAAATAAAACATTATTCTGATCAGTTGGAATGTATACCAAGTATAAATAGCAAGCTCTTAAGAAGGTAGCAAAAACATCAAAAGTCAACTTAGGACAAGTTGACCAAGCAGACCTGAAATATAACCCATTCCAAAGCAGACCTGAACTGGCAACCCACCCATATCCCTATGACCTGAACTATAGAAAAAGCCAACACCAGACCAGACTGACTGACAGCAATAACTTGGCCAAAGTTGACCTGGGTTGACCAGAACCAAGCCCTAGAACCAGATTACAAACAACCCTAACTACAAAAAACAAGCAAGAATAACCAATGATTGAGTTGAGGTAGCATTGTAACAAGCATAACAATAAACAGCCCACCTATAAAATACACCCCCTACCATCAATTAAAACCAGCAGCAGAAGACAGAGAAGCAAAACAGTCTGCTTGCTTATTAAAAGAACAAAAAAAAAAAAATGTACCTTTGGCCTGCACCAATGACAATGAGTTAACTTTGGCTAGGACAATAACTCACCGGAATCTGCTATTCCATCTTCAAATTAAACCATGGAGCGGCTGATCAGGGTATGCAGTATAACACAAAGCCCTGAAATCTTCCTGTCAATACAAAATCATTCATATAATAACATAAGGCGCATAAAAAGAACTTCACAAAGTTATAATTGAATCAAATGTTACGATACCCTATGAATCCTATCCTAAAACCAAGCCAAAATACCCTATGAATCCAATCTGATATCAATTAGAGTATAATTCTTGAATTTTTTTTTCCATATTCTGCTTTAACTTTGCTCATGCTAACATATGAGGTAAACTCAAAACTGCAAATTTGGTTGGACTTGCAAATAGATAATCATCACCCTTTATCTGCAGGAACAAAGGGAAATTACATGACTTGTCATAAAACATTGGTGTCACCATACTACCCAAGATGAGGTGACTGACACTGATAGCACTTTTCCCAGCCAGCACTGAATGAAAAGCCTATGGTTCATTTGGGTCGATATATAGGTCATTTATGGCCAAAAATGGCATTTTCGATCCCAACTACCAACAAACGAACCTATTTCCAAATTCTAAACATTTTTCATGATTCTTATGATTAGTTATATGATTATAAGACTCATTTAAAGTTCGTTTTGCATGCCTATAGTTCATTTGGGTCGATATAGGTCATTTATGGCCAAAAATGGCATTTTCGATCCCAACTATCAACAAACGAATGGCAAGCTTCGAAAATCAAAAACATTGCGCTACTGGGAACTGGAATAACGACGAACAACTTCTTTTTTTCTTATTTCTCTTAATCTTTTCACTGAACATTAACGGTAAACTTATTATTTCTACTAACACTGTAGCGCAACAATGCTTTTAACGAAAAAATAGATTATGTCGTTAATAGGTGGTCGTTAATAGTTTGGTGACGAAAAATTATTAATAATTCTAACCTAAATCATGCTGACAATTGTGTAGACTATAACATTTTGACTAATAATTTTTTTTCTCCGAGCTCTGAAGAACCTAATTTGATCGACATCAAAATAGAATGACATATCCAGAGTGACAGGTAAAATAGCCTTATTAAGAAACTAAAATCATACTAATATCATCTCACAGAGCTAACTCATATATAAAAAACCTTAATTAAGAAACAAAACAAGCAAGCAACTGAAAGTAGTGCATAAGAAAACATATGTATCGGGATCAAATGAGATTGCAGATAGACATTTTCTAGTAGGGAAACCTTTACACAAACTTAAAGATGGCTACTTACATGGTTGAGCCGTATGACCATGGCTGCAACTTCATGGGAAGATCACTCCAACATCGTAGCCATTGCTCTTGAAGATCCTATGTTTGTTCATTACCTTCAAATACAAACAACAACAATGTCATTGGAAAAGAAAGATCGGGTAAATCTCTAAGGCTGCTGTTAAATGAAAACCTGAAAAAGTTGCAAGCTAAAAAATAGTATCCCCAACTGTAAAGTCTAGTGCGACGAGTCTAACTATACACTAGAATATTTACCGTTGGGCGTTTAACCTGAAAAAGTTACAAGTGAAAAAGTAGTCAATGTTAGTCAATGAGATTGCAATGCGCGTAGTTGTTTTCTCCTCCAAGCAGGTTGCACGCAGTTGCTTTCTCCTCCAAGACACTAGTCTTGATTCCTATTCTCTTGTCTCCAAGGGTTATGGTCTCCATACTACAAAACACATGAATGAAAATACCACATCATATATTTTCGGGAAATGGAGGGAAATAATACATTTTTAAGAAAAAAATTTTAGCCCAAATCAATCTAGTGCTAAGCATTAATAATCTAATTACTTTTCTAGTACTTGTAGATAAACTCATAAAAGAGGGGGATAATACAGAACACACAGAAAAAGAAAAATGCAAAAAGAAATTATATGAAGCAAGTGTATTTTACAAACAATCATGAAAACATGAGGTTTACAATCACAAAGCATGACAGGTACATATCATCATCAGAGTCTTCGATATCACCAGAGTCAGCAGAGGTGATAGTCACATCAGGTTTGAGCTAAGAATACTGAAGAAGATGAGGCATAACAACACTCATATAAGGAAGGAAATCCTGCCCCAAACATTTAGCCCAAGCCTGCAAAATAATTGAGAACCCAAAGTTACATTAGGACATCATGTAAGCCATCCATCAAGCAATTGCATACAAATAGTTTGAAGCAAGCGCTACATGTAGCATGTAACTAGTTGTTGGATCATCGGATTCCATTTGAGATCCTTGCAGTGACATAAGCACCTCCATGACCTAGTGGATAATAAAAAATGGAGATCGTTAGTTTTTAATAAGCATAGAACTGATTTTAACACCAAGACAGAAAAGTAGGCATCAGTCAACAAGATAAGTGTCATTGGTAGTGTTATAACAGGAAAATAAATGGCGCCTTCACAAAAAGCACCATAATTCATGACTTGTTCCTACAGGCTTAAGCATTGGAACCACTATAAACAGCACTTAGACAGAAAATGAAGACGCAAGCTAACAAGAGGAGTGTCACTGGTAACACTTTGTACAAAATAAATATGAGTATATTATCAATAAAGAAACTGACATCCAGAAAATACACGATATTTTATGGCAATAGAGAGATCACCGGAATAGAAGCTAGCTACATTCTTCGACTAATAAAAATAAGCACAGACCAACACTAAATGCTTATAATTTTACAAACCTGTTTAGCATCATCCCTGAACTTTTCTTTGCCAACAGCCATGCCATCCAAACTAATGCATTCCATTGCTTTGGCTCGAAGCATCCGATTGGATTTGTCTGTTGCATTCATCAGGATAGCTTTCAAGTAAGGCATGACGGCGTCATAATATTTATGGAAATGCTCCGGCCAATTTCATCATGTGAGAATCCTCATTCTTATAACAATATAATATGATCACACAAATTTAGTTGAGGAGGCACCTGAGAAGAATCAGCGATTGATGCCAATGCAGTCAAGGCTCCCTCTTGAACCAATTGTTTTCCATTCTGAATCGATTCGCAGTTAAATGTTCACATAAACAGTGGAAACAAAAATAGTCAAGAAACTATGCAACATGATATGATATGTTCTTATTGAACAAAAAGAGAGAAAATACATATAGCTTATATATACTTGTAAAAGAATAAGCAATTTTCTCACTACCCCATCCATGTAAGGAGTTAAGATATCTGGAGTGCAGTTCTCGCTAAAATTAAGAACAGCTGAAGCAGCATGTGCCTACATAATGCGGAAAAAAAATTGCAGAACTGTGAATCTTCAAACATATATTTATAGTTTATACTACTCAGCAGAATGCAAGTGTTGTTAGATACAATAATGTTAGTTTGTTGAACATACCCATCCCCATCAATTGGGATGTAGTTTGTGATACCATTTGCAAGCTAATACTCAAGAGTGCCAATATCCCAGAACAGGGAATTAACAAGTAGGAACACAAATCTTTTCAATGTAAGCAGCCTTTGTCCTATCCTAACAAGTGAAAACTAGTGTACATTGCAACACATGGTCTATGAAACAGATAAACTTGAACTCTGTCAACTTTCTAGGTTTTCAATACTTAACAGTCATTGAAGGAGTCAACTAACCTGCACTCTAGGATTTTGAAAGTCATCCATGGCATTAGCCAGTGCTGGAAGAACCCTCTGGTGATACTGCAATTGCAAATCTGGACCCAAGTCAGTAGACAACTGCCCGATTGCATTGATAGCTTCCCACCTCACTCGTGGATGAGGATCTTGGAATGAACCCAAAACCATATTCAATACTTGTTCCAAAATTTTAATCATCACCTAAAACATTATTAAATGAAACAATACAACCTAATAAAGTTTTCTTTTTGCCAATTACAACCTCAAATTTCTATTTTTGCCAATTACAACCTTAAACTTATACATCCATTTTAAAAATTACAACCCGAAATTTGTTTTCGACAAAAATTACCGGAAGATGATGTCATAATGTTGTTAAAAAAAATAGTTACATATTTTCTATAAAAAAATTAAATCGATAAATAAGAATTAAAACAAAAAAAAAATAAAATAATTGATTTTTTTTTTGTACTTCATAATTTTTTTTAATAACGTTATGACATCATTTTCGGGTGATTTTTGTCGGAAAATAATTTAGGGTTGTAATTTAAAATAAATGTACAAGTTTAAGGTTGTAATTGGCAAAATTAGAAATTTGAGGTTGTAATTGGCAAATAGAGAACTTTATTAGGTTGTATTTGGCAAATTTGCCTAATGTGAATAACTCAAGCAAAGCAGAAACTACACAACACCTTAAGTCATATTCAATCAAATGCAAAACAATAACATAAGTCATATTCAATCAAATTCAATCAAATGAGCGAGTTTGAAGGTGAGTGAATTAGGATCGGTTTGCTTGCAGAGATTGAAGGCAATTTCAGCCTGAGATCACTGTTCATTGGAGGATGACATTAGATGAGAGATGAGAGTCTCAAATGGAGCCGGGTCAGTTCCGAGTAGCACCGCCAGTTGGGCTTGCTGGATCTGAGTTGACTCGGCATCCATGGCTGGCGATATCTAGGGTTTAATCGGAGGCGGAAATGGAAATGGAGATGCCACTGGTTTTTTTGATGCTGGTTGTATAGGAAGCATGGCTTAACAAATAGAGAACCTTAGGCTTTGATGGGAAAAGGTTGCGCTTTTCAGAACCGGAAAGAGATTTTATTTTTTTTTAAATTTTTTCTTAATTTTTTTTTCTCAAAGGTGGCTCTTGTGTGATAAGGGCAACCTTTGATAAGCCACCTATAAGGATTTTCCCTCTAGTGATAGAAGCGGCCTCTAGCTAGGCATACAGTTCACTTTATCTCACTGAATTATTAACTTGTATAATTAATACTGAACCGCATTTATTAGACTTACCATTAAATGCATACTTGGACCAAGAGCATTATTTCCTTCAGTTCTAATGCAAGCTAGGTAATATAATATTAAATACATATATGTTGTATTTTGCCATTGACATTCAGATAAATATATGCTGATGCTATTTTTTATATTTGGGAATGTGTTAATATTCTTTTTCTTACTAACTAAAAGGGCAAGAATACTATCTGTTTGTGAATCTTGCTCTTTAAAATGGAAGTGTTTCATAAGTTTTAAGCTTTAAGGCAATTTCTGTAAATCAGATGATGTTTCTTACGCCATTAAACTCAGAACATGTAGCCATGATTTAATTTTACCCTTTGTTCAAAGCACATTTTCCCAGCATCACCACTCATTTTTTACAACACCGGGATTATTTTTGCTAGTACTTTTGATGATTTCAGACCTACAACACCAGGATACAACCCTGGTGCTGGTCACTCTTTCATGGCTAACACAGACAAGACCTCAGGAAACCAGCAAACTAAAAGTTCTAGAATGTGGAATAGCTTAAGAACAACAAAGGTGATTTTAGACGTACTACACCAGGTTACAACAAAGAAAAATACTCAACAGAAGATATCTGCAGAATTTCCTCAAACTGAAATACGTATAAAGAACTTCCCCTCCTTGAAACCTACTCTCAGCTCCCAAAGAAGCAGTCACAAAGTCACATAGGTCCCTTGATCTTTGTCGTTCCCCATACAAGTGGTTGTAGTTGATCCTGAGGCCTATAACTATGATGATGAGGTGATTAAGAAACCTGAAGCTATGGGTAGTTGGGCTTGTTGAGATTTACCCGAAAGAGGACAGTTTTTATATTTATTGTTGAATCTACTGGTGCAGTCAAGGCTCCTCTACTTTTGCTTAATGCAAAGCAGAAGTTAGATGCAGTTCGATTGCCCGAAGACACTGTAGATGTTGATGATTTTGGAGAATTAGGTGCTCACGTGTAGGTGGAATAAGTCTGCTTTCACTCAGCATCTGGTTCTTTCACTTAGTGTTTTTACCCCTTGTTGTCCTTATTAGTACTGTCCTTAAAAAACCAACAACAAATATTTAGAGCAGAAGTGAATAATTCTTACCGTCCTTATGCGTTGCTACCTAAGCTTTGCATTTCACAACCCCCATGCCGAAGTGTCATCATCCTATAAGATTTGACAACACCTTATAGTTATGTATACAAATGGATTACAAATTGCAAATGCCTAACACAAGAATTTCTTTAACAAAAGGCAGAATTTCAATAAAAAAAAAATAGCAAACTAGTACAAATTTAAATAATGGAAAACAGAAAGTGTATGATGCTGAAAATGCCAACTACCTACTTGTTCACTCATGTCAGTCTCCTCTGCATTTGATGCTTTTTCTACTAGAAATTCAATAAGTTGTGAGAGTTTCTTCTCTAGACCAGCTTGTCTCTCAAGTACATTCTTCATGGCTTGGTTATGGTTTTCTTATCCTCTCCTCTACTAGATTTTCAACTTGCTCGTTGGAGGCATCATCATTTGATAACGCATAACTTGATTGGTTTGTTGCTGTTTTGTCCCATAAACTGGAAGGCAAAACTCCAAATCCCACTCCAAGCACATTGCCGCACCTTTCATGACTAACACAATGAGGCAAAGCTCTTCCTTCCAGCACAATGAGGCATTTTTTGTTCCTTTTGGTTGTTCTTATTTTTATTTGCACGCCTCTAACAAATTCCAAATCATACAAACAAGTGGACATGTAGGAATTATGATTAGTATGCTAACAGTTTATAAGTTAGAACTCAATGCCAGTTTATAAGTGTTCTAACAATCACAAATTTTTTCACAGGACCTGATGGAATTAATTTTACAGCACCAGCAACAGCTCCGACAAAGGCAGCTGATTTAGGTGATTCAGGGTTCTTAACATGTGCAGAAGGAGCTCAGGGCTTATTTAGGTGAATAAGTGGTCTTAATCGGGCTTGAATGTAAATTACCTTCAAAAAAATGAACTTGAACATCAGTAATCAGGTGCTTTTGCTTGGTTTTTGAATTTCATGTTATTTAGTCTGAATCGTTTGAGAAATTCCGAGAATTTCAATATGAAGTAGAGAATCAACATGGCAAGAAATCAAAGCTCTAAGATCAGATCGAGGAGGTGAATATCTTAGCCACGCGTTTGATGACCATCTAAAAGAATGTGGTATTCTTTCTGAATTGACTGCTCCGGGGACACCTCAATGGAATGGAGTGTCGGGACGGAGAAACAGGACCTTACTCGATATGGTCAGGTCAATGATGGGTCAAGCCAAACTTCCTTTACAATTTTGGGGACATGTGTTGCAAACAGCAGTACTCACACATAATAGTGCTCCGTCAAAAGCTGTTGAAAAGACTCCATACAAATTATGGATTGGAAAACTTCCAAAGTTGTCTTTTCTAAAGATTTGGGGTTGCGAAGCATATGTCAAGAGATTAATTTCGGACAAGATCGAACCAAAATCTGACAAATGATTCTTCGTTGGGTATCCAAAAGAAACTAAGGGGTATTACTTCTACAACAAGTCATAGAATAAGGTATTCGTTGCTCGTGACAGTGTCTTTTTGGAAAGAAATCACATTTCTAAAATGACAAGTGGGAGAATAATAGACCTCGAAGAGATTCGAGACGAACAACGAACCAAGAACTCTTTAAAAGCAGTTCAAGGTGAAGAACCTCCAAGGCCTTTAGAAGAGCCAGTGGGAGTAGTTCCTCAAGACGTTGTTTCCCCTCGTAGGTCACATCGAACTAAGGTTCAACCGGACAGATGGACATGCGTCTTCTTGACTGAAAACTTAGAAGTTCTCATATTAGATAGTGATGAACCTATGACCTACAAGCAAGCTATGACAAGCCCAAGCTCCACTAAATGGTTAGAGGCCATGAAATCTGAGATAGACTCCATGTATGAAAATCAAGTATGGGATTTGGTTGATTTGCCGGATGGGTATACACCTATCGGATGCAAATGGGTCTTCAAATTGTAGAAAGACAAGGATGGAACTGTATACATATACAAGCCTAGATTGGTAGCAAAAGGTTACAGGCAAGTTCACGACGTTGACTCGATGAAACCTTTTCTCCGGTCGCTATGCTTAAGTCTATTCGGATAATCCTTGCGATTTCCGCGTTTCATGACTATGAAATATGGAAAATGGATGTCAAAACTGCCTTCTGGAATGGTCTTCTTGAAGAGACAGTGTTTATGACACAACCGGAGGGTTTTGTCGATCAAAAGAATCAAGGAAAGGTATGCAAGCTCAGTCAATGAATTTGGCTTCATCAAGAATCAAGATGAATCTTTTGTATACAAGAAAGTAAGTGGGAGTAAAATTGCATTCCTAGTCTTGTATGTAGACGACATACTACTTATTGGAAACGACATTCTTATGCTGGAGTCTGTAAAGGCTTGGCTTGGAAAGTGTTTCTCAATGAAATACTTAGGAGAGGTACAGTACATATTGGGCATCAAGATCTATAGGGATAGATCTAAGAGGATGATTGGACTAAGCTAGAGCACTTACATTGACAAAATGCTAGCTAGGTTCAATATGATGGGAGCCAAGTGAGGCCATCTACCCATGTCACATGGCATATATCTAAGCAAGACTCAGTGTCCCAATACATCTGATGAGCGTAGAAGGATGAGTGAAATTCCATACGCTTTGGCTATTGGATCCATTATGTATGCTATGATTTGTACAAGGCCGGATGTTTTATTCGCACTCAGTGCAACGAGCAAGTACCATTCAGACCCAGGAGAGGCGCATTGGACTGCTTCGAAGAATAACCTAAAGTACCTGAAAAGGACAAATGATCAATTTCTGGTCTATGGTGGTACAGATGAGTTGATTGTTAGAGGCTATACAGACGGAAGCTTTCAAACCAACAGAGATGATTTCAGATCACAGTCTGGTTTTATGTTCTGCCTCAATGGCGGAGCAGTAAGCTGGAAAAGTGCTAAGCAAAGCACTATTGCGGATTCTACAACTGAAGTCGAGTACATTGCTCCCTCAGAAGCAGCAAAGGAAACTGTTTGGATTCGGAAGTTCATCGAAGAACTTGGGGTTGTCCCCTCCATTAAAGGACTAATGGCTTTGTATTGCGACAATAGTGGAGCCATTGCCCAGGCAAATGAGCCTAGGAGCCACCAGAAGTCCAAGCACGTACTGCGGAGATTTCACATACTTCGAGAAATCTTTGAAAGGAAAAAAAATCGAGATTTGCAAGGTTGGAAGTGACGAAAACGTCGCGGATCCATTGACTAAACTATTTCCACAAGTGAAGCACAACGCACATGTAGTAACCATGGGAATCGAGCATGTTGGAGAATGGATTTGATTTACTAAGTTTTGTTTTAGAACATTTGTTAGATCTTTGTTTAAAACAATTGGTTTGACCATTTCATATTTATGAAATTCTTTATTTCATATTCATTTAATTTTGGTTTAGTATTAAATGAAAAAGTCCAAGTGATTCAAAAAATTCAAATGGGATGTCAAGATGGATTCTTTGACAAAGAAACACCCATAAGTGAACTTGAATATTGAAGGCACAAAGGATCCCTAATCCAGGTCATTGAAAGGTGGAGGACCAATGACTAATGAAGATTAGATTGCAAGTAGATTTGTAGGTCGATTTCTCGAACTAGATTGACTGGATGTCAAAAATCTTTTGCATAGATACTTATTGGATCTTGTATCGGATTGACCATGAGAACATTTTAAGAGATTAAAGTCATGTCATAAGCATCTCTCATTAATGGTGATTAGAACCGTTCCTCAAAACATGAGTAATTATGATTGCTCGTTTGAATATTAGTTCGTTTTGATGTTCGCTAAACGTCGCAGCGTAAAAGGAGACTATAAAAGCAATTATTGGGCGTACTATGAATCAAAGTGAGTGTTCATAGATTTCATGACTGGATTGTCCTCCTATCTTTGATAGGATATGGTGTTGTTGTGTAACAAGGCCTCTAATGCATGGCCGTGCTCAGAATGGTTAAGGCTTAGCCTTCTGTAAAAGTTTAATAGTTGAACTCAGTAATCCGAGAAACACTTCTTGACCTAATAAGGATGGCTTGGATCTTACCATATGTTTCGCAAGTAACACTAAGAGACAAAGGAATGTGAATGCACACTTGTCTGAATGACAAGCGGGAGACTGAAGGAAATATGTCCTTCACCCAAGGTGCATTAGTCTAATACCAAGGTTCATATTAATTACAAACAATTAATTCAGTGAGATCAAGTGATCGGAACAGCTAGCTGTCAAGAGAAATGCTTCCAATCAGTGATTTCTTAATCTATATTAGGCTCACAGCTTAGTCTTGACTGAACCTATAAGGTCACACCATTGGCATGTAACAGATCATCAGATTAAATGAATCGGAAATTCATTTAATAGCTTTTCGGTCATTAGTTCAGAAAAATATAAATATATGATATGACGTTGGATTGGAATCGTATATCGTATCGTGAATATTCGTAAGCTAGGCGAAACGAATAATCGTATCGTACGACGGTGATTCATCAAGTACTATACGATAAACAATAGCCGTAAGGCATTGGTCGCGGATACGAGCAAGGCAAAGTTGTCGGCCCGTCGAGCCAAGCGCGCAAGGCTCAACGAACGCATCAGCTTGCCAGCACGAGAGCAAGGCCCTTGGCCTGCGGCTTGGCGCGCGTGGGACAGCAGTAGCGGCAGCAAGCAACAGCGAGGCCCAAGGCCCATGGCTGCGTTGCTGCGCGCGCTGCTCGTAGGCTTTGTGCGAGAGCTGGCCGGTAAGGCCTTGTGCTTTGATCGGTCATGTTATAGTACTTAGGGTTATAACACCTCCCTCATTATTATGTTTTTCCACAATTATAATTACGTAATTCAGTTTAACCTAAACCAAAAGAGAAACCCTGATCTCTTTTGAGCCTCTGTTCAAACTGTTCTTCCCTAAAAGCTAAAATATCTTGAGTGACGTCTAAGCTATGAATCTGAAGATGGATCTGATTGTGTCTGTGAACCAAGTAGAGGAACGACATTTGGAGTTCTTGTTCGTGTTCTTGATTCGTTGAACTAGGGAAAACCCGCTACAAACGTAAGTCTGCTTGATCTGTACTTTATACATGGTTCCTGGCTTTGGGGATTATTCCGCTGCGTTAATATGTTTTTAATTGTATTCCCCCACATTGTAGTGCGCTCTCTGAACCAATTATAAAGAAATACATGCAAGGATTAGGAGGAGATAACTCTCAACATAATAAAATTAGTAGTACATGATCAAGATTATAATACAACGATGTTGAATTTGGTACAAATTTTTTTTCATATATTATTGACTCGCTTTATGAGCATGAGTACAAGACTACATTATGAAGATGGATTTTTTTGTGATATGTACCAAAATTGTAATGGATATTCATGAATGTAAGAGCTATCTTCCATAAATTTTGTTAGATTGTCTTGTCGTTATAATCGAGACACCAGTTTGTGTCATTATATCACATCACAATATGGTCAAAATTTATATTATCATAATTACAATGATCACTTTGAGACTCTAACCAGAAGTTAGAGAATGGAATATTTCATATCATGATGTGACAATCCAGGCCATCCGGGTTATTGAACACCCGTCATTTTAGAATTTGAAAATTCATGTTAAATAAAAGTTTGTGCTGACACTCCCTCACATATTGTATATATCCAAAGGCAAGACATAATTGATGAGGTTGAGTTGTATTTCAATCACAAAATTATAATGAATAGATTGAGAAAATAAATACGTACAATATATATTACTGATTTTGAAAAATTGTATAATGATAGGTGATTTGAAATTCACCATGATAGTAAGTGACCCGAAGTTCACCGTAATGATAGTAGGTTACTTGAAGATCACAAAGAAGTTTAAATTATTACAAGTGCTTTGTGATTGATTTATGTATCATAAATCTCTTGATTGGGCCAATCATACGTCAGCACGAAAAGAGAAAATATGAAGAAAAACAACTGCATATTGCATCTACTCCCCATAATCAATTTTGATCTCCAGAAGAGAACAAAAGTATGAAACATTTATCAAATACACGTTGAAAAGTGTAATGTTTAGTTGGTGAAGAATTTCATGCCCCATAATATATTGAAAATATTTTCCCAACTTGGGGGGAAACGAGCTAGAATAAGTTGGCGAAATTGAAAAATAATAATTGATACCTATATGAGTAAGTGTACATGCCACTTTTATGTCCTCGAAGTATGATTGGACATAAATATCTATGACTTGATTGTGCTAAATGTTTACATGTTCAGAGGCGTAAAGATGTATAATGGTCATAGTGCTTGA
Organism: Spinacia oleracea; assembly: GCF_020520425.1. Lineage (NCBI taxonomy): Eukaryota > Viridiplantae > Streptophyta > Magnoliopsida > Caryophyllales > Amaranthaceae > Spinacia > Spinacia oleracea. The sequence continues at coordinate 94,892,450 of NC_079491.1, read as the reverse complement.
TGTTACAAATATTAAGTGTTGAGAAACATATATCTTTCCAATATTAATTTAAATATCTACACCTTAAGTGTAGATTATATATTATATGAAAAAGGGCAAGATAGTGCAGTTGATGATATTATTGAAAATAAAGAAAACACTAATATATAGTGTGTGAAATACCCTTGAAGTGGTATAGATATCTGTAATAAAATAGATGGTCTATGAGAAAAGTTTAATGGTACCGATTTAATATGTATTCAGATATCATTGATGAGTAGCATGCAAAATATATATTAACTAATACTTGATGATGCCGGTATATATATGATGGAACCAATATGCATATGTGAAAAGTAATGGACTTGAGAATGGGGATCTGAAATATATGTTCTTGTTGATGTAGACATAATCATAATGATCAAAATGAGCTCATGGACCCGAAGTCCAAAAAGTTATGGATTTTATAATCAACACTGTACAATGTTTTGCATTTTGAGTCTTACATTCATGTGCCTGTGTAATTAATAGGTAAATGCATCATTCATCATACATTTAGTTCATTTTACATTTTACCACTGTATGATTTTTATTTATCCACTTATGAATTTTATATTGTATGCAAAAGCCTCTAAACTATTATCATGACGTACATCAATATGCATCCAAAGCATAATAAGACAAATTTACTACATTGGGCTAGAAGTTGCAAAATAAGTATATGATGTTGATTTAATAGCATGTTATGATTCATGCAAATAAGACTTCGTGAAGAGCTTATATATGATGTTCTTCAACATTTAGCCTTTGAGTTTTGCATATGAATATCACAATATTGATGGATATTATCAAGACTTTAAAAGAGTGTTTTGAAATGTCAACTCAACCAGTAGTTTGAGTACTTGAGAATTATTAGATATAATGAACTAAAATGTTCTTCCAATGGATATTAGTTTATGGTTCAGAAGAACCGTAAATAACATTATTAGATATATTATACCTCCTGTTGTGGGATCTTTTACGGTGATGATGTGTCATGCGTTCCTCGGAGGTATCAAGTATGACCTGGTGCGAACTTCTGGCAACCTGCAAAACAAGAATATTCCCGTAAGAATATTCCCTCTGATGCTTAAGTAAGTATATGCTAGAGAGAGAAATAATTTGTAGAGAGAGGGCAAGCAAAGATAGTTCTTGGTTGGTGGGAATGAATTGATTGTCCCGTTTACCTAGGGATCTGCACTATTTATAGTGCTAGGGTTTCTTGGGAGCTGGTCCTGCATTGATTGGATGGTGTTTAAGATCAGGACACGTGTCCTGCTTAAATATTGGGGGCTTGATTTGAGCATGGTGAGCTATTTAAGTTTTTTGGGCTTCTTGAGATCAACAAAAATGGGCTCCTTTTGAGTAGGAGGGTCTCAAGACCTTCTGGTGGGACTTTTAGGCCTCCTTATTGGGCCTTTATGGTTCAGCCTAGGTGGCGTTTATTTTAGGCCACATCATTTGCCCCTCAAGGAGGATGCCCCTCGCCCATGCGGGGTAGGCTGCTTGACCTGGGAACGTGCCACGTGTAATGGCTTTTTAGAGCCTAGTTTTTCCTTTAAAACCTTCAGAACTTCTCTCTTTTTCCCTTTGTTACCTCAGAGCAATTTTCCTAGAGAGAGAAAGCGAATTCGGTTTGCCAAAGATCCGCTTGTGCTTGCGTTTGAGTGTTCTTGGATTCTTGTTCAGTGTTCTTGAGGCTTTAGAAGATTTTCCTAGACTTCTCATCAGTTTGATCAGTTTTTGGTAAGTTCTCTATTAAAACTCTTGTTTCCTGCATGCTTATGGGTCTCCTTCTTTTATCGTTTATAGTGTCTTAGGGAGGCGTCGTGTTGGTTACGACACCCTTTTCTTTCTTTTTTGCTAAAGTCAGAAGTCCAGTTCCTTATGCAGGACGGCATGGCTCGAATTAAGCAAACAGCCAATGTGGGTGCATGGGCTGCACCGCGAGAGGGGGACGATAGGGTTCCTTTTTCGAATCCGTCTCAAGGATATAGGAGTGGAGTCAGCTCCTCTGGTAATACAGGAGACGGGGCTGTAAGAACGGCACATTCTTCTAGGAGGAAGAAAAACGTGGCTTGCCGTCCTCGCGTTCCGCGCGAGGATTTTGAAGATGACTCCTCTAGTTCTTCTGACGAGGAGTTTGCAAAAAACCTTCCTCCTATGGTCCGGGGGAAAGAGGATGTCGATTTGTTTCCTTCTGACATTTTTCCCAGCATGAAATGGCTGAGGTATCTGAGGGAACAGGGACGTGACTTTGAGCGTTTTCTGCTCCTGCCCCCAGGGTTTAGTCTTAGGAGCCCTCGACCCCATAATTCTGTGGACCAACTCTCTCAGGGAGAGGTTGCTGTCTACACTGCTGCTTTTAGACTGGTTCTTACGTTTCCTTTGCATCCCTTTGTGATGGACGTCCTGGAGGGGTATGATATTGGCCTTGCTCAGCTGACACCTAATTCTTGGGCAAATATTTTTGGATTTATTGCCAAGTGTGCTTTGAGCGGCATCACTCCTTCCTTTCCTGCTTTCCTTCGCCTTGTAGTTATTCCCCTTCCTCTCGCTCTCCCCAGGGATGGTTCACCCTTTACAGCCGTCGCGGATATAAGACGGTCGTGGGTAAGACCTCTAGCTGGGTTTGGTGGAGGAAGAAGTGTCTGTTGTTCGAATGGAGCACCTCTCCCTTTCAAGGCGTCTTTCTAGATGGAACCGTCGGCCCCGTTATTTATCTAGGGATGACGCCTTCCCCCGCCTTTCGTCAAGGGATTGGGGACTCATAAAGCCCTTGTTTCAGGCCGAGATGTATCGGCTGTCTTCAAAGAGCCATGCATGGGTGCCTAATGCTTGACTTCCCCATGTAGGCCAGTTCACCAACATAGTCTTTCTTTTGGCCGTCGGTCTTTGTCCCTATTTAATTAGAGGTAGTTTTCCATAGTCTTTCATTCAACACCGTTGTTCTTTTTCTTCTACTAACTCCCTTGGTTCTGTAGATTCTGCCATGAATCATTTATCCTCCGAGGACAAGGGCGTGGTGGACGTACCCGCTTGGCTGTCCGAGGTGTACATTGAGGACATTCTTAAGGCCGTGGAGGCCAAGAAGAAGGACTCCTCCAAGAAGTCCGACGGGGGTGCCTCTGGTGACATCGCCAAGGTATGGTTTTTGCTTTTAATATGCCTCTGTATTCCTTTCAGATTTTGACTTGGTCGTTTACTTGTTACATTTTTCAGGAGCCCACTTCGTCAGCTACGAAGAAGCGTCATGTGTCTTCGACGGTGGCTCCCAAGCCAAAGCGGCCCTTCTTTAAGAAGATGGGTACTGCCGATGCTGCAACAAAGCCGTCGCTGTCAAAACCATCTGCTCCTCTGGCTGGGGGAGAGATTCCCCTTAACCAGGCGTCTATTCCTCCGCCTTAGCAGAAGGAAGTCTCTCCCCAGGTGGGCACCGAAGGAGATTCCGCTGCCAGGGCGGCTGCGGACGAGGTAGCGGCCAACCAGGCTGATGCTGCTGGGGCCACCACCTCGTCCAATGAGGACAAGGGTAAGGGCAAGGAGGCTGACGCTCCTTCTGCTGATGAAGCCTCCATGCCTCCCTCGGCTCCGTCGATTGGTTAGTGTTTCTATACTTTTAATATGTCATGACAACTTGGTTTTTGCATGGTGTTTGATATCCCGGTGTTGATTTAGTTGATATGTTCAAACGGATGCGGTGTGCTGAGGTGGCGAGCATCCCCCCCTCTGACGGTTTTAGCTAAGAGGCGAAGGATAAGATCCTTTCGGATGTCTATGCGGCCATTCCTGAGGAGTATGTGAGGTCGCTTCCCGGGATTGACTTGGGGTTCTTTGGGTCCATTTAGTCCCTCGTACTTGTTGTGAGACACTTCATTCATGGTCTTCTTTTTCTCTTTTATTTTTATTATTATTTTTTACTCTATTATTTTTTCGGAAGATCTTCATCCGCTGTGCCGAGAGTAGGAACTACCGCTTTGATATGCATAACGAGATGCTCAAGCATAAGGACCAGATTGAGAATCATGAGAAGTATGCTGAGAGGACGGCCAAATTGATCAATGTGGACGCGGATAAGAAGATTAAGTCCGAGACGGACGCTCTGAAGAAGGCTGAGGAGGACGCCCAGAATTACGAAAAGAAATTGCTGGAGCATGAGGAGAGGCTGGCCGTGCTGAGAAAGGAGTATTCCTCCGTCTTAGAGCGGGTGACCAATTTCTCGTCCAAAGTGGACGCCTTGGATGGTCAGCTTAAGGCTATGCAGGGCGAGATTGAAGCCGTGCGCAGGGACGCAACGAGTTCTTTCAAATTAGGCGAAGAGTCCATTTTGGAGAATGCTCGAAGGGCGTGGGATCAGTCCATGGACGGGAAGGACTTTTCCTGGTTTAAACGTCGTATCTCCTACCAGATGGCCGTCTCGACGGCTAGACGCCTAGGCCTAGATCCCCCTGAGTTCGTTAGCAACGGGGAGGATGAGGACGTGGAAGAGGAAGAAGTGAACTCCCCTGAAGGCCAAGACGTCCAGGATGGGAGTTCCACCGCCCCTCATCCTTGAGCAGCCTTTTGTGTAACTGGTTGGAATAGCGCCGTGGGCGCTTGTATTAATTTTGATGCCTTTTGGCATTTTCTTGTGTTGGTTTGTTTGCGCCATGAGCGCATGTATAAACATTTTGTGCCTTCGTGCACTTGTTTTATTTTGATTCCATTTCAGTTTGTTACTGATTTCTTAGGAATTCTTTATGGGTCCATTTGATGGAAGGGAACCTCAGTGTTTTAGGTGATCAGCCTAATTTGAGGCGCTAATCTAGGCCACTTCTCAGGCCGTTAATCGATTAGTCTTTTTAGACGCCTTCCAAGGAGGAGGCATCATGTTGAATGTCTGTTCTTGTTGAGTCTTTTTTCGGACGCCTTCCAAGGAGGAGCCGTCATGTTGGATATCTGCTCTTGTTGAGTCTTTTGTGTTTGTTAGTACAGGGTATTTTAAGGGTCGTCGTTTATTTAGTAAATATTGACGCCACCATTTGGAGTTTGTTTTCTTGTGGGTTTCTCCACCCCTTAGTGTTTTAAAGGGTTTAACCGAGACTTGTATTTGTCAAATAAGAAAACATTTATTTACTAAGTTGCAAGCTAAATTGACCGCGTCTTAGGCGGGCATTTACAGGCCGTTTTGTGGGCTCTAGTACAATAGCTAGGCCGTTTTGTAGGCTCTTGGTACAATAGTTAACCTAATGACATTCTATTTTCAGCCACTTTCCTCAATCTTGACCGTTTCTGTTTGGGCGGGTTTACTCTCCTTGGCGGCTAGCAGTTCGTCTTCATGCTTTCTTTTGCCTCTGGCTTCGGTAGAATCTTGCTTCCATGCTGACGGGTTGAGGGTCGTAAGGTAACAGTCCCTAGCCTATTGTTGGTCTCCATGTATGGTGCCTATCGCTCCATCATTGCACACAAACTTCAAAAGCGTCAGATGGGTGACGACTACAGCTTTAATCTTGTTCAAGGTGGGTCGTCCCAAGATGACATTATACGCTGTTAAGTCCTTAACAATCAGGAAGTCCACCTCCATCTTCCGTCCATTTTTCCTATCCCCAATTCGAACCGGCAGAGTGATGACGCCCACAGGGTGTATAATGCTCCCTCCGAAACCAATGATGGGATAGTGAATACTTTCAATGGTTTTGGGATCATGTGCTAGGCGATTGAGGCATTCTAGGCTCATTATGTCGGACGAGCTTCTCGTGTCTATTAGAATGCGTTTTACTCTCATGTAGGATATCTTGAATTCGACCACAAGAGGATCATCATGCGGAGTGGCTATTCGTCCACCATCTGACTCACATATCTCTATCCGTGGGAATGGATCCAGAGGTGACTTTGCTGACAGCATTACTTGTCCTAGGCGGCGAGTATAATCTCTCTGTCCCCTCATGGTGGGTCCTCTGGCGGATGGTCCTCCAGATATGACGGCTACAAACCCCCCATCGATGTGCTGTCCCTCCGTAGGTGAGGCAGGTGACTTGTTCTTTTTGTATTGGTTTTTTCCAAAGCCGTGAGAATTCTTCTGTAAGTAGTTCTTGAGGTGTCCTTTGGAGGCTAGGCCGTCTAGAGCCCTTTTCAAGCTTCTACAATTCTTAGTTTCATGTCCTATGTCTTCATGGAACTGACAATATAACTCGGGATCTCGACTCTTAGTAGGAGATTTCATGGGGAAAGGTCGTTCAAGGTCAAACCTGGTTCCGACGTCTTTCAGCATTGTGAGGAGGTCTGTGTTATACTCAAAGTATTCCCTTTCCTGTGGACGTTCTCTCTTGTGCCCAGGAGAGTTGGTATCATGCTCTTTTGAGAGGGCCCATTTGCCATTTACTCGTGGGGCTTTTCGGTCCATTTTATCTTTGTTTCCTGAGGAGTCTGTTGTTTCTCCAATCCTTCCTTCCTTTGACGCGCTGCATATTTCTGTTGCATGGATAAATGCTTCGGCCTCGTCCAAGACTTCGGCCATAGTCCTCACGCTTTTCTTGACCAGGTCAAACTTAAAGGATCCCTTCTTTAATCCTCTGATAAAATTATCAAAAGAGACGCCATCGGGCAAGTCTGGGATCTGTCCGGCTTCTAAGTTGAAACGCTTCACATAGCTTCTTAGGGATTCATCTTTCCCCTGTTTAATCCGTCCGAAATGCATGCTTGTTTTCCTTTCTTCCTTGTGTGCCATGAACCTTGTGGAGAACAGAGTTTGTAGTTCGTTGAAAGAGGCGATTGACCCTGGGGGCAGTCGTTCAAACCACTTAGACGCCACTCCTTTGAGAGTGGCCGGGAAATATTTGCACCAAGTGGCTTCGTTGGTTCCTTGAACATACATGTGATGGCGGTATGCGACTAAGTGCATATCAGGATCGGTGGTCCCGTCATAGGCTTCAATGGTAGGAGTTTTTACCTTGGGTTCCTTCGGGGCGTTCATGATCTCCTCGGAGAAGGGGGTATTCATGTGCCTTAGCGTCAGATTATTAAACCCTTGCTGGATGTGGTAAGTTGGTTCACGGCGGTTGGATAGCAGGTGGGGGCGCATGCTTACCCTGTTGGGCGTCATCTGAGTCTGTCCTCGAGTAGAGGGGTAAAATGGAGGATCTTCCATCACAGGGGTGGACCCAGTGTCCGATAGTTCAGATTCAGCTTCATAATGTTCTTGACGCCTGGAGGCGGGCCGGAAGACGGCTGGTGGGCTTCCCTTAGACGGTGGTCGTATGACCGGGTCCCTTCGAGGTAAGAAAGTAGGGGGGTCGCGACCGATCCAAGAGCGCTCAGGCACAGGGCTGACTCCCCTGCTAGCTTGTGGACGAGAGCCTTCTCCAGCCCTCCATACATTGGATCTGAGTGGCATTCTGCTTATCCGATTGACGCCTAGGCTGAGGGGTCTCTGTGGAGTCGTCCTCTCAGTGCTGTAGATTAGCATATTTTTCCGAATTTCATCTTGCAATGTGGTGCTCATCTGCTGTCGAAAGGATTGATTCATTTGCTGTTGGAATCCTGCTAAGATCTCGCGTAATGATCCCACCGAGACCGGCAAGTCTAAATTCTCATCTAGCACGGCGTCTCGGACGCTGGGGCTTAGATGGCCGCCTGGCGGAGACGCTTCTACCATTGGTTCTTCTTCTACAACCACCTCAGCTTCCTGCACCCGACGTGGTGTGCTTCCTGCATTTGCGATTCGATTGGCTTCTTCCATATGCCGTTGGCACCTTTCGAGAGGCCGTCTCTCTTCTCCCTCCCCAACATACTCTCTGTCAGAGTGGAGTTCGGCCATGATACTATACCTCCCCACAGACGGCGCCAAATGTTGTGGGATCTTTTACGGTGATGACGTGTCACGCGTTCCTCGGAGGTATCAAGTATGACCTGGCACGAACTTCTGGCAACCTGCAAAACAAGAATATTCCCGTAGGAATATTCCCTCCGATGCTTAAGTAAGTATATGCTAGAGAGAGAAATAATTTGTAGAGAGAGGGCAGAGCAAAGATAGTTCTTGGTTGGTGGGAATGAATTGATTGTCCCGTTTACCTAGGGATCTGCACTATTTATAGTGCTAGGGTTTCTTGGGAGCTGGTCCTGCATTGATTGGATGGTGTTTAAGATCAGGACACGTGTCCTGCTTAAATATTGGGGGTTTGATTTGAGCATGGTGAGCTATTTAAGTTGTTTGGGCTTCTTGAGATCAACAGAAATGAGCTCCTTTTGAGTAGGAGGGTCTCAAGACCTTCTGGTGGGCCTTTTAGGCCTCCTTACTGGGCCTATGTGTTTCAGCCTAGGTGGCGTTTATTTTAGGCCACATCACCTCCAACTTGGACGAATGATATTGTTATTTATCATGTATTGCCATAAAGTATGACCAAAGAATGTTTGATCAATATTGATCAAAAACTACCATCTATGACCTCCAGAAGAAGGTATGTATGACATGGAGGTGACAAGGTCGAGCCCCTCAGCTGCGAAATGCTTGGGAGTGACTCAAGCGATGACCTGCGTAGCTGGACTTGTTAACTTGTGCTAGGTGCTGGTTCAGTAGGGTCTTTCTTCTTACCTATTAAAAAAATGTACAAAAAAATGTATTTATCTCAAGTAAGCTAAAATTTTATTATATTATGCATAGCGAAACTCGAAAACAAATGCATCGAATGATATAGAGAAAAGCACTTGATCTTACAAGTATTATTTTCAAAGCATAGGTGATATAAATATTCACCTCATATTTTCAAGTGGAGAATTGAAGATTCAAGTTAAACTTTGGAGAATAAATTTTCAAGGAACTTTATGCTGCTACATTTGAGAAGCTACTCAACAATATTGGATTGACTGTACCAGAAGATCTCAAATGATGTAAGTATGATTTCAGGATCTGAACCATAAACTAATATCCATTGAACTAAAATAGATATCAAGCATATTATGAAGAATTGATGTTCCAGTTACCGGGCATTGACGGATACCGCTCAATCAAACAAAATTTATAAACACCTAATCTACCAACTATATTGACTATAGTGGCAAGCTAGGGATTGTCCCAAGAGAATGGTTATGTTGAATTTTCAATCTAATGTGTTCAAAAGCTAGTTCGAATGGAAAAAAGTAAGTATGTATGTATGTATGAATCTATTGAAATCAAGAAAGGTATGAAATATGAACAAGTAAAGAAATTCTAGAGACTTCGGGAATTGGCTATGGAACTTGAATTGGGAGTTCCGAAGATCCTAAATGCTCATGATATGCAATGACTAATTTGTGGCTTCGACGAGCCATGCTCAACCAATCCTAATATAGCTCTCGCTACAATCAAGACTCGAGGAGGAAATTATGAACGAAAAATCAAGCCAAAGTAATGCAAGCAACTAATCACGCTCTCGCGCCAATTCGAAGCCTAACACTCCAATATTCTAGCAATTTAGGTTAGCTAATCCTAAACTAACTAGACATGGAATCAAACATCAATTAATCCATTTAATCACAAAATCAATCACAAAATTATCTCCAAAATCCCTAATTCTAATCCAAGGCTTCAACCCAAATCTCTAGACTATGAACTATTTAATAGGCATGATTATGACTAAGATTAAACTAAAACTAATCCTAATCATGAAACTAATTGAATTCAGAAAAATCAGAAAATTCAAATATCCAAATTGGGGAAAAAATCAATAAAATTCAAAATATGAAACTAATTCTAAGATTCAACAATGAAATCAAAGCTTGAACAAAATTAATGACGCATTTAAAGAATGAAAGAACAAATTAAAGAGAAGAGTAAGAATTACACCTTGAATTGTTGAAATTGCACCAAAATTGAAGAACAAGAAAATTGAAGAACTAAGCTCAAATTAAAGAGAAAGAAATCTGAAATTTATGTTTGAATTCACTAAGAAATTGAAAGTTTAAGCTAAGAATCCTAATTCTAACCTCTAATCTAAACTCTAGTCTCTAACCTCTCTCTAGAATCTGAAAATTCTAATTATGAAATTCTACTTATCGAAACAATGCAGCGATTTCGCTTTTAAATGACACTTCCGCGTAGCCGTGCGACCGCACAAGGGTCTGTGCGTTCTCACTAAAACACGGGGAGTTCCTGCAAGCTTTTTGGCATTTGGTGCGGTCGAGCAAATCAGTGTGCTCGCACTACCAAGGCTGTGCGAACACACGGCCTGCAATGTTGCTGCTCTTTGGCTGCTGCGTTGCTGCTCACTTCTGCTCGTGTTGGAGTGGTTGTTTGCTGCTGTTGCTGGTCTGAACAGTGGCTCATCTTGGCTGCAATGGTGCTGTTGTTGGGCTGCAATGAATTGCACACACACAAACCAAGCAAGGAAGAGTACACACACAGCCCATAGCTGATGTGTGCAATGTTGTTTGCTGCTTGTTCTTGCTTCTGCTTCTGCTTGGAGTTTGGCTCGTGTGTAGCTGCTGTAATGGATTTTCCTAGCTGCTGTTACAATGACTGTGGAGCTGCTGTTCATGTGTATGGAGCTAGCTTGTGTGCAGCAGCTCGTGGCTGACTGAACCGCACACACAAGGCAAGCAAAGTTGCTGCCATGCTCGTGCACAAGGCTGTTGTTTGTGCCTTGCTACTGCTGCTATTCGTGTGCAGTGGAGCTGCTGTTCGTGTGCCATTGCTATGGCTTCTGTTGGTCTGCACACACACAAGGCTCGTGGGCAGCAACTATGCACTTCGTCGCTGCATATTGCAAAGAGTCGTATAGCATTAGTAAATCGCAAGCACGTTATTAAAAGTCGAAAGCATTTTATTAATTCGCATCGCATTTTTACAAATCGTAAAATCATATTATACATCGTCAAGCATAATGACACATTATTCAACACGTCAATGCTCAAAACGACCCTTACCCAATGAGAATGCGCACAAAAGGCACGTTTAGAGCAAAAACGATTAAAACATAAGCAAGACAAGAAAATATTACGATTAATGCAAAAATGCAATAAACAAACTAAAAACGATAAAACAAAGCAAAAATAATAATATCATGCTAATAAAATGAACTAAAATACTAAGCTAAGAGCGACATAAATGTCGCTCATCAAACTCCCCCAAGCTAAACCTTTGTTTGTCCTCAAGCAAAGCTAGAATGAGAAACGGGAAGGAGAATGAGCTTATTTATTAAAAAGCAAAATTACGAAAATAAGAACTACAAGAATGCACACTAACTCACTTTTTTAGGAATCACGGTTGCATAGCTCTATAAACCCCACAATCGCTCATGAGGGCGAGTGGGATCTCGCAAGGGTTTTCAAAGAGTTTAACCCATAACTCTTCCAAAAAATGAATCAAGGCAAGCCCTAAAAAGGAAAATAAACTAAACACAAACAAAGAAAAGAAAGGAAAAGAAAAGAAAAGAAAAGAAAAGAAAAGAAAAGGAAAACTACAAAAAGATTCAAGAACCGGGCTTTTATTATGGAACGAGTACAAAAGGATGCAAGTATTCCTAAATTGACAAACGAACGCACGATAATCAATGTCTTAAGTCGAGTGAAAGATTAAATTATGAAGCATAGAGAACTAAAGATTTGCACTTATCTATCCCCCTTCAACCGATCTTACCGCGTCAACACTCTAGATCTTATTCACCCTCAAAGATAGCTTCTCGTGACGCCGCGAAGGCGCCGGAAAAGACAAGAATTGTAAGAGAGGAAAGAAGGCTACTCGGCATCTCAGCATGACAATCCCACTCCATAAATTTGACCAATTCCTCCCTCCACCGACAATGACTCAACTCAAAAGGGTCAAGAGGGCTTTTATGATGTAACGTATAGGCTAGGGGTAAGGGCGTGGAATAAATTTGGAAATTGGTGCTCAATCCTAAAGTGAAGCACAAAATGAACTTTACTCAAGAAAATAGAACCAAAATAAATTCATACCACTTATTTGGGGTACCCCCAAGCTTATTCAACAACGTACAAAACTAAACTATACTATTTTTTGCACTTTTCTTGATTTGATTTTCTCTTTTTTTTTTTGTGTTTCAAATGAAACTTTTCTCTTGCCTTGTTTTTCTCTATTTTTGGCTGTTTCAAAACTTTTTCCATTTTTTTTGCTTTTGCCTCATTTTTCACTATATACATCATACTCTTCAAACTTTCCATTCTAACCAATAACCATCATTTCTCATCATTTGCATAAACATTCAAAACCACAAAGCACAATCACTCAGGCTTCACTATCACTTCTAAGGGTGAAAATAAAACAAAGGCTAATCGGCTTGTAATGAGCTTATAAGAAATGAAAGGGAAAAGGCTCAAATGGCTAGCAAGTGGGCAAATGTAAACAAAAATATATGAGAAAATAAGAAAAATAATGTCCAAATCTAAAAAGAAAAATAGTCACCGAAAGAAATGCCTATATCGTCCCCTAAAGTAGTTCGGTCGCGGTCTCGGGAAGGAAAAAGTCAAATTCGGGATATAGGAAAGTCAATGCCAAGGATCCATGCCACTCAATATTTATGTTTGAGAATTGGGCTAGAAAGAACAAGATCCTCACATATGGGTAGCAAATACTATCCTCTCCGGCTTCAAGTCGATCACTAGAGAGAACGACACCATCTTACCACAAACCAAGGGTTCAAGACTCATGCTATCCAAAGTTCTAACCGACTACCTTTACACCCAAATCCTAGACTCGAACCAAGACATTCAAAACCGTGCACACATCTACCAATTAGGAATAAAAGCATTCTAACCTACAAGTTCCAATTTTATTATGCTCGATCGAATCAAGAATAAATCCTAAAAAGCTAGAAAAACTTGCCTTGACTAAGATCGAAAAGGGAAAAGAAAGAAAAAAAATGAAAAAGAAAATAAGGAAAAGAAAAGGAAATAAAAAGAAAAATAAAATAAAGAAAATCAATGAAACTAATTAAGAAATATGCACAAAATCATAAAATATTCACAAAATCATGCAATCCATCACATGGAGATCATAGTAACAATCCATACAATAAAATCTCCCCCCAAGATTGAATTAGGCCATGTCCTCAAGGCCTAAAATGAAACTAGGAGGGGCACAGCTACCCATCCACCCAATGCCCCACATGGATAATGCCCGATCCCAAAGAATGCAAGTGAATGAGAAGGATATTACCGGTAATGACGTGGGAGCAAGTCCCGTAAAGAACCGTAATAACGAACGAACTCACCGATAAGAATAGCCGGACATGGAAAAGGTAGATGTAAAGACTTCCAGTTTAAGAAATCTTGAGGTACAAAAATTCAAAAATCAAGAAAAATTAGTATACATGGGCCAAATGGCCAAAACCCACGGGTTGCCTCACGAGAAGCGCTCTTTTTACGTCATTAGCTTGACGACTTTTACCTCTAGTAAGTACCCCGACAATGATCGCAATAGTTTGTCAAATACAATGGCAAACATATCCAAGAGTAACAAGTAGGCAAGAGTCAAATGAGAAGCACGCACAAAGTAAAATGCAACTCTATGCCCGTAGACACCTACTTTTGTGCCCATTCCCGCAAGGGAAAGGTTCGATGATGAAAGCATAAAAACTCCACTTGACAACGCATCTCCTATAAAATAAACGAATCTCGATTCCCCATTTCATTTCACCCGAAACCTGCTATTTATGGAAACCTGCTAAAAATAGTGGCTGACGTAAAAGGTAGCTTCTAAAAGTGGCAAATCATAAAAGATAGAAACCTGTCAGAATTAGGTGTTGCATTCCAACATAAATCCTAAATGAGATAGAAAACTGCGAGAATCCTATTCCTAATAGGAATCGGAAATAAGAGTTACGTATTAATTAAAATCCTAACGAGCCTAGAGTTCGTAACGGGCCCAGACGCATTCCGTCACAAAATTGATACGCGCTAAAAGACTCGAATTAATCTCAAACTTTACGGATTTTAGGAATCCGAATCTGACTAAACAAAACTGCCCAGACCCTATTTTCAACGCCTAGATTTCGGCGCCCAGGCTTGGGCGCTGAAAATACCTGGGTACGTCTCTTTTCCTAATTCTTTGTGGATTAGAACTCTGCAATTCTATCTTTCCACGAACTCTTCCCTATAAATAGGCCCCTAGTTTCGACGTGAAAGAACACACAACAACACATAATATATTCTGAGTATTGACTCTAAACCCCTTAGCCTAAGCCTCTCGCTGCGAAACTGTTCACGCGTTCTGTTGTAATCGATCCATAAATCGAACAGAACGTATCCTATCCCATAATTGAGATTCGTTAAATAAAAAGGAGAAATAGCAAAGTCAAAGTGGTTAGTTTTCTGAGAACCGTGACGCACCTCCCAAGGGTGCGTCGTGATGTTTCCCTTTTCGATGATTTAACTGCTTTCCTCGCCCTTTTTATGAACTGTTAAACTAACCTAATATGATTGTTCTATCACGCCTAACAAATATAATATTTTTGGGAAATCGGATTATCATGCTAGGTCCCTTAATGGTATTTAAATCAGATAATCACGATCAAATTAGTATTATATGTTGCATATTGCTAAAATCAACTCAGATCAGTTTAATAGTTAACGCATGTCCCTTCAATTATTTATGCTGAGCTAGTAAGGATATCCTGCCTCTGGAGTTATCGACGAGCGAATTACTCCTCTCGGTAGTTACAGTCCCCCGAACCCTCAATCTCTACCTTGCGGGTGTATATTGAGAGATCCCCACACCAGGGATCACAAGGGAACCTACGGCCGTCGTGGTCAAACATAATTGCACTCCCTTTATGTCACGATAACCGGGTTTTGTTAGTTTTTCTCATTGTCGTTAAAAACTGAATGGAGACTCCTATATTACTAGTCAATTGGGTGTATACTCACAGGAAATCCAATTACACTTGATTGAATAAAAAGAATCGTCACACCCACGAGGGACAAAGTCACGCATTAGCCTCGCGCTTTTTCGACCCCCTCACAGTGGCGACTCCACTGGGGATAGTGAAGGAAATACTCGTGCTTGTAGGTAATCAAAATAGCCGAAGGGTGAAACGATCCTACCACGCGCTTATTTCCCCATCAAGTTGGGACGACCTGAAAATCAACATATTAATGTGAACGGGCAGAACATCATAACGAATCTCGACTCCCTCGGGAGTTGGGACTAAGGATGCCTTTTTTCGCCAATAGGGGGGTGCATACGCCGCGCATGTTTCCCACTCGGTACTTGTGCAGGTAGTACACCTATCCCGAACCCAATCGCTCGCCCATTAGGTCCCTCTCGCCTGCATGCCCCCTTGGCTTGCACTTGCGGGTTGGCCTCTTGAGCGAAATTCGTCTGTTGAAGACACTACCTCGACCGGGGCATGTTTTGGATCTACGATAGAAGCGGTACCAAGCTAGGCGCAAATACTACCCATAGAAGCCTATCATAAACTACGTGGCATATTTAATTTTCAAATCCATGTTTGTAATGTAGTTATGTGTAGCGAAATATGTGATTGTGTGTGACAAACTATCCTAGAAAACCAATGACCTTAAAAATTGCCCAAACATTCATAGACTAATTTGCCAAAGAGTTATACCGAAACACGTGTTCCGCAAACCCGAATGATCGCCACAAAATAAGCGACGCTCGGGATGGCCTGTAACGAATCCCACAAACGCTGTTACGCGTAAAGGACGTTATTAGGAAAGCACGCAAATCGAAGTCGCATAATCAGAAAACAGAAAACGAGAACCAGCCAGGGACGCATTTTCAACGCCCCTGGCTGGGCGCCAAAATTTCTCACGCCCACTGCTGGGCGCTGAAGTTGCTGCTTGGCTTTCTGGTCAGGCGCAGCAGCCTCGGTGCCCAAGCAAAAAGAAAGTACGTAGCACAAAAAATGCTCATCAAAAGAATTTCTACGAGGGCGTAAGAAAAGCACTCGATTTCAAAAGGCGACTCGCGAAAAATTAATAACTCTTTATGTCGTCGTTAGGCCTCCTACGATGGCAATGCTCGGCACCAAAACCGAACATGCTAACAACTATGAATGTCACACGGGCAAGTGTTTCGAAAATCCAAAGAACGACCAAAATAAAAAAAAACCCCAAAAAGTGTACCGACAGAAGAAAGAGCGAAAAGAAAACACCAATTTAGAGAGTCGAAGTCTAGACTAAGTAATGCTTGAAACTTTGGGAATCTAAACTTTAGCTTATCTTATGCCTAGGACTGGTCCTGCCACTTGGTGCCGATCAGGGAATCAACGGCTAGTGCGTCTCGAAGATACATCACCAACATCAGGTTTAGTAACTCCAAGCTCCGTCCGTCGTCCCTCATTTCAAGGATCTCCGCTTCCCCAACCTCGATTCGCACCTCCAAACATGTCCATCGAAGATTTGCGAGACCAGATGGTCCAAATGACCCAACTCATGGGCCAACTGAAAATGGAAAACGAAGCCTTAGCGGCTGCGCAAGCCAAAAATGACCTCGAAAACGAGAAGAGGATCGAAAAAATGGTCCTACAGCAAACCATGGGGAGCAAATACTTCTCCCTCGAGCCTGAACCTTTTTCTGGCAAATTACCAGAAAAGTTCAGTTCATCTGACTTACCAAAGTTCAAGGCCACGGACAACCCCCGTGATCATCTACTGAGCTTTGTGAATACCATGAACTTGAAAGGCGTGGACAAGTCCATGTACCTACCTGCCTTTCCTTTATCCTTGGAACCTGTGCCGCTCAAATGGTACTATCACCAGGACCCTAAGCTCTTCCCCACTTGGGAAGACTTTGTCAATGTCTTCATCAAGCAATACTCGTCGAACATGGATTTCCAAGTCACCATGCGCGAGCTGGAAGTTCTCTTACAAAAGAAAAATGAGGGTTTCACAACCTACTTTGCTAGATGGAGGGACCAGGCGGCCTAGCTAATCAATAGGCCTCCCGAAACAGAATTGGTCCAAAAATTCATTGACAACTTGGACCCGGCTTACAGACAACACCTTAGGTACCTGGGACTCGACACTTTCAAAAGGGTTTATGATGTGGGAATAAAAATCGAGGACGACCTCGCAAAAACCATACAGAGCAAACCTGCATATAAGACCAACACCTATAATCGGGGTAACACACCCCAAGCCCAAGAAGTCCATGCTGTAGAAGAGGCTCCCGCCCGAAGATACCCTGTAAGATGGGTCCGAGACTGAAAGTTTGCCCCACTCGGGTCAACTTTGGTACAAGCCTTTGAAAGACTAACCAATCAAGGAAAGTTGAGACCTATAGGCCCCACCCGTGACCCTCCTGTCAAAAACAAATATTGGGTCGAAGGTACTTACTGCAAATTCCATCAAGGAAATGGGCATGACACTGAAAACTGCTGGAATCTAAAACATACGATCCAGGACATGATAGAGGATGAAGTAATACCTCTCCCTAACGTTGGCAAACCCAACAACAACAAGAGCCCACTCGGCTCTTGTCACATCTCTCTCGACCAACCAGAGAATTTCGACCCCACGGTGTATATTACACCTCAAGGTGCACCACTCGCTGTGGTACCTATGGATCGAATCGAGAGGGAAGTGTGCGGTGTGTGGAACGATGATGCTGAAGATATTTACCTATCTCAAGTCTCGGGCCAGGACCTCATCACTGAAACTTGGCCCGGGTATGCTCTCATTGACACCACCCCTCAGGAGCCCGAGGTCGACAACCTCACCCGATCCGGAAGGATATACCAACCGGATATTCACCCACCTCCTATGGACGACATCCCGGTTAGGCAAACTCCTGAGAACGGGCGGCACGCCACCGTCGCGGAAGTCATTGAAAATCCTCTCCTGAAACAACTGAAAAGAACCAAGGCTGAGATTACCATCTGGGATCTTATGTGTACTTCAAAGGAACATCGCGAAAAGCTTATTCGCTCACTTGACCTCATCTCAGTACCCACAGATATCACACCTGACTCATTGGTTAGCCATGTCACGAGAGGTGCCGGAGAAAAGGCCATAGTTTTCACTGATAAAGACTTACCCAAAGAGGGGGGTGCTCATAATAAAGCCCTTTACTTAGTGGTCGGATGCAAAGGACAAAACATCCCCTTAGCGCTCGTAGATAATGGTTCGGCGGTTAATGTCTGCCCATTGCGAACCGCCCATTGCTTGGGGCTAGGAAGCGATGACTTCCAAACCTCCTCACAAGGGGTACGAGCTTATGATAACTCCCGAAGGCCTGTGTTGGGAAAAATCAATCTTACCATACAAACTGGGCCTGTGGCACGCACCACGGAGTTTCAAATAATCGACATCAAGCCCACTTTCAACCTCCTCTTGGGGCGACCTTGGCTCCATGACTTAGGAGGTGTGGCTTCAACCTTGCACCAAATGGTTAAACTTAACCATAACGGGGTAATACTAGAAATTCGCGTCCCTCCTCTCGATGTCAGTTGTACTATGGTTGGAACGGCCGAAACTGCAGATGACCTTTATGGGTTTCAAATGGAAGAAGCAATCCAGTTCATCGAAGATTATGATCCAGCATTCCTAGACCCGCATGCATCCCGAGTCATCCCTAGAATGCTGTTGGCTCAAGGTTATTTCCCAGGAACCCCATTGGGCATAAGGAAGAAGGAATGCACATTCCATCCTTTTCCCGACAAATCTACTCCCTTTGGCTTAGGTTATGAACCAACGGAGGAAGATATTGCTGACCGCCTATCTAGGCTACGCCTTAACAAAGCCAAACAAACCACCCTCCTTTCCCCATATCAAAGGACCCTTAACGGGATGTTTGTTCGGGAAGGAGAAGAACACCCATGCTGTGATTTCCCTGAACCCTTCGTTCAGGATGGCTTGCTAAAACCCGGATTTGAAATTTTCCATGACTGCCACACCTTGGATGAGGCACCCCACCTCACCAAGACTAAAACAGCTGAAATATTAGACAACCAGGCTCTATGGACATTGTTTAACGAATCGAGGCCTATGGAGAACGAGACTGTGATGACTACCCTAGCTTTACAAGATGAAGGTTTCGATCCAACCCGGTTAATCTCTCCTGCATCAACACTAGAAGAGGTCGGGAACGGATGGGTGAAAACATATCAGTGGGTCAACGCAAAAGGAATGGAATTCAAGATGAGTACCGGTGAAGGACCAAAGTTTTATGAGACTAAACCCCAGGCTTGAGCCACATAGAGCACCATTAGTAAAAAGCGCCTAGTAGTTCTTTAGATTGATAGAAAAAATAATAGAGAATTTAGATGGTCCTAAGGCCCTTTAGAATATGGGTCAGTTTTATTTCAGTGTGTTTTCCTTACTTTCCAAATCAATAAAGGCGTAATATTTTTCCTAAAAATTTTATTCTAACACTAAATAAACACCAAATGTACTTGCAAAATAAAAAAAATATAATAAAGAAGCGGCCCACTATAGGCCCAACAAACAAAGCCCACTCGGTTTTGAAATAATGCCATATGGACCAGTTCCCGAAACCCACAAAATAAACCACACTATCCCATCCTCAAAACCTAAAAAGCCAACCAATGTCATCATAAGAGCCAATCCATGCAACCCAAAATCAAAAAGAAATCAAAAATTTAAAACAAATGCAAATGTTACCAAAAAAAATAAATTCATAAAACATAGAATCCACCAACAGCGGTTTCACATAGATTCCATCATACCCTCCGCAAAGATCTTCATAAGTTCCGCGCCCTAACTCCATTTTCAAAACTTTCTTGAGTCACCAATAGAAAAAATTAATCTGGACAAAAATGCGTTTCACGCTAACAGTAAAAAAAGCCTCCAAATAGCCTCAAAATTAACTTTAACTACGAAGCAAAATATCAAGGCACAAAAAACGAAATAGAAATAAACGCAAGAACATGTGAAGCAAAAACGTCAAAATTGACCGCCCAAGTTATTTTCAGCGCCCAGGGCTGGGCGCCGAAATTTCTGACGCCCCAGCCTGGGCGTTGAAACTCTCTGCCTGCCAAAAGTTTTCCTTTTTTCGAAAAGTGCTCGTCATTTTATCCGCACACAATGGAAAAATAACGAACACTTGGGGGGTACAGTACGTATCCAAATAGGTTTACCAACAAATTGGTCGAATTTTACGAAAATTGGTCGAATTTTACGCAACCTATGGAAAACGGCAGATGAAAATGGCAAATACTTCACTCATTTGACCGATTAAGTAATATGTTTCCACTTCAGGACATATCTACCGAAATCCGGCATACTAGAGCTTATTCTAAAGCTAAGAACTACGCGCGACCTGATTCTGACAAGATATGTAGGCAATCCTTACCAAGGATTCGGTCCAAATAATAATAAAAAAAAATTATATTCTTTGTGTAAAAAAGTGTTAGACATATAAACAAAATTGAATGTAAACTAAAAATACGCCTTTATTAAAATATAATAAGAAGGAAAACAAAGTGCTAGGAATAAAAACAAACACAACTTAAATAAATAGAGGGCACCTACACCCTAGCAAAGAACTACACTACTCTAGTTCTTCCGGATCATCAAATAAAGTCTTGAAGAGAGCATTGTTCGCAGGATCCACCCCCATAGTCTTCTGCGCTGCCCCAATATCAATCTCCATAAGAACTGGCTCCTGGACACTAACTTCCAAAGATGCCAAAGCTTTAGAAACATTCTCAGTTATAGCCCGCTCAGCCTCAAGGGCACAAACAGTGGTGGGAGAAGGATTACTATCATCAACTGGACTAGCCACTGTTTCTACAGGCGGCTGAGCCTTCCTAACCCATACATTGTTCTGGCGACGATCTCCGCGAGAGCTTGCATTTCTTTTAACGACAGCAGGCCCCTTCATGTTAGGCATCTTTTTAGGCCTGACACTGGAACGGGGAAGAACTTCCTTTCGCTTTCGATCAGGACGAGCTTTCACAGTCTTAAAACTATAGGTACGAGGTCTGGCAGAATCAGGACCCTCATACTTAACACGAATACGAGGTATCAAAAGCTCAGTCGGCTCCCCATTACGAGCCTTGGTCCTCACATCATTGTCATCGGAACTCATCCACAACTTATAGTTTTCAGAGAGACCCACAAACCCATTTGTAGCTACAGCCCAACGCGGGAGACCATCATAATACCTAGCCCACGCTAAGACCCGTGTTTGTGCAAAGGTCGCTACCTTAGGTGGTACCGTATCAGAAAAGGGGATAGTCTGCCTTAAACCATATTGACGCATGACTCGGTAAGGGAAAATATAAATGGGACAAGATAGCCCCAACAAAGAAATATAAACCGATACATCATACCCCCCTGTCATAGTAGTCAAACCCCACCATGGTATCACCCACTTAATAGAACAAATGCCATAAGTAAAAAAGGAGGTCCATTCGGCCTCATCCTGGCCTTGGTGCAAGTATTTTCGGTTACCCAAAGCTATAGGGCGATAATGTTTAGGATCGGCAGGAGCTTCCAAAAGTCTAAGCCGTTCCGCAAGCCAAATCTGCAAAAACAGGTACGATCGAATCAAAAGAATGAAAAGAAAGAAAAAAGGTTCCTGGGGCGCAGTTTCAACGCCCAGGACCAGGCGCCGAATATTCCAGCGCCCAGCCCTGGGCGCTGAAACTCAGCCCCTGGCAAAAAGAAATATATAAAAGTGGCGTATGTGTGCGCAGAAAAAAAAAAAGATTACCTGCAGTAATAGGGGGCTTCCCTTAAAAATTTCGGATTTGGCATCCTTCTTCAGCTCATCCGCACTCAGCAAAGTCTCAGCAACAACCAACGGCATAATAGAATAGCAACTTTCCATCTGGCTAATCAAGGGGATCAGCCTTATGTCACCGAACTCACCATTATTATTCGACAACAAATAATGATTCAACAAGCAAAATACAAGGGCTCGAATGTTCAATTTTTGTTCGGTCATATTCTTACTAGGCCTAAAATGATGTTTTACGAGTTTTGCCAAGTTAACCTTATCGTCTACAACAAATTCAGCAAACATGTTATCATCTAGCCCTAGGAAAGCCCTTATGGTTGTTTTACCCTCTTCAATAGTTCCAGGGGTAACAGGAGTAGCATTAGTAGGATAACCAAGGATCGCAGCAAATTCATCAGGCAAAGGACATATTTCATTGCCCCGAAAGGAAAAAACATGATGATCGGAGTCCCAAAAGTTTAGGGCAGCATGCAGAAAATTATAATCAATATTAATTTGTTGTAAGCCTAAAAGTGCCTCTAAGTGGTATTCTTTTAACAATGCTTTTTCTGTGGGAGTAAGGGCTCGTAGCCAACGCCTAACAGTCCGTTGGAGTGAGAAAGTAGGGATCGACATGGCAAAAGCAGCAAATAATTAGAGTACAGCAAAAAAGAGAGAAAGAATTTGAGAGTGGTGGAAAATAAGGACGTACCTAGCCCCTATATATAGCTGAACGCACCCAATAAACATCCTGATCCCATTCGGAAACGTGTTTAGAAATCCGAAAATCAAATATTACCAGGAAAGAATTTTCAGCGCCCACCTCTGGGCGCCGAAATTTTTAACGCCTGAGCTTGGGCGCTGAAAATGCAGCCCAAAGCCCATATTTCACAAAAACACGGAACAGGAAAGGACTTAAGACCGTGTTGCTAAAACATGAGGCCCTATTACAAGTAAGATCAAGCCCAAAGCACCTTTAGCTCCCAAATAAGCAAAAAATAATAATAACATTGAAACTTGGTCGAAACTTAGACTCATCTCAGAAAACGCTCATGTACACTTTTCAAAAAAAAAAAGCAAGTTAAATATCATGGTCATTCTTCGAAACACCAAAAATATGTGTCGTCAAGTCATTGGTTTTCCAAATAGAAAATGTCTGTCTGTCAAAGGGATAATCCGGGCCAAGCCAAAGCCGGATGTCGCCTGAAAGCTAAAGTCGCACTCCACGGCTTCACTAAAATAGCACACTACTATAGGAGGTCGCTCGCACATACGAGCGTGACCCCAAACATGATTACAAGACGCGAAAAACAACCGACGAGCCCCAACACTTGGGGGCTCGCGAAAAGTGGACTCCAACGAAGAGCGCGCAATCAAAATCACATTCCCAGACTGCGCCACGCACCATATCATGTTTGGATATATCAAAAGATATATTGTTAAATATACACAATGTGGAACCACTTATAGGACACATCTAATCAGGAAATATTACAGCCCACCAATAGGTTGTAATCACAAAAAGCCCTTCTACATAGGCAAAATAAGGAATTCAAAATGGGCCCGCCCACTCTCAGCAGGCGGGGTCTGCGTCATTAGCCGCGCAGGACCTTATTTTCAAAAAAAAAAAACAAAAAAAAACAAAATGAAATTTCAAAACAGATTCGTTCACTTCTATTGGACGGGGCGTCCACCCTCAGCGGACAGGTTCGCCATCTTCAGCCGGCGGGGTCTACGTCACCAACCGCGTAGGTCCTTATTTTCAAAAAAAACATCAAAACAGATTCGTCCACTTCTATCGGACGGGGGGTCCACCCTCAGCGGACAGGCTCGCCCACCTTCAGCGGGCGGGGTCTGCGTCACTAACAGCGCAGGTCCTTAATCGCTGCAGCGATAACTTTTATCGGTTTTCCCTTTTTCCGAAAATCAAAGGATCGGTTTTCCCTTTTTCCGAAAATCAAAGGATCGGTTTTCCCTTTTTCCGAAAATCAAAGGATCGGTTTTCCCTTTTTCCGAAAATCAAAGGATCGGTTTTCCCTTTTTCCGAAAATTAAAGGATTGGTTTTCCCTTTTTCCAAAAATTAAAGGATTGGTTTTTCGTTTTTCCAAAAAAGAACGATTGCTTGATTTTCCTTCGTTTTACGTCCTATAAAAACAAGGGGGTTTTCTCGTTTAGCTAGCCCTGAAAATGAGAATCTTGAAAAATGTTTTACCTCGTGATTGGGCTTGGCCAGACCCAATTACACTTTACAGCTTTAATTTCGAAAACATCTGTAGTTACTCCCATTGACAAAGTGAGGGAGTTTCTACGCATCTTTAGATCCTTCCAATGACAAAGTGAGGAAGTTTCTATACTATCAGTTGACAAATCCCAATGACACGTGAGGGATATGTCGACACTTCAAGTGATGACCCTTAAGTCAAATGTTATCACTCGGGGGCTCGTGAGACCCTCGCAAAACAGGTCACATACACCATGGCTTGTGTGACGCACTCCGTCTAATACTTTGACCATAGTCTTACTCCAAGACTCAGTCAAAGTGGGGGCTAACTGTAGACACCTACTATTGTCCCCATTCCCGCAAGGGAAAGGTTCGATGATGAAAGCATAAAAACTCCACTTGACAACGCATCTCCTATAAAATAAACGAATCTCGATTCCCCATTTCATTTCACCCAAAACCTACTATTTATGGAAACCTGCTAAAAATAGTGGCTGCCGTAAAAGGTAGCTTCTAAAAGTGGCAAATCATAAAAGATAGAAACCTGTCAGAATTAGGTGTTGCATTCCAACATAAATCCTAAATGAGATAGAAAACTGCGAGAATCCTATTCTTAATAGGATTCGGAAATAAGAGTTACGTATTAATTAAAATCCTAACGAGCCTAGAGTTCGTAACGGGCCCAGACGCATTCCGTCACAAAATTGATACGCGCTAAAAGACTCGAATTAATCTCAAACTCTACGGATTTTAGGAATCCGAATCTGACTAAACAAAACTGCCCAGACCCTATTTTCAACGCCTGGCTCTGGGCGCCGAAATCTTCGGCGCCCAGGCCTGGGCGCTGAAAATACTTGGGTACGTCTCTTTTCCTAATTCTTTGTGGATTAGAACTCTGCAATTCTATCTTTCCACGAACTCTTCCCTATAAATAGGCCCCTAGTTTCGACGTGAAAGAACACACAACAACACATAATATATTCTGAGTATTGACTCTAAACCCCTTAGCCTAAGCCTCTCGCTGCGAAACTGTTCACGCGTTCTGTCGCAATCGATCCATAAATCGAACAGAACGTATCCTGTCCCATAATTGAGATTCGTTAAATAAAAAGGAGAAATAGCAAAGTCAAAGTGGTTAGTTTTCTGAGAACCGTGATGCACCTCCCAAGGGTGCGTCGTGATGTGTCCCTTTTCGATGATTTAACTGCTTTCCTCGCCCATTTTATGAACTGTTAAACTAACCTAATATGATTGTTCTATCACGCCTAACAAATATAATATTTTTGGGAAATCGGATTATCATGCTAGGTCCCTTAATGTTATTTAAATCAGATAATCACGATCGAATTAGTATTATATGTTGCATATTGCTAAAATCAACTCAGATCAGTTTAATAGTTAACGCATGTCCCTTCAATTATTTATGCTGAGCTAGTAAGGATATCCTGCCTCTGGAGTTATCGACGAGCGAATTACTCCTCTCGGTAGTTACAGTCCCCCGAACCCTCAATCTCTACCTTGCGGGTGTATATTGAGAGATCCCCACACCAGGGATCACAAGGGAACCTACGGCCGTCGTGGTCAAACATAATTGCACTCCCTTTATGTCACGATAATCGGGTTTTGTCAGTGTTTCTCATTGTCGTTAAAAACTGAATGGCGACTCCTATATTACTAGTCAATTGGGTGTATACTCACAGGAAATCCAATTACACTTGATTGAATAAAAAGAATCGTCAGACCCACGAGGGACAAGGTCACGCATTAGCCTCGCGCTTTTTCGACCCCCTCACAATGCCTATGGGGGGTGGGGAGCCAAGAGTAAGAAAAATCAAAAGGAAAAGTAAGAAAATAAGAAGAAGAATCAAAAGGAGAAAGAGAAAAAGGATAAAGCGAAGACTCATGCTCCTCAACGAACTCTTTTTGGGTGGCAAGAGTACTTATCTCCTCGAGATTGGGCACATGGGGCACATGGGGATGAATGGAGGGGGGAGAATCCTCAAGTGGTGGGGCTCGGAGAAAGTAAGGAAGAGAGATGGGAAAGGAAGGATAAATCTCGAGTTTCTTGAGTCGGAAAGGGGTATGAGGAAAGGTAGTGGGAACAAAATATTCACAAAAAACTTCACACACATCACAAGAGCACGAGAAATTTCAACAAAAGAACCTTCTATCAAATTCACATCATCAACTTCATTAATATTCTCGGATTCATCAAAAACCACCAAATTAGGTGCTTCACACTCAATGACATCCTTAATAGAACTATCACATCCTGAATGAACCAAATCGTTCTCAAATTCCAATGGGCAATCATCAATGGGGTGAGAGTCACAAGTGCTCAAGGGAGGGGAGGTGGGAGAAAAAGGAACATCCTCAAAGTTCAACACCTCACCCTTTTCAACATCATTCCCTTCACTAATTCGATCTTCATCCTTAGCATAATATGAACTATAATTATCATCATCACCAATAACATTGTAACACATAAATTGACTATTGGTTCGGTCAATGTCATCGATTTGAGCTTTTGGAGATTTAGGACAAGATTTTGAAAATTCACAATGTAACGAGTTTTTAAAATCAACATGGAGGAAATGGTTGTCATCAAGCTCATGAGCATTAACATTAGAAACATGAGGAAAATCATTGATATTCATGCAAGGATGCAAAAAATCGTGAGAGTAAGCATGAGTATCGAAATAGTGAACTCTAGCAAACCACGAAAAGAAAGGCATGGCATCTCTCCAATGCATGTTTTGAAGCTCTCCATTACAATTGGATTGAAGAATCTCAAATGTTTCTCTATTCACACCATTATATATGACATTTCAAGTGTCCCAAGCCGTTAAACCATTAAGAGTTCCATGGGTGCGGCGATATTCAATCACCGCATTCACTCTATTATAATACATCCAAAATGGTTCATGAATACCTTGAGGAAATGAGAACACTCTTGACATTTTGTTGATTTTATTTGAAAATGAAAAGAAAATAAAATGACTAGACTAGTGAACTAGAATGAAAAATCAAACAATGATGTCATTCCCCTGCAATGGCGCCATTTTGATGTTCCAGTTTCCGGTCGTTGACGGATACCGCTCAATCAAACAAAATTTATAAACCACCTAATCTACCAACTATATTGACTATAGTGGCAAGCTAGGGATCGTCCCAAGATAATGGCAATGTTTGACTTTCCAATCTAATGTGTTCAAAAGCTAATTCGAATGGAAAAAAGTAAGTATGTATGTAAGAATCTATTGAAATCAAGAAAAGTATGGAATATGAACAAGTAAAGATATTCTAGGGACTTCGGGAATTGGCTATGGAACTTGAATTGGGAGTTCCTAAGATCCTCAATGCTCATGATATGCAATGACTAATTAATGAATGCAATGACTAATTTGTGGCTTCGACGAGCCATGCTCAACCAATCCTAATCTAGCTCTCGCTACAATCAAGACAAAAGGAGGAAATTATGAACGAAAAATCAAGCCAAAGTAATACAAGCAACTAATCATGCTCTCGCGCCAATTCGAAGCCTAACACTCCAATATTCTAGAAATTTAGGTTAGCTAATCCTAAAATAACTGGACATGTAATCAAACATCAATTAATCCATTTAATCACAAAATCAATCACAAAATTATCTCCAAAATCCCTAATTCTAATCCAAGGCTTCAACAACCCAAATCTCTAGACTATGAACTATTCAATAGGCATGATTATGAAACTAATTGAATTAATGAAACTAATTGAATTCACAAAAATCAGAAAATTCAAATATCCAAATTGGGGAAAAAATCAATAAAATTCAAATTATGAAACTAATTCTAAGATTCAACAATGAAATCAAAGCTTGAACGAAATTAATGACGCATTTAAAGAACGAAAGAACAAATTAAAAAGTAGAGTAAGAATTACACCTTGGATAGTTGAAATTGCACCAAAATTGAAGAACAAGAAAATTGAAGAACTAAGCTCAAATTAAAGAGAAAGAAATCTGAGGAAAATTCATTGGAGGAGTTGGGAGAGCTTGTGCAAGCCCAAGAGTATCGGTGGAATGGGGTTTCGTGATTTGGGTGTGTTTAATGACGCGCTGCTCGGGAAGCAAATTTGGAGGCTGATGACGAACGGGAACACGCTGCTCAGTCGAGTCCTGAAGGCAAAGTATTTCCCACATTCGTCAGTGTTGGAGGCTGCTCTTGGCCCTTGTTCGAGTTTCTCTTGGCGCAGCATTTGGAGTTCAAAATCTCTTGTCAAACACGTACTATTATGGAGAGTGGGGAACGGGATGTCTATCAAAGTGTGGGATGATCCCTGGTTGGCTGGGGATGCTAACCATTTCGTGTCTACTGAGCGTAAAGATGGGGTGGCTACCCTTGTTGCTGATCTCATTGACAGGGATAGGTGCTGCTGGGATTTAGCCAAGGTCGAGAGTACTTTCACGGAGCGTGATCGCAACCTGATTCTTGATATCCCTATCAGTGTAAGGCTGCCTGTTGACTCGTGGATGTGGGCATGGTCGAAAGACGGGGCTTATGAGGTGAAATCAGCCTACCACTTCGGGAAATCTTATGAGACATCCAATGTAGAAAGCTTTTGGGCGGCAGTGTGGAGTGTGGAGGTATCTCCCAAAGTGCGGCACTTCCTCTGGAGATGTGCCTCTAACTCGCTCCCCACAAGGTCTGTTTTGCGCTCAAGGCACTTGTTAGAGGATGCTGCTTGTCCTTGGTGCGGGCTGGAGGATGAGAGTATCTCGCATACCCTTTTCTACTGCACTATGGTTCGTCACCTATGGATGGGGTGCTGCTGTGAAGAAGCTGCTAATATTGGGGAGGAGTCGAGTTTTGGCGAGATTCTATTGTCATGGGTGAATAGCTCTGATCAGAAGTTGAGCCAACGGGCTTGTTTTCTGGCTTGGTCAATTTGGCATAGGAGGAATAAGTGGGTGTTTGAGCAGGTTAAGGAACCGGACAATGTATTCCTCAACAGGGTCTGGCGCTTAGTAGAGGACTTTGGTAATTACACTGAAAAAATATATGGCGGTACCACACCGAACAGCAATCCCAGTAGCTCGGTTTGGTCTCCACCACCCATGGGAGTGATTAAGGTGAACGTGGATGCGGCAGTCAGTGAGGAAGGATGGGTTGGGCTTGGTACCGTGGCCAGAAACGACAAAGGTGAGGTGATGTATGCAGCGGTGAGGCGGGTTCGAGCCAGGTGGAGTCCCTTGATCGCTGAGTGTAGGGCTGCTCTCTTCGGGCTCGAACAAGCACAGCAACACGGCTTGTCGGAAGTAATTCTGGAATCTGATTCAGCTTCTTTGGTTAACAAAATGAGTAAGAATTTGTTTATGTTTTCTCTAGTAGATAGTGTCCTAGAGGACATATCCTCTGTCAGTTGCAATTTTAATTCTCTAAGGTGGGCTCATGTCAAAAGAGATGGGAATAGCGTTGCCCATCATCTTGCAAAGGTTGTACCGTTTGGTGAAGAACAATGTTGGGAGAATCACTCGCCGAGCGAGGTCTCCTCCTATGTACTGATGGATTCACTTTCGTTTTAATATTATAGCCTAACCTTTCCCTCAAAAAAAAAGAGAAAGAAATCTGAAATTTATGTTTGAATTCACTAAGAAATTGAAAGTTTAAGCTAAGAATCCTAATTCTAACCTCTAATCTAAACTCTAGTCTCTAACCTCTCTCTAGAATCTGAAAACTAATTCTAATTATGAAATTCTACTTATCGAAACAATGCAGCGATTTCGCTTTTAAATGACACTTCAGCGTAGCCGTGCGACCGCACAAGGGTCTGTGCGTTCTCACTAAAACACGGGGAGTTCCTGCAAGCTTTTTGGCATTTGGTGCGGTCGAGAAAATCAGTGTGCTCGCACTACCAAGGCTGTGCGAACGCACAGCAAAACTGTGCGAACACACGGCCTGCAATGTTGCTGTTCTTTTGATGCTGCGTTGCTGCTCACTTCTGCTCGTGTTGGAGTGGTTGTTTGCTGCTGTTGCTGGTCTGAACAGTGGCTCATCTTTGCTGCAATGGTGCTGTTGTTGGGCTGCAATGAATTGCACACACACAAACCAAGCAAGGAAGAGTACACACACAGCCCATAGCTGATGTGTGCAATGTTGTTTGCTGCTTGTTCTTGCTTCTGCTTCTGCTTGGAGTTTGGCTCGTGTGTAGCTGCTGTAATGGACATTCCTAGCTGCTGTTACAATGGCTATGGAGCTGCTTTCGTGTGTATGGAGCTAGCTTGTGTGCTAACTGAACCGCACACACAAGGCAAGCAAAGTTGCTGCCATGCTCGTGCACAAGGTTGTTGTTTGTGCCTTGCTACTGCTGCTATTCGTGTGCAGTGGAGCTGCTGTTCGTGTGCCATTGTTATGGCTGCTGTTGGTCTGCACACACACAAGGCTCATGGGCAGAAACTATGCACTTCGTCGCTGCACATTGCAAAGAATCGTATAGCATTAGTAAATCGCAAAGCACGTTATTAAAAGTCGAAAGCATTTTATTGATTCGCATCGCATTTTTACAAATCGTAAAATCATATTAAACATCTTCAAGCATAATGACACATTATTCAACACGTCAATGCTCAAAACGACCCTTACCCAATGAGAATGCGCACCAAAGGCACGTTTATAGCAAAAACGACTAAAACATACGCAAGACAAGAAAATATTACGATTAATGCAAAAATGCGATAAACGAACTAAAAACGATAAAACTAAGCAAAAATAATAATAACAAGCTAATAAAATGAACTAAAATCATAAGCTAAGAGCGACATAAATGTCGCTCGTCAAGAATGATGTACTTTGTTTCCTTCACTAGGTTTTTATCCCACAGGGTTTTCATAGTAAGGTTTTAACGAGGAATAATCTTCAATAATGGACATCCAATGGGGAGTGTTATGAAATATTATGTGGATGCCCAGTATATCTCTAGTATCTTTCCAGAATATTCTAGATCTTAAGGTTTATTGTTCTCCGAGCAAACCCTATTCTATTGTATATATATACCCCATTGTTTATGAAATAATACACTATTGTTCTCTTCTAATTTCCTGTCTCTTTCTCTTTATTTCACAACAAATTAATATTTTTTTAAAAATACATATTAGTAAAAATTATACATCACAAATTTATATTTTGAAATACAGAGAAATTAACCATATAGCAACTACTCCCTCCGTCTATTTTTGTTTTTTTACGTTTGGTATTTTGCACGCGTTTTAACGATTAATTAATGTACATTGAGATTCCTCTACTTTTATTTAAACAAGGAGAATTACGTTTATTTATAATGTTTTCACTTTTATCAAAATTCTGATATTGGAAAAATGAGAAACATTTATTGTCCCAATAGAAAAGTGTGAGAGAATAAGACTCCGTTCTATTGGTCTTATTTTGACTGAACTTATCTGAACCTAACTGAACTTATTTTATCTGAAAAAAACTTATTTTGTCTGAAATAAACTTACTTGTGTGTGAAAATATCTGAAAAAAACTTATTTTTGTTGAACTTATATTATCTGAACTTATTTTGTCTGGAATAAGTCAAAATAAGTCGAACAGAACATAGCCTAAATGACCCAATGAATTTAATTGGTTAAAATAATCAATAGACACAAATTTGATATAATATTAAAGCATTATGTGATAATATAAAAGGAAATGTAAAGAACATTTTTGAAGACCCAAAAAGAAAAACGTAAAGAAAAAAAAAAGACAGAGGAAGTAAAATAAATAACTTTATCTTTACATATTACTACGTACTTCCTACGTATTTTTTGGGAGTACCAATAACTAATTTCAGCCATATTTTCGTAGGAGTCACAATTATATAATTTTTTTTACTTTTACACCCACTTCCCATTTGATTATTATTTTTTATTTTGCTAAGAGCCCACTTAAATCATAAAAAATTCTATTTTTGGTAACTTTTACACCCCACTTGTTTCTTTTTTATATTTCTTTATTGTCAACTACTCCACTTGCATCATTATTATACTAGTATTCTATGCATGCAATGCGTGCAGATATTTTTTTTAATCTGATTTGATATATACGCAAGTATGTTATAAGGTTCTATAAAATTTTAACAATTTTTATAAGTGTATTATCGATATCTTATGTGGAAACCTAAGACACCAGGAATGATACGTGTCAAAACCTGGTGCAATTTTTTCCCGCCAAAAACCACTTTCCCAAAAAAGTGTATCTGCTTTATTTTATTTTTATTCTCTACCAATTTTTAAAAACTATTTATGTATGGAAACAAAATTTAGTTTATAAATTATGGCAATAATAGATACGACTTAATAATAATTATTCTAAATTGGTAATATTTTAGTCAAATCGATGTATTAATAATGAAAATATATCACTCAATATTTTGGTCAAATTACCATATTACATTTTAAATATGCACATTAGATAAATATATTTAAACGAGTATGTTAAAAATTATATAACTATGCAGTCGTTTGGGAGATATCCAGTTAAATATTTTTTTGAAAAAAATGATCAAAATCCGTGCGTGCACGGGATCTAATCTAGTAATGAACTAAAATAGTACTTCAATGACTTTCTTCTCTAATTTGTTAATTAAAACATAGTCAAATATACACGCTACACATTCTTAAAAGTATGTTGTACACACCTAATTTGTATCTCCTCATTGGGATGATGACGATACCATTATCCTTATTAGGCGGTTGGAGCAACTCCGTGCGGAAATCCCAATTGCTAAGAACATTTTCAAAGTCCAAGAGCCAAAATCCAATCCCCGAGGTCGTTCCCATTCCGGATCTCGGTACAAAATATAATTTCCCGAAAATCAATTTCAAAATCCAAGTACAATCTCACCCAATGGACTATCCCATTGGTTTTACAAGGCCTTTTGCAGTCGAAATGACACTAAGCAATCCAAATTTGGGCGCCGACCCACAAAACCGAGCAAGCCGGGCCTCGTCCCGTAAAACCAAATTCAAAAACCCGAAACGACTTGTTTTTAGACACAAACTAAGCCTTAATCAACAAGAAAACACTACGTGCCAACTTCGTACAATTCGTACGAAGGTACACCATTACAAGCCAAAACAAGGACGGCATCTTTCGTCCTTGTTTGGCAGCTTCTGCGCCACGTCAGCAGGGCCTGATGCTGGCAGCTGCGCTGGACGCTGGCGTTTAGCAGCAGCTTCTCCTATTTAAACCCCTAATTCTGAGCATTATGGGGAGGCAAAATCAAAACACAACGTCGTAATACAAAAATTGCCACTCAAATCAAAATACAAAAATCCTCCAAAATCACATACAATTTCCAAGTACTAAGCAATTGGGAGCTCTAAAAGGAATTCTTGCCTAAACCTAACTAGGTAATTCCGAATCCCAACCCTAATCAATCATGTTTCTTTGATTTTCTCTTTCAAAAAAGATTAGTAAGTTGGCATTTTTAATCCTAAAAGTGTCACTTACAACAATCATACATTTCTTACAAAATCCAAACTTTATGTGATACAAAAATGCAAACTTTCAAGATTCAATGATGTTCAAAGTTGTTTGTAATCACTTCTTTGAACTAGAATCACCTTCAAAACATGGAGTAATCAAAGATGATGCCTTTCTAATGTTTAAAGGTTTAATCTTTGAGATTCAAGACTCCACTTTTCAAATTTCAAGTTCAAGTTTCAAGATCCAATAATGTTTAGGGTTGTTTGCAATCACTTCCCTAAACTAGGATCATTTTAAAATAAGAGCACATCAAATATCAAAACTTTTCAACATTAAAAGGTCTAATATTTGACATTCAAGACTCTTAAGTTCAATGTTTCAATTTCAAGTTCAATATTTCAAGTTCAAGTTCAATATTTCAAAGTTCAACATTTCAAGTTCAATATTTCAAGTCCAATATTTCAAGATTCAAACTTTTCAAGTTCAAGTTCTATGTTCAAAATCTAAGACACTTTAGGTCGAGTAACTTGACCTAAAGTAGAGATTTTTGCTTTGAATCCGTGACTGGCGCACTTATTTTTAAGGAGTCGCTTGGCGTTCGTATCTCATGTGCTAAGATTCAAGTTCAATATCGCACTTTCAATTATGCAAGTTCAATATCCACTTTCAATTATGCAAGTTCAATATCGCACTTTCAATTGCAAGTTCAATTCCGCACTTTCAATTATGCAATTTCAATTCCGCACTTTCAATTATGCAATTTCAATTCAGCAACTTTACTTGCCTAGTCCTTCTAGGCAATGTGGTTCTACCTCCTAGTCCATTTCTAGGTGGTCTTGTACTTTACTAATTTTGCACCCATTTTCCATTGTGATGTTGCTTTACTTGCTTATTGCTTTCATCACCTAACATGCTAAATACAACAAAATACAAGGTTACGCCACGCTTAACAAAGATAATTTCTTGGACAAACCGATCTTAGGTTCCCTTAAATTAACTTTAAAGAAAAGTGACCACAATACAAAGTAGAAATTCTATTTGTTCTAAATTCAAACCCACATAGTCTAAACTACGGTATTTTCGAAAATGTTGTGCCACGCATTTGAATCATTTTTAAAGCTAGCGGAATAAGCATCTCGTTCCCTTGCCCGGATCTCACCCATCCGTTTCTAAGGTTCAATACCTTATCCTAATAGAGTCACTTTTTGGTCTTTCCAAACGAGACCCTAAATAATGTTTGGTGGCGACTCCTTCAAAATACAAAGATACAAAGGTTCTAAAAACCGCCCCCGTAGGAAGGGAAAGCAACGTACAAAAAACCCCCCTACAATTCTGGTGACTCCACTGGGGAGTTCTTGATTTCAACTTCGAAAATACGAGCAGACTTTAAGCATCAAGCCAATGATCTGCTTAAGTTCTGGATGCCAGCACTGGCGCCAGGCGCAGGCCCCTGCGCCAAACGTCACTGCCTGCATCCAGCACAATGGCTCATAGTGGCTTACTGCCCACGTTTGCTCAAGTTTTCAAGTGGGAGTCAGTATGTCTTTGAATTTTGAAGGACGCTCCCAAACCTTGAGAACGAATGTCGAAAAACGAGCTTTTCAAATACAATATTCAAGTGCGATTTCAATTTTCAATTTCTAGGCATGTCATGCATTTTTCGAAAACCATATTTGTGCAAAACGAATTTCTACCTTGCCCAAACGGATGTGTTGTACATTCGGGCTAGCCCCGGGGGCAACGAAATGGTGACTCTCTATACGGTTCCCGACCAAAGTGTGTGACCATTTTCGCGCCTACCGAAACTTGGCATTTGCTTGACATTCCCGATGTCAAGTATGGAGGTCGTCTGCCGACACACACGTCCCTTAGGTGGATGTGCAAGTTGTCGCCGGATCCGCCTCTTAGTCGAGTACCTTTTGACACCCAAAGCCGACCACTTGCATCATACAAAACTTAGACCGACCTTAGGTTGAGTGTAACACCCTAATAATTCCTTGCTTTTATAAAACCATTTTCCAACTTAAAATAAAGGAATTACTAAAGCATTACCGCCACCGTGATAACGGTTAACGCTATTACCAGAATTACGCAGCGGAATTAAATGTCAACTAACTTTTAAAAACCATAATTAATAAAATATTGAGGCCTCCTACAATTTGGAACCATAATGGCCCAAAACCCAAAGTATAAGTAATTCAAATATTTCAAACATAATTAAAGTAAAGTTAAATAAAATAGTTTCAAGGAACGAAAACATGCAACTCTCTCAATCATCCCAAGTCACATGATTTCGATCGTACTTGATCTACCAACCTGCTATATTATTCTACTCCCCAACAATGCAAGTGCAAATGATGGATCATCATAGGGTCATTAAGGCAAAGGCCATGACCGGAAACACACAAAGCACGTAGTCAGCAAAAGCTGAGTACTTACAAGCATAGAGTAATGAAACTAAAGCATGCATCACTCACTAAATACTAATCGACATGCAAAAGCCATATAATAACAAATCAAACAATTATGAGATACAAGACTCGACTCTTGACTCGACTCTTGACTCACAATTTAATTAGAATAAGCTTCGAACGGGCCAAAAGAATAATCCACAAAGGGAAAAGGTGATGGGAGCCAACCAAACAACAAATATAATAATAATAAAATCGGGCCATACCGAGTGTCGGGCCATACCGACGGAATTCCTGCGCATAATATAAATGAAACAACGTCTTGTATCATTAGTAGGAGTACGAGCTTTCCGGCAAGACTCCCCCCATTGTTCATACTCAAGGTATATACGTTCCAAGAGTTTTGAAGCTTGTTCTGGTTGCACTTTACGTTTATTAATATTTTATTAAAGGCGAACTCAAGACTCGACAACATGCACACATACAATTAATAAACAACAACCAAAACAATCTTATTTTAATGCTTTAGGACTTGTGATCAACAAGGCAAGACACTTGTGAAATTACTACCATATTCCTCCTCACAAAAGTGAGATTCCACATCATGCACATTAACATGAGGGTTGTGCCCTTGCACGACAAATCCTAATTCATTTCATATATAATATTCCCAACTGAACCCTACATGTGCGGTGGCTTACGTGAGCTAACCCTTCACATGTGGTAAAATAAATAGTACGACGAGGTACAAATAAATGGCTCAAAGTATGCTAGACATCCCGTACAATAGCATACAAATAATTAATCCATCCTTTGCATGTGAATTGAACCATACATGCATAAATATTGAACAACATGATTGACAATGAAATCCATACTCATAATAATTTCAACATGCTTGTTCAACAGTTAATCCAACAAATCCAACATCACAAATCACATGCTCGTTCATCAAAATAGACATGATTCCACATAATGTAATTCACAACATCAACAATCATGTAATGCCATTGACAAAAAGGTGTGGTCGCCCTAGACTTGTACGTACCTTGATTACCTAAGCGTAGGGGTCACTTTGCAATAACGAGCACTCAACTAGAAATCACCTCCTATCATCAAAATAATGAAACTTAAATTATTTCCATGTTCATTAAATTTCCAGCAACTTTATAAAATTTAAAACTTCCTTTAGACTTTAGAATTCAATCGTTTTTCAATAATAAAGTCGTCTCAATTTGCAAAATCAATCCCTAGTACAAAAACATACTTTTTCCGCCTTTAAAATCAATAAAAATCGACACTTTAAACCTTTATTCAAATCTGAAAATATAATTGATTATCATAATTAAAATCATCACCTAATTATGCTAATCAATTGACTCATTAGGTCTAGGTTAAAACCCTAACTTGAAAATCCCAATAACACTAGTTTAATATCATAAAAATCCATGCTTTATTAAATAAACAAATCTGAAAATTCATTCTTTAATAGTTAAAACAAACCTAATGAATCACAACACACAAATCCTCAAAGCACGGTATTCATAACCGGTTCCCAGCATTTTAATTACTCAAAACAATATTAATATAATAATTTAAAATACGGAATTTAAATAGAATAGGTAAGGAAGAAGAGAATTATACCAATCCGGCCTATAGCACGAAACAATCACGAATTAGGGTGATTGGGCGAAAAGAGATTGGAAAACGAACACGAACAACAACACACACGCACACACATACACTTCGTGTGTGCGCACGCGCGGGCGAAGGAATAAAGGCAGCAGCGCTTGCGCGCGGGACAGGGCACACGGCACGCTGGGCGTGCGCGCGGGAGCAGGGCACACAGCACGCTGGGCGTGCGCGCGGGAGCAGGGGCGAGAGAAAAGGCGTGCGCGAGCACGCGAGCAACAACAAGGCACAGCAGCAGCGCAACAAGGCAGCGGGCGAGGGACGAGAGGGGCAGCGCGCGCTGGCGCGAGGGAGAGCGAGCGAGCGAGTGTGGGCGCTGGCGCGCGAGGGCGAGAGAGGGAGTGAGGGAGTGTTGGGAGCTGGGCGCGACAACACACAAGGGCACAAGGGCAGCGTGCGGGGCGTGAGGCCGAGCGCACGAGGGCACGAGGCAGCGTGCGAGGCGTGAGGCCGAGCGCACGAGGCACGAGCACGGATGCGTGCGTGCGGCCGAGAGAAGAGAGGGAGAGGAGTGAGGTGCAAGAAATCAAAAAGGGGCTTTATGAAATTTTAGGGGTTTATTTAATGATGGGGAGTCCTATTTATAGGCTCCCTAATCCCTTGATGGGCTAGGCTTAGGATATTTAAGTTGGGCTTAGGAATTAAATGAATTGGGCTAGCTTAGGACTTGAATTAAATACTTTTGATTGGGCTCGTTTAATAAAACGAATTGGACTTTTTATTTAAAACCCGAAGCTTTAAAAATCATTTGCAACTCATTTAATTTCCCGACTCAAGAATTAAATTCGTTTCGTAATTAATTAAAATAATAACTATTCTAATTAATTAAAATACATTAAATACATTTAAATATTATTTAAATGCTAATAAATCGTAAAATGCTTTATAAATATAATAAAATATATTTATAAATATTATAAAAATACGAGGTATTACATTGAGAACTTTGCATGTCGCACTCATATTAGTGTGACAACGTGCTACTTGTGCATTGTGTGGGCGCCTTTGCACGCGTGAATGGCTAACCTGAGTTCTAGCTTTGCCAAAACCCATTAGCCTCCAACTAGGAAACCAACCCCCTAGGAGCATCATTCAAGCCTCATGCATCTAAAATCGCCGATTTAAAGTCTTTTAGGAGTGCCACTCCATTTGATTCAAAAACCCTCAAACACGCCTTACGCACAAATGCCAAATTCAAATTCAAATTCATTCCACCGGCGTCATAATGCCGGATTTTTTAGTCCAAATTTCAAAGTTCAATCCAACGGCGTCATAATGCCGGATTTTCTAGTCCAAATTTCAAGTTTCAAATTTCAAAGTTCAATCCAACGGCGTCATAATGCCGGATTTTCTAGTCCAAATTTCAAGTTTCAAATTCAAAATTCAATCCAACAGCGTCATAATGCCGGATTTTCTAGTCCAAATTTCAAGTTTCAAATTTAAAGTTTAATCCAAAGGCGTCTAAATGCCGGATTTTCTAGTCAAAATCCCAAATTCAAAATTCAAGTCCAACGGCGTCATGCCGGATTTTCTAGTTCAAGCATTCAAATCTTCAAATTCCATCTTTCGAACCTCAAATTCAAGTTGCCAATTCCAATCTTAAACCTTAAATTCAAGTACCCAAACTCATGCCGGCGTAATGCCAACTTTTCAATTCAATCTTCAAGACCAAATTCCTAAGTTCAATCTTTCAAACTTCAAGTCCTATACTTAAAATTTCAAGTTCCAAATCCATGCCGGCATAATGCCGGCTTTTCCATTCCATATTTCAAACCTCAAGTTCGAAGTTCTAAATTCAATCTTCCAAATCTCAAGTCCCATATTCAAAACCTTCCAAATCCATGATGGCATAGTGCCGAATTTTCCTCATTCAATTTCAAATGCCAAATTCCATGACCAAACATTTCAAAATTCCAAGTCCACGGCGGCATGATGCCGGACTTTCAAAATTCCAAATCCAATGTCTCAAATCCATGGCGGCGTAATGCCGGGATTTTCAAAACTAAAAGCCTCATAATCTATACAAAAAAAATTCTTCTTTTCAATTTCAAAGTTCAAACTCCGAGTCAAATCCAAATTTCGAATGCATCTTCAAGCTACAAAAAATCCTTGTCTTCCATGACTCCCAAATACAAAATTCCAAATACTTCCAATGGCTTGAAAATCCCTTGAAATAGTACAAGTCCAATTGTCCAATGGGTTGAAAATCCCTTGAAATAGTACAAGTCCAATTGTCCAATGGGTTGAAAATCCCCTGAAATAGTACAAGTCCAATTGTCCAACGGGTTGAATATCCCCAAAAATAATACAAATTCAAATTCCACATTTTATCTACGGGTTGAAACTCCCCTAAAATATTCTAAAATCCAATGGGTTGAAATTCCCCTAAAATATTGACAGGTTGAAAATCCCTTGAAATAATACAAAATCAATTCCCTTTCAATTGGGTTGAAATTCCCCTAAAATACTTCGAAATCCAACGGGTTGAAATTCCCCAAAATATTCTGAGTCCTATCTTTGGGTTGAAATTCCCCTAAAATATTCCAAGATCCTATGGGTTGAAATTCCCCTAAAATATTGATGGGTTGAAAATCCCTTGAAATAATACAAGTCCAATTTCCAAATTCTCAATGGGTTGAAATCCCCCTAAAATAGTTTGAATTCAATATTCCAAGTTCTAGTACAAGAGGAAGCCTCCACAAAAGAATGAAGCTCCTCTC
Organism: Spinacia oleracea; assembly: GCF_020520425.1. Classification (NCBI taxonomy): domain Eukaryota; kingdom Viridiplantae; phylum Streptophyta; class Magnoliopsida; order Caryophyllales; family Amaranthaceae; genus Spinacia; species Spinacia oleracea. Next base: position 94,852,304 of record NC_079491.1, on the reverse strand, counting down.
AAATATTTCCGACGGGTTGCAAATCCCGAATACAAATACAAAATCCAAAATCCCGAATCTTCGGAGTGGCACTTAGAGTCAAGTCTAGGTCTCATTCATTGCATGCATATCATATCATGTGTCGGGAAGTCCAAATTCTAAAGTCATGTGGTGTATCCTAACTAGGAGTCCAAAGATCTTGTGGGTTCGCCGAAGAGGAGAAAGGTTGAAGAGAACTCCATCAGCCCTAGCTTCCTTTATAGCTAGTATCGAGCAAGCAGTCAACTCACCTTCTACAAATCAAGCTTCAAGTCCCTTTCAAGAAACAGTTCAAATGGCCACTGTCGATCAAATCACCAGCGCAGGGCCGTCGTAGCCAACCTCAATACCAACCTGGAGAATGTGAGCAACCGCTTGGGTGTTGTGGAGCAGGCCACACCCACCGATGACCTAACCAAAATATCTCTGCTCCAAATGGCAAAATGTTCAAGATTACTATGGGTGAAGGATCTTTGATGAGCGAGTCTGAATCAGAGGATGAGTCTGGATCTGAATCTAGTAATGAGTCTAAGAGTCTAGGGCAAGAGTCTTGCATCAATCAAGAGCCTCTAAAGGCCGAGCTTCAAGTCAAAATTGTCGATATAATGATTGCCAATTTCAATAACACTTCAATTTCCTCTTACTCTTCGAGTCCAAATTCAAAACACACTTTTAATCAAATCAACTTTGCTTCACAAGAAACTGACCTTGAAATCCTAAAAGCTATTGAAAATCATGAAAACAGGACGCCCATAATTGAGGAAACAGAAAAGGTTAACCTTTCTAACAGCAGTGATTCAAAACTAGTTCAGATTGACCTGACTCTATCTCAAGCAGAGCGGGATGATCTTATCAAGCTACTTTCAGAGTACATGCCAGGGGTTGATCCAAGCATCGGTCAGCATACATACAATTCCCCTCATTCCAGGTTCAAAACCCATCAAGCAGAAACTCCGTCGCATGAAACCGGACGTTTCCCTCAAAATTCAAGAAGAAGTCTCTAAGCAGCTAGAGGCCGGGTTTATTCGAGAAGCCAAGTATCCAAAATGGATTGCAAATGTCGTCCCAGTTCCAAAGATAGACGGCAAAGTACAAATGTGTGTGGACTACATAGATCTTAACAGGGCTAGCCCTAAAGACGGTTTTCCATTGCCTCACATCGACATCTTGGTCGACAACACCAGAAATCATGCCTTACTCTCTTTTATGCACGGGTATGCAGGCTACAATCAGATTCCCATGGCAGAGGAGGACATGGAGAAGACAACCTTCATCACTCGGTGGGGTACATATTGTTATACAGTTATGCCGTTCGGACTGAAGAACGCGGGGGCTACGTATCAAAGAACAGCCACAGCCATCATGAGCGATATGATTCACAGGGAAATTGAGGTATATGTTGGCGACATGATTGTCAAATCCAAAGAGCGACATGAGCATACCTCGATACTCCAAAAATTCTTCGACAGGCTCAGGCAGTACAATATGAGGCTCAATCCTCAAAAATGCGCATTCGGGGTAACGTCAGGCAAGTTACTCGGATATGTTTTCAGCTCTCGGGGCATCAAGGCTGATCCTTCGAAAATCAAAGCAATTCTAGAGATGAAGCCACCAACGAATGAAAAGGAAATTCGGGGGTTTCTCGGCAAACTGCAATATATGAGTAGGTTCATTTCGAAGCTCACTATGATCTGTGAACCGGGTTTTCGAAAGCTCCAAAAAAGTGAACCCAAAGTCTGGGATGAGGACTGTCAACATGCGTTCGACATTATCAAAAGTTACCTCTCCAACCCGCCAGTTCTAAAACCAGCCATGCCAGGGATTCCCCTCAGGCTCTACCTTACAACAACAGATTCAGCAGTAGGGCCCATGCTCGCCCAGGAGATTGAAGGCAAGGAGAATGTCGTATACTACAAAAGCAAAAAGTTAATCGAGTACGAGACCAGATACACTCAGCTCGAGAAACTCAGCATCGCCTTGGTTTGGGCCACAAAGAAACTACGGCATTACATGCTCTCCCATACAGTGCATGTAATCAGCAAAGCGGATCCTCTCAAGTACTTATTTGAAAAACCAGCTCTCAACGGACGGTTGTCCAGATGGTTGGTCATGCTAGCAGAATTCGATCTCAAATACATGCCTCAAAAGTCTATCAAGGGTTCAGCAGTCTCAGACTTCCTAGCCGACTGTCCCATTGAGGCAGAAGAGGAGGATTACGACTTACCCGACGAGAAAATCTTAATGACAAGTGATGACAGTTGGTCGATGCACTTCGACGGTGCTTCAAATCAGAGCGGATGTGGTGTTGGAGTAATTCTAGTAGCCCCGGGCAGCATCCACATTCCTATATCAGCAAAACTGCAATTCAACGTCACAAACAATGCGGCAGAATATGAAGCATGCATTATGGGCCTGGAAGCCGCCTTAGCATTGGGTGTCCGGAAAGTTCGAGTCTACGGGGATTCTTCCCTAATCATCAATCAAATTTCCGGTAAATGGAAAGTAAGGAGCGAGAGCTTGGCCCCATACCAGTCCTACCTTGAGAAGCTGTCTGAGCAAGTAGAAGAGCTTCGCTATACATACCTCCCCAGAGAAGAGAATCAATTTGCCGATGCACTGGCAAAGCTGGCTTCAATGATCAACATTCCAAATGGCAAGGCTATGCCACTTATAATTGAAACACGTCAAGAAGCAGCATATGTCCATGCTATTGACAACAACGAGCCAGACAGAGACGAGCCCTGGTTCACAGACATTCAAAGGTATCTACAACATTCTGAATATCCTCCACACTTTTCAAGCAAGAGCCAGAGGGCTTTACGACTACAATCAGCCAATTTCGTCATAGAAGGCGGCGTTCTATACAAGAGGACCCCTAACGGCCCCAATCTTCGATGTGTTGATAAGCACGAAGCTCAAAGAGTCATGGACACCGTACATGCCGGAGTCTGTGGCACCCACATGAATGGGAAGATGTTGGCCCTCAAGATCATCAGGGCCCGATACTACTGGACTACCCTAGAACGGGATTGCTACTTCTTTGTCAAGAAATGTCCTACCTGCCAAAAGTGTGCGAATCTAAAGCACATTCCCCCACCATTGATATATTCTCAGTCATCACCATGGCCATTCTCACCTTGGGGTATCGACGTCATCGGCAAAGTCACTCGAACAGGCACCTGGGGTCATGAGTTCATATTGGTTTCCATCGACTATTTCACCAAATGGGTCGAAGCCAGGTCATTCAAAGTGTTGGGTTCCAAGCAAGTGGCCCAGCTCATACAAGAAAACATCATATGCAGATACGGAGTTCCTCACGAGTTCATTAGCGACCAGGGAACCCATTTCTAAGGAGAGTGTGAAGATCTGTTCACCGAGTACAAGATCCAACATCATTGTTCTTCGCCTTATCGCCCGCAAACTAATTGGGCAGTCGAAGCAGCAAACAAGAATGTCAAAACCATCATCATGAAAATGACAACCAATTACAAAGACTGGCCCCAGAAGCTGCACTTCGCATTGTGGGGGTATCGAACTTCAATTCGCACTTCAACAGGTGCAACCCCATTCTCATTGGTCTATGCAATGGAGGCAGTACAACCTATCGAGCTGAAGATACCTTCTCTAAGGATAGTCCTCGAAAGAAAAATCACAGAAGCTGCATGGGTACAAGCAAGGTATGATGAGCTAATCATGCTTGATGAGCATCGGCTTCAAGCCGCTCATCAAGTACAAGTCTATCAGCGCCGAGTGGCCAGACATTTCAACAAGAGGGTCAGAACCCGAAACATCAAGGAAGGCGAGCTTGTCCTGAAAGCCCTTCGCAAAAGCGTCATGGACCCAAGGGGAAAATTCAAACCCAACTGGGCAGGACCATACATTGTCAAGAAAATCCTCTCCGGGGGAGCAGTCGAATTAACAGATGTCGATGGAACAGAATTCCGATCTCTGACAAACCTCGATCAACTCAAGAAGTTCTATGTATAAGTTCAATATTCAAATTCAAAATCCAATTCAAAAAGTCCTATAAGGGTTAGAACTACGTCCGGCCTGACTCCTTAACGGGACACGTAGGAAACCTCATTCCGAGGCCCGGCCATTTTAATATAAAAAATATTCAAATTTTCCTCAATTAAGGGAATCCTAAAAATCAAATACAAAACTCAATGGTTGTTGTCTTTGTTCCAAATGTGCGAATTCAAAGCAAAGCATGTTCAAGCGGAATTTAACACAATAAATATTAATTTGGCTCTAAGGCCTTCAGAGCTAATTCAAGAACAAGGTTGGAATCAAGTGAAGCAAAGTTCAAAGCCTTTTCACTTCCACTAAACACACTTCCTAAACACACTTCCTAAACACACTTCCTAAACACATTTTCTAAACACATTCTTAAACACAATTCCTTCTAATACAACTTCAAACACAATTAGCCTACAAAGATCTAGGGTCGGGCGACTATGCTCTTGAGTCTTGGCACCTTGAGTACTATCCCCTGGCTCTTCCTGCAATCAATCATCAATCTTCCCTTTGCCCAAGCGGCGAGAGAAGGAACTTGCTAGTCTTCCAAGACGGGAGGATGACGAACCTCCTTTAGACTCAGATCGGTCAATCACCGGATGGGCCACACTCCCATCACCTTCCTCATAATCAGTTGATGCAGGGCGTCTAGCCTTAAGACCTCGGACTCTAGCTGGTCCGGAGAGAGGAATGTCCCTCTGGCTTGGGCCGTTCATCCATACAACATAACCCGCAGGCATAGTAACTGGCTTAGGCGGGTATTGAACACTCAAGAATGGTTTGGCGACCCAGTACCGCCTCCAAACTTCAAGTCGATTTGCATTCAAAGCAACAGGTTTCGGGTTCTCTTCAGCACAGTCCGGGATTTCCTGTTTCAAGCCATATTGTCTCATCACTCTAGCAGGCGAGTAGAAGACCAACATTGTGAGGCTTGGCACCCTCAAAGCAGTAGAACTTGGGGCATGTCTCATAGCAGAAATTCCCCACCAAGGAACTACCCACCTTATACAAGATTCAACTCCAGAGAGTGCGCATCGCCATTCATCCAATGAAAGCCGGCCATACACCATGGGCCGCACAGTGAACCCCTTTCTATTATAGCTTTCCATGTTATCCGGTAGTGCCACCAGCATGAGCCTCTCCATAAGCCATACCTTGGGGAGTATACAAAAAAAAGCATTTCAAAATTCAACATTCAAAATACAAGTACAATTTTAATATACAAGAAAGCTCCAGATCCTTACTTGGAGTAATACCGGACTTCCCGACGGCAAAGAAGAGGGGTCCAACTTCAACATATCAAGGCCCAACAATGTTTCGCCAATCACGAGCGGTATTGGGTCCCGGCCACTAGCAAACTGCTCTAAAATCTCTATTAGGGAGGCATCACCATTGCCAAACCCCTGTTTTGAAAAGAGGAAGCGAGCAAAGATACAAAAACTCAAGGCCCTCAAGCGGAAAGCTTTGAGGACATCAAGCCCGGCAAAATAGGTGACAAGGAGGGACAAATCCACCCCTCTGCCATATACAACAACACTCAAAAGTGGGGGCTTCAAGCCCAAATATCTTTCAAAACCCAAGAAAAAGTGTTCTTCAACACTAGGCAAGCATGCCTCTGGCATAACGGGCCACCACAATATGGCACTAAACTCTTCAGGGAGGGGACACACCTCATTATTTCCAAAGCGGAAGATATGATGATTCGGATCCCAAGCCTCCAGAGCAACAAGAATGAAGTGCACATCAAGCTTTACAAACAGGAAGGAGGCGATCACCCCAAGATGCATGTCATCGAGCTCCCTTTTCTCCATCTTGCCTAACGAACCAAGCCAAGAGTTCAAGGCATTTTCAAAAGACATGGACATTTTCTTTCTTTTCGTGAGGAAGCGGTATACAAAGAAAAGCAGGGATGGATTTATGCAAAATATGGTCCGAAAAGCTCCCTATTTATACAAAAACCGGCCCTTATGACAGTAGACCGGCGCCAGGCGCCGAGACCTGCTCCAAGCGCAGGTGCCTGCAACAAAGGACGAGACCACTGTCCCTTTTATGATTCCAAGTTCGCACTCTTTAGTGCTTCGGACAGCAGAGTACAACCTCAATTATTCAAGATCCCAAAGCCGCAAACCGCGCAATTTCAAGCAGTCCGAGTCAGCGCCTCGGGCCGATTTCGAGTTAATCTGTTCAAAATTCAAACATTCTAGTCCTAGATCGGCGACCTAAGTCGAGTCTGCATATGCATCAGCAAAAGTTGAATATACTTTGACTTGCGCTTTTCCTAACCAAAAAATCTCAGTCAAAGTGGTGGCTTATAGTGGGTATGTACACCCGAAAAAAATGGGCAAATTTTTTCAATTTTGCATGCATACATATAGCTACAAATTTCAAAAACACACACAACGCATACAAAATTCAATTATCAACCATACAAAAACCAATATTCAGCCACACAAGATCCGAAAATTCCAAACCTTGCAAAATTCAAAGCCATACAAAGTTCAAATTTCAAATCCATACAAATACAGTCCATACAAAAATCCAACCAAGGCAAGCTGGAACTCGCTACCATGCAAGGTCAGTCCCAGTCATCACCAGCCGTAATGTCAACCACAGGCTCCTCGCCCCTGTTTCGGCTTCTGTAACGCTCCAGATCCCGATCCAGCTCTGTCCCAGGGGTACCAGGCTCCTGCTCCGAAATACGGAGAGTACTGGCAGAATGATAAGTTCCCTGCTGAGAGGAAGGATACTGATAAGGCTGCGGCATCGCCATGAACTGGCACGGTGCCCCAAACATCTAGGCTTGACGCATCCTCTCCATCTCCTGCCAGTAAGTCCAAGCATCTACACCCCAAGGCTGAGAGCCACTTCCTCCGAAGTAATAGCCGGGAGGAGGTACAAAAGGCCTCGAACTGCTCGCACCCCAAAAGAATGCCTGGTAGGATCAGCGTATACAAAGGGGACACCTCCCCTATCAGCATCAGAATGCCTCTGATAAGTACCAGCACCGAACCCCTGTCCCATATTCAAGCTCGGCTCTTCCTGCCTCAACGAAGTCTCCACCTGGGGCTCCCTGTCAACAGAACCTCTACGACCTCGACGGCGCTCCTATACAAAAGTACAAAATTCAAGAATCAGACATCCAAGTTCGAATTTCTAGAGTACAAAATTTCACTGTCAAAGAAAGCACCTCTCTGTCCCGGCCAGAAATCTTCTGGGTCAGCTTGGCACAATGCCTCTTCAAAGAATCAATCAGAAGCATCCAGCGACGCACTCTCACCCGAGGCGCCTGCATACAAAATTCAAGATCAATTTCCAGATACAAGATTAAAATCAGTTTCAAGAAAATACAACAGTATTTACAGCCGCATAATGCTCAGGTATAGCATCATACGACCACCGGTGCGGAGGAGAAGCTATAGGGACGGTCACCTCCACCTGCTCCCCATCCGAGTTCTCATAGCGGATGACCCTATCAGCATGGGGAATATCCTCAGGGTCGACCTCCTCCTCCTACAAACATTCATACAATGATTCAATTATACAAGAGTACAAGAATACAAGAATACAAGAGTACAAAAATACAAGATACAAGATACAAAATTCAAAAGCTCACCGGCAGTACGAAACGTACAAGTGGAGCGAGCCTCTTCAAAAGGTCCTCGTAACGACCCCTCCTATCTACAAAATGCTCCCAAGGGAGACAAACAGTATCACCCCTAGCACTCAAATAGAGCCGGGCGTGTTCTTCGTCTGGCGCTAACATGGACTCCGGTGGGTCCTTAGGGACAAGCCTACCCCCCGCACTGTCCTGAAGGGACACTCGCTCCCCCAAGTACCACATATGGCGATACACCCCCGGGAGCAAGACCCGCCGCCCTGACAAGAAGAGGGCACGAGTATCCGGAACAGGTATAGGCGCACCAGCAAAGGGACGCCAAACCACCTACAGAGCAGACAACTCATGGAACTAGGCAAGTACAAATACAAAAGGGCAAAACAGCACAAAGGTTTACCTCATCAACGGGTAAAACCCGCCAAGCTCTGCGGGAGGCCGCCAGAGGCACCCTCCTGCGCGTCGCTCCTATCCAAGAGGCAGCATACGGGTAAGCCGCATTCCTAGTACGAACCGACGCCAAAGTCGGGAAGTGCTCGTACATCCAAATCTTTCAAAAAGCAAACAAAGCATCAATCAAGTTCAAGATACAAACATACAAGTACAAAATACAAAGTACAAGGAGTCTCGAATACCTCCAGCACACTCCACAAGGAAGCAATACTTGGCTCGCTCTCCGGCGCAGTCCGGGAGGCCCACTTCATCTCATACAAAAGGTGGTTGTATGCCAGACCACCCCAGTTGAGGCTCGAAACATCCCTCAAATCCTGCAAAGCTGTTAGGAAGCCAATGTGCACTCGACTGTTCCTGCTCGGGGCCATCACTCTACTCACCAGAGCCAAGAGGAAAACCCGAACCCCCTGCTCCGCATAAATGTCCGCGCTGCGGATCGCAGCCATGATCACCATCACAGAAGCGTGGGTGTCATCATCTTCCAAGTCAACAACAGGGCCAAGCAAGCCCATTACACTATTATATTCGAGTGCCACGCCAACTCAGAATCAAAAGTCACGTTCCTCTCATAGAAGGGAAGACTCGTGATCATAGCAAACTCAAGAGGGGTGATAGTGATCTCCCCTCGTGCCATGTGAAAGGTGTTAGTGGTATCCCACTACCGCTCCAGCAAGGCCTGTAACCGGGGTTTGATCCCCGTTCTCCTCTGAGCATCTCCCATGGCACGCCAGAAATCGACCAGGCCCGTCTGCAACCAAATCTCCATGGCCTCCGCGTCAGCACAAACGGCTGGAAAGACTTTGTGAAGGTCCGACAAGGACCAAAAAGTGCACAACCGGATCTCCGTCAGCCTATAGATAAGACGATCAGTTCAAAACCTATACAAGTTCAAAAGACAAAGCACAGTACAAGACTTACCAAACCAGCGCGAGGCCGCTGAGAAAAATGAAACTCCGGTCGGAACACTAGAACGGAGGGACTCCAGCCAGTGCCAACGAAGGCGGGTACTCTTCCGGCACGTTTATTGCAGCTGCTTCATCATCTGAAGCATCCTACATGGTAGCTCGAACCACCGAACGTTCGGCAAGCTTTCTTCGAGTGTGACGAGGCATACTAAATCATGCAAAATACAAAATATCAAGATTCTAAACTGGGGGCTATCCTATGCTAGCCTGTACAAAAGTAAAAATTCAAAAATCCCCAGTGGCAGTACAGAATCAGCCGGGGACCTCTACACCAACGCCTAGGCTATCCATGCCGAAGCAGGAATACAAGTTCTACACCAACGCCTAGGCTACCCATGCCGAAGCAGGAATACAAGTTCTAAACCAACGCCTAGGCTATCCATGCCGAAGTAGGCATACAAGTTCTACACCAACGCCTGTAGGGGAATACAGTTAAACATAATAACATGTGTGGAAACAATCCCCAAATCCAGGAAGCATGTATAAAGCACAGATTAAGCATACTTACGTTTGAAGCGTGTTTTCCACAAATCTGTCAACGAACACGAACTTAGAACTCCACTTGTCGTTCCTCTACTTGGTTCACCGACACGATCAGATCCGTCTTGATTATCGTAGCTTAGACAATCGATTAAGATAGTTTTCTTTTGGGAAGAACTCACTTTGGAGGCACAGAGAGAATTAGGGTTCTCTGTGTCTGTAGGGTTTTGAGTATTGATGAATTGTGTTGTTGGAAAAGGGGTTAGAAGGTTATTAACATAAACTTACTAACCGGCCAAGCCACAAGGGCAAGACCGGCCAGCAAGCCCGCTCAAGCGTACACGAGCACACACAACGTGCTGGGCCGTGGGCCGCGCTAATGCTGCTGTGTCGTTGCCTTGGCCCGCGCTCACACACGCAGCTGCTCGGCCATGGGCCAGCGCTGCTGTGTCGTTGCCTTGCTTGCGTGCCGAGCTCCCATGGGCCTTGAGTGCTCCGCGCACTCGGCTCGTGGGCTACTCCTCGTAGTCGCGACTTAATATCGTTCCGGATATTATTTATCGTTTCGTATACGACGAATCACCGTCGTACGATACGATTTATTCGTTTCGCCTAGCTTACGAATATTCGCGATATGATATACGATTTCGACGCAAGGTCGTATCGTATAATACGTTTTCCAAAACTAATTCCCGAAAAGCTGTTAAATGAATTTCCAATTCATTTAATCCGGTGATCTGTTACGTGTCATTGGTGTGACCTTGTAGGTTCAGTCAACAGTAAGCTGTGAGCTTAATATTCATTAGAACTCACTGATCGGAAGCATTGCTCCAACTAGCTGTTCCGATCACTTGATCTCACTGAATTAATTGTTCGCAATTAATTTGAACCTTGGTATTAGACTTAATGCACCTTGGGTGAAGGACATATTTCCTTCAGTCTCCCACTTGTCATTCAGACAAGTGTGCATTCACTTTCCTTTGTCACTTAGTGTTACTTACTAAACATAAGGTAAGATCCAAGCCATCCATATTAGGTCCAGAAAATTTTCTCGGATTACAGAGTTCAACTTTTAAACTTTTGCAGAAGGTTAAGCCTTAACCATTCTGAGCACGGCCATGCATTTTACAGTGTCTAACTCTCCGAGAGGCCTTGTTACAAAACAACACCATATCCTATCAAAGATAGGAGGAAAATTCATTCTTGCAATCTATGAACACTCACTTTGATTCATAGTACGCCCAATAACTGCGTTTATAGCCTCCTTTTACGGTGCGACGTTTAGCTAGCATCAAAGCGAACTAATTCTCAAACGAGCACACATAATCGCTCATGTTCCGAGGAACGGTTTCTAATCACCATTAATGAGAACTACCTACGACATGACTTTAATCTCTTAAAGTGTTCTCATGGTCAATCGGATACAAGATCCAATAAGTATCTATGCAAAAGATTCTGACATCCAGTCACTCTAGTTCAAGAAACAGAACTAAGTAATCTACTTGCAATCTAATCTTCATTAGTCATTGGTCGTCCACCTTTCAATGACCTGGATTAGGGATCCTTTGTGACTTCAATATTCAAGTTCACTTATGGGTGTTTCTTTGTCGAAGAATCCATCTTGACATCCCATTTGAATGATTTGAATCACATGGAATTATCATTTAATACTAAACCAAAATTAAATGAATATGAAATAATAAATTTCACAAATATGAAATGGTTAAACCAATTGTTTTAAATATAGATCTAACAAATGTTCTAAAACAATACTTAGAAAATCAAAGCCATTCTCCAACATGCTTGATTCCCATGGTTGCTACATATGCATTGTGTTTCACTTGAGGCAACGGTTTAGTCAATGGATCCGCGACGTTGTCGTTAGTTCCAACCTTGCAAATCTCGATTTCTTTTCTTTCAACGATTTCTCGAAGTATATGAAATCGCCGCAGTACGTGCTTGGACTTCTGGTGGCTCCTAGGCTCCTTTGCCTGGGAAATGGCTCCGCTATTGTCGCAATACAAAGCCACTGGTCCTTTAATAGAGGGGACAACCCCAAGTTCTTCGATGAACTTCCGAATCCAAACAGCTTCCTTTGGTGCTTCTGAGGCAGCAATGTACTTGGCTTCAGTTGTAGAATTCGCAATAGTGCTTTGCTTAGCACTTTTCCAGCTTATTGCTCCGCCGTTGAGGCAGAACACAAACCCAGACTGTGATCTGAAATCATCTCTGTCGGTTTGAAAGCTTGCGTCCGTATAACCCTTAACAATCAACTCATCTGTACCACCATAAACCAGAAACTGATCCTTAGTCCTTTTCAGGTACTTCAGGATGTTCTTGGCAGCAGTCCAATGTGCCTCACCTGGTTCTGACTGGTACCTGCTCGTTGCACTGAGTGCGAACGAAACATCCGGCCTTGTACAAATCATAGCATACATGATGGATCCAATAGCAGAAGCGTATGGAATTCCACTCATCTTTCTACGCTCATCAGATGTTTTGGGACACTGATTCTTTCTTAGATATGTGTCATGTGACATGGGTAGATGGCCTCTCTTGGCTTCCATCATATTGAACCTAGCTAGCACTTTTGTCAATGTAAGTGCTTTGGCTTAGTCCAATCATCCTCTTAGATCTATCCCTATAGATCTTGATGCCCAATATGTATTGTGCCTCTCCTAAGTCCTTCATTGAGAAACACTTTCCAAGCCAAGTCTTTACAGACTCCAACATAGGAATGTCATTTCCAATAAGCAGTATGTCATCAACATACAAGACTAGGAATGTAATTTTACTCCCACTGACCTTCTTGTATACACAAGATTCGTCCTGATTATTGATGAAGCCAAACTTATTGACTGCTTCATCAAATCATTTATTCCAACTCCTTGATGCCTGCTTTAGTCCGTAGATGGACTTCTTAAGCTTGCATACCTTTTCTTGGTTCTTTTGATCGACAAAACCCTCCGGCTGCGTCATAAACACAGTCTCTTCAAGAACACCATTCAAGAAGGCAGTTTTGACATCCATTTGCCATATTTCATAGTCATGAAAAGCGGCAATCGCAAGGATTATCCGAATAGACTTAAGCATCGCGACTGGAGAAAAGGTTTCATCGTAGTCAACACCGTGAACTTGCCTGTAACCTTTTGCTACCAATCTAGCCTTGTATATGTATACAATTCCATCTTTGTCTTTCTTCAACTTGAAGACCCATTTGCATCCGATGGGTGTAAACCCATCCGGCAAATCAACCAAATCCCAGACTTGATTTTCAGACATGGAGTCTATTTCAGATTTCATGGCCTCTAACCATTTAGTGGAGCATGGGCTCATCATAGCTTGCTTGTAAGTCATATGTTCGTCACTATCCAATATGAGAACCTCTAAGTTTTCAGTCAAGAGGACGCCTGTCCATCTGTCTGGCTGAAAAATAGTTCTACTTGACTTACGAGGGGCAACAACGTTTTGACGAACTACTCCCACTGGCTCTTCTAAAGACCTTGGAGGTTCATCAACCTGAACTGCTTCTAAAGAGTTCTGAGTTCGTTGTTCGTCTCGAATCTCTTCGAGGTCTATTATTCTCCCACTTGTCAATTTGGAAATATGATTTCTTTCCAAAAAGACACCGTCACGAGCAACGAAAACCTTGTTGTCTGACTTGTTGTAGAAATAATACCCCTATGTTTCTTTTGGATACCCAACGAAGAAACATTTGTCAGATTTTGGTTCGAGCTTGTCCAAAATTAATCGCTTGACATATGCTTCGCAACCCCAAATCTCCAACAAAGACAACTTTGGAAGTTTCCCAGCCCATAATTCGTATGGAGTCTTTTCAACAGCTTTTGACGGAGCACGATTCAGGGTGAGTGCTGCAGTTTGCAACGCATTTCCCCAAAACTGTAAAGGAAGTTCGGCCTGACCCATCATTGACCTGACCCTATCGAGTAAGGTCCCGTTTCTCCGTTCCGACACTCCATTCCATTGAGGTGTCCCTGGAGCAGTCAATTCAGAAAGAATACCGCATTCTTTTAGATGGTCATCAAACTCGTGGCTAAGATATTCACCTCCTCGATCCGATCTTAGAGCTTTGTTTTCTTGCCATGTTGATTCTCTACTTCATTTTGAAATTCTCGGAATTTCTCAAACGATTCAGACTTGTGCTTCATTAAGTAAATATAGCCATATCTAATGAATTCGTCCGTAAACGTTATGAAATAGCTGAACTCACCTCTAGCTTTCGTACTCATAGGCCCACATACGTCCGTATGTATTAGCCCTAGTAGTTCCCTTGCTCTTTCTCCCACCTTTGAGAAAGGTTGCTTTGTCATTTTGCCAAGTAAACAAGATTCGCATTGATCAATCTTCTCTAAGTCGAATGATTCTGGAATTCCTTTCCGTTGAAGTAATTCCATGCGCTTTGTGTTTATATGGCCTAATCGACAATGCTACAAAAATGTGACATCCAAATCACCAGTTTTATCCTTTTTGGTATTTATGTTATAAATGTGTTTGCTCGTATCTAGCACATATAGATCGTTTTCTTGTTGTGCTGAACCATAAAACATTCCATTCAAAGAAAAAGAACAACTATTGTCTTTAAATTGAAAACTAAAACCTTTAGAATCCAAACTTGAAACGGAAATAATGTTTCTGGTGATACTAGGAACATAGTAACAGTTTCCTAGTTCCAGAACAAAACCACTAGGCAAAGAAATAAAATAAGATCCTACGGCTAATGTAGCAATCCGTGCTCCATTTCCCACTCGTAGATCCATCTCGCCTTTATCAAGCCTTCTACTTCTCCTTAGTCCCTGCAAATTGGAACATAAGTGTGAGCCATAACCAGTATCTAATACCCAAGAACTAGAATTAGCAAGATTACAATGTATAACATACATACCTGAAGGAGAAGCAACGTTTCCGTCCTTCTTCTCTTCCTTTAGTTTGGGGCAATCTCGCTTGTAATGACCAATCTCATTACAATTGAAGCATTGCGATGTAGATGGAGAACGATCCTTCTTCATCTTCTTCTTGGATGGCGCCACTTGCCTTCCTGAAGTAGATGGAGATGCACCCTTGTTTTGGATCTTCCCCGGAACCTTTTTCTTGTTTTTCTTACTCTTTACTTTTAGCGATGCTTGCTTATCACTTACAAAGTCCAATTCATACTGACGAAGCAAGTAAATTAGTTCACTAAGAGTGTTTTCCCTTTTCTTGGAAAAATAGAGTAGTTTGAATTTCTTATAACCAGGGTGAAGAGAATTCAAAAGTATTCCCGCAGCTGCAGAATCTGGGAATGGATCACAAAGTAACTCAAGCCGATTGAGAAGCCCAACCATTTTCTTTGTATGAGTTCTGATTGGCGTCCGCTCTGTCATTTCAAGATCAATGACCCTTTCCCTTGCCTTTTGTCTTTCGACGTCAAAGCAACAACCCAGTGGAGCATTAAGCTTTAGATCCTCAAATGAATTTACCAATTCAAAAACATTTTGGTCGACATGTTGACAACCATGTTGGAATCTACCACAACATATATCCTTAAGATGCCTTGCCCATGGCTCGTATGCAACGAACCTTGCACTCTAATCCTTGGGGATAGAGCCAAGAATAAGATCCATCACTAGCGACATGTGGTTCACCCACGCACAGTGCTTTTCTGGAGTCATATCCTTTGAGTAATAGCTGGGGATGGGATGGTCAACTACATATTCAATGTTGTTCCACCTAAGGACTTACCGAAGCTTCCTCTCCCAATCAAGAAAGTTTGATAGGTTCAATTTTACATCCAGAATTTCGGTTACTTTGAGTTGTGTCTTGATTGCGGCCATTTTGATTACTACAATCGAAAAGAATTTGCAATGAATAACCATTCATAAACTTTAATAACTTTGAAATAAAAGCTAGCATGCAATCATTAAAGCTATTAAACATTTCATTCATGCAAAACGCAAAACATGGTCCAAAAGAATGAAACGATTCCAAGACCCCGAAAGTCCTAAATCCTTAAGCAGCTTTGGCATGTCTTAAGTAGTTTAAGATTCTAGGTAAGCAAAACCTATTGCTAGTAATCTCCAATTACTCTTGGATAATAAATTAATACCATAATTTATCCCATTTCCACAACATAATGCCATTGTTGTTTGAGTTGAAACCACAATCAACGTGCTCCTCTGGGACGCCTTGCCACCTAAGTCTACTAAAATAGCACCTCGCTTTGGCGTAAACCTACTATCTTAGATCCCTAGATTTTTGTAAGTGTTTGATTTGGAAGGCAATTTTTAAACTCATTATTACTTTGGACCTAGTTGTTTCTATGTTGGTTCGATTATTTAGTGAACTTAATCTAATCGATTCATACGAAACAACTTATTCATGCAAAACATACATACATTCATACATTCAAGCATAATATATATATCAAAGTGCATAAATAAATGGTGATCTAGTATGGCCCAAAACATCTTGTCTTGAAGCATCCAATCTTCATCACCTCCTTGTTAGCTTGGGATCGTCTTGAATCTTCGTTCAAATGCTAACTTAAAGTTCGAAACTTAGAAATATTTGAAAACAATGAAATTACATCAAAATTTCCATGGACGCAAACCATATTTAAAACTTTAC
The DNA here is from genome assembly GCF_020520425.1 of Spinacia oleracea. Lineage (NCBI taxonomy): Eukaryota > Viridiplantae > Streptophyta > Magnoliopsida > Caryophyllales > Amaranthaceae > Spinacia > Spinacia oleracea. The sequence continues at coordinate 94,836,134 of NC_079491.1, read as the reverse complement.
ATTCAAAGATAGAACGGTTCGCAGACCGTATTTAACTATCCTAAATGGCAATACGAGTCACTTGGAGTACCTGCATTACATAAAATATATATATTCTATGCATTCAACCATTCGTATGCTAAAACGAATGGCCCATATAAATATGCAAGTATTTACGTGAATTAATTAAAATTCACGTTCACATAAACGCGTCCTAAAAGATTAATCAATTTCCAAATTATTAATCCTTAGACTTTATTCTAATTAAAATCGAATTTAATTAAAATAATGCGACCTACGAAAATAATTAAAATTAATTATTTCATTTTAATTTCATTTAGTGGCTCCCACTCAAACCAATAATTATTCCGGATAATTAATTATGAAATATTAAATTAAAACTCGCGGCTCGGCCCAAGTAAATAAAATATTAAAGGAAAAATTGATATTGACAGTTCCAACTATGGCCGTTTAACTTTTAAAGGTCCCAACTTTTGATTATTCTAGAGTGGTCTCAACTTTAAGGTGTGTTTTCCAAGAATGGTCCTTTGGTTTATTAAACTATTAATTAAGTTGAAGCATATCATACTGTTCCATTTACTTCATTTAATTAAAAAATATGATTATTGCACGAGAGATATGAGTGTTAATTAAGTTATTTAGCACTTAATTTTAACTAAGGGACCATTTTTGGAAAACACTTTCTATAGTTGGGACCACCCTGACATAATCAAAAGTTGGGACCTTTTAAAGTAAATCGGCCATAGTTGGGACCGATAATATCAATTTTTCCAATATTAAATTAAATATCCCGTTAGCCCAAATTAATGCAAATATGCGAAGCCCAACGAAATAAACATTTTTCAACGAAAAATTCCAAGTGCATGGTTGGGCTAGGCTTGCGCCCAGCCCATTGCCCCTTGTATGTGGCCTACGAGGCATACGAGCAATGCTCGCACACCCCGCAGCCGAGCATGCGTGCCCACAGCGCTAGCTGCCCCTGCACGCTCATCGTCGTGCCCATCGCAGCGCTGCACGTCGCAGGCCTTGTCCCTTGCTTTGTCGCAGCACTCGCAAGCCAAGGCACTGCCTTGCTTGCCCTTTCCTCGCCCAGCGCGCACGAGGCACGCAGCTCGCTTGCTGTTGCCCGTGTCGCTGCGGCTCGGCAGTCGAATAGTAGCCCGCATGGCTCGTCGAGCCACACGTCCACCACACATCGTGTTCGTGCCTTTGGTTCGTGCCTACGGACCAACTTAATTAAAAAAAAAAATCATGAACTTTGCATTAATGTTATTTTTCATAAAAAAAGTTACGATTTTTATTTTCGAAAAACAACGATTTTTAACGATTTAATAAACTTTAACGACAATCCAATTTCGTAAAATATTAAATCAAGGCTAACATTATTCAAATTTTTAAGAACGAACGAATCAACTTGAAAATTTTGAACTTTTAAATAATAAAATCTAAAACTTTAAATCGTTCATTAACATTTAAATTTCAGATTTTAATAATTATGTTTAAGTGCGATTAAAATTAACGAAACCATTCAAAATTCTAATCCTATAATTTTTAAAATTAGCCACTGACCCATGAAATTATATTCCCTTTCCCAATTAACCGAATTATTAGACCAAAATTATTTAAAAAATCAATTAGGGATCTAAATTCTACGAATTGGGGAAAAGCAAAATTAGGGTTTATACTTATCGGAAAAATCTGAAATTTTTACCATATATCAAGAATATAACCTTTTAATTGAATTACTTTCCAACACTTTTAATTTTTATTAAAAAATTAACAAAAATGCCCAAAAAACGACACTTCGAGGCCTGTTTTTGCGATTTCGTTCTCATGAGTTGATCTTAGAAAATTGTTTTCAATCAGAATAGGGTTTGAAAAATAGAAAAGCGAATCTTTTTGAAATCAGACCTTATTACGCAATTCATCCAAAAAATCATAATAAATCCGAAAAATTCACAAAAAATTCCAAATTTCGACAGATGCAAAAACAAATAAAACATGCTAAAATATGCTTTGAATACATAAGGCTTTGTACCACTGTAGGGGAATACAGTTAAACATAATAAGATGTGCGGAAACAATCCCCAAAGCCATGAAGCATGTATAAAGCACAGATTAAGCATACTTACGTTTGAAGCGTGTTTTCCACAAATCTGTCAACGAACACGAACTTAGAACTCCACTTGTCGTTCCTCTACTTGGTTCACCGACACGATCAGATCCTTCTTGATTATCGTAGATTAGACAATCGATCACGATAGTTTTCTTTTGGGAAAACTCACTTTGGAGGCACAGAGAGAATTAGGGTTCTCTGTGTCTCTAGGGTTTTGAGTATTGATGAATTGTGTTGTTGGAAAAGGGGTTAGAAGGTTATTAACATAACCTTACTAACCGGCCAAGCCACAAGGGCAAGACCGGCCAGCAAGCCCGCGCAAGCGTACACGAGCACACACAGCGTGCTGGGCCGTAGGCCGCGCTAATGCTGCTGTGTCGTTGCCTTGGCCCGCGCGCACACACGCAGCTGCTCGGCCATGGGCCAGCGCTGTTGTGTCGTTGACTTGCTTGCGTGCCGAGAGCACATGGGCCTTGAGTGCTCCGCGCACTCGGCTCGTGGGCTACTCCTCGTAGTCGCGACTTAATATCGTTCCGGATATTATTTATCGTTTCGTATATGACGAATCACCGTCGTACGATACGATTTTTTGTTTCGCCTAGCTTACGAATATTCGCGATACGATATACGATTCCGACGCAAGGTCGTATCGTATAATACGTTTTCCAAAACTAATTCCCGAATAGCTATTAAATGAATTTTCGATTCTTTTAATTCGGTGATCTGTTACGTGTCATTGGTGTGACCTTGTAGGTTCAGTCAAGAGTAAGCTGTGAGCTTAATATTCATTAGAACTCACTGATCGGAAGCATTGTTCCAGCTAGCTGTTCCGATCACTTGATCTCACTGAATTAATTGTTCGCAATTAATCTGGACCTTGGTATTAGACTTAATGCACCTTGGGTGAAGGACATATTTCCTTCAACGCTTAGGCTATCTATGCCGAAGCAGGTACAAAGTTTAAGAAAATTTTCAAAAATTCAAAAATTCAAATCTACAAGTTCCAACAGTTCAAGTTCAAGTGGCTATCAAACAATTTTCTACAAGATTCAAGAAGCCTAATATCATGCAATCATTATTTCAAAGTACAAAAAATCAAAGCTACATGAAATCCTAGAGATTATTTCATAAGCAAAACATGAAATACTTACATAGACAAGGCAAGAACAAGATCAAGGGGAGAGTGTTCGACCTTTGAGAGAGAAAAAGCAAAAGAATGAAAGCTTGAGCTCTTCAAATGGCACGGCAAGGGCGGCTTTTATAGCTCAACCCCGCGCCAAACGCCGAGCTCAGCGCCCCGCGCTGGCCTGCTGCATGCGCAGGAATCTTCAGCGCACGGTCCTCCGTGCTGATTGCACGCCCTTTGCTGCTACGGTTTTCTACACCAGGCATCAAACATCAAATCATGCTATCCTCCGAAAATACGGGTATATACCTATATCTCCAAACACAAACAGATGAGCATTTCAAGAATACAAAGTCCAAAAAATACAACAATTTAGGCGTTCGACTCCCAACGAACCCAAGCTCCAGGAAAGTCAGCCGAAATTTCAAAATCTTAAGGGCCAATAAAAAGCTCTTATCCCCAGTGAAGCACATCCCTAATGGATCAATTCTGGGTATTCAAAATTCAAAATTCAAGATTCAAGCGTTCGAAATTCAAAATTTTCGATGCCAAGCTCCATCCTAAACCAAAGGCGGAAGTGCAGTACAAGTACAAATCAGAGTCGTCATAACCGAACGGAGGTAGACTCTATCCTTTTTTCTAACACCAGTTTTGTGCAGGTACCGGCGTACAAAGAATGGTCTTGATTGCAGAACATCTTGACCGTTCTCCGTCCCGAGTCGAAAACTTTGACTTGCGCTTTCCTAACCGAACGCTCAGTCAAAGGGGGCTTCTGTAGACACCTAATTTGTGTCTCCCCGTTGAGATGATGACGATACCATTATCCTTATTAGGCAGTTGGAGCAACTCCGTGCAGAAATCCCAATCTCTAAGAACATTTCCAAAGTCTAAGAGCCAAAATCCAATCCCCGAGGCCGTTCTCATTCCGGAACTCGGTACAAAATACAATTTCCCAAAAATCAATTTCAAAATCCAAGTACAATCTCACCCAATGGACTATCCCATTGGTTTTAAAAGGCCTTTTCCCGTCGAAATGACACTAAGCAATCCAAATTCGGGTGCCGACCCACAAAACCGAGCAAGTCGGGCCTCGTCCCGTAAAACCAAATTCAAAAACCCGAAACGGCTTGTTTTTAGACGCAAACTAAGCCTTAATCATCAAGCAAACACTACGTTCCAACTTCTTACAATTCGTACAATTCGTACGAAGGTGCACCATTACAAGCCAAAACAAGGACGGCATCTTTCGTCCTTGTTTGGCAGCTTATGCGCCACATCAGCAGCGCCTGGCGCTGGACGCTGGCGTGAGCTGGCGTTTAGCAGCAGCTTCTCCTATTTAAACCCCTAATTCTGAGCATTATGGGGAGGCAAAATCAAAACACAACGTCGTAATACAAAAATTGCCACTCATATCAAAATACCAAAATCCTCCAAAATCACATACAATTTCCAAGTACTAAGCAATTGGGAGCTCTAAAAGGAATTCTTGCCTAAACCTAACTAGGTAATTCCGAATCCCAACCCTAATCAATCATGTTTCTTTGATTTTCTCTTTCAAAAATGATTAGTAAGTTGGCATTTTTAATCCTAAAAGTGTCACTTACAACAATCATACATTTCTTACAAAATCCAAACTTTATGTGATACAAAAATGCAAACTTTCAAGATTCAATGATGTTCAAAGTTGTTTGTAATCACTTCTTTGAACTAGAATCACCTTCAAAACATGGAGTAATCAAAGATGATGCCTTTCTAATGTTTAAAGGTTTAATCTTTGAGATTCAAGACTCCACTTTTCAAATTTCAAGTTCAAGTTTCAAGATCCAATAATGTTTAGGGTTGTTTGCAATCACTTCCCTAAACTAGGATCATTTCCAAATAAGAGAACATCAAAGATCAAACCTTTTCAACATTAAAAGGTCCAATCTTTGAGATTCAAGACTCTTAAGTTCAATGTTTCAATTTCAAGTTCAATATTTCAAGTTCAAGTTCAATATTTCAAAGTTCAACATTTCAAGTTCAATATTTCAAGTCCAATATTTCAAGATTCAAACTTTTCAAGTTCAAGTTCTATGTTCAAAATCAAAGACACTTTAAGTTGAGCAACTTGACCTAAAGTAAAGATTTTTCCTTTGAATCCGTGTCGGGCGCACTTATTTTTAAGGAGTCGCTTGGCGTTCGGATCTCATGTGCTAAGATTCAAGTTCAATATCGCACTTTCAATTATGCAAGTTCAATATCGCACTTTCAATTATGCAAGTTCAATATCGCACTTTCAATTATGCAAGTTCAATCACGCACTTTCAATTATGCAATTTCAATTCCGCACTTTCAATTATGCAATTTCAATTCCGCACTTTCAATTATGCAATTTCAATTCCGCAACTTTACTTGCCTAGTCCTTCTAGGCAATGTGGTTCTACCTCCTAGGCCATTTCTAGGTGGTCTTGTACTTTACTAATTTTGCACCCATTTTCCATCAGCTAACATGCTAAATACAACAAAATACAAGATTACGCCACGCTTAACAAACATAATTTCTTGGACAAACCGATCTTAGGTTCCCTTAAATTAACTTTAAAGCAAAGTGACCACTATAAAGTAGAAATTCTATTTGTTCTAAATTCAAACCCACGTAGTCTAAACTAGGGTATTTTCGAAAATGTTGTGCCACGCATTTGAATCATTTTTAAAGCTCGCGGAATAAGCATCTCATTCCCTTGCCCGGATCTCACCCATCCGTTTCTAAGATCCAATGTCTTATTCTAATAGAGTCACTTTTTGGTCTTTCCAAACAAGACCCTAAATAATGTTTGGTGGCGACTCCTTCAAAATACAAAGATACAAAGGTTCTAAAAACCGCCCCCGTAGGAAGGGAAAGCAACGTACAAAAACCCCCCCTACATATGTACATTTTCTAAAACATGTAAGAAATTTATTTAAAACTAAAGAAAAAAATATACATATTTTTATATATGTATAGCAATGAAATCTATTTAGGGATTAATGTAATAACAAATAAACTAAAATAAACGTAAAAAATTGTGTTTTTTACTTGTTCCTTTTTTTTGCTTTTTTTGTCGTAAAGTGTGTGTATAACCATATAAAATTAGGGTATGATTAAGAGTAAGACTAAGTTTAATTTTGTAATAAAAAAATGTAAGATTGAAGGGATGAATTCCAATTTTTTCAACTGTCTTAATAATTTCTTTCATGTTTTCTATAGGAATTAAATTAAATTGTTGTTGACTTTTGGTTGTCACGTGCATTGAAATTTTATTTTTTAAAATATGATATTAATTACTTCCTCCGTTCCGGAAATATCGCACCATGGTTGACTTTTACTCCTCTAAGCCTTACTTTGACTCTTAATATCTCACATCTTGTGCAAGCAAAAATTATAAAAAATTAACGTTTTTTTCATGAAATGCCCCTGAGGTTTCACGAAATTCACCAAATACCCCTGCGCGTTTCAAAATACATAGTATACCCCTATTTTCTCATATTGTTCATAATATACCCCTAGACTTAACGGACGTTAGTCCTCCGTTAGCTGCAATTTACCATTTTACCCTTATGTGTTGTTTGGTACGATTCTTTACTTAAATCCCCACTCAACAGCTCTACCCACCCAAACTTTCTCTCTCATCCCACCCAACCCACCCAAACACTCTCTCTCTCTCCTCCCACTGAACCAAAACCACTCCTCACCGTCGTCACCACCTTCCCCTGCTACTGTCGCTTCTTCCTAACTTTCCAAAGATGGGCCTTTGTTCTCTCATTTCACCCTACCCCTGCAACACCACCATTATCATCACCAACAAGGCAACAACAAAAAATGACGGAGTATCCAACAACTACACCAACAATTACAACCCTAATTTCAATTCCAGTCATCAAGAATCGCCTCAAAAATCTTCAATTGGTGTTACCATAGCTGCTGCTACACTCTCATTCAGCCTCTTATTATCTCCGCCTGTTTCGGCTGCTGCTAATTTGACGGCTTCTGATCAATCGTCCGATGAGTATTTCCGCGAAGATGAGGGATTATTGGGGGATGATATGGCATTATCGGTGCCCAAATTGTGGACGAATGAGGGTATTGTGAGGCGGCTCGTTCACCAGTTCTTCTTCAGTTTCATCTCTTCCTTTTAAATTGTGGATGAATTCTGGCACAATTGTCTCATATGTTGTACAGAATTCGAGGGAAGAGAAGGAGATGAACTCTGGTCCAACGAGTCCCACTAAAGATGGCAGTGAGGTGATTTCTTTGGTGGTATTTGTAACTTGGCTGAGATCTTTTCAGCTTTTGAATGATTTAGTTATAGGGTTTTTGAAATCAGGGGATGTTGATAGGGCATTGTAGGTTTTAGGTGTGGTTCAGGGAATGGGTTGAGTCCTAAAACTGCCATGCTGATTTCGGTTATTTCAGCTTTGGGAAATTCTGGGAGGGCCGAGGTTAAGTCGATGGCCAGGTTTGCGAGGTGGTGGTGGTTTGCCAAAGAGGCGTGGGTCAATTATTTTCCCTTGCTTAAGCTATCGGCTGCTTTTGAATCACCAGAACTACTGTAGTTGGACACCGAGACCTCAGCCACACTGCCCGTGTACTCCGAATCTCACCCATGAGAAGTTAAAGAGAGAGAATTTGTTTGGGAGGATAAATTGAGTGACTCTGGCGACCAAAGCGATTGATCCAAGAGGCCTTCATTTGGGGTAGTTGATAAGTAGTCCTCCTTCTATGCAATGTTTTTTCCTCACCCTTGTCATCGTTAGGAAACACTAGTTTAGCTTTTAGCTATTATCTGATTCTTGAAAAAAGCTTGGCTTCTCAGCTCTTGATCCTTAAGATTATTCACCTCCACTTTCGAAGTCCTTAGAGACAATTTGGCAGTCGAGGAAGCAAGCTGCAGTCTTCATGACAGCAGGCCTAGAAGTTCTTGGATTATCACCAACATTAGTCTTACTTATCTTGTTAACGAACCTAAAGAAGATTTTTGTAAAGCTTTTTAAGCAATGTCATGTATCTAAAGTGATCTTGGAAGAATACAATACTCAATTTCTTAATTTACAGGAGGCTTAACTTTGTAATATCCCTGTTTATTGATGGAATATAATCTATGTTTATTGCTGGAATTTTTTTACAAACTGCTCAACTTCATTGCGAAGAAAATTAGATATGTAAACTAGCCGTTATATTCAAATTTTGCAGTTTAAAAGCAGATTGGGTATTTGGTTCAAGCAAGTTTACAAATAAGTGTATATTATGCAAAAAGTTTATAAATATGTGCATTTGGTGAATTATAAACATGACTTAACGGAGGACTAACGGAAAGTCATAATAGGGGTATTTGGTGAACAGTATGAAAAAAATAGGGGTATACTATGTATTTTGAAACGCGCAGGGGTATTTGGTGAATTTCGTGAAACCTCAGGGGCTTTTCATGAAAAAACCGAAAAATTAATATTTTGAAAATATATATCAATACGAATCTAACATGACTCAACATGATTAAAATTTTCTTATGTACGGATCACAAAAAAGGGCCAAAGTCGTAGTGTGAATGGTGTAAAAAACAAATGGTGCGATATTTCCGGAACGGAGGAAGTATTAGTTTTTAGAACTATTATAATTAAATTAAATTAAATTAAAACTTATTAATGGTATTATAGTCTATTCCATAGGGGGACTCCAAAAGGTCACTAAAATGACCTCATAAACTCCCTTATATATATATATATATGCACGTGATGCATCCGATATTATTAAAAACTTAAAAATGTATTTTTACTTAATATTGATGTATGGGCGTAAGCAAAGATCTTGTACATACTACGTGCAACTATACTCTTATAGTCTTTTCTACATAATCATATCTTACCATTCTTATGGAAAATAAATGTCATAATTGATGTGACCTAAACTAAAAAGTGACAAGTGGCCTTCGTATGATAAAATGGACACTTGAGAAACGTCTTATTGAGGAAGTAAAATAAAAGTCCAAAAGGCAGGCCCAGAAAGACACCCTCGGCCCTAGAAAACACCCTCTAAAGGACACATGTCCCAATCTCAGAGGTCATCCAATCATGCAGCTAGGGTTTAGGGATCAATCCCCAAAAAATCCTGCCCCTATAAATAGTTTAGATCCCAAGGTAAAGGGGCATTCAATTCATTCCCACCTACCTTAAACTATCTTGGCTCTGCCTTCTCTCTACAAATTACTTCTCTCTCTAGCCAATACTTACTTAGGCATCGGAGGGAATATTCCTACGGGAATATTCTTGTTTTGCGGGTTGCAGGAAGATCGTGCCAGCGCATACTAGATACCTCTGAGGAATGCGTGACACGTCATCACCACAAAAGATCCCACAACATTTGGCACCGTCTGTGGGGAGGTATAGTATCATGGAAGAACTTCAACCTGAAGGCGAAGAGCACAATGGAAGATCAGGGAAACGACGACCCCGAGAAAGAAGTCAACATCATATAGAGGAAGCAAATCGAGTCGTCAATGCTGGAAACACACCACGCCGAGTGCAGGAGGCCAAGGTGATTGTTGAGGAGGAACCGAAAGTTGAGGCACCTCCCCCAGGCGGCCATCTTAGTCCCAGCATAAGGGACGCCGTGCTGGATGAAAATTTGGACCTACCAGTCTCGGTAGGATCGCTGCGCGAAATCCTAGCAGGGTTCCAACGACAAATGAATCAAACTTTCCAACAGCAAATGAGCACCACGTTGCAGGATGAAATATGAAGGAACATGCTGATATATAACACCTAAAGGGCGGCCCCACAAAGGCCTCTCAGCTTAGGCGTCAATCGGATAAGCAGAATGCCGCTCAGGTCTAATGTCTGGAGAGCAGGAGAAAGTTCCTGTCCACAAGCTAGCCGAGGAGCCAATCCTTCGGCAGAACGTCCAAAAACGGACCACGGCCATCGGGCCCTTCCACCTCGGCGGGAACAGGCAGCCCGGCAACTCTCCCGAGTGAATCCACCGGCCACCCTGCGCCCATCATTAAGACGACAAGAGCACTATGAAGCCGAGTCTGAATTATCTGACACTGGATCCACTCCTGTTATGGAAGATCCTCCATTCTATCCCTCCACTCGAAGACAAACTCAGATGACACCAAACAGAGTAAGCACGCGTCCTTGTGTGGTCTCAAGCCGCCGTGAACCCACCTAACATATCCAACAAGGATTGAATAGTTTGATGTTGAGGCATATGAGCACTCCCTTCTACGAGGCTATAATGAACGCCCCAAAAGAGCCTAAAGTCAAAACTCCTACCATTGAAGCTTATGACGGTACTACAGACCCAGACATGCACCTAGTTGCGTACCGCCACCACATGTATGTTCAAGGAACCAATGAAGCCACATGGTGCAAGTACTTTCCAACTACCCTCAAAGGAGTAGCGTCCAAATGGTTCGAACGACTGCCTCCAGGATCAATTGCCTCCTTCAACGAGTTACAGGCCCTGTTTTCCACCAGGTTTATGGCATACAAGGAAGAAAGGAAAACAAGTATGCACCTGGGCCGCATTCAACAAGGGAAAGACGAGTCTTTGCGAAGCTCTGTTAAACGTTTCAATCTGGAAGCAGGACAAATCCCAGATCTGCCGGATGGCGTCTCCTTCGACAATTTTGTCAGAGGCCTGAAGAAGGGATCATTCAAGTTTGACTTAGTTAAGAAGAGTGTGCGAACGATGGAAGAAGTCCTGGACGAGGTCGAGTCCTTTATTCATGCCACGGAAATATGCAGTGTGTCCAAAGATGGGAAGGCTGGAGAGGCGACAGACTCATCCGGGAAGAAAGAAAAGACTGACAGGAAGGTCTCACGAGTTAATGGCACTTGGGCTCTCTCGAAAGAGCATGATACCAATTCTCCTGGGCAAAAGAGAGGGCGGCTGCAGGAGAGAGAATATTTTGAATATAATACAGACCTTCTCACCATCCTAGTGGACGTGGGGACCAGGTTCGACCTTGAACGACCCTTCCCAATGAAGTCTCCTGCTGAGAATCGAGATCCTAAGCTGTATTGCCAGTTCCACGAAGATATAGGTCATGATACCAAAGATTGTAGAAGTCTGAAGAAGGCCCTGGATGGCCTACCTTCCAAGGGGCACCTGAAGAACTACCTCCAAAGAAGAAATCACGGCACGGGAAAAAGCCAATATAAGAAAAACAAGTCACCTGTCTCAGCTACAGAAGGAAATCACAGCGAAGGGGGATTCGTAGCCGTCATATCAGGAGGGCCAGCTGCTGGAGGACCCACCATGAGGGGACAGAAAGATTATGCCCGCCGGCTAGGTCAAGTGATGTTATCAGAAAAGTCACCAATGGATCCATTCCCCCGGGTAGAAATATGTGAATCAGATGGAGGACGCGTAGCCACCCCGCATGACGACCCTCTCGTTGTCGAGATCAAGATCTCCAACATGAGGGTAAAACGCATATTGATAGATACAGGAAGTTCATCTGATATAATGAGCATGGAGTGTCTAAGCCGTCTAGCACATGACCCTAAGACAATTGAAAGCATCCACTACCCTATCATTGGCTTTGGAGGAAGAATCATACACCCTGTGGGCGTCATTACCTTGCCAGTACGAATAGGAGGATGTAATGATGGAAGAAAGATGGGTGTGGACTTCCTAATCGTCAAGGACTTGACTGCATACAATGTCATCTTGGGATGTCCCACGGTGAACAAGATCAAAGAAGTGGTCGTCACCCATCTCATGCTCCTGAAGAATGTATGTGACGACGGAGCGATAGGAACTATACATGGAGATCAACAGCAAGCACGGGACTGCTACCTCACCACTCTTAACCCGTCAGCATGGAGGAAGGACCCGGCTGGAATCAAAGGCAAGAGAAAGTATTAAGAAGAGCCACCAGCAGCTAACGAGATTATCCCATTTAAGCTAGAAAAAAGTGGCTAGGACATAGGATTTCAATAGACTAGTCAGGGTATTTTATATAAGAGCCTTCAAAACGGCCTAAAGTCTATGTAAGAGCCAACAAAATGGCCTGTAGTATGCGCCTACAAAACGGCTAACCTGCTTTGCTACTTAGCTAAATATGAACTAATTCTATGATAATATTCTTGTTATCAAATTCTGACTCTCACTATCACTGCGGGGTAACAAGCGACACATAGCACAGGAACTCTAAAAACCAAGATATAAAAAACACACACAAGTTGACTCAATAAGACGGTCAATAAAAAACTGACAACTCCTCATCGACGGCGTCAGAAAAGACTAATCGGTTGACGGCCTGAGTGGCCTAGATTAGCGCTCCAAATTAGACTGATCACCTAAAACACTGGGGTAACTTTCCACAATTGGGCAAAGAAAATTTGTTCCTGAAAAAATCAGTACGAAACTGAGATGGAATAAAAAAAAAACATACGTGCACATAAGGCACAAAAATTCATACACACACACACGGCGCAAAAACCCAAATAAAAGAATGCCAAAAGGCATCAATGTTAATACAAGCGCCTACGGCGCCACAGAAGCCAACAGTAAATAAAAAACTTAGGGCAAGGGGCGTCGAGCTACCATCCTGGACGTCCTGATCCGCTGGAGAGTTCACCTCCTCTTCCTCCACGTCCTCATCCTCCCCATCACTAACAAACTCAGGAGGATCGAGCCCGAGGCGCTGAGCGGCCAAGACGACCATCTGGTACGAAATCCGATGTCTAAACCAGGAAAAGTCTTTCCCGTCCATCGCCTGATCCCAGGCTCGCCGAGCACCCTGCAGAATAGCCTCCTCCCCAAGCTTGAAGGAACAGGCGGCCTCTCTCCGAATAGCTTCAACCTCAGCCTGGGTGGCCTTGAGCTTCTTCTCTAAGGCGTCCACCTTGGTAGAGAAGTTTGTAACCCGCTCCGAGACGACAGTATACCCAGTCCTGAGAGCAGTCAGCTTCTCCTCATGCTCCTTCAGCTTTTCTTTGTAATCCAGGGCATCTTCCCCAGCCTTCTTGAGAGCAGCAGTCTCAGACCTGATGGCCACATCCATGTCCTCATCCATTTTCGCCTTCTTCTTGGCGTACTTTTCATGATTCTTGATTTGGTCCTTGTGGTTCAACATCTCTTGGTGCATGTTGAAACGGTATTGTCTGCCCTCGGCAAATCGGATGAAAAGCTGTAAAAAATCAGAACAAACTTAAGTCACCTCAAAACAGTAGGAGAGGAGTAAAAAGTTAAAAAGAGGATTAATAGTGAACTCACGTCCAGCACGAGGGACTGCATGGCCCCAAAAAACCCTTCGTAAATTATAGGAAGAGATTTCACATACTCCCTGGGGATAGCCGCGTAGACGGTAGAAAGGATATTGTCCTTCTCCTCCGAGCAAAAACCACCAGATGGGGGAATCTGAGCCACCTTGGCCCGCTTCATCCTCTCGAAGTCACCGCCTGGGCCAACATATAACCACCAATTAGTAACAAACTACAAAGTTAGCAAGTCGTCCCAATCATTACGAAGCTTACCAGCTCGCGAAGAAGGTGGGGGCATCGACGCGTCCCCAGCGGGAGAAGGGTCCCTTGACTCCCTGCTCACCTTCTCCCTAGACAATGGGTCAGCAACACGGTCAGCAGCACGGCCAGCATCCGCAGCCGCCTCGGTAAAGGCCTCCTTGGCCACAGAACAACCTTCATCTACCACATGGGGAGACGCCTCCTTAGATACAGTAGCCTCGGAAAGGTCCTCCACTCGTGGGGCAGAGACCCCACACCCCCAACCGGTGTAGCCGACGGCTCCGGCCCAAGTTGTTAGGTTATGATACATATGACAATTCATAAATCATGCGGAAAAACCATAAAGCCAGGAAAGCATATTATTTACACATAATCATTTAGCATAGAATAGATGTATACATGCCGTAGCGTGCCTTCCCTAGCTGCGCCCGAACCGAACAAGAACAAGTCTTTAGGACTCCAAATGTCGTCCCTCCGTAGATAGTCCACAGTACGTCCGGATCTGCCTCAAGTTAGACCAACTAGAATCGCCCTTAAGGTTACTAGGAATTTCGGCTATGTGTTTGCAAGTGTATGGCTGATTTTTATTTCAAAAACTTACCCTTTGAATACTTCAATCGTACCCGCAAATAATGACCCTAGGCCCTTATTTATAGAGGTATGGAAAAGGAACTGGAATCCTATTAGGATACTAATTAGTTAAACTAGAATCCTAGTAGGACTCTAACTAATTAATTTTATCCTTTTAGGATTAGGAATTTAATCATCAAACAAATCCTATACAATTTAGGTTTCGTATGTGAACACAAACTCTACACGAGCATGACCAACGAACGTGCAGGCCATGCCCGCGCACAGCCCACACGGCCGCTCAGCCCACGCGAGCAGCAGCACAGCTCGCAGCCCATTGCTGCGCGCGCTGCGCCCGCTACCATGGTCTGCTGGGCCTGGCCTTGCGCTGGGCCTGGCGTGGCCTTGGCTGTTCGTGTGGCGCGCTTGGCTTGCTGGGCGATGGCCTGGCTTCGTGCTGGGCCCTCGTCCGGCAGGCCTCGTCCGATGCTTATTCATACGATACGCTTCCGATTAAATTCCCGGTTCCGGAATTCATTTCCGATACGAACAATATTTAATATTTCCGATTCCGGAATTAATTTCCGTTTCGAACAAATATTTAATATTTCCGTTTCCGGAATTATTTTCCGATTCCGATAATATTTCCGATTCTGACAATATTTCCGTTTCCGGCAATATTTCCGAATTCGGCAATATTTCCATTTCCGATAATATTTTCCTATACGTACCATGTTTCCGTTTCCGGCAACATCTACGACTTGGATAATATTTATATTTCCGATACGATCCATATTTCCGATTCCGGCAATATCATCGTTTCTGGAGTATTCATTTCTTCCTTGTGACGATCTCAGCTCCCACTGAAACCAAGATCCGTCGATTCCGAATATCCATAGATAGAGTATTTAATGCCTTTAAATACTTGATCCGTTTACGTACTATTTGTGTGACCCTATGGGTTCAGTCAAGAGTAAGCTGTGGATTAATATCATTAATTCCACTTGAACTGAAGCGGCCTCTAGCTAGGCATTCAGCTCACTTGATCTCACTGAATTATTAACTTGTTAATTAATACTGAACCGCATTTATTAGACTTAACATAGAATGCATACTTGGACCAAGGGCATTATTTCCTTCAGTCTCCCACTTGTCCTTAGGGACAAGTGTGCATTTCCTAATTCCTTTGTCGCTCGATGCTTGCTCTTGAACATAAGGTAAGAGTTGTCATCCTTATTATGTCCAGAGGTGTTTCTCGGTTTTAGAGTTCAACTGATCAAATAAACAGATAATCATAGCCTATGATTCATCCGAGCACGGCCATGCATTTCACAGTTTCTAGCTCTCCGAGTGGCCTTGTACAACTTTTAAGCATCTCATCCCGATTTATGGGAGGACAATCCCAATCTTGCGATCTTGAGATTAGACTTCGTTTGATAGGTGATTACCTGAGCGTTGCCTTTATAGCCTCCTTTTACGGTGCGACGGTTGGTCAACGTCAAAGCAACCAGTTCTCAAACAAGTAATCTCAAATCACTCAGGTATTGAGGATTTAGTGTCTAATAATTTTTAATGAAATTTACTTATGACAGATTTTCATCTCTTACAGTAAAGTTTCATAGGTCTGTCCGATACTAGTCTTCCCAAAGTAAGTATCTATGCAAATGATTATTACATTGCCATGTCCACATAGTTCAAGAAACAGAACTACTAGTCATCTTGCATTCTAGTCGTCTAATGTTTTCTATGCGTCCAATTTTATAGAAAACTCCGACTAGGGACCATTTTCAACCTTTGACATTCAAGTTCACTTGATAGACATTTCTTAGTCACAGGACTAGTCCTGACAGTCTATCTTCAATATATATCGTCAAATTTGAAGGGACTCATCATTTAATACTAAACCAAGATTATGGAATATGAAAATACATTTCATATATGATAAATGTTCAACCCTAATGTTCTACAGCCATGGGCCTCAAACCCATCCTTAAAACAGTTCATGGAATTCAAAGCTATGCTTGATTTCCAGTGCCACAATGTGAGTGTTGTTTCTCACTTGTTGCATAGGTTTAGTTATCATGCTTTGCCAATCTTAATATCTTTTCATCGAATGTTCTTCGAGATATGATGATAAGATCTTTTGAGTGTGTTTATTTTGTGATCTATTCCTTCTAGCTACAAGAGTAGTTCTACGCATTTTGCAATGAAGAACCATCAAGTCAGAAGACATATGATCTACCCAAGTTTAGTGAAGAACTCTTTGACATAAACAAACAACCATGTTTTATTGCTTCTTAGGCAATAAGTACTTTTACTTCAACTGTTTAGGTTGCTAGTGATGCTTTGTTTGGATTTACTTATCCAAGTAGTTCACAGATATGTGGAAGACTTTCCAGTTGTATCTTAGAACATAGAAATTAATATTTAATTTCCCATGCAACAACTCATGGTCTCCAATCCATGTTGCCATTTCAAAACACGATGCTCTATAGCTCGTCCTTATCAATGGTTAACTCCAAAGGGATCTTGCTTGATCCTTTGCCAGTGTTTATGCGTGTAGCATCAAAGTTTAGCATATCTTTATTTCCTTGAGTCAAGAACTAATCTTATGTACCTTTTCAAGTACCATAAGTTTTTCTTGATCTCAATCTAGTTGATCTTTACTTAGATCAACAGAGATTGGTGTATGTTCGTCATGCCCAAAGTCACACGATACGTTTTTGGCGATCCTCATATTATATCATACATGATAAATTCTTTTGCAGAATAATTCCCAATTGAATTCTATTCATGTAACTTTAGCTCATTTAATTTCAGTAGATACTGAATCCAGCTAAATTCTTTGATATATAATATAGGTTAGGAATCTCATTTAGATCCTTTGATGTTTAACTTAGTAACTGCTTATACATAGTTCAAACATTCATTACTTAGATTTATTCATATGGGTCGAATATCTCCAATGGAGTCTTTCGTGCTTGATTTAGTAAATGCCATTACTTAATCCAAAACAATATTATAAGATCTTTGTAACCAGATCTTAATACCCAGTATGTACTAAGTTTCGCCATGGTCCGTCATTGATGAATAATTTCAAATCTAAGTCATTAGCATTTGAATGTTATTTCACAATAGAGAGATATGTGTGTGATACACATAGGACCAATTAAGTTTTTATGTACTCCCACTAAACTTCTTATATATCTATAAGAATCATGTATATTTTATGAAACTAAAATGCTTATTAGCTTCACTTAAAATACAGTTCCAATTCCCAATTGCTTGCTTAAATCTGTACTTAGATTTTATAAGCTAGCTTTCCTTTTCAAGCATTTATTTGGATCCACAAATCCTATGACATACCATGTACATAGTTTATTCCAACATTTGATTGAGGAATACGTTTTGTCATCCAATTTCTATATGTACCAATATGCAATCATTGCTTGAATATAGACTTGTGCATTACGATTATGCATGAGGTTTCAACACAATCCACACCGTGAATTTGCTTGTAACTTTTAGCAACTAATCTAGCTTTGTGTGTGAACACAATTCAATGTTTGATGGTTTTTATCCTTTAAAACAAACTTGCAACCAATAGGTGTGAAACTATTCTTGCAAATCAACAAAATTTCAATTTTGTCATCAAAACATTGAGTATGTTTTATGGCCTCTAACCATTTAAAACATTTGAGTCTATATATGGCCTTTAACCATTTTAGGGAATCTGGGTTTCGTCATAGCTTTCTTACAGGTCACAAACTCATTAATCTACATGATAATAGTTTGACTGCAAGTTGTTGGTTTCTTCACTATCTAATAGAAGAATCTCATAGTTTCAGTGACTTGAACTCTATGCCTATTTGGGTATAGAACATCAAACAAATAGAATATCAATAGCTACTTAAAAGTCCTTTGAATATACTGTTCTCCTTGAAGCACTTGTAAAGTCTTCTAAGAGATGTCTATTCTTTAAAAACCACTTCTAAAGTCCTTAAAGAATACGTGTTCGGATTTTCTAAAGAACTTCGAAAAGCCTCCGGAATGTCCGTTTATGTTTGTTGTTCGCCTCGAATACTTTCGAGGTCTATTTTCTCCCACTTGTCATTTTGGAAACGAATCTCCAAAAGGACATTATTTCGAGCAAACAAACATTATGTTCTCAAAAATTCGTGGTAGAAACAATACCCTTGTGTCTCATTTGAATAAATCACAATGAAACATATATCTATACTTGGGCCTTAGTTTGTCGAATGACAAACACTAAGCTCCCACTGAGTTTTGCAACTCTCTAGATATATTTTATGAAAAGTTATTCTGAAATTACTTTTCAATAGCTTTGACGAATTTGGTTTAGTTTGGTGGTAGTTGAGCATTTTGTTTTAGAAATTATAGGAAAAGTCTTTATGATTAATCATTAATCGAATCAAGTACTAATTGACTTCGATTATTCCAACTAAGATATGCCATATCTTATGGACCTAGATTGTGAAATTACAACACACAATCATTGATGATCATATTTGGTCTCAAGTAATCATCAACATGATCTAACCTAGATCTTTATGATTTCTTGCCAAGTGGATTTTATACTTCTGAATCTTTGAACTAGCCAAACAGATTCATCTTTATGTCACATTTGAGTAAATAAACCTATATTCACTTAAATTCACGTGAAATAATAAAGTCATAAAATCTTTCTTTAGCTTTGAACTCTATTGTCTAGGCGTTCTAACAATAGTTCATTTCTTTTGTTACTTTCAACCAGACTAGTTGTCTTAAATTGATCTAGAAATCAATGAACTTTCAAAAGTCCATCAAAATAGAGCTTTTGAATGTTAACTTGTTGATATGGTCTAAGTAACAATGCCAAAGATTAGTGGAACTCAAATCAAGGGGTTGATTTGAACCTAGTAAAGTTCTTTAAAGAGTTGTTCATTTTAATCAAGCATATTGACTCAACCTGTAATTGACCATTTCATTCAAATAAACAAACAAACATTGTTTTTGTTTTTCTTTGAATGTGAGTCTCTCTGTGTTTGAAAACAGAAATTTAGGTATGTTGATTATGGAACAAAATAGCCATTAAGTTCCAGCCTTTGAAAGGACTAAAAACAAACTAGATGACCCTACAACTAATGTAGCATTGCCATGCTTCATTTCCCACTTGTAGGCCATTAGTGTAGCCTATCTTCCATTGTTTGAGTTATTTACCGAAGTAAGAACCTCAAGCGGTATATGATACCAAGGAAGTTTGATTGCTAGGTCACTTCTCTTTAAACATAAACTTATAGGTAGAAACGGAATCGTAAATTCCTATCATTTGTTCCTTGTTTTCCTATTTCTTGTACCCTTTCTTATAGCCTTAAGAATTGAATTCTTTAGTGTTGACTTTTATACTTTGTTTAGACATGTCCAATGTCACTACAACAAAGTTCTTACCATTTTAATTTATGTTGAACATTTTATTTCAACTGGATGATCTTACCAGAAGCTTCTAAAGTTCTCTAAGCATCTATCTATTCGAATGTCTAGGGACTAGACGCATTCGAGAATTAAATGGACAAAGATATTAGGTTGTTAACCATTGGTAAAGCTGAGCGTTTAAACTCAATGCTTTATAATCTCAAAACTACATTGTATTTTGAATTCACAAGCACCAATCGGTTTGCCATTCGACTTTGATATTCGAAAACAACCATAAAAGTCGCTAAAAGAAACGTACATTTAAATTTCTCATTTTCTCTCATTTCCGTGAATCATTCTTGGATTCACTACCAATCGAGGAAATTTACTGTTACCTTTCTAAAAGGATTTACTGCAGTGCAAGATATTTAATTATAAACAATAATTATAACATATATTGAAGCATGCAAAGTCTAAACATTTATCATGAATAATAACTTGAAATTAAAGCAATCATGCAATTCAAACAAGTTATTAGCATTTTATTCGAATTATGTGTTCCGGCAGGTGTGAATAAAATGATTCCAAGACCCTAAAACCATTGAAGAATTAAGCACAGTTTGTCGACTCAATTCTAAAACATTTTAGGTAAGCAAAAGCCTTTTGCTAATAGTCTAGAAACTACTCTTGGTTGATAGGTACGTCTAAGAACTTATTAGGTAAACCTATCGATTTTGCCACGACATAAAAGGACTCCTTACTTATATCGTTGAGTTTCACCAAAACTAACATGTACTCACAATTATTTGTGTACCTTGCCCCTTTATGACCAATAAGTAACACCTCGCTGAGCGAAAACTATTACTAGATTGATGTAAAGGATATCCAAGCAAGTGTATATTTTGGCATGGCACCTTTTAACTCAATTTTTAAGTTTGGAACTTAAGGCTCTTACTATGTTGGTTAGATTTTAAGTGAACTAAAATCCTTAATCATGCAACATAATCAAGCTTTGATCTCATGCATTTTAAGACATATTTAAAAGCAATAAATAACTTAAAACATGCATAAGATAAATGTGATCTAGTATGGCCCGACTTCATCTTGAAGCTTTAACTTCAAAGTCCGTCTTGAAAATCTCCGTGGGAGGCACCATTTTCTTCAAATAGGATAAGCTATAATTAAAACTAATTACAACTATTTGATGGTACGCAGACCATATTTGAATTGAAAAACGACTTTGGTACTTTAGACCAATTACATTCAAATTAATGGTACGCAGACCATATTTTCTATCCTATTTGAGCCATACTAGTCACTTCATAACCTGCAAAACAGTACATATACAATATATACCATTCACCCATTCATTATCATGAATGGCCCACATAGCTGGTTAGTAAAACATGTTATGCATCACATAAATATTTGCTGCAATTAATCAAGGGCACCAATAATCTACAAATTATTCAGTCCTTATTAATTCTAATCAAGTTGTTTTAACCTTAAGGATTTGTAGACCTAATCAAGAGTATATGACTAAAAAGGGCTCCCACTTAAACCAATAAATTCATATGCTTTACTAATTTTAAACATAAAAATGTATTTCAAGTCTAACCGGAAACATACAAATTTAATTAAAATTTAAAGCTCATATAAATTTATAATTGAATCCAAAAATTTAATTTAATTTCAGTCATATTTAAATTAATTCATGATTTTAATTTTAGTAAAATAATTAGAATAAATAAAATTTATTATAATTACAATATTCAAAATTAAAATCCAAGAAAATAATTTAAATTATTAATTTGAAAATTAATTAAAATTACGTAAACTAAAAATTTCAAATTAAAATTTCAAAACGATCTAATCGCAACGCAACAACCCCACGCAACGCACGCCCATGGGCCACACACACACAGCCATCGCTGGCCATGTGCGCGCAGCCCATGCGCTGCGTCGCATCGCTGCTGCTCCCCATTGCAAGGCGCGCGCCAGCGCTCGTCGCAACAAGCATGCTGCTGACCATCGCTGGGCGCAGCGCTCGTCGCACGTCGCAACAAGCACGCTGCACGCCATCGCTGGGCGCAGCGCTCGTCGCACGTCGCAACAAGCACGCTGCACGCCATCGCTGGGCGCAGCGCTCGTCGCACGCACACTTGCGCTAGCTGCGTGCGAGGCTCCGCACGCTTGCGCGAGGCAGTGCGCGCTGTGGCGCAGCACGCTTGCTGCCCACACGCGACTGCTCGTGCCTTGCTCTCGCCCTTGCCCATGCGCCCATTGCTCACAGCCCACGACACAAGGCAGGGCTGCTGCCTTGTGCTCGTGCACCATGCCCTTGCTCGCTGCATTCGTACCGCATGGGCGACGAGCTCCCTTGCTCGTCGTCGCATGCCCGCACTATACAACACCCCTTAAGGGTAACACGTAGCGTCCATTGCTTTGTGCGTGCAAGTTATATGAGCGAATCGCATAAAATTTTAGAATTTATTTTCAAAATTAATGACAAATTAATAAATAATATTAATTTCATAATTTTAGGGCGAAAGATCAAAAATTTATTATTTAATTGATTTCCGATTAACATGGATTCAAGTCTAGGTCATAAAAATTTAAAATTTAACATAAATTTACAATTTTTATGGTGGTTTTTAATCATAGGTATCTAATTAAATTATAACTAATTATGAAAATCAAATTAATTCTAAATTATTCCAATTTTCAACAAATTAATCATAATTACAAATTAGATTGCATAATTAACAAGGCTAGGCATTCAAACTTGTTAAACATATACAGTAGGTCAATCAAAAATTCAAGATTTATCAACAAGAATCGCAAAATTTTAGAATGCCTTTTACATGCGGAATTGACACAAAAATCACTCGATTTGGATGAGTAACGAAGAAACTGCCGAAAAAACTGCGTACGTATAATTAAATAAACGCAATTTGCAATTAATTAACAATTACGAAAATTAATCACCCCTTTTAATTCTTGCAAATTTGTAATATTTAACCATGTTTATGCAATTTAGATTATGAAAATAATAAGAGGCTCGTGATACCCCTGTTAGGTTATGATACATATGACAATTCATAAATCATGTGGAAAAACCATAAAGCCAGGAAAGCATATTATTTACACATAATCATTTAGCATAGAATAGATGCATACATGTTGTAGCGTGCCTTCCCTAGCTGCGCCCGAACCGAACAAGAACAAGTCTTTAGGACTCCAAATGTCGTCCCTCCGTAGATAGTCCACAGTACGTCTGGATCCGCCTCAAGTTAGACCAACTAGAATCGCCCTTAAGGTTACTAGGAATTTCGGCTATGTGTTTGCAAGTGTATGGCTGATTTTTCTTTCAAAAACTTACCCTTTGAATACTTCAATCATACCCGCAAATAATGACCCTAGGCCCTTATTTATAGAGGTATGGAAAATGAACTGGAATCCTATTAGGATACTAATTAGTTAAACTAGAATCCTAGTAGGACTCTAACTAATTAATTTTATCCTTTTAGGATTAGGAATTTAATCATCAAACAAATCCTATACAATTTAGGTTTCGTATGTGAACACAAACTCTACACGAGCATGACCAACGAGCGTGCAGGCCATGCCCGCGCACAGCCCACACGGCCGCTCAGCCCACGCGAGCCGCAAGCCCACGCGAGCAGCAGCACAGCTCGCAGCCCATTGCTGCCCGCGCTGCGCGCGCTGCCATGGCCTGCTGGGCCTGGCCTTGCGCTGGGCCTGGCGTGGCCTTGGCTGTTCGTGTGGCGCGCTTGGCTTGCTGGGCGATGGCCTGGCTTCGTGCTGGGCCCTCGTCCGGCAGGCCTCGTCCGATGCTTATTCGTACGATACGCTTCCGATTAAATTCCCGGTTCCGGAATTCATTTCCGATACGAACAATATTTAATATTTCCGATTCCGGAATTAATTTCCGTTTCGAACAAATATTTAATATTTCCGTTTCCGGAATTATTTTCCGATTCCGATAATATTTCCGATTCTGACAATATTTCCGTTTCCGGCAATATTTCCGATTTCGGCAATATTTCCATTTCCGATAATATTTTCCTATACGTACCATGTTTCCGTTTCCGGCAACATCTACGACTTGGATAATATTTATATTTCCGATACGATCCATATTTCCGATTCCGGCAATATCATCGTTTCCGGAGTATTCATTTCTTGCTTGTGACGATCTCAGCTCCCACTGAAACCAAGATCCGTCGATTCCGAATATCCATAGATAGAGTATTTAATGCCTTTAAATACTTGATCCGTTTACGTACTATTTGTGTGACCCTACGGGTTCAGTCAAGAGTAAGTTGTGGATTAATATCATTAATTCCACTTGAACTGAAGCGGCCTCTAGCTAGGCATTCAGCTCACTTGATCTCACTGAATTCTTAACTTGTTAATTAATACTGAACCGCATTTATTAGACTTAACATAGAATGCATACTTGGACCAAGGGCATTATTTCCTTCACAAGTGTCCTGCAGCATCTGCGCTGCTCAGCTTCTTAAAGAAGGGACGCTTTGCTTTAGGGGCAGCCGACGAAGGAGCAGGACGCTTCCCTGTAAATGATGCAGTAGGCCCCTAGAGATGAAGAAATCAAAGTCAGCATAAACCCAAAAGACTTTAGGACGTGCCCAAATAAATAGAGAGTACCTTAGGGAGGTCACCAGAGGCCGCCTCATCCGATTTCTTAGAGGATTCCTTCCTCTTTGCCTCTACGGCTTTGAGAACGTCGTCCTGAAGGAAATAATTCCCTTGGTCCAAGTATGCATTTAATGTTAAGTCTAATAAATGCGGTTCAGTATTAATTAACAAGTTAATAATTCAGTGAGATCAAGTGAGCTGAATGTCTAGCTAGAGGCCGCTTCAGTTCAAGTGGAATTAATGATATTAATCCACAGCTTACTCTTGACTGAACCCGTAGGGTCACACAAATAGTACGTAAAAGGATCAAGTATTTAATGGCATTAAATACTCCATCTATGGATATTCAGAATCGACGGATCTTGGTTTCAGTGGGAGCTAAGATCGTCAAAGGCAAGTAAATGAATACTCCGGAAACGATGATATTGCCGGAAACGGAAATATGGATCGTATCGGAAATATAAATATTATCCAAGTCGTAGATGTTGCCGGAAACGGAAACATGGTACGTATCGGAAAATATTATCGGAAATGGAAATATTGCCGGAAATGGAAATATTGCCGGAATCGGAAATATTGCCGGAAACGGAAATATTGTCAGAATCGGAAATATTATCGGAATCGGAAAATAATTCCGGAAACGAAAATATTAAATATTTGTTCGAAACGGAAATTAATTCCGGAATCGGAAATGTTAAATATTGTTCGTATCGGAAATGAATTCCGGAATCGGGAATTTAATCGGAAGCGCATCGTACGAATTAGCATCGGACGAGACTTGCTAGACGAAGGCCCATCACGAAGCCAGGCCCGCGTCCAGCAAGCCAAGCGCCCAAAGACACACGCGGCCAAAGCCTCGCCAGGCCCAGCAAGGCATGGCGCGCGCGCTCGTGGGCTGCGAGCTACGCATGCTCGTGTGGGCCGCAAGGCCTGCGCGGGTCGTGCGATAGGCTCGTGGTCGTACGCCGTTTGTGTTCGATACGAATCCTAAAACTATTAGAATTCGTTCTATGATTAAATCCTAATCCTAATAGATAGAACTATTTTAAATAGAGTTTTAATGGAATTCTAAATTAAACTAATTGGTATCCTAATAGGATTCTAAATCCTTTTCCATGACTCTATAAATATGTGCCCAGGATCACAATTTATGGATACGAATTCAAGTATTCAAAAGGTAAGATTTTTAAGCAAAATTCAGCCAAAACACTTGCCCTATTAGCCGAAAATAAGTAGTACTTTAAGGGCGATTCTAGTTGGTCAATCTTAAGGCGGATCCGAACGTGCTGTGGACTTTCTACGGAAGGACGACACTTAGAGTCCTAAAGATTTGTTCTTGTTCGATTCGGGCGCAGCTAGGGAGGGCACGCTACAAAGTGTATGCATCCTAGACTAATTATATGATTATGTGCAATTAATATGATTCCTAGCATTAAGGTTTTTCCGCATGATTTATGTTGTTCATATGTATCATAACCTAACACGTCCGTAAACACTTGGGACAACCATTCAGGCATCTTCACCAATCCTTTGTCTTATAGGGACAAACGATCCATAGCAGAGTCTACACAAGCCAAAGAGATCAGCGAAGAACAAGAAAAAACGTTATTGACGATACGCACAAATTGACGTAATACTACCTATATGTAAATAGGGACAAAGGCCAACGACCGCGAGGAAAACCTTATTGGTGAACTGCCCCACATGGGGAAGCCAACTGTTAGGGACCCACGCGTGACTTTTTGCAGATAACCGATACATTTCTGCCTGAAACAAAGGTTTTACAAGCCTCAATTCCCTTGAAAGAGGGCGAGGGTAGGCGTTAGTCCAAGACAGGAAGCACGCTGTAATTCCAGCGAGAAAGAGGCCCTGAGAGGGTAAGGTCCTCCATTCGTATAATGGACCACTTGGTCCTCCACCATACCCAGCTGGATGACTTACCTACTACCGTCTTATAACCCTGTCGACTATAAAGGGTAAACCACCCCTGGGGAGAACGAGAAGATGGGGCAATATATACAAGCCTAACAAAAGATGAAAAGGAAGGGACGACATCACTTAACGCACATTTGGCGATATAACCAATAACATTTGCCCAGGAATTAGGGGTCAGCTAGGCCAGCCCTATGTCAAATCCATCCAAAACTTCCATAACAAAAGGGTGTAAGGGAAACCTAAGGCCTAATCCAAAGTCGGCCGTATAGACAGCAACCTCTCTCGAAGAAAGACAGCCTATAGTACTATGAGAGCGGGGGCACTTAAAACTAAAATCACGAGGCAAGAGCAAGAAACGCTCACACGCCCTTGCTCCTTTAGGTACCTCAACCATTTCCTACTTGGGAAGATATCAGAGGGAAATAGATCCACGTCCTCTTTTCCACAAACCATGGGAGGAAGATGCTTAGAAAATTCTTCGTCCGAAGAACTGGAAGAATCATCCTCGAAATCCTCACGTGGGACACGAAGACAGCAAGCCACATTCTTTCGTCTCCTTGGAGAACAGGCCGCCCTAGCACCCCCGTCCCCTTAATGATATGAGGAACTAGCTCCTCTCCTAGTTCCATAGGACGGGTTCGAAAAGGGAACCATGTTGTCCCTCTCTCGGGGTGCTGCCCATGCACCCACATTGGTCGTCTGTTTAATACGCGCCATGCCGCCCTGCATAAGGAACAAGATGTCCGACTTAAGAAAGAAAGAAAACAAGAAGCGAAGACGTTGTCCAGATACGAGAGGAATACGGCAAGTGGCAGGACGCCTCCCCAAGAAATAAAAACAAAGAATTGGCTTTCAAAAACAATGAAGAAACAAAAAACTAACAAGAAAACATACCAGTAAGTAATCAAACTACTAAATTGTCAGCCAAAGTTCGTTGAAGCTCCAACAACAAAGGATGAAGAACCAAACGATCAAAGAACACCCAAGGCACTCGCAGGAAGGTCTCCAAAAAGAAAAACCACACCTTTTCTCTCTAAAAATTTCTGAAATAACAAAAGAGAAATGAGAGGGAAACAAAATCTTTGTGGAGGTTTTAAAGGGAGAACAAAATCCTGAAAGCAACCACACGTGGCACACAGCCATGTCAAGGAGAATGCCCCACAAGGGTAAAGGGCACCCTCCTTGAGGGGAAAATGATGTGACCTAAACTAAAAAGTGACATGTGGTCTTCGTATGATAAAATGGACACTTGAGAAACGTCTTGTTGAGGAAGTAAAATAAAAGCCCAAAAGGCAGGCCCAACTCAGAAAGGCACCCTCAGCCCTAGAAAACACCCTCTAAAGGACACATGTCCCAATCTCAGAGGTCATCCAATCATGCAGCTAGGGTTTAGGGATCAATTCCCAAGAAACCTTGCCCCTGTAAATAGTTCAGATCCCAAGGTAAAAGGAGCATTCAATTCATTCCCACCCACCTTAAACTATCTTGGCTATGCCTTCTCTCTACAAATTACTTCTCTCTCTAGCCAATACTTACTTAGGCATCGGAGGAAATATTCCTACGGGAATATTATTGTTTTGTAGGTTGCAGGAAGATCGTGCCAGCGCATACTTGATACCTCCGAGGAACGCGTGTCACGTCATCACCACAAAATATCCCACAACAATAATAGTTTCCTAATTTTATAGAAAGTCAAAGATCTCCAAATATTATACCATTAAATTTTACACGTATGGGGATTAGCCCATAATGCTGACACCAAAAAAATGTTCCTGATTTGTTATTGATTTTCAGTTTTTAAAATCAATAAATAATTAGATTTTTAAATCAATAAATAATTAGCTTTTTAATTGAATTGAATTGTGAAATTTTAGAGGGTAATTTAGTATTATCCTAGGGGGACACCAAAAGTGGTGTTACCAAAAAACCCCTCCCCTCTTCACTTATATAATAGATATTAAAGTCAATTACGTTTCCTTAATATTTATATCGGTCAATATGTGACTCCTAAAAAGATACATCGGCCGTAAATAAATAGGTGAACGTTTAAATTAAATAGTGTAAATAGTCAAAGCGATGCGTTTATCAAGAAAAATATGAAGTATGTATTAGAGATTTGTGTTAGGTTATGATACATATGACAATTCATAAATCATGCGGAAAAACCATTTAGCCAGGAATACATATTATTTACACATAATCATATAGCATAGTTTAGATGCATACTCTTTGTTGCGTGCCTTCCCTAGCTGCGCACGAACCGAACAAGAACAAGTCTTTAGGACTCCAAGTGTCGTCCCTCCGTAGATAGTCCACAGCACGTCCGGATCCGCCTTAAGATTGACCAACTAGAATCGCCCTTAAGGTACTAATAATTTCGGCACTTTTAGGCAAGATATGTGACTGAATTTTTCTCTCAAAAACTCACTTTGAATACTTGAAAACTCGTTATAAATTGTGAACCCAGGCCACATATTTATAGGGGTATGGAAAGAGAATCAGAATCCTATTAGGATACGAATTAATTAAATTAGAATCCTAATGAAACTCTTATTTAATTAATTTATCAAAATAGAATTAGGAATTTAATCATTAAACGAATCCTGTACGTTTTAGGTTTCGTATGTGAACACAAACACCCACGCACGCACAGCAGCCCACGAGGGGCGCCATGCGCGCGCGCGCACAGCCCGAGCATCGCAGCCCATGACTGCCGCAGCCTTGGGCGCGCGCTGGGCCTGCCTTGCGGTGGGCCTGGCGCAGCCTTGGGCTGGCGTGTTGTGGCGCTCGTTTCCCTTGCTGGACGTGGGCCTGGCTTCGTGCTGGGCCTTCGTCTAGCAAGCTCGTCCGATGCTAATTCGTACGACGCGCTTCCCATTAATTTTCCGATTCCGGAATTCATTTCCGATACGAACAATATTTAACATTTCCGATTCCGGAATTAATTTCCGTTTCGAACAAATATTTAATATTTCCGTTTCCGGGATTATTTTCCGATTCCGATAATATTTCCGATTCAGACAATATTTCCGTTTCCGGCAATATTTCCGATTCCGGCAATATTTCTATTTCCAATAATATTTCCCGATACGTACCATGTTTCCGTTTCCGGTAACATCTACGACTTGGATAATATTTATATTTCCGATACGATCCATATTTCCGTTTCCAGCAATATCATCGTTTCCGGAGTATTCATTTCTTGCCTGTGACGATCTCAGCTCCCACTGAAACCAAGATCCGTCGATTCCGAATATCCATAGATGGAGTATTTAATGCCATTAAATACTTGATCCGTTTACGTACTATTTGTGTGACCCTACGGGTTCAGTCAAGAGTAAGCTGTGGATTAATATCATTAATTCCACTTGAACTGAAGCGGCCTCTAGCTAGGCATTCAGCTCACTTGATCTCATTGAATTATTAACTTGTTAATTAATACTGAATCGCATTTATTAGACTTATCATTGAATGCATACTTGGACCAAGGGCATTATTTCCTTCAGTCTCCCACTTGTCCTTAGGGACAAGTGTGCATTTCCTAATTCCTTTGTCGCTCGATGCTTGCTCTTGAACATAAGGTAAGAGTTGTCATCCTTATTATGTCCAGAGGTGTTCCTCGGTTTCAGAGTTCAACTGATCAAATAAACAGATAATCATAGCCTATGATTCATCCGAGCACGGCCATGCATTTCACAGTTTCTAGCTCTCCGAGTGGCCTTGTACACCTTTTAAGCATCTCATCCCGATTTATGGGAGGACAATCCCAATCTTGCGATCTTGAGATTAGACTTCGTTTGATAGGTGATTACCTGAGCGTTGCCTTTATAGCCTCCTTTTACGGTGCGACGGTTGGTCAACGTCAAAGTAACCAGTTCTCAAACAAGTAATCTCAAATCACTCAGGTATTGAGGATTTAGTGTCTAATAATTTTAATGAAATTTACTTATGACAGATTTTCATCTCTTACAGTAAAGTTTCATAGGTCTTGTCCGATACTAGTCTTCCCAAAGTAAGTATCTATGCAAATGATTATGACATTGCCATGTCCACATAGTTCAAGAAAAAGAACTACTAGTCATCTTGCATTCTAATCGTCTAACGTTTTCTATGCGTCCAATTTTATAGAAAACTCCGACTAGGGACCATTTTCAACCTTTGACATTCAAGTTCACTTGATAGACATTTCTTAGTCACAGGACTGGTCCTGACAGTCTATCTTGAATATATCGTCAAATTTGAAGGGACTCATCATTTAATACTAAACCAAGATTAAATGGAATATGAAAATACATTTCATATATGATAAATGTTCAACCCCAATGTTTTATAACCATGGGCCTCAAACCCATCTTCTAAAACAATTCATGGAATTCAAAGCTATGCTTGATTTCCAGTGCTACAACGTGAGTGTTGCTTCTCACTTGTTGCATAGGTTTAGTTATCATGCTTTGCCAATCTTAATATCCTTTTCATCGAATGTTCTTCGAGATATAATGATAAGATCTTTTTGAGTTTGTTTATTATGTGATCTAGTCTTTCTTACTTCGATGGTGGTTTTACTCATTTTGCAATGAAGAACCATTAAGTTAGCAGACGTTTTTCTTGCTTCAAGAGTGTTTCTACGCATTTTTCAATGAAGAACCATCAAGCCAGCAGATAGGTGATCTACCCAAGTTCAGTGAAGAACTTTAAACAACCCTGTTTTATTGCTTCTTAGGCAATAATTACTTTTACTTCAACTGTATAGGTTGCTAGTGATGCTTTGTTTGGATTTACCTATCCAAGCAGTTCATAGATATGTGGAAGACTCTCCAACTATATCTTAGAACATAGAAATTATTATTTTAATTTCCCACGCAACAACTCATGGTCTCCAACCCATGTTGCCATTTTCAAAACACGATGCTCTATAGCTCGTCCTTATCAATGGTTAACTCCAAAGGGTCTTGCTTGTTCCTTTGCCAGTGTTTATGCGTGTAGCATCAATATTTAGCATATCTTTATTTCCTTGAATCAAGAACTATTCCTATGTACCTTTTCAAGTACCATAAGTATTCTTGATCTCAATTTAGTTGATCTTTACTTAGATCAATAGAGATTGGTATATGTTCGTCATGCCTAAAGTCATACGATACGTTTTTGGCGATCCTCATATTATATCATACATGATAAATTCTTTTGCAGAATAATTCCCAATTGAATTCTATTCATGTAACTTTAGCTTATCTAGTTTCAGTAGATACTAAATTCAGCTAAATTCTTTGACATATAATATAGGTTAAGAATCTCATTTAGACTCTTTGATGTTTAACTTAGTAAATGCTTATACATAGTTCAAACATCCTTTACTTAGATTTATTCACATGGGTCAAATATCTCCAATGGAGACTTTCGTGTTTGATTTAGTAAATGCCATTACTTAATCCAAAACAATATCATAAGATCTTTGTAAATAGATCTTAATACCCAGTATGTACTAAGTTTCGCCATGGTCCATCATTGATGAATAATTTCAAATCTAAGTCATTAGCATTTGAATGTTATTTCACAATAGAGAGATATGTGTGTAATACACATAGGACCAATTAAGTTTTAAGTACTCCCACTAAACTTCTTATACATCTATAAGAATCATGTATATTTTATGAAACTAAAATGCTTATTAGCTTCACTTAAAATACAGTTCCAATTCCCAATTGCTTGCTTAAATCTGTACTTAGATTTCATAAGTTAGCATTTCTTTTCAAGCATTTATTTGGATCCACAAATCCTATGACATGCCATGTACATAGTTTTCTTCCAACATTTGATTGAGGAATACGTTTTGTCATCCAATTGTCATATGTACCAATATGCAATCATTGCTTGAGTTATAGACTTGAGCATTACGATTATGCATGAGGTTTCAACATAATCCACGCCGTGAATTTGCTTGTAACCTTTAGCAACTAATCTAGCTTTGTGTGTGAACACAATTTCATGTTTGATGGTTTTTATCCTTAAAACAAACTTGCAACCAATAGGTGTGAAACTATTCTTGCAAATCAACAAAATTTCAATTTTGTCATCAAAACATTGAGTATGTTTTATGGCCTCTAACCATTTAAAACATTTGAGTCTATATATGGCCTCTAACCATTTTAGGGAATCTGGGTTTCGTCATAGCTTTCTTACAGGTCACAAACTCATTAATCTACATGATAATAGTTTGACTGCAAGTTGTAGGTTTCTTCACTATCTAATAGAAGAATTGCATAGTTTTAGTGATTTGAACTCTATGCCTACTTGGGTATAGAACATCAAACAATAGAATATCAATAGCCACTTGAAAGTCCTTTGAATATTCTGTTCTCCTTGAAGCACTTGTAAAGTCTTCTAAGAGATGTTTATTCTTTAAGGCCACTTCTAAAGTCCTTAAAGAATACATGTTCGGGTTTTCTAAAGAACTTCGAAAAGCCTCCTGAATGTCCGTTTATGTTTGTTGTTCGCCTCGAAGACTTTCGAGGTCTATTTTCTCCCACTTGTCATTTTGGAAAAGAATCTCCAAAAGGACATTATTTCGAGCAAACAAACATTATGTTCTCAAAAATTCGTGGTAGAAACAATACTCTTGTGTCTCATTTGAATAAATCACAATGAAACATATATCTATACTTGGGCCTTAGTTTGTCGAATGACAAACACTAAGCTCCCACTGAGTTTTGCAACTCTCTAGATATATTTTATGAAAAGTTATTCTGAAATTAATTTTCAATAGCTTTGACGAATTTGGTTTAGTTTGGTGGTAGTTGAGCATTTTGTTTTAGAAATTATAGGAAAAGTCTTTATGATTCATCATTGATCGAATCAAGTACTAATTGACTTCGATCATTCCAACGTAGATATGCCATATCTTATGGACCTAGATTGTGAAATTACAACACACAATCATTGATGATCATATTTGGTCTCAAGTAATCATCAACATGATCTAACCTAGATCTTTATGATTTCTTGCCAAGTGGATTTTATACTTCTGAATCTTTGAACTAGCCAAACAGATTCAACTTATATTACATTTGAGTAAATAAACCTATATTCACTCAAATCCATGTGAAATAATAAAGTCATAAAATCTTTCTTTAGCTTTGAACTCTATTGTCTAGGCGTTCTAACAATAGTTCATATCTTTTTGTTACTTTCAACAAGTAAGACTAGTCGTCTTAAATTGATCTAGAAATCAATGAACTTTCAAAAGTCCATCAAAATAGAGCTTTTGAATGTTAACTTGTTGATATGGTCTAAGCAACAATGCCAAAGATTTAGTGGAACTCAAATCAAGGGTTTGATTTGAACCTAGTAAAGTTTTTATTGTTCAAGAGTTGTTTGTTTTAATCAAGCAAATTGACTCAACCCGTAAATGACCATTTCATTCAAATAAACAAACAAACAAGAATTTTTTTTGTTCTTCTGAATGTGAGTCTTTCTGTGTTTGAAGCAGAAATTTAGGTATGTTGATTATGGAGCAAAATAGCCATTTAGTTCCAGCCTTGAAAGGACTTAAAACAAACTAGATGACCCTATAGCTAATGTAGCATTGCCATGCTTCATTTCCCACTTGTAGGCCATTAGTGTAGCCTAGCTTCCATTATTTGAGTTATTACCGAAGTAAGAACCTCAAGCGGTGTATGATACCAAGGAAGTTTGATTCCTAGGTCACTTCTCTTTAAAGATAAACTTATAGGTAGAAACGGAATTATAAATTCCTTTCATTTGTTCCTTTGTTTTCCTATTTCTTGTACCCTTTCTTATAGTCTTAAGAATTGAATTCTTTAGTGTTGACTTTTATACTTTGTTAGACATGTCCAATGTCACCAACAAGGTTCTTTACCATTTTAATTTATGTTGAATATTCTGTTTCAACTAGATGATCTTACCAGAAGCTTCTAAAGTTCTCTAAGCATCGATCTATTCGAATGTCTAGGGACTAGACTCATTCGAGAATTAAATGGACAAAGATATTAGGTTGTTAACCATTGGTAAGGCTGAGCGTTTTAAGCTCAATGCTTTATGATCTCAAAACTACATTGTATTTTGAATTCACAAGCACCAATTGGTTTGCCATTCGACTTTGATGTTCGAAAACAACCATAAAAGTCGCTAAAAGAAACGTACATTTAAATTGCTCATTTTCTCTCATTTCCGTGAATCATTCTTGGATTCACTACCAATCGAGGAAATTTACTGTTACCTTTCTAAAAGGATTTACTGCAGTGCAAGATATTTAATTATAAACAATAATTATAACATATATTGAAGCATGCAAAGTCTAAACATTTATCATGAATAATAACTTGAAATTAAAGCAATCATGCAATTCAAACAAGTTATTAGCATTTTATTCGAATTATGTGTTCCGGCAGGTGTGAATAAAATGATTCCAAGACCCTAAAACCATTGAAGAATTAAGCACAGTTTGTCGACTCAATTCTAAAACATTTTAGGTAAGCAAAAGCCTTTTGCTAATAGTCTAGAAACTACTCTTGGTTGATAGGTACGTCTAAGAACTTATTAGGTAAACCTATCGATTTTGCCACGACATAAAAGGACTCCTTACTTATATCGTTGAGTTTCACCAAAACTAACATGTACTCACAATTATTTGTGTACCTTGCCCCTTTATGACCAATAAGTAACACCTCGCTGAGCGAAAACTATTACTAGATTGATGTAAAGGATATCCAAGCAAGTGTATATTTTGGCATGGCACCTTTTAACTCAATTTTTAAGTTTGGAACTTAAGGCTCTTACTATGTTGGTTAGATTTTAAGTGAACTAAAATCCTTAATCATGCAACATAATCAAGCTTTGATCTCATGCATTTTAAGACATATTTAAAAGCAATAAATAACTTAAAACATGCATAAGATAAATGTGATCTAGTATGGCCCGACTTCATCTTGAAGCTTTAACTTCAAAGTCCGTCTTGAAAATCTCCGTGGGAGGCACCATTTTCTTCAAATAGGATAAGCTATAATTAAAACTAATTACAACTATTTGATGGTACGCAGACCATATTTGAATTGAAAAACGACTTTGGTACTTTAGACCAATTACATTCAAATTAATGGTACGCAGACCATATTTTCTATCCTATTTGAGCCATACTAGTCACTTCATAACCTGCAAAACAGTACATATACAATATATACCATTCACCCATTCATTATCATGAATGGCCCACATAGCTGGTTAGTAAAACACATTATGCATCACGTAAACATTTGCAGCAATTAATCAAGGGCACCAATAATCTACCAATTATTCAGTCCTTATTAATTCTAATCAAGTTGTTTTAACCTTAAGGATTTGTAGACCTAATCAAGAGTTTATGACTAAAAGCGCTCCCACTTAAACCAATAAATTCATATGCTTTACTAATTTTAAACATAAAAATGTATTTCTAGTCTAACCGGAAACATACAAATTTAATTAAAATTTAAAGCTCATATAAATTTATAATTGAATCCAAAAGTTTATTTTCATTTCAGTCGTATTTAAATTAATTCATGATTTTAATTTTAGTAAAATAATTAGAATAAATAAAATTTATTATAATTACAATATTCAAAATTAAAATCCAAGAAAATAATTTAAATTATTAATTTTAAAATTAATTAAAATTACGTAAACTGAAAATTTCAAATTAAACATTCAAAACGATCTAATCGCAACGCAAACACCCTACGCATCGCACGCCCATGGGCCACACGCACACAGCCATTGCTGGCCATGTGCGCGCAGCCCATGCGCTGCGTCGCATAGCTGCTGCTTCTACCCTTCGCAAGCCATCGCTCGAGCTGGTGCTCGCTGCGCGCGCGCCAGCGCTCGATGCACGCGAGCATGTGTTCGCTGCGCGCGCGCCAGCGCTCGCTTCGTGCACTCGCTAGCGCATGTTGTGCGCGCTCGCCAGCGCTCGCTTGATGCGAGCCAGCGCTCGCTGCGCGAGGCATCGACGCTGGGCGCAGCACTCGTGGCACGCGAGCTTGCGCTCGCTGCGCGCGCTTGCGCGAGGCAGTGCGCGTTGTGGCGCAGCTCGCTTGCTGCCCACACGCGACTGCCGTGCCTTGCCTTCGCCCATGCCCATTCGTCCATTGCTCATAGCCCACGACACAAGGCAGGGATGCTGCCTTGTGCTCGTGCACCATGGCCTTGCTCATTGCATTCGTGCCGCATGGGCGACGAGCTCCCTTGCTCGTCGTCACATGCCCGCACTATACAACACCCCTTAAGGGTAACACGTAGCGTCCGTTGCTTTGTGCGTGCAAGTTATATGAACGAATCGCATAAAATTTAAAAAAATTATATTTAAAATTAATGACAAATTAATAAATTAATATTAATTTCATAATTTTAGGGCGAAAAATCGAAAATTTATTATTCAATTGATTTCCGATTAACATGGATTCAAGCCTAGGTCATAAAAATTTAAAATTTATCATAAATTTACAATTTTTATGGTGGTTTTTAATCATAGGTATCTAATTAAATTATAATTAATTATGAAAATCAAATTAATTCTAAATTATTCTAACTTTCAACAAATTAATCATAATTACAAATTAGATTGCGTAATTAACAAGGCTAGGCATTCAAACTTGTTAAACATATACAGTAGGTCAATCAAAAATTCAAGATTTATCAACAAGAATCGCAAATATTTAATTTAACATCTTAAATTTACGAAATTTTGCATTCGAAAAACTAAAACCTTCGAAAAGTCATAGTTAGGCTTCGAATTTGAGAATTCTGGGTTCGGCAGAAAAAAAACTATTTTTGTCAAAATTTTAGAATGCCTTTTACATGCGGAATTGACACAAAAATCACTCGATTTGGATGAGTAACGAAGAAACTGCCGAAAAACTGCGTACGTATAATTAAATAAACGCAATTTGCAATTAATTAACAATTACGAAAATTAATCACC
Source organism: Spinacia oleracea (assembly GCF_020520425.1). NCBI lineage: Eukaryota > Viridiplantae > Streptophyta > Magnoliopsida > Caryophyllales > Amaranthaceae > Spinacia > Spinacia oleracea. The sequence goes on along the minus strand of NC_079491.1, from coordinate 94,798,835 downwards.
CCTTTTAATTCTTGCAAATTTGTAATATTTAACCATGTTCATGCAATTTAGATTATGAAAATAATAAGAGGCTCTGATACCACTGTTAGGTTATGATACATATGACAATTCATAAATCATGCGGAAAAACCATTTAGCCAGGAATACATATTATTTACACATAATCATATAGCATAGTTTAGATGCATACTCTTTGTTGCGTGCCTTCCCTAGCTGCGCCCGAACCGAACAAGAACAAGTCTTTAGGACTCCAAGTGTCGTCCCTCCGTAGATAGTCCACAGCACGTCCGGATCCGCCTTAAGATTGACCAACTAGAATCGCCCTTAAGGTACTAATAATTTCGGCACTTTTAGGCAAGATATGTGACTGAATTTTTCTCTCAAAAACTCACTTTGAATACTTGAAAACTCGTTATAAATTGTGAACCCAGGCCACATATTTATAGGGGTATGGAAAGAGAATCGGAATCCTATTAGGATACGAATTAATTAAATTAGAATCCTAATGAAACTCTTATTTAATTAATTTATCAAAATAGAATTAGGAATTTAATCATTAAACGAATCATGTACGTTTTAGGTTTCGTATGTGAACACAAACACCCACGCACGCACAGCAGCCCACGAGGGGCGCCATGCGCGCGCGCGCACAGCCCGAGCATCGCAGCCCACGACTGCCGCAGCCTTGGGCGCGCGCTGGGCCTGCCTTGCGGTGGGCCTGGCGTAGCCTTGGGCTGGCGTGTTGTGGCGCGCGTTTCCCTTGCTGGACGTGGGCCTGGCTTCGTGCTGGGCCTTCGTCTAGCAAGCTCGTCCGATGCTAATTCGTACGACGCGCTTCCGATTAATTTTCCGATTCCGGAATTTATTTCCGATACGAACAATATTTAACATTTCCGATTCCGGAATTAATTTCCGTTTCGAACAAATATTTAATATTTCCGTTTCCGGAATTATTTTCCGATTCCGATAATATTTCCGATTCAGACAATATTTCCGTTTCCAGCAATATTACCGATTCCGGCAATATTTCTATTTCCAATAATATTTCCCGATACGTACCATGTTTCCGTTTCCGGTAACATCTACGACTTGGATAATATTTATATTTCCGATACGATCCATATTTCCGTTTCCGGCAATATCATCGTTTCCGGAGTATTCATTTCTTGCCTGTGACGATCTCAGCTCCCACTGAAACCAAGATCCGTCGATTCCAAATATCCATAGATGGAGCATTTAATGCCATTAAATACTTGATCCGTTTACGTACTATTTGTGTGACCCTACGGGTTCAGTCAAGAGTAAGCTGTGGATTAATATCATTAATTCCACTTGAACTGAAGCGGCCTCTAGCTAGGCATTCAGCTCACTTGATCTCACTGAATTATTAACTTGTTAATTAATACTGAACCGCATTTATTAGACTTATCATTGAATGCATACTTGGACCAAGGGCATTATTTCCTTCAATTTGCAAGGGTCAAGTCGTGTAGGTCCACATATCAAGCCCACGTTCCTCGTGCTTTAACGCGTTGTGCCTGAAACAGGACAAGGAAAAGTCGTGTCGTGTCTCTCTTCCATAACTGAGGCTCATGTACGATACGACCCACATGCATGCTGTGTTATTCCAGTGGGCATCCCTACAGTTTTCTTTTGTTAATTAGTTAAAAACAAGTGTGTCTATGTGTTGGCCGGCCGAGTCGTCGTGCTCGTGTCGAGATGATGCCAAATTTATGAAATGATGAGGACATGCCTCTCTTACCATATAGACTTACAACAGGGTTGTGCGGCCTGTGCCGTGCCAGGATTATTTCCTGTAGTGCTCAGACGGTATGTGGACCAAAGCTGGGAAGCACGGACACGCGGAGCTTGTGGCGTGTCCTGTGTCGGACACGTAATGGACACGGATATTTTGTGGACACGCTAAAATTAAATATGACTGTGACACATTAAATTAAGTGTTCGGTTTCTTTTGAAATATTAGGACACGGGGACACGGACCGAATACACATTGAACACTTATTGGACACATTTTGGACACATATTTCAATATTAGTCAATTTTTCAGATGATTATGGAAATTTAGAAGACTTTATTTGTCTTGGAATGACAAACCTCTCACTTGAAGAGCATGAATAAGATGTTGATGAAGATAATATGGCCGAAGATGTACTCGTATGACAATTTTAAGTACTCTTTCCATATACTTTGAATATATTAATTATCGTGTCAATTTATATAGAGTAGTTTTATTTACTTATTTGAATGTTGTTAATAGATTTAACACATTTTGGATATTATTCCGTTCCTTAAATATTGCACCATGTTGACTTTATGTTTTTCAATACACAACTTTGACTCTAATATAAAAGAAAATGTAAAGAACATTTTGAAATACCCAAAAAGAAAAACGCAAAGAACAAAAAGAGACGGATTTGGATTTTCAGTGTAAAGAACATTTTAAAATATTATTATTTTCAGTGTCCGTCATTTTTAACATGACCTCTTTTCCGTTTCCGTATCGGATTTGGTGCAACATGTGCCAAAGCCGCTTGAGTATACGAAAGTGGGTATCCACGTAATTTCGTGGTACTATCCAAAGACTAAATCTTCACCTTTGACTTTTCTGCCACTTCCCCGTTTTCAGACCAACGGAATTTGTAAAGAATAGAAGTGCAACAGAAAATACAAAACAAGCTTCATTTGGTTACCATTATTTTTTCTTCATAATACCACTAGTTTTCTACTGTAGATCTCTGGATAACGAATTTCGAAAAATTCTTCCAATCAATTTCACATTTCTCACACAAAATTCAACCAATCGATCAATTTAGGGTTTAAGAACTGGAATCTAATCAAACTAGAGGAGAGAGAAAATCGAAGAAATCCTTAGTTGCGGCAGCAACAATGGCGAAAGGCGGCAGGAATTCCAGGAAACGCGCTTCGACATCAACTCTAGTGTTATCATTGTTAATAATGCTTAGTGTGGTGCTTCTTTTGCTTCTTGCTTTAGGCATTCTCTCTCTTCCTACTCCTTCTGATCGGTCTGTTCACGATCTCAGTAGCTTCGGTCGGAAGGCTCTAGAAAGGTACTTTTCCCTTGCATAATTTGCATAATGTTCTTCATCATCATGATAATTGTTACAGTTTGTTTGTTTTTTCAATTTGATTGTTGAAGATTTGTTGTTTTTTATTGAAGAGGTAAGGGGGTTGGAAAGCGTGACGAGCAATGGGTGGAGATTCTTTCTTGGGAGCCTCGAGCTTTCCTTTACCATCATTTTTTGGTCAGTGATGCTTTGTTGTTCGTTTTTTAACAATTTGATCGAGTGTTGTTGATTTTAGTGAGCCGGATCCATGTTGTGTTAAATCTTGAGTTTGAATTTGTATACATTAGGTAATTGATGAGGTTCTGATTAATTGGTGATGAAATTGACAATGTGTGAAGTTTGTGGTTGATGTGGTATGCCTTTGGCTGTAACTAAATCATTTGATGTATGACATGCACTGGTCCACTGGTTGCAACAAATTTGTTAGGTTTGTTTGATGTAGTCGGCTAATTTCAATTGTGGAATAAGTATATTCAGGTGCCAAAAATGCAACTTATTTGTTTGATTTAGCGGAGTTGAACTTCAACTCTGAGAGAAGTATATTCCGGGGAAGTCAAATTTTTAGTGAGTTGATTATTGAAAAAAATGTGGTTGATGACTGTGATTCATCAGTTAAATGACCCTTCTTGTGAGTCACATTGTATGTAGCTTGCTGGTTGATGCGGTTCTTTTTCTATTCTTCTGTCATACTGTAAATTCTTATACTTGGTGCTTTCCGGTGTTACCGACTAGTTGCACATGTTTTATAACTGAGTCAATTTTCAATTGTGGATTACCTATGGCTGGGAGCTAATTATCTCAAAAATATTTGGGAGCAGTCATTGAGATTTGAGAATTATGGTGGGGTAGGGAGAGAGATATTTGTGATTTAGTCAGTTAAATGACCCCTTCTTGCTAGAAAGTGCTTAGACTTTCTAAAAATGGGTTTCAATTAACTTATGTCTTAAGTTGCTTTACTTTTGCAATTTCGGCAATGATAAATTTGGATGAAATTTATGGTTACCAAATTCCAGATCAAAATGAAATGAGCTTTTCAGGGTATGTTACTTGGATTCTGTTAGAACTGTCAGACACTGGTACTTTGTTATGTATCCAAGTGTCTAAGGGCCAACACCCATGTCTGACTACCGAGTACCGACACCGATTGTTAAGATTTGGAGTAACATAATGATTTCAGGTGTTTTAGCCTTTAGCTTAATCTTCTAAATCATCATGGAAATTATCCTGCAAAATTGTCAGTTAAGGATATTTACTTGTGTGCAACGGAGATGCAGAGTTCCCTTTCAATTGAATGAGAAAATAGAGTTCTATCATTTATTATTACTATGACTGATACTTCTCTGACTTCAAGAGTGATTATCTTGACTGCTAAAAGTAGCTTTGTTCTGTTTTGATTATGAGCTACTTCTATCCGCTTTCTCTTGCTACCTTCAGTCCTTTTCTGGTGCTCTGAGTTTGTCCTGTAGGATTCCGTGGGAGTAGATTGTGCTCATGTCTGCTACTCTGTTTTTTGGGTACCATCTAAATTAGGTTCAATCCAAAAATTTGGAGTGGAGGGGGTGGTTGGAGGGAGGGTGTTCCAACTTACATTTACCACTTATTTTCGGTTCACATAACTTGGGAGAAGTGTGAAGTCGAATGTGCTAAGGTCTAAAAGTGAAAATTCCTTAGGATATCTGTAAAAGTGGGTGCGGGTTTTTTCAAAGATGTATTATTTGTTGGTTTTTCCGTCTAGGTCACAATCTCCAGGTTGTACTGTAAATGAGAGGTTGGGTGAAGGCATGTTCTTAGGATCTTGGTTCTTGGTCAGATATGAATGGACCCACTCCTTACATCAGTATAAGAGAAGGTGCAGAGACAGATAATAGATGCCAAGCTTCTTTTGCCGAGTGCCGACATGCCATGTAGAGGCCTCATCTGCTGCTAAGTTCTGAGTGTCCAGGGTCAGATTGCAGGCCTCATCCGATTCTGTTCATTAAGTAAATCAGTTTTTTTAACCATTGCAGAGAGGGGCGGGGGGGAGGAGGGAAGGGTGACTAGAGCTGTTTGAGCTGTTGACTACTTGACTGATATGCTTGTGTGGTTGTGAACTTCATGCTTGCCAAATGTTGATTCTAGATTCTAATTTTTGCAGTCTAAGGAGGAATGTGACTATCTTATTGACCTTGCAAAACCTCGTATGGTGAAGTCAACTGTTGTTGATAGTAAAACTGGCCAGAGTAAGGACAGCAGGTTCGTTAACTGACTAATCTCACATTTAACAGGGAACTCATTACTCATACTTTATGTAGCGTCATCTGACAATATGTAGCATATGGCATTTGCCTTGATCATTTTGTGCAGGGTGCGCACTAGTTCTGGAATGTTTCTGAGAAGAGGCCAAGACAAAATTATAAGGGACATTGAGAAAAGACTCGCAGATTTTACCTTCATTCCTGTAGGTAAGAGATGCAAAAGCTGATGTTTCTGTATGGTTTTTGCACCAAGAATGGTTCCGTCATATATGAGTTTAATAGCCCTCCCACCCCCTCCCATTGGTAAGGTTAATGATCAGAAATCTGTTTTGTGGGAAGTATTTAAGGTTCATGCCAGAGAATTTAGGAACTTGTTATTTAATTCCATATGTTTGGTTTAGTTCTGGGATGGATATTTTTGTTTTGTTTGATACCTGAAAGTTTGATATTATTCATACCACCTCCCCCTTGGGTTTCTAAAACCTATACCTTGTGGTTTGAGCCTTTGAGGTGTGGGTTTAGAAATTGACATTTTCATAAACAAACACTAAGTGTGGGCTTTACTCATTCCAAAACCCTACCTCACCAAACTCCGCGAACCAAATGCCCCTATATGTAATTTTGTAAGGGAATCCCATGTAAGTGTTCAGGGTAAAGCTTGCCTACATCTAGTTATATGTAATTTTTTAAGGGATGTCCCTTGTAAGTATTCAGGGTAAAGCTTTGCCTACGTCTAACTATCACTTTCTCTTCATAAATTTCCATTGCCATCCATTACTAACTAATGGTAATCAAATTTTATGTAAAGAAACACATTTGGTGATAAAGTTCCATTGCCATTGACATGCCACCTTTTTTAATAACTAAAGTTCGTCTAAATTCGTAGTTCATAAACATCTTTTATTACCATTTATCAAACAAGTAGTAAGCATTCTGTCTAAGATTAGGTGGATAAAACAGGGCATAAAAAGAATATAATTGAAAGATCCAAGAAATATCAGGGAACCTACAAACAACGAAATGCAGCAAGAACAGGAAGCCAGGTTCTGGCCTTCTCGGTGAAAATTGAATCAGTGGATTTTAATTTAAGATTGGTGCTTTGAGAAGTCCAGCATCCAAGAACAAAATTAGAAAAATAATGCCAGTTTATGTTTCACTATTCTTGGAATTTAGGGAGGCCAAAATTTAGCAGTGTCACCTCCAATATATATCATGAAATAGTAGGGAGGCAATCCACATCAAACATTGAAACTATTTAGGCTTCATATGCGCCCTGTTGTGTGTATTCAGGAATCAACCAGAAATGTTTTTCTTGACTGATTAAGTGATTATATATTGCTCTCAAGAACATTGGGTTTCTGTCAGGAGGTAGTCTTCATGCACAGCAGAAGCAGAACCTAAAACCTTTCACTAAGGATTCTAACTTGTTAAAGAAATAGTAGATATTGGAAAATGTTGGGATTTATGATTCTTCTAATGTCCTGATGACTGTTGACTGATTTATATATGTGTTTGTTTCCTTTAATTTTCTCCCTTTTGATAAAATGGTCTTTTAAAGATAGAATCCATAAATTTGATACTCGTGCCAAACTCTGTCGGCTTCTCCTCAAACTTATGTTAATCGTATTTACAGAGCATGGTGAGGGATTGCAGATTCTTCACTATGAAGAAGGTCAGAAGTACGAACCTCACTACGATTACTTCCTTGATGAATTCAATAAAAAGAATGGCGGCCAAAGGATTGCTACTGTTCTGATGTACTTGTAAGATCTCTAATCTAGCATACGGCAATGGATGAATTTGGCACCATAGTTCACTAGAATTGAAAATTTTGAACCTCTTAAGTGTGATCTTGTTTCCACTTCTAATTTTTGGCTGGCATCCTCCATGCAGATCAGATGTCGAAGAGGGTGGTGAGACTATCTTCCCAGCTGCTCGGGGGAATTTTAGTTCTCTACCAGGGTGGAATGAGCGGTCTGAATGTGGTAAAAGGGGCCTCTCTGTGAAACCGAGGATGGGTGATGCCTTGCTTTTCTGGAGCATGAGGCCTGATGCGACATTAGATTCTTCCAGTCTACATGGTTGGTTAACTTTGACCCCCCTCTGAATCAAAAATCTTTTGTCCCACGACAGTATAGTTCAGTGATGCCTTGAGCTATTGCTATGAGGATCTTTGTGGTACTTGAAGTAGTTGCTCGAGTCATTCTCAAGCTTGCTCACCCAGATGGTTCTGATGTTGTCATGTTGTGTTGCAGGTGGCTGTCCAGTTGTTAAAGGAAACAAGTGGTCATCTACAAAATGGATGCATGTTGAGGAATACAAGATATAGGCCTGCCATTGAGGTGATTTACCATAAATTGAACTGTTGGATGCACTATGTATCTATCTTTGACTTTTAGTCATAACAGTGAAATCATGAAGCACGGAAAAGTAAATTTTGTTTATAGATTCCTTGCATATCCAGAAGTAAAGATACATATATTTGGAAATTTATTTAGAAAATTTTCTGGATTTCCGCAAGTATCCTACATGGTACACAGACTTCATGCAAAACTTAGAAGCCGATAGTGACTGAGAGATTCTCTCAGAAATTTGAAGTTATACTTGTATGTAAAAAACAGGGAAGGTCTTTTATTTAGTTGTCTGCTGTTCTGTTCTACCTAGCCCTGTCAATAAGCCTTACAAAACAACACAATAGCACATTAGCATTACTTGCTGATATACATTTTTTATCCTTCAAAATGAACATGTAGATTCAGATGTTCTCGAGCTTGAACAAGTTCTGTCAAGTGTTCTGTTTGTTTAATGGCATTTCACTGAAGATAATGTTTTGTAAGGTGTTATAAAATGAACATCTTCATTTTGTTTTTTGTTGAATCGGGTGATATCACTGAAATTGAACACCGTGTTTCATACTGGTACACCATAAGATGTTTTAAACGTTCAAGTGCTTATTATTCATTATAGCTGAACACAGTATTACTTTCCTGTTTTTGGTGTTGTAAAAGCTTCATGTACAATATAACTTATCTTTTCAATGAGAATAGAATGAAGAAGAAAGTAGGTGATCTGCCAACTATATAACTTATCTTTTTTTCAGTGCTATTCATAGAATGTGATCCTTTGGCAGGCTAATGGATCGTTATATCTTTGCCAAGGTGTCTGTCCAAGACCATTTTAAAGCTCAGTCCTCAAGCCTTTACTGCAAACTGCATGCCTCCATTACTGACTAACACATTAGCTATTGTAGGTGTTGAATATACGAGTGTTAAACAAAGTTAAAGGTAGTACCTTCTGTGCGGCATAAAGGGGTATATACTAATTCAGTTCTCTTGGTTTAATGCACATTCTAAAAGCGCAGTTGCTCCAATATGAACTGTGAGTTGTATACTTGTATTGCGTTTCATGATGTGGGTTTTAGGCAGCGAAGAATTTTCCAATAGTCATTTTTCTTCCGTTGTTTTGTTTTCCATATCATTTAAGCTTTTGTTCCCAGCCTTTTTATGTTAATCTGATGCAGGAGGAATGCGATTCCAGGTTGCTAATTGTGTAAAAATCTTACAAAAATTGAAAAGACCTTATCTGACAAAATATTTCCAACATTCCCGTAGATTAAAAAAAAAAAAAAATTACGTGAACGCATGCTTAAAGTTGGTATTGTCTGTGCACTTCGGCTACAGTTAGGGCTAGTTGAAGCCAATTTTTCGAAATGATTGTAGGATAATATAGATGTATAAAGTGGAATTTCAGGAATTAATTTCTTAACATATATCATAGGATCACATGCATAACAATAATATGAAATAGATTATGATGAAATAATAGTCATCTTTGTAGCGTGTTCTCCCGTTTGTATGCAAGCTTCGAATATCTTAGAGCCCCAAGTGTTGCTCCTCTATTTAGTCCACGAACACTAGTTGAACACCAACATTGACAAAAACGGAAGAGAAAAACTTCTCTTGCTTTTGGTGGTAGTCTAAGCGGCGTTTACAAGGGAAGGGTTGTTTCAAAGTTAATGATTAACTTGTTGTACGTAAAACTTAATATTGTATCAATATATAATATTAGAGTTTTAGGTTAATTAGTAGAGTCAAATCTCCATACCCTTTCCCTTATGGCCTGTTGGTACAAGGCCCATTGATGGGCTTGTTTGCTTTTGTTCAACTAATGTTGTAATGTGTGACCTTATAGGATTAATATGTTTTAGTTGTAGACTCAATCAATATTGTCCTACTAATCACATTTATTCTCTAACAAGAAGATATGATTACTAAAATAATTAACTTATTATCTTCATAATTAATTCCTATTTATATTTAGTGATTGCCGAAAATGTCTAAGGACATAATTCCTTCAATCTCCCACTTCCTCGAAGACAAGGACGCAATGCTAAATTCCTTAAGTCTCTTAATGCCAAATTTGATAACACAATGTTATTTCAAATTTCTGTTTCTTGATTCCTGAGTTTGAACAGTTCAAATAAAGATTAACATTTTAATCCCATTCCGCATGTCCATGCAATTTTTCAGTTCTCGCTCATCAAGAGGCCCATACACTATTCCTATGTAATAGGAGGACTTATTCACTCTTGTATGACCATACCTCCACTCAATTCTTAGCCAACCTGATCACTGTCTTTATAACCTCCTTTTACGGCATGGCGTTTAACAACGTCAAGGTTAAAATAATTGTCTCATGGTTATTAAGACACACTCATGTCTCGGGAATCCACTAAATATAGAAGTTTGATTCTACTTTTAGAATCTAGTTAGGTCATGTCTCAATGCATCAAGTATACATTCATATAATCAATTAGACATTACTATGTCTCCATACCCCATAGAACTGCACTATCAATTAATTACATTTTAGTCTTCACATAAATCACTTATGTACAATTTGAGACTAGGGACTTTAATAAGTTGTGATTTCAGTTCACTTTATAGGGTTCCATTATCAAAATGTTTTCGATAATCCTAATTAAAAACACAAGTTATGCGGACATTTTATTTAATACTAAACCAGGCGATTAAATAAGATTGAATTTTTATTGATAAACATTGAAATCATAATAAATGTCTTTACAATTGTAAACATGAAGTAAACAACCTAAAGTCATTCTCCCATATGCCTAAGCCCCATATGAAGGAAATAATGCCCTTGGTCCAAGTATGCATTCAATGCTAAATCTAATAAATGCGGTTCAGTATTAATTATGCAAGTTAATAATTCAGTGAGATCAAGTGAACTGTATGCCTAGCTAGAGGCCGTTTCAATTCAAGTGGAATTAATAATATTAATCCACAGCTTACTCTTGACTGAACCCGTAGCACAAATAGTACGTGAACGGATCAAGTATTTAAGTAAATTAAAACTCCATTTATGGATATTCGGAATCGACGGATCTCGGTTCCAGTGGGAGCTGAAATCGTCAAAAGGCAAATTATGAATACTCCGGAAACGATGATATTGCCGGAAACAGAAATATGGATCGTATCGGAAATATAAATATCATCCAAGTCGTAGATGTTGCCGGAAACGGAAACATGGTACGTATAGGAAATTATTATCGGAAATGGAAATATTGCCGGAAGCGGAAATATTACCAGAATCGGAAACATTGTCGGAATCGGAACTATTAAATATTTATTCGAAACGGAAATTAATTCCGGAATCGAAAATATTAAATAGTGTTCGAATAGGAAATGAATTCCAGAATCGGAAAACGAATCGGAATCGCGACGTACGAAATAAACATCGGACGAGCTTGCTAGACGCAAGGGCCATCACGAAGCTAGGCCCCCGCCTAGCGAAGCCCGCGCAAGCGAGCAGCAACAAGCAGCACAACCCGCCAAGCAAGTAGGCCCAGTCGAGCACGAAGCAAGGCCAGGCCCAGCGAGCAAGGCAAGGCAGGCTGGCAGCGCCCTTGCAATGGGCCGCGTGCCAGCGCTGCTGGGCCGAGCCGCGCGCGCGCACAACGCCCCTCGTGGGCTCCTCGTGTGTGTGTTGTGTTCGTACATGCTACGAATCCTTAGACGCTTAGGATTTGTCCGGTTAGTTGTTTTCCTAAACACTAAAATACAAAGGATTTATTTTAATAGAATTCTAATCGAATTAGTAAATTGAATCCTAGTGGATATCTAAGTCCGATAATTCCTTCCTATAAATAGATGATACATAATCACAATTTATAACACATAATCATAAGTATTCATATAGTTTTAAGATTAAACTAACCTTAATAATTTTCCAAATAATTAAGTTCGAATAACATAAAACCTTAGACTATATTCTAGTTAATTGAATCTAAGGCGGATCCGAACATGATGTGGACTATCTACGGAGGGACTACACTTGAAGTCCTAAACTTGTTCTTGTTCGGTTCGGAAGCAGCTAGGGAAGGCACGCGTCACATGTATCTATCCTAAATTATGCTAATTGACTATGTGGCAATTAATTTGGATTCTTGGCTTTATGGTTTTTCCGCATGAAATATATGTTTTATATTTGTCATAACCTAACAGTGGTATCACGAGCCTCTAATTAATTCCATAATCAATTTTAGTTAACATGGTTAAATTTGTAAATTTGCAATGAATTAAAGGGGTGATTAATTTCGTTGAATGTAATTAATTGGAAATTCGTGCGATTATTTAATTATATGTTCGCAGGATTTTCGGCAGTTTAGTCAATTATGGTCGGAAACGTATAATTTTATAATGAATTTCGCATGTAAACGACGTTTTAAATTTTGACTAAAATCAAGGATTTGATGCGGAACCCAGAATTCCCAAATTCAAAGCCTAACTATGACTTTTCAGAGGTTTTAGTTTTTCGAACGCAAAATTTATAATTTTTATGATGTTAAATTAAATATTTGCGAATCTTGTATGTAAATCTTGAATCTATGATTGACCTATTGTATATGTTTAACAATTTTAAAGCCTAATATTGTTAATTATACAACCTAATTTGTAATTGTAATTAATTTGTTGAAATTCGAATAATTTAGAATTTGATTTGATTTTCATAATTAATTAGCAATTTAATTAGGATCCTATGATTAAAACCACCATAAAATTTGTTACATTTGGTAAATTTTAAAATTTTATGACCTAGATTTGAATCCATGAAAATAAACTTGATCGGAAATTAATTTGAATAATAAATTTTTGATTTTTCGCCCTAAATTTATGAAATTAATATGATTTATTAATTCCTCTATAAATTTAAATTAAAAAGTTTTGATTTTTATGTTATCTGCTCATAAATCTTGCAGGCACAAAGCAATGGACGCTAAGTGTTACCCTTAAGGGGTGTTGTATAATGCGGGCATGCGACGACGAGCAAGGGAGTTCATCGCCCATGCGGTACAATGTAACGAGCAAGGCCGTGGCACACGCGCGCAAGGCAGCAGCCCTGCTATGCGTTGTGTGCTACGTGCACGTGGGCGGAGAGGCGAGAAGCAAGGCAGCGAGCACACATGGTCGCGCGTGCGGGCAGCGAGAGATGGCTCGACCATCGAGCGCTGCCCAGCCCAGAGAGGGATGCCTCGCCACAGCGAGCGTGCTGCGCGCAGGCGTGGCTTGCTTGGCTTGTTGCGTCTGCCCGTGGCTGCTCATGTCTTACGGTACGATCAGTCGAGTGGCAGCCCAATGGGGGCTGCTGCTACGTGGGCTCGACGAGGCATGGGCGCGAGCCCATGGCCTTGTCTTCGCCCGATTGGTTCGTTTTTAAAATTTGATTTTTCGGTTGAAAACGATTTTAATTAAATTTAAATCCGTAATTTAATTTTTTTCTCGGAATTTAATTTTGAATAATTTAATTATTATAAATTTATTTATACTAATTATTTTACTAAAATTTAAACCTTGATAAAATTTAAATTAATTAATTTAATCAACTGAGAATAAAATAAAGGATTTAAATAATATTTTATATGAGTTTTAAATTTTAATTAAATTTGTAAGTTTCCGGTTGGACTAGGAAATACAATTTTATGTTTATAATTCGTAAAGCATGTAAATTTCTTGGTTTTAGTGGGAGCGTTTTAGTCATAAACTCTTGATTAGGTCTACATTCCTTTAAGGTTAAAACAACTCGATTAGAATTAATAAGGATTGAATAATTTGTAGATTATTGGAAGCCTTGATTAATTGTTGCAAATATTTATGTGATGCATAATATGTTCTACTAACTTGCTATGTGGGCCATTCATTGATAAATGAATGGGTGAATGGTATATTGTAAATGTACTGTTTTGCAGGTTATGGAAAGTGACTAGTAATGCCCAAATAGGATAGAAAATATGGTATGCGTACCATTAATTTGAATGTAAAATTGGTCTAATGCACCAAAGTTTTTTATTTAAATATGGTATTCGTACCATCAAATAGTTGTAATTAGTTTAAATTATAGCTTATCCTATTTGAAGAAAATGGCGCCTCCCATGGTGAAATTCAAGACGGAGTTTCCAATCCATTTTCAAGACGGAGTTTGAAGTTGAAGCTTCAAGATGAAGTCGGGCCATACTAGATCACATTCATATCTTATGCATGCTTTAAGTTATTTATTGCTTTAAATATGTCTTAAATATGCATGAGATTATGGCTTGATTATGTTGCATGATTAAGGATTTTAGTTCACTTAAAATCTAACCAACATAGTAAGAGCCTTAAGTTCCAAACTTTAAAATTGAGTTAACAGGTGCCATGCCAAAATAACACTTACTTGGATAACCTTTACATCAATCTTAGTAATAGTTTTCCGCCATAGCGAGGTGTTACTTAATGATCCTAAAGGGGTAAGGTACACAAATAATTGTGAGTACATGTTAGTTTTGGTGAAACTCGACGATATAAGTAAGGAGTCCTTTTATGTCGTGGCAAATGAGATAGGTTTACCTAATAAGTTCTTAGACGTACCTAACAACCAAGAGTAGTTTCTAGACTATTAGCAAAGGATTTGCTTGCCTAAAATATTTTAGAATTGAGTCTAAATACATAATGTGCTTAATTCTTCAATGATTTAAGGATCTTGGAATCATTTTATTCACACCTGCCGGAACAATAAAATCGAATAAAATGCCAATGACTTGTTTAAATTGCATGATTGCTTTAATTTTCAAGTTATTACTCATGATAAATGTTTAGACTTTGCATGCTTCAATGTATGTTTTAATTATTGTTTATAATTAAATATCTTGCACTGCAGTAAATCTTTTTAGAAAGGTAACAGTAAATTTCCTCGATTGGTAGTGAATCCAAGAACGATTCACGGAAATGAGAGAAAGTGAGCAATTTAAAATGTACGTTTCTTTGAGCGACTTTTATGGTTGTTTTCGAGTATCAAAGTCGAATGGCAAACCGATTGGTGCTTGTGAATTCAAAATACAATTTAGTTTTGAGATCATAAAGCATTGAGTTTAAACGCTCAACATTACCAATGGTTAACAACCTAATATCTTTGTCCATTTAAATTCTCGAATGAGTCTAGTCCCTAGACATTCGAATATATCGATGCTTAAAGAACTTTAGAAGCTTCTGGTAAGATCATCTAGTTGAAGCATAAAATATTCAACATAAATTAAATGGTAAGAACTTTGTTGGAGTGACATTGGACATGTCTAACAAAGTATAAAAGTCAACACTAGAGAAGTCAATTCTTAAGACTATAAGAAAGGGTACAAGAAATAGGAAAATAAGGAACAAATGAAAGGGATTTACAATTCTGTTTCTACCTAAAAGTTTATGTTTAAAGAGAAGTGACCTAGCAATCAAACTTCTTTGGTATCATATACCGCTTGAGGTGTTTACTTCGGTAATAACTCAAACAATGGAAGGTAGGATGCACTAATGACCTACAAGTGAAAAAGCATGGCATTGCTACATTAGTTGTAGGGTCATCTAGTTTGTTTTAAGTCCTTTCTAGGCTGGAACTTAATGGCTATTTTGTTCCATAATCAGCATACCTAAATTTCTGTTTCAAACACAGAAAGACTCACATTCAAGAAAAAAAAAACAATGTTTGTTTGTTTATTTGAATAAAATGGTCATTTACGGGTTGAGTCAATATGTTTGATTAAAACAAACAAATCTTTAACAATAAGAAGTTCACTAGGTTCAAATCAATCTCTTGATTTGAGTTCCACAAACCTTTAGCATTGTTTCTTAGACCATGTCAACAAGTTAACATTCAAAAGCTCTATTTTGATGGACTTTCAAAAGTTGGTTGATTTCTAGATCAATTCAAGACAAGCTAGTCTTACTTGTTGAAAGTAACAAAAGATATGAACTATTGTTAGAACGCTTAGACGATAGAGTTCAAAGTTAAAGAAAGATTTTATGACTTTATTATTTCAAATGGTTTTGAGTGAATATGGGTTTATTTACTCAAAGTGATATAAGTTTGAATCTGTTTGGCTAGTTCAAAGATTCATTGAAAAGTATAAAAACGTCCACTTGGTAAGAAATCATAAAGATCTAGGTTAGATCATGTTGATGATTACTTAAGTCAAGAATGATCATCAATGATTGTGTGTTTTAATTTCACGATCGAGCTCCATAAGATATGGTTTATCTAAATTGGAATGATCGAAGTCATGAAGGAAATATTTCCTTCACCCAAGGTGCATTAAGTCTAATACCAATGTTCAAAATAATTGCGAACAATTAATTCAGTGAGATCAAGTGATCGGAACAGCTAGCTGGAGCAATGCTTCCGATCAGTGAGTTCTAATGAATATTAAGCTCACAGCTTACTCTTGACTGAACCTACAAGGTCACACCAATGACACGTAACAGATCACCGGATTAAATGAATCGGAAATTCATTTAATAGCTTTTCGGGAATTAGTTGGAAAACGTATTATACGATACGACCTTGCATGGTAATCGTATATCGTATCGCGAATATTCGTAAGCTAGGCGAAACGAATAAATCGTATCGTACGACGGTGATTCGTCGTATACGAAACGATAAATAATATATCGGAAATATATTTAATCGCGGATACGAAGAGCGGCCCACGAGCCGAGTGCACGAAGCACTCAAGGCCTATGGGCGCGCTGGGCAAGCAAGCAGGCCACGACACAGCAGCGCTGGCCCATGGCCGAGCAGCTGCGTGTGTGTGCGCGCGGGCCAAGGCAACGACACAGCAGCAGCAGCGCGGCCCACGGCCCAGCTCGTTGTGCGTGCTCGTGTGGTCTTGCGCGGGCTTGCTGGCCGGCCTTGCCTTATGGCTTGGTCGGTTAGTAAGGTTATGTTAATAACCTTCTAACCCTTTTTCCAACACAACACAATTCAGTCACACAAACCCTAGAGTCACAGAGAACCCTAATTTTCTCTGTGCCTCCAAAGTGTGTTCATCCCAAAAAGAAAAATCTCTTGATCGATTGTCTAAGCTGCGATAATCAAGACGGATCTGATCGTGTCGGTGAACCAAGTAGAGGAAATTTGTGGAAAACACGCTTCTAACGCAAGTCTGCTTAATCTGTGCTTTATACATGCTTCCTGGCTTTGGGGATTGTTTCCGCACATGTTATTATGTTTAACTGTATTCCCCAACAGTGGTATCATGAGCCTTATGTATTCAAAGCATGTTTTAGCATGATTTATTTGTTTTTGCATCTGTCGAAATTTTGGATTTTTTTGTTGAATTTTCGGAATTTTTACGAAATATTGGATGAATTGCATAATAATCTGTTCCGAAATAAAAAAGATTCGGTTTTTCGATTTTTAAAACCCTATTCTGGTTGAAAACGATTTTCTAAGATCAACTCAAGAGAACGGAATTGCAAAAACAGGCCTCGAAGTGTCGTTTTTTAGGCGTTTTTGTTAATTTTTTAATAAAAATTAAAAGTGTCGGACAGTAATTCAATTAAAAGGTCGACCTAAACTACTCGGAATTGCTTGAAATTTTGACACAATGTTTCTGGGTATATCCTTGATCAATGGTCATTCAATGTTTGCATACGTTAACTCTCAATTTTGACAGTAATTTAATTCAATGTTTCTGGGTACATTCAGAAATCTAAACTATGAGAATAACCTGAACATAAGTTAACTCTCAACTTTAACACCAACACACTGCTCAGGAAAAAACAAAAAACAGAACCAAATTACGAATCAGGTAAAAAAAAATTGCATACGAAATACATAATCAATTAAAATTAAATTGCTCAAGAAAAACAAAAAACATAATCAGACAACGTTGAAGCACAAAGGATGCGAAAATCAATTCATCTTTGAATAAAGTGAACCCATTGAAATTGCAAAGAGATGACAGGTTAAAACCCATGATTGCAAATCATCAAAATCCTAAATAGCAAACCCTAAACGCAATTCAGGACAGAAATTTAATCAAAATAGGAAACCTTAACGCAATTCAGGACATAAATTTAATCGAAATAACAAACCTTGCGAGAGTTTTTGAATCTGATGTACGGGATTACTGTTTGAATGGGATGACCTGTCTCATTCTTTCGTCGTCCCCTTCCTTCTTCGTGGTGATGTTGCAGGCCTTCTAAACCCTTCACTTGCAAATTGCAGATACTGTAAACCCTAGAAATGTGACTGCGAATTGCGAATCCTAAATTGCGAAGAAGGAGCGTCGACCTAATTCATGAATTTCTCGAGTCTCCCTCCTCTCTCTAGAATAATTAGTCTCTGTGTTTTTAATTTCTGTTTGCCATTTCTTTTCTTTCTTTTTTTTTGGTAACAATTCAAGTTGTATGAAAATTTTGGGTATGAAAATTTTGGGTGAAATTTTACAAGGGCGGGGGTTTAAAATTTTGGGGGGAAAATACAAGGGGGGTTTTAAAATTTTGGAAAACAATGGGAGGGAAAAGACTAATATTATGACAATTTAATGCGTGGTAATATTTATTTTCACAGGCGTTACATTAGCCTCAAAAGGCGTTGTATTAGACAATCTAATGCGACGGTTTATCACAACCATCGCATTAGTCCAACTTCATGGTGTATTATAGAGGAAACCGTCGCATTAGCCTCATCTATTACGACGGTTCCACGTGAGGTGTCGCATTACACCTTCTTAAACCGTTGCATTTGATTAGAAATGTAGTAGTGATGGTTCTTCATTGCAAAATGCGTAGAAGCACTCTTGAAGCAAGAAAGACTAGATAACAAAATAAACATACTCAAAAGATCTGATCATCCTATCTCGAAAAGCATTCGATGAAAAGGATATTAAGATTGGCAAAGCATGTAACTAAACCTATGCAACAAGTGAAATAACTCTCACATTGTGGCACTGGAAGTCAAACATAGTTTTGAATTCCTTTATTGTGTAAAGATGGGTTTGAGGCCCGTGGTTGTAAAACATTGGGGTTGAACATTTATCATATATGAAATGTATTTTCATATTCCATTTAATCTTGGTTTAGTATCAAATGATGAGTCTCTTCAATTTGACGATATATTCAAGATAGACTGTCAGGACCAGTCCTGTGACTAAGAAATGTCTATCAAGTGAACTTGAATGTCAAAGTTGAAAAAGGTCCCTGGTCGGAGTTTTCTATAAAGGTGGACGCATAGAAAACACGAGACGATTAGAATGCAAGATGAATAGTAGTTTTGTTTCTTGAACTATGTGGACATGGCAATGTCGCAATCATTTGCATAGATACATACTTTGAGAAGACTAGTATCGGAAAGACCTATGAAACTTTACTGTAAGAGATGAAAATCTGTCATAAGTAAATTTCATTACATTATTAGACACTAATCCTCAATACCTGAGTGATTTGAGATTACTTGTTTGAGAACTGATTACTTTGACGTTGTCAACCGTCGCACCGTAAAAGGAGGCTATAACGGCAACGCTCGGGTAATCACCTATCAAACGAAGTCTAACCTCAAGATCGCAAGATTGGGATTTTCCTCCCATAAATCGGGATGAGATGCTGAAAGTTGTACAAGGCCACTCGGAGAGCTAGAAACTGTAAAATGCATGGCCGTGCTTAGATGAATCATAGACTATGATTATTTGTTTATTTGATCAGTTGAACTCTGAAACCGAGAAATACCTCTGGACATAATAAGGATGACAACTCTTACCTTATGTTCATGAGCAAGCATCAAGCGACAAAAGGAATTAGGCAATGCACACTTGTCCCTAAGGACAAGTGGGAGACTGAAGGAAATAATGCCCTTGGTCCAAGTATGCATTCAATGCTAAGTCTAATAAATGCGGTTCAGTATTAATTATGCAAGTTAATAATTCAGTGAGATCAAGTGAACTGTATGCCTAGCTAGAGGCCACTTCAGTTCAAGTGGAATTAATAATATTAATCCACAACTTACTCTTGACTGAACCCGTAGGGTCACACAAATAGTATGTGAACAGATCAAGTATTTAAGTAAATTAAATACCCCATTTATGGATATTCGGAATTGACGGATCTCGGTTCCAGTGGGATCTGAAATCGTCAAAAGGCAAATTATGAATACTCCGAAAACGATGATATTGCCGGAAACGGAAATATGGATCGTATCGGAAATATAAATATTATCCAAGTCGTAGATGTTGCCGGAAACGGAAACATGGTATGTCTAGGAAAATATTATCGGAAATGGAAATATTGCCGGAATCGGAAATATTGCCGGAAACGGAAATATTACCGGAATTGGAGATATTGTCGGAATCGGAAATATTAAATATTTGTTCGAAACGGAAACTAATTCCAGAATCGGTAATATTAAATATTGTTCGAATCGGAAATGAATTTCAGAATCGGAAAACGAATCGGAAGCGCGACGTACGAAATAAATATCGGACGAGCTTGCTAAACGCAAGGCCCAACACGAAGCTAGGCCCGCGCCTAGCGAAGCCCGCGCAAGCGAGCAGCAACAAGCAGCACAGCCCGCCAAGCAAGCAGGCCCAGCCGAGCACGAAGCAAGGCCAGGCCCATCGAGCAAGGCAAGGCAGGCTAGCAGCGCCCTTGCAATGGGCCGCGTGCCAGCGCTGCTGGGCCGAGCCGTGCGCGCGCACAGCGCCCCTCATGGGCTGCTCGTGTGTGTGTTGTGTTCGTACATGCTACGAATCCTTAGACTCTTAGGATTTGTCCGGTTAGTTATTTTCCTAAATCCACTAAAGTTAGTCGTTTGATTAAACACTAAAATACAAAGGATTAATTTAATAGAATTCTAATCGAATTAGTAAATTGAATCCTAGTGGATATCTAAGTCCGATAATTGCTCCCTATAAATAGGCGATACATAATCACAATTTATAACACATAATCATAAGTATTCATATAGTTTTAAGATTAAACTAAGCTTAATAATTTGCCAAATAATAAGTTCGAATAACATAAAACCTTAGACTATATTCTAGTTAATTGAATCTAAGGCGGATCCGAACGTGCTGTGGACTATCTACGGAGGGACTACACTTGGAGTCCTAAACTTGTTCTTGTTCGGTTCGGGAGTAGCTAGGGAAGGCACGCGTCACATGTATGTATCCTAAATTATACTAATTGACTATGTGGCAATTAATTTGGATTCCTGGATTTATGGTTTTCCCGCATGAAATATATGTTTTATATTTGTCATAACCTAACACCATATACCTAGTAAGACTCTCATGCTTAGGTTGAGCAAGCGGTTTAGTCAGAGGATCAACCACATTATCCTCAGTATGAACCTTGCTTACTTTCACATCCCCTCTTTTAACGATCTCTCGAATAAGATGGAATCTCCTGAGCACATGTTTGGACTTTTTGTGTGATCTGGGTTCCTTGGACTGAGAAATGATACCATTTTTTTTACAATATAACTCAATGCAATTTTCATTGCTAGGAACTACACCAAGTTCAATAATGGACATTTTGTTCCAAACATGTTATTTTGCTGCATCACTTGCTGCAATATACTCAACCTCTGTTGTAGAATCTGCGATGGTACTCTGCTTAGAAATCTTCTAGCTCAAAACTCCTCCATTAAGACAAAAATGAAACCAGATTGTGATCGGAAGTCATCTTTTTCACTCTGAAATTATCTCCACCATAAACTAAGAAATTATCCTTAGTCCTTCGCAAGTACTTAAGGATATTCTTTGCTGCCATCCAATGCACCTCTCCTGGGTTTGACTAGTATCTTTTGCACATACTCAAAGCATATGCAACATCCGGTCGAATGCATACCATGGAATACATAATGGATCCTACTGCAGAGGCATAAGGAATATTACTCATACGCTTGACCTCATCAGGTTTCGAAGGAAACCGAGTCTTGCCAAGTTATATGCCATGTTGCATGGGAATGAAACCTCTTTTGGAGTTTTCCAGCTTGAACCTTTCAAGAACCTTATCAATATAAGTCTATTTGCTAAGTCCAATCAGCCTTTTGGATCTATCTCTATCGATCCTTATTCTCAAGATGTACTTAGCTTCTCCCAGGTCTTTCATGGAGAAACAACTTTTAAGCCATTCCTTGATCCACTCAAGCATGGTCTTGTCGTTTCCTATGAGAAGTATGTCATCCACATACAAGACAAGGAAAGCAATACTAATCCCACTCAACTTCTTATATATACAAGATTCCTCTTCATTTCTGAGAAAGCCAAAAGATTTGACTGCCTCATCAAATATGAGGTTCCAACTCCGAGATGCTTGCTTTAGCCCATAAATGACTTCTTAAGCTTGCAAACCTTCCTTGGACCGTTTGAATCTTCAAAACCTTGTGATTGTGTCATGTACACATCATCTTTAAAGAACCCATTCAAGAAAGCAGTTTTGACGTCCATCTGCCAAATCTCATAGTCATGAAAGGCAGCAATCGCAAGGATTATCCTAATGAATTTCAGCATGGCTGCCGGTGAGAAGGTTTCATCATAGTCAATACCATGAATTTGTCTAAAACCTTTTTCCACTAGCCTTGCCTTAAAGACATCAATGTTTCCATATTTGTCCTTTTTCAGTTTGAAAATCCATTTTCAACCAATGGGTTTAACCCCATCTGGCAAAAGAACCCAGTCCCATACTTGACTTTCAAACATCGAATCCATTTTGGATCTCATGGCTTAGAGCCATTTATCGGAGTCTTGACTCGTCAAAGCATTTGTGTAGCTAGTAGGTTCCCCATGTTCTAAAATATCTATTTCACAACCTTCAGTCAAAAGGAAATCAATATATCTCTTTGACGGAATGACGGTCCTACTAGACCTACGTTGGGGAATAACAAGAAAAGTTTCTACCTTGTGAGGTTGAAGGACTTTTGCATGGATTATCTCCAAGTGCGACGGTAGAAGGCGCGTGAATGGAATGCACCGCCTCCAGAGCATTTTCATGTTGGGTCGCCTCTGACGAGGTGTGAACCTCATCCATTTGCTGCTCATCTTGAATTTATTCGAGATATACATTACTCTCACTTGTTTTTCTGGAAATGAAATCCTTTCCAGAAAGACACCACCGCGAGCAACAAACACTTTGTTTTCGCTTTGGTTGTAGAAGTAGTAACCCGTTGTCTGTTTTGGGTAACCCACAAAAAGACATTTATCGGACTTGGGTGAAAGCTTATCAGAGAGTAAACGTTTTACATAAACTTCACAACCCCATGTCCTTAGAAAAGACAATTTTGGAACTTTTCCGGTCCACATGTCATATGGCGTCTTCTCTACTACTTTGGACGGAGCTCTATTGAGTGTGAATGTTGATGTTTCAAGTGCAAATCCCCAAAATGAGACAGGAAGGTCAACAAGACTCATCATGGACCGAACCATATCTAATAGAGTTCGATTCCTTCTTTCGAAAACCCCATTCAATTGTGGTGTCCCTAGTGGAGTCAATAGCAAAAGTATGCCACAATCTTTCAAATGATCGCCAAACTCTTGAGATAAATATTCACCATCACGATCAGATCGTAATGCTTTAATTTTCTTTCCAAGTTGGTTTTGTACTTCATTTTGGAATTCCTTGAACTTTCCAAAGGATTCCAACTTATGCCGCATGATGTAAACATATCCAAATCTGCTCACAGCATCGGTAAAAGTAATGAAATACCCGTACCCTCCCCTAGCCAAAGTACTCATAGATCCACACACATCAGTATGTATGAGGGCTAAAAGATCATTGAACATTTCACTTCATTTTTCCCATTAAGAAAAACTCACATATACTTCAAATGATTTGAGAATTACATCCTTATGAAGTTTCTCTATGCGCTTTGAGCTTATGTGGCCTAATCGGCAATGCCATAGGTAAGTAGGGTTCAAGTCATTTGGTTTATGTTTCTTCTTGTCTATGTGATAGATATGGTTTTCTAAGTCTAGCACATATAAACCATTTGATAATTTAACAGAGACATAGAACATACCATTCAAATATGCTGAACAACAATTATTCATAATTTGAAATGAAAAACCTTCCGAATCCAAAATCGGAATCAAAATTATGTTCTTGGTTATAATCGGATCGTGATAACAATTATATAGTTCTAATATTAAACCAGAAGGCAAGCGTAAACTATAATCGCGTATAGCTAAAACAACAACTCTTGCTCCATTGCCTACTCGGAGATCCACTTCGCCTTTGCTCAAGCTCCTACTTCTTTTTAGTCCCTGCACATTACCAATAATGTGAGACCCACAAGCGGTATCAAATACCCAAGAAGCAGTAGTAGCTAAATTAACTTCTATGAAGTTGAAGTACCTGTCTTCTTATCCTCCAGATACTTGGGGCAGTTCCTCTTCCAATGGCCAATCTTGTGGCAGTGGTAGCACTCATGTTGAGCAGCTACCTTAGCCTTAGGAGTGGTCTTTGGCTTGGTTGAAGAGTTGTCATTGGCAACCACCTTGCCCTTGTTCTTCTTCATGGGAGCCCCTTTCTTCTTGAACTGCTTACCTTTTCTAACCATTAAAACATCCTTATGTTCAGGTTCACTTGGTAAGTTCCTCTCAGCCTGAACCAACAAACCATGCAACTCTTGCAGGGTAGCCTCCCTTCCTTGCATATAGAAGTTTAACTTGAAGTTACGAAAAACTTCAGGCAAGGATCTGATGACTATGTCAATTGCCAAGTCCTTGGGATAAGGGAAGCCCAATTTCTCCATGGTCTGAAAATGTCCAATCAGATCGAACACGTGCGGACCAACGGACTTTCCCTTTTCCAACTTGGAATTCAGATGTTAACAGTTTGCTTAAAATCTCTCCAATCTAGCATTTTTCTGAAACAAAGTTTTCAGTTGCTGGATTATGGTGTAGGCATCCAAACCATCAAAACGTTTTTGATATTGTGGTTCAATGCAAGCAAGCATCAAGCATGTTACTTGCAGGGAGTTATCATCTAGAGTTTGTCTAGATCGCTTTTGAGCTGCAGTAGCATTTTCTGAAGGAAATAGTGCCCTTGGTCCAAGTATGCATATAATATTAAGTCTAATAAATGCGGTTCAGTATTAATTAACAAGTTAATAATTCAGTGAGATCAAGTGAGCTGAATGCCTAGCTAGAGGCCGCTTCAGTTCAAGTGGAATTAATTATATTAATCCACATCTTACTCTTGACTGAACCCGTAGGGTCACACAAATAGTACGTAAACGGATCAAGTATTTAATGGCATTAAATACTCCATCTATGGATATTCGGAATCGACGGATCTTGGTTTCAGTGGGAGCTGAGATCGTCATAAGCAAGAAATGAATACTCCGGAAACGATGATATTGCCGGAAACGGAAATATGGATCGTATCGGAAATATAAATATTATCCAAGTCGTAGATGTTGCCGGAAACGGAAACATGGTACGTATCGGAAAATATTAATGGAAATGGAAATATTGCCGGAATCGGAAATATTGCCGGAAACGGAAATATTGTCTGAATCGGAAATATTATCGGAATCGAAAAATAATTCCGGAAACGGAAATATTAAATATTTGTTCGAAACGGAAATTAATTCCGGAATCGGAAATTTTAAATATTGTTCGTATCGGAAATGAATTCCGGAATCGGGAAATTAATCGGAAGCGCGTCGTACGAATTAGCATCGGACGAGACTTGCTAGACGAAGGCCCAGCACGAAGCCAGGCCCGCGTCCAGCAAGCCTGCGCGCCACACAAGGCAGCCAAGGCCACGCCAGGCCCAGCGCAAGGCCAGGCCCAGTAGGCCAAGGCGCGCATACGAGTGGGCTGCGAGCTGCGCTGCTCGCGTGGGCCGCAAGGCTTGCGTGGGCTGAGCGCTCGCGAGGGTCGTGCTCGTGGGTGTTTGTGTCCGATACAAATCCTAAATCTAAAGGGGTTTGTTCAAAGATTAAATTCCTAATCCTAATAGGATAAAATAGTTAATAAGAGTTTTAATATAATTCTAATTAAGCTAATTAGTATCCTTAGGATTCCAATTCCTTTCCTTAAACTCTATAAATATAGGCCTAGGGTCACATATTTAACAGACGATTATTGAAGTATTCAAGGTAAGATTTTAAGCAAAAATCAGCCAAACACTTGCACCCAAATAGCCGAAAATCTAAGAACCTTAAGGGCGATTCTAGTTGGTCAATCTTAAGGCGGATCCGGACGTACTGTGGACTATCTACGGAGGGACGACACTTGGAGTCCTAAAGACTTGTTCTTGTTCGGTTCGGGCGCAGCTAGGGAGGGCACGCTACAAAGAGTATGCATCTTAATTATGCTATATGATTATGTGTAAATAATATGTTTCCTGGCATTATGGTTTTTCCGCATGATTTATGTTTATTCATATGTATCATAACCTAACATTTTCTTGCAGGGGTTCAGCAGGGAGAGGATTGTCAAGAACAATTTCTTTTCCTTCCGCTCTGAGATCAATTCTCACAGCCATTTGCCATTGTAGGAAGTTGGTAGAATTTAGTTTTTCTTTTTCAATTAGAGGGTGCAAGTTAAAAGTAGAGTTGTTGTGCACCAGGCATGACAACTACAACAAAATAGTAAAGCAAGATTCAATAAATGTTTATCAAAAGCATCAATTAAACAAATTTAATTAACTACTACTACCCTTATTCAAAATTAGAAGTCCCCACTGAATAAAGAAATAACCAAGATCCCCTCCCACTACAATCAAACGGACTTTGGCCCTGCTTCTTTAATTTATAATAGTTGAGGTAAGTAAACATTTTACTAATTATAACTCTTGGTAGACAGGTTAACAACTCTTTGTATTTTCCTATCTCTTAGCTTCAAAACCCAAAACTTTGTCTTTTGATGTTTTTTTGAGTTAAACCAAACATTAACATGTAAGTTTCAAAACCCTACCCTACTATCCCCGGAATTACGAGAAACACCCTACTTTGGCAGAACCTACTACTCATGATCTAAGGCTTTATAGGTGTTGTATGGAAAAGCACTTGGGACCTAAGTTTACTATGTTGGTTAACTAAAAGTGAACACATAGCTTAAATAACCACATACATAAACTTAATAAGCATTTTAAGGAAATATAAAATGCATAAAATTAAATGTGGTCCTAGTATGGCCCCTAATATGTAAGCTCAAATATTCTTCGGTTCCTATTCACCTTTCTTGGATCTCCATCCTTGATTTTCTGATTGAACCTTCTTACTCCATTGTGCTTACAATAGTAACTTTAGAATTTAATTTGAACATTTAAAATTAAATTATAATTATATATAACGATGCTCGGATCGTATTTAAAATTTACAAGAATACACAAACGATAGCAGATCGTATTTTCTATCATATTTTGGGCTATACTAGTCACTTGCTTGTAACAAAATATCATATATTCCATATACACATATTATATCAAAATATAACAAACACAAATTACTTGTTAACTGTTATTCCCTCTGTCCCAGATTAGTTGTTACACTTACCTTTGCACAAAGTTTTAGGTGATAAGTGGTTGTTTGGTTATCAATTGTTATTTTATTGAAAAAATAGATGTGATAGTAGTTAGTGGGGTATTTTTTTAATTGAATGAGAGAGGGTGTGGGGCCAAAAGAAAGTTAGTGGAAAGAGAGAGACAATATAATAATTGTGGGTTCATTCCTAATTTAGAAGTGTAACAACTAATCTGGGACGGACGAAAAAGGAAAATGTAACAACTAATCTGGGACGGAGGGAGTAATAAGTAAACAACCATTCAAAAACAATTATAAAATTAAACAATTTGAGTTTAACATTATTTAGAAAACTTTATTATTTTAATTCAATTACGGTGTAACATTTAAATATGGCTAGAATAATCTCATTAGTCACTAGTTTACATTTCAAGAAAACTTATCAATTTATGCTCAACTTAGAAAATATAATTTTCCAAAATATAATAAAATATTATTAAAATTATCAAAACTGATTTGGGAAATTGTTCAATTTATAAAGGTTGATTTTGGAACTTTTCCAACTTTTTGAACCTGAATTAAGAAAATATGATTTTCCATTTTAATTTTTTTTTATTGTGTGAGTTAAACGCAGCAGCAACAATAACTTCAGGGGACGGCTTTCCCAAAGCCTTTCAACATGGACAGCTGGCCAGAAGCCACCAAGGTCGCAGGTCATCTTCCACGGGCATAACATAGCCACGTCGGCCGACCCGACCACCAGCAACTGCCAGGAGCAAGACCAACAGCGTGGCCAGGACAACAGCAACAGAGCATCAGCGTTTGGTTGCTCTTTCGCCGCGATACCTCCGACCGTCGCCCTAATCACCGCCGGAACACGATCCTAATTCACCCTCCACCGTGGTCCACCGTCGCAGGTGGGGACACCCATCCATGGTGGGTAATTCTTTAAATTTGTGCAACAATTACCCAATTTAAATTAATCTTTATCCAACATTTGTGTAAAGATTAAGTAATTTAATTAGGGTTTAATAATCCGAAAATTATGGCAAAATATTCGATTTAATCAACAAACCTTAAACTGAATTTTAGGGTTTTTAAGAATTAGATTTCAATTTATAATCTCTATTAAAATTAAATCTAATAATAATACAAAATTTAGGGCATATTATCTTACTTTTTTCAAAAAATTCAGAAAAATAACAATTTCGAAAATTTTGAAATTAAATTTTCTTAACAAATAAAATCAGAAATTTTAACTGTTACCCTTAAATTTTATGATTAATCGAATTAAACATAAAAATTAACTAAATTCAATAATTAATATAGAACATTCTGAAAACTAGTGGAAAAATTACCAAAAAATTTCTGCTACTATATAAAAATCAGGGGATGATCAGTAGATTTATTTAACAAATTAATAATTAAATCTTTAATTATTAACAAATTATTTTCATGATTTTTATTAACCAATAAATTATTTAAAATCTAACGAATTTAATTTTAAAAAATTCCGAATTTTTTTGGAAAATTAACTTTTAATTTCGGCCCTACATTAAAAAATTCGGAATTTTATAAAAAAATTTGAGCATGATTTATAAATTCCAATCAATTTATATCATATGTTAACTTTGTAAATTCAAGCCGTAAATAAATCTTCCCTGAATTGAATTAAAATAATAATGTTTCATACAATCATGATCACAAAATATTATGCAAGAGGTTAAAACTGATACCACTGTAGGATAATATAGATGCATAAAGCGAAATTTTAGGAAATGATTTCCTAACATCTATCACAGGATCACATACATAACAATAATATGAATCAGATTATAATGAAACAATAATCACCTTTATAGCGTGTTCTCCCGTTTGTATGCAAACTTCGAATATCTTAGAGCCCCAAGTGTTACTCCTCTATTTAGTCCACGAACACCAGTTGAACACCAACATCGGCTATAACGGAAGAGAAAAACTTCTCTTGCTTTTGGTGGTAGTCTAAGGGGCGTTTACAAGGGAAGGGTTGTTTCAAATTTACTGATTAACTTGTTGTTCGTAAAACTTAATATTGTATCAATATATAATATTAGAGTTTTAGGTTAATTAGGAGAGTCAAATCTCCATGCCCTTTCCCTTATGGTCGGTTGGTACAAGGCCTACTAATGGGATTGTTTGCTTTTGTTCAACTAATGTTGCAATGTGTGACCTCATAGGATTAATATATTTTAGTTGTAGGTCCAATCAATATTGTCCTACTAATCACATATATTCTCCAACAAGCAGATATGATTACTAAAATAATTAACTTATTATCTTCATAATTAATTTCTTTTTATATTTAGTGATTGCCAGAAATGTCTAAGGACATAATTCCTTCAATAATATGGTAACAACTAAATTCAAAATTGAAGGAGAGAATATTACAAAGTATAAATACAAACTTTTAAGTAAGGCGGTCTTACAGGAAAGACCGCCTTGATGGCACTGATAGTGACACGTAATTACTGACATACTGCTTATGTCAGCAATATATATAGACATTTTTCTTCCCTTTTGCAAACCCTAATTCATTTTTTTCCCTCCCCTAAACACTCTGATCCTCTCTCTCTCTTAAACACTCTGATCCTCTCTCTCCTCTCCAGACCTAATGACGGTTGTCGGAGGCAAGAAAGTGAATCTCCGCCGCGATCGACGCCAGCGAAGTGAACAAATTTAGCGTCGCCGTTGACCGTTGTGATGAGTTCGTGGTTGCACGAGGAGCCATCAGCCCATCAATGGTCGCGTTAATGGTTACATGGCCAGGGTGGTGGTTAAGGTAATTTCCACCTCTCTTCTTCATCTCTCCTCCATTCTTCTTCCTCATGTAGTTTTAATTTCGAAATCTTGACTTGGATTTTCGATCGATTTTCGATTGATTTTTTCGATTGATTCAGGTTTTTGATCTTTTATGGTTTTTTAATTTTTTTTAAAACTTTGTTGATTCTAGTTTTTGTATTTGATTAATTTTGTCGATCGAAGGTGAGCGGGAGCATCCACCGCAAGATCTGTTCCTTCGGTAATGCGGCGGCGCATAAGCTTGACAGATCTTTGATGGCGGAGCTTCGAAATGAGGTAGCGTAACTCGTTCATCTCTCCTCCATTCTTCATCAATAGTTTTAGGTTTTTGATTTTTCAGCTTTTTAATTAATTCTGTTGATTTTACAATTTAGGTTTTTGTTTGATTTTTTTTTTATTTTTCTAGCAGGTGGTGCTGTGATGAAGGTGGCGCCGGTGATCGCCTTGTCGCAACAGCCGTCGGAGATGGGAAAAGAGAGAAATGGAATGGAGGACCGAGTGGCGGTGGCTGAGGTGGAGAAATAATAAGCGGCGAAGGAGATAGAGAGAGTCGCGGGGATGCTGGTGGCTGTGGTTGCGCGTCGCCGTCGAAGATGGGAGGAGAGCGGAATGGAACAGCGTCGGGCCTGTGGTGGCTGAGGTGGAGAAAGAATGAGCCGCCGCCTGATGCTGAAGGTGCTCAGTCTTGCCATAGCTGCGAGGCAAACGAAGGGAGTTGTTGATGTTGGTGATTTAATTTTTTTTAGTTTCAGTTAAGAACTGTGATCTTTTAGTAATGCTTTTGTTGGATTTAGTTAAGAAATAAATGGTTTTAGTTGATTTTTTCTGAATTTAAGTCAATTATTGTTTAGTTAACATTTATTCTCTTTTAGTTAAGAACAGTTTTGTTTTAGTTATGTTGATTTCATTTTAGTTAAGAATATTGCTGTTTTAGTTAAGATTTTTTTTTGTTTTAGTTAAGAATATTATCTTTTTAGTTGTGGTTAAATTTGTTTTAGTTGTGAATAATTTTGTTTTAGTTAAGAATTTTTGAGTTTTAGTTACGCTTATCTCGGATATAGTTAAGATTTTTTGAGTTTGATTTACGTATTTTTGTGTTTCAGACCAGTTTTAGTTAAGACCACAATTTTTAAACAATGAAACTAAATAGTTCAGCAATAAAACCAATTAGTTAAGAAATAGAATCAATTAGTTAAGTAATAAAACTAATTAGTTAAGGAATGAAACTAATCTAATAACTGATAAAGATTTTTTTTTCTTTTGAAATCAATTAATTAGCATTGAAACCAATTAGTTAAGCAATAGAACCAATTAGTTAACCAATAGAACCAATAAGTTTATATAAAGAAAGTATTGTTAAGCTTGAATTCAATTAGTTATGCAATGGAATCAATTAGTTAAACAGTGAAATCAATTAGTTAAGCAGTGAAATCAATTAGTTAAGCAATGAAAGCAATTAGTTAAGTACTGAAACTAAGTAATTAAGCAATGAAATCAATTTGTTAAGATTTTATGAGTTTTAGTTAATAAGAAGTTTGTTTAAAAATAATAACTATTCGACTCATAAGTTTAACTAATCGACTCATAAGTTTAACTATTTTGTTATTCAATTAGTTATGACATTTATTACTTTTAGTTATGTTTTACACTAGTTTAGTTAATATCTAAAAAATTGAAAATTTTAATTTCCAAAAAAAATTCGAAAAAAAAAAATTCGAATCGAAAAAATAATAATTTAAGCCTGAAATCCAATTAGTTAAGTTTGAAGTCCAATTAGTTAAGCCTGAAGTCCAATTAGTTAAGCCTGAAGTCTAATTAGTTAAGCCTGAAAAACAAAATTCAAAATTTTTTTTTTCAAAAAA
Source organism: Spinacia oleracea (assembly GCF_020520425.1). NCBI lineage: Eukaryota > Viridiplantae > Streptophyta > Magnoliopsida > Caryophyllales > Amaranthaceae > Spinacia > Spinacia oleracea. Next base: position 94,767,002 of record NC_079491.1, on the reverse strand, counting down.
AAAAAAATTAAATTTGTTTTTTTAAAAAAATTATATGCTGACGTCAGCATGACGTCAGCAAATGCGCCCACATGGCTGCCAGCAAGACTGCCAACAAGGCGGTCTTTCCTGTGAGGCGGTCTCACACAAAAGTTTCTCAAGTATAAAAGATGTTCTATAGCGCTTTTACGTATTGTTATAGGCTTATAGCCATGCGCGTTTAAATCCTCTTTAACTCTATTAGGTAAGTTCATTATATCACAACCATCAAATGTAACCAAAGATTAAAATGGCACTTATAGGAAAGTAGAATATAATACATGGGTGGGGTTTTTAATGCATTTTTTTTTATTAATATAGTACATGAGAAAGTGAGGATCTTAATAACCAAAATTAGAAACATGACTGTAATTTTGAGACACCCGATTTGAAAAACGGGACTATAATTTTAGGATATAATAGAGTGCAAATTTTGTTACAGTGGGACTCAAACCTGGCCCGTCTAGACATTTGATGAGGTTTAAATCTAATGTCTAATTGCTTAATATTATAACTCTACACTATGGAGTTAATTAGAAACTCTAGACTCAATCATATTTTTATCTTGCTCTCTGATCCACCTTATGGCACTTATCCTTGCATACCAAACCTGATTTGGCACGAAACCACTAACTACACTTACTAGTGGAGTTATCCGTTTATTCCCTTGGGATCTATAGGGAATCACGAGTTTTAGATCGTTGCTTATTGTAATACCATAAATGTATACTCCCTCCGTCCCGGAATACTCGACCCGGTTTAACCGGCACAGGGTTTAAGGGACTTGAATTGACTTATTTAATTTAATAGGTAGTAGTTGATAGTGGAGTATTATTTTAATGTAGTTAGTGGGAGATGGGTTAAAAGGTGGGGTTGGGGGAGAGTAGGGGTTGAATTTTTAATTATTTTTTGTATGGAGTAGGGGGTAGGTGGGTTAATAGGGGTGGAATGAGAAATAATATAATATTGTTATAATATTTCCATTTTTAGAAACAGATCAAGTATTAAGGGACGGCCCGATAAGGAAAACAGGTCAAGTATTCCGGGACGGAGGGAGTATGAAAAAGTTACTCTAAAAATACAACTTTTAAGTGGTCAACTTATAAAGGGTTGACTTTTTGTTTAACTAAGAATAAATCAATGTTTTAGACCTTTCTTTTGTTAAAAGGCTCCCCTCAATAATGACTTACTACAACACGTAATATGAAAACCCACTAGACAAATTAAACACTTTGTCTTTATAAAATTAACCAGAAGATTAAAAAATATTGTAATTTATTACTCGTTGTAGCAAGTCATTGTAGATGAGAGCCCTTTAAAAGAAGATAGGCCCACAAATTTATGTTACTTTTAGTTAAACGAAAAATCGGCCCTTTTTAAACAGAGCGCTTAAGTATATTTAGAATCAATTTTTCCAGATGTATATGTGTAGTATTTCCTCATTTGTTTTTACTCGCAACGTTGATCACTTTCACGTATGTTAATGCACAACTTTAATAATTAATATCTTAAATTCTCTTTAAGAAAAAATTATAAAAAGTTGATATTTTAAAAATACATGCATATTAAGATGAATTTAACAAGATCCAATATGAATATGTTTTATCCTACATATAAATCACGAACAATGGTCAAAGTTAAATATGTGAATTCAAACGTTACGAGTATTAAAAAACGGAAGAAGTATATGTTACTGCACAATATTTTAGTGTTATGGTGGAAATTTTACAAAATGCCATTGCTGCTTGATTTAATGAAAATTGTGATAAGGTAAGAGCCCCTGTGGTCAGTTAGCTTGGGTTAAATGAACAAGAATAGAAGAAGTAGAGTAACCATCTACTTCAAATGCAATTATCTAAAAGAAAAGACACTTCCCTGATGATCTCAATATTCTCTTCCTTATTTATACTGCTGTCACTCGTTACATCTTTCTCTTGTATTTTTAACTTGTATTTTAAACAAGGCATCTCATAACAGAATCTCAATATAATTAACTGGGATTCCCAATCTCAAGTGAATGCCCGTCCATTATATTTTATATCACCTCTCCATTGTCGAAAATTTGTTGAAGTCCCTACCAAATACATGTCATGTCAACTGAAGAGTTTGACAATATGATGTCCAGTAGCGGCAAGAGCTGGACTATGCAAAATCCAATTCAATTCACATAACACATCAAGAGAGCATATAATAGTTAATTAATGGTAAAATGAAACATGACTACATACATGTCATCCCATCACCACGGAGCCGTGAAGAGTGCAACTGGTAAGACGGGTTATGGTGATGGGTAACTAGGCGGTTGATATGGAAGAATGATTTTAGTTTTTTTTTTTTATCCATTTCTTTTATATTCCCTCTATTTCTCTTTACTTGCACCATCCCTTTGTGCATAAGATTTCAGGAAAAACAAGTTGGTGAGTCACACGAGAAATATGCAAGAGAGAAGCAAAAAAGTAGGTCTTAATTATTACCACTACCTTCTTCTTTTGTCATGCTCAAATCCCAAACTTAACCATAAAATCAAGGAAAAAAGAAAAAAAATATGAGAAATACAACCAGTTCCCTTCCCTTAATTTCTGTATCAGCCTACTGAGAGTAAATTAGGCGTGATGATTCATGTGTAATGGTAAAGGAGTTCACTAGTTAGTATTACTCATTTGAATAAATTGTGTTTTAGATTTTTCAGTATAATTAATATACACATGGGCACTATACTAGTTTACATTATAAATAATCCTGAAATCAAAGAGTGCAATTAAGAGCAAACTACTAAGCAATATAGATTAACCAAGCCCTTAGAATTGCATGGTAGGGCAAAGGGTGTTGCAAAGAGTAGCTATCAGAGAGTTTGAGCACTACTCACTATCCAAGGAATAAACTTCAAGCCTGTCCTTGAAAAACTGCTCTTTGACAAACCTCCCACCCCCTCCGCAGAAGAAAACTAGAAAAGTGCAGTTGAACATGCACCCTTCCTAGCACGTGTTCAGTTCAAAGGGGAAGCATCTGCCCCTCTGGTGAACGAGCTATGAGGGAGAACGGTGCTTCATACTATACGAGGGTTGTCAGCCCCTACAAGAAACTATAAAAATAAAACTCAGTAAATATGATGTATTTTCTCAGTTCACGTTTAGTTTTAGTTGCAACAGTTTGACTTTTGCACTTTTCACAAAGTACCTCTTAACCATTTTGGTGATTTATATAAAGGTAAAATACAATCGTTGATATTGTTAGATTCATTTCAATGTATATTTTCAAAATATCAACTTTTACACTTTTTGCCTAGAATGTGTATTGTTCTGCGAGAAAGACAAATTGCTACAACTAAAAGTGAAAGGAGGAAGTAGTAAGTCAAATTGTTGCAACTAAAAGTGAAAGGAGGAAGTAGTAAACTTTCTTTATTCAGTGGCAGTAGTTGGAGATCCCCAAAGTCATGACGTGTAATGCTAGAGGTCGTGAGATCAATTCCCAGAGTTTTCATTTTTTTTATTTTTACTTCTTCCAGGTTAAGTTCTCCTTTCAAGTTATACATCCCACTTTTTTAGTTTACATCCCACTTTTTTAGTTATGAACTTTTCACTTGATTTTTGTAAACATAATGTATTTGATAAAGTAATTTAGAAGTCTAAAACTTAAATGTCACGTTGTCAGCATAAGCATACTTTTCACCTAATAAAATAAAAAAATCATAATTAGCACTTTCTTTTTGTCTTCTTTTTTTATTATATAATTTTACCCTACATAAACAGCACAACAATCTTCTTTATAATACTCCAAATAAGAAACGTTTTAATTACTACATTATTTCGACATTCAGGTTATCACTTTAGCACTTAAACCTCAACACCCCCCCCCCCCAAACAAAAAATAATAGTTCCTTGCTATGGCCATTGGGAGGAATTAGTGAAAGGTATATGCAATGGAGTTTTTGAATAAAAACATTTACTCTACAGCAGCTCTGTCTCTGTCCACTTGGTACTAACCTAAATGCATATAATGAATGGTCTAACGTATATTTCTTTTAAGTGATACAAAGCATTGGTTAGTTTTTACCTGCTTGATCGTTGCCTACATTCACTGTCGCTATTTGCTTGACCCTTGTAAGAAAGGGTGTGTTGGAGCACCACTCAGTGGATCTTGAGTTCTTGACAAGTACTTGTGGATTTGTGGTATCAGCAGAGTATGGGCATCTTTCTACTTTGAGATATTGCGCAGCTGACTCAATATTTCAGCAAAATCAACAGGTGGAGGGCATGAGAAGTGCATGTATTTGCCAGTACACGGATGCTTAAACCTACAAAAGAGCAGTAAAATTGTTATGTACTTTACATCTGTTGCTCAACTTCAGGAAAGGGAAGATATAGGTTCTAATCTCACCCTAGAACCATAGCATGGAGGCAGGGCCTTTCTATGCTGGAAACTAGATTGTCGAGTTGTAAATGACCAACGCATGGGTTTTTTTGTCGAAGCAACGACAGGGTCATGTCCTTGGTTCCACCATACAGTTCATCTCCCACTAGCGGAATGCCCAAGTATTTTGCATGCACTCGGATCTTCAAATAACAGGAGGGAAGAAATACACAGCAAATTTTATGAGAAAGAATACAAAAATAAGTTCAGATCAATTTATCACATCTTTCCAGATCACATTACAAACTGAGTGGCCACATTAAAAAGTAACTTCACTTTTTAATTTTTGGAAGATAAGATCTGATGAACAAAGCCAAGTAATCAATGTTTTACAAAGAGATCATAATTCTTATCATACATGTAAACATGTAATAATTCGCCTTCAATCTATTTTACACAAAGCACAACTTCAGGCAATATAAATTGCTCCCAAACAAAAACTAAAGAAGGAAGTTTAAGGAAATAACTTGGGCACACTTTTACATGGATAAGAAGTGAAGTAATATGGTAAGGCATGATCATACATTATTGTGCCAACCAATGGAAAGTAACGTATATTTACATACAATACTACAAAGTACAAACTATTAATGAGCACACCATACACAATCTTTTTCTTTTACTTCAGGAATTGTAGTACAGCTGACAGATCCACCTAAACAAGAATATGACGACAATTCACTAACGAGTTTGATTATTTGAAGCACATTAACAACAATTGTTTTAGTTGTTTCACCTTAGCAGCTTATACAGCCAATGAAACTTGCAAGCGCAGATACTACTAAACACTTTCAAGATTCTTGTAAACCACAAGCCTGATAAAAGCTTCTGCTTAAATAATCATCATTACTCTGTATTCTTTAGTGCTAGACTGAAAAATAAGGTTATCAGACTTCATAGCCACTTAGCTTGTGGCAAAGCACACCTTCTCGAGTCACCGTCGATGAGATCTCAAAAGCCATATCAGATTTGCAATGCAGTCAATAAACAGCTAATATATTGAACACAAATCAATAGTTTTATTTATCCTTTATTCTAATGGGTCAGAGAAATTGGAGTTATGCAGTGCTTCCTATACCTGATGTGTACGCCCAGTTTCTAGTCTCCATTCAACCAACGCTGCACCACCATTGGCTAATACTTCAAGCACTTTGTACCTGCAGGTACAGGATGCAGAAAGGAAATAAAATGGTATTCATCAATTAATAACTGTAAGACAAAAAACCACAAACGGTATCATTGACTTATATGATTGATTTAAAGAAAAAAATTAGTTGAACACTTCTCGATCAAATCTAAAATACACTGCCCTTAGATTATAATACACAAATCTGACCCATTACAAAGGCTAGCTACAGATAATGCTTACCAAATCCATCAGCCCGTCTTAGATGACATTTCACTATAGTTTCCGGCACTTGAAACAAAATACGAATTGGCGAGACTCGGGGAATGAAAGGAACATAATTACTTTGGGGAGGGATGATAAAGGATGTGTTGTACAAAACCTTCTGCACTCCCGTATTTCTGTATGGAAATTCTTCTTGCTCATGAAATCTGCACCCTTTATTTATCACAAGTTCTTAACCATCACTTATCAAATTCCTAGTTTTGACCACCTTTCTCCTCCCACTCACTCTCTTTACCATTTTCTTTTTCCACAATATACTTCTTAAGTTTTTACTAACTAAACAATAGGAAAGACAGATTATACAATATTACAATTACATTCGCGTTCATGGCAATGGTTGGTTGTACTGCAAAAGTGGGACATATGGCAGGTGTTACATTGCGTTTCATGGCTGTCGCGGACTCGTGGGACAAAATGACAAATTAGAAATTCACTTCACCGTTGTAATTTGAGAGTTTTGAACTTGTTTTTTTACCCCCTACCCCAGTTGCCACAAATATTTTATTATGGTTTTCAAGAATCAAGACATGACTTTGAGCATGGGTTGGAATATTTTAAAATGTTGCATATATTGAAATTACAAATTGAGATGAATATAACAAAATCCTCCATGACTATATATTCCCCCTTATATTGAAGAGAATATACTGTCGAAGTTTGAAAATTTTGGCTTTTGAAAAGCATTTGTGGCACCTAATTTTTGATAGAGGGAGTTAAACTCAGGGTACCTTACCTTGGTATTTTGTTAAGAACTTAAAGGTTCTAAATGGCAGCAGCGACCACAATATGAGTTTTCTTTACATAATTTTTAAGGTTTTTCTACACGAGGCCATTAGGGGTATATATAAGTATTAAGTATGTTTCTAAATCCTAACATAGTACTGCGTAGTAATTTTGAAATTTAAGACAACGCACAACGCACATCGATCAGCGTAATGATGCTTATTTAATGCAATATTTCTCATTTATCTTTATACAAACTTGTACAAAGCCCTCAAGGCTATGTAAAGAAATTTTTATCTTTTAATTTTATCAATACGCATCACGACAAAATGAAACATTTGGTGCATAACTTCACTTTTTTTTAATAAGAATGTAATATGATTTTCAAACACATGTTACATATAAACTTCCCAAGGCGCCATAAATAGCAAATCCATTACCAAGATGGTCTTTACATAACAAAATTACAAAACAACCTTGATATAATTCCGGAACCTAGTTACCTGGTATTTTCTGAACCATTCTTCCTTGCCATTCTAGAACTTTTTTATTTTCTCTTTTCTTTCCTTTCTGTCATTCCCTTACTTTTTTCCCCGCAGATTTTCATATTATTGGTCCTTTTCAGGAAAAAAAATTATACTAGTGAACCTTGATATTGGAAGTAACATTTAAGGCTTTCTCAAATAGTTGAGACTCTGTTTGAGGTACCCGCACATTTGAATTGGTTTCACTTGCTTATCCAGAAAGACTAGTTCGACTAAAAAATCAACAACAAGTCAACAACAACAACAACAAAAACCAAGCCTTAGTCCCAAAAAGACTGGCGTCGGCTAACAAAATCAAAAATTCATATTTATCTATTATACTACTCCGTAATACTAAAGTGGAGGTTTTGTTTCCCTCTAAACTACCACTTTCCTACCCATACTTGCACATTTTTTTTAGAATTAGAAAACCAACTTCTGCCAATCATTAATTAGCCTTATTTACTTCTGCAACTTTTTAACTTTTGCCTATCATTAATTATTCTACGACTTTTTAACTTCTGCCTAGCATTAACAGTTTGATACTGTGATATACTGCTCATTTGCATTCCAATTGTGAAGTACAGAGTACTTATTTATTTGATAGAAAATGTATACTAATTTTAAATTGACTATATAAGAAACTATAGTCTAATCACCTATTTTTACTTTGTTTCTAGATTTAATTTGAAAAACCCATTCATGTTCGGGTATTATCTACTCCATAGTAACATAATACGTACAAATACCAATGACTTTTAATTCTAAAAGGAAAAGAAACTTATAAAGAAAATATTTATGTATATGAGGTACTCTGTACAATGTTGTGTAAACTAGCCTTTGTTTTAATCCGCTGCTTATTCTTCTATCAGAACTTAAGAACGTTATGATGCAGTGGTAGAGACGTAATTTACCTACTAGCAGCATGTCTTGAAGATCCGGAGTATTTATTTCCAGTAATAGCAGTCATCCGAATTCGGTTATTTAAATCACGACCGATGTGAACCTCAACGCGACCAGAAGCAGAAGTAGGCAGCCCAGAAGTGACACTCAAGTAAACTCTGTTAACTGTATGGGCTTTAAATTGCTCTGCCAAATTAGCATGAGAGTGTTCATTCTGTCAACAAAACATAATCATGTACAATATTCAGATTTTGCCTGAACCATCATCTCGTCAGTTGCAATAAAAACAAAACATCCTGCACAAAAAATAAATTAAAAAACAGACCTTAGCAACCACCAGCAATCCACTAGTGCCTTTGTCTAGCCTGTGCACTATCCCAGGGCGAATTGAGCAGGGATCTGTCTCTTCACAAGTACTTTGATTTGTAGGATGGACATCTATATTCAGATCATCCTCAGAAACATCATCTGCCTCAGAAAGCCATTCAGCATCAGTTAATGCAGCATTGGGAAGACTGCAATGGTTCAAAACTGCATTAACAAGAGTGCCTCTTGGATTTCCAGGTGCAGGGTGGACAACCTGATGACAATACAGATATTCACAGTATTAAGCCAAGCAGGAAATGATGATGAAATTTGTAACCCCCGAATCAGACATCTTACAACTTTCACTGCTAGAAATAGGCATCCATCACAACTAAAGATACCAGTCTTTGGTTACAAACATCATTCTGGAAGTCTTTGACTATATCCAGTTACTTTTTGGAATCTTTGATCATCAAGAAGCTACTAAAATTTCTAGTAGTACTTCCATCCAACAGGAAAATACTCTTAGGATGGAAGGTGCATGACAAACAAGTTTGATACTTTAATCTGTAACAGAACTAGATTACAAGATCCTCTTATATCAAGGAAAACAATTCAATATTAACCCTCTTGCATTGAATTTTCCGCCCATGATAAGTTGAGAAAGGTTTAACATTCATCACATGTTAATAATTCTAAAAGCCTAAATTTAGGACGAGATCAAGAATGTTATGAACTGAGAGGTCTCACTAAAGAATCCATAAGGATATACTCTGTAACAGTTTTCCGAATTTCCATACAGCAGTAGAAACCATAGAACGCTTAGGCGACGGACGATCTCATATCAAATAACAACCAGAATTATGTAAATTTTAAATAAGGAGAAACACAGTTATCACGCTGCACATATTCCTAAAGTTAGTATACATCAAAAGATAACACAGCTAATTAATGGTGTATGAAAGACCTTCAACAAAGCATGACTTAGTAATCCTTACCATATGTGGAGGTTTATTCACAACTAAAACATGATCATCCTCATATATAATATCCAAAGGTATATCCTCTGCATCAGCCCTCAATGGTTGCAATTTTGCTATAGTGCAGTTGACTTCATCGCCTGTTCTCACGGCATATGATACCTGCAAAACCAAAATCCACCCTGGTGAGAATTTCAACATAGTTTAAAATGACTATCTCGGACAAACAATAAGGTGCATTTCTATTTTAGACCGTCCCAAAATTAGTACTCCCTCCATCCCACATTACTCGTTACACTCACCTTTATACAAAGTTTTAGGTGAAAAGGGATTTTTTTGGTTATAGTGTTATTTTATTGAAAAGTAAATGTGATAGGAGTTAGTGGGGTATTTTTTAATTGAATGAGAGACAGTGTGAGGACCAGACTTTTGTTAGTGGGAAGAAAGAGATAATATAATAAGTGTGAGTCATTCCTAATTTGGAAGTGTAACAAGTAATGTGGGACGGATGAAAAAGAAAAGTGTAACAAGTAATGTGGGATGGAGGGAGTATACCACTTGAAGAGATTGATAAAGGCAAATTTTAGATAAATAATCCACATTATTCTTAATATTACAAAAATAATCCCAACTTCAAATAATTACCATAATAATCTTAGCTGTCAAGGATTCTTACGGAAATACATTCTAGGTTAATAAATGTAACAAATTAAGCGGGATTTGTAAGGTTTAATCATTAAGGCATCACGAGGAGTTCAATTAGCGCCAAAAACTAATCTCAGTTATTATGATCGCTTACATTCCTTAATCTCTGTTTTATCATCCCTACAAGGATGCGACCATAACCCTTGAAGAATGAAACCTCAAGGTTGCAAAAAAAATGAGGAATTTCTGCTTAACAAAGGACATCCCAATGTGCTGCAATTGAATAAAAAGGTAAGTTTCTATTAAATATAAATTATTAAGGTTATGGTTTGTTAGTTGTGATGTGATGATTATTTTATAGTTATGATTTAATGATGATCTGCCAGAGTTTGGATTAGATTTATTTTAGTTAACTTAATTTATGCAGGAATTATGGAAGTTTTTGCAAAAACTCCTAATTTAGAGTATGTACGAGTATGAAAGAGAAGGCCCTAATGAGTTGTGTTACTGGTGGTTGATTAAGTTAGCTAAAAGATGTGGTGCTTATAAGAATACAAAAAAAGCTTTACTTCTTGCAATCTCGGATTAGGGATGGCAGTGGGTCTAAGGACCCTACCCCACAATTAGGGTTGGTGTCTTATTTTTTTAGACCCAGCAAGGGTAGGGTATGAGGTCTATGAGGTATCAGGTAGGATAGGGTAAGGGTCCAATGTGTTCAGATCCGGACCCTACCCATGGAACCTTAACAGACCCTACCCATACCCAAAACTAGACCCCTTCAAATTTTATAAACAAATTCAAAAACAAAATAAAACCCTAAGCATAAATTCCGTAAGAATCCTTGACAGCCTCTAGCAGTCCGGGGAATTTTTTTCCAGAGTTATAGCTTACCCAAACTCCGTGAGTGAAAGAAACCTCAAACTCCTACAGCGACCCACCCGCAAGCAAGTGAGGCAGCCATGTACCAAAGACCAACCTCAAACATTTTTGTAGGATGTTGATGAAGAAGTCAGTGGTGATAGGGAGGAAGACTACTAACTGGAAGACTATTAACTATCATTGATCTTGTGTAGTTGAAAATTTTGTGATTTGTGAACTTAGTACTTTAAATTGTAATGTGCCTAAGGAAAGACAAGATGTTTGTGGAGCTATTATTCAATTAGATCTTTATTTGTTTTAAATGTCAAATTAATCGTCAGTCTTGCATTTTTTTTATTTTTTGCAAATTACATACAATTATATTAAAAAAATAGACAATAAAGTTATAGAAAAAATAGGCGAAAGATTCATTTCGAACCCTAGAATTGGGTCTGGTAGAGTATGGGTATAGGTAAAAAATTAAGGCTCGGGTCCGTGTATTACTAGACCCTAACCAGACCCTATCCATTATATTTCCTACTCGAACACTAGAGGATGGGTTGAGAAAGATTTAAGACAAAGAAGTCTTGGAAACATGTAGTGATGGAAAAAGGTTGGATGCATCACCCTATATGTATTACATGATATAGGTGAACTTGAAAGCACAACAAAAAAAGCCACCAATGTCACAAGTAAAAGTAATACAGACCAAACATGACAAACAAAAGCTCTTACTAAAGATTTAGTTACCAAAAGGGTCAATGTAATTATCCAATCCTTGAAGAGTTGAAATATGTAGTGACCGTCCATGGTGTATTAACGAGCTTAATGAGAAGTATGATTCATAACGTGAAAACATAAATATAAAATTCCTCTCAAATACAAATTTAAAATAAATCAAATGGTACAACAAGTGAGTGGTTATAGGAGGAGGATGAAGATTTTGAGCTGTTGTTTTAAAGAGGAGTTGGTTGGGTCTGATAATGATCACACAAGTGGTGATGATGAGTGGAGGAAAGCAAAAGACATATGTTCTTGGAAACAAACCACAAAACAACACGCTAATTTGGAGAAAATTCTGGTTTAGGAGATAATTGACAGCTGAGAATTTTGGAGATTGTACTAGTCATAGAAATTATACACCAATATTTTGGATTAAGTACGTCAATTTTGCCTTTAATAATCAATATTTCAAAATTTCTGAAGAAACATGTGATCAATTTAACCAAGATTGCAGTCCCTTAGAGCTTATTACATGGATGCATACATTGTAATATTTTCCTAGCTACCAATTTATGTGTGTATGTTATAGCTGTCATGTGTAAAGCTGTCCAAATGAGATGGCATTCGTTGATAGGACAACTCCTTGTATAAAAGGTAGAATACTAGGTCATTATTCCTAGGTTGTACGGCGCAGCCATCACAATTCAACACTGAAATAGAAAACAAAAGGTAGCAGATTTGCTTCTTGAAATCTATTACATTATACTAAAACAGACACCAGGAATGACACATGTCATTTCCTGGTGCAATATTTTCCCGCCAAAAGTCACTTTCCTAAAAAAAATCTAATTTATTTTCTTTCCCTTTGTATAGACTCTTTATGTATGAGAAAAAAGTCAGTATTAGAAGATTTTGGTAATATGTTTAGTCAAATAGTCATATGAATAATAGAAAATATATTTAATCAAAATACTCCATAGGTAAAATTAACATATTAAGCCTATCGAATATTTTGGTCAAATTATCATATTAAACATACAAATTATATAATACGTAATAGGATAGTTTAATAATAATTTTTAAAAATAATACGTAGTAGGGAGGAAACTGCGTATTATATTATTAAATGAATATGCTCATGATTTATTAACTACGCATTAACTTTAAGGGATAAATATTCCATTTAAATATTTATAAAAAAAGATGGTCGAATAATAACTTTTGAATATCCGTGCATGCACGGGACCTAATCTAGTTGGAAATATTTTTCATACAAAACTTAAAACTTTAACAAAGCTGTGTCGAATTTCTTTATGGTTGATTATCCTGGTATAAGCTTCAAACAAACCCTTGTTCACTAAATTCAGTGTGAAAGGCTTCAATCTTTTTCTCACAAAATGGGAGAATCAACTCAAAATGCAAACTTGAATCCATAAAAAGACGTCTCTTTGTTGTTGTCAATGAGAAATTGAGAATGCTTCTACTTCTTTAGGAACCATAATCTTCGATGGAAATAACTTTCTCAACTAGAGCAGGAACGTGAAGATAACTCTGGAAGCTAAGAACAGGCTTGCTTTTCTTGAAGGAAAGCATCCAAAGCCTACTGAGGGAGCAGATGAGATTCAAAAGTGGACCAAATGTGACTATATGGTAAGATCTTGGCTTTTTGCTAATATGAAACCTGAAATAGCGAGTGGCATAAACTCTATTCAGTCTGCAAGAGAGGTGCGGGTTGAATTAACAGAAAGATATGGTCAAACAAATGCTCCACAGCTTTACCAACTTAAGAAAGAACTATGGGAATTCAATGGAACACTCTATCCGTTAGTGATTACTATATGTTCTTGAAGTGATTCATCAGCTGTAGTGTATTGCAGAAATGTACCTGTAGTTTGGTGAAGAAAATGTTAGAACTTAACCAAACTGACAAGTTGATTAAGCTTCTGATGGGTCTGAATGGCACCTATGATCAAATGAAACCTAATTTTCCTGGTGTAGATCCACTCTACCTTTGAACAAAGCTTACACCTTGGTGCTTCAAGTTGAGAGGCAGAAACAAATCACAGGGGAAATGGTCCAACAAACTGAGTGCCTTTCAAATTAGCAAGTTTTCAGAAAAGAGATTTTAAGAAAGCTAAGGTAGATATGAAATGCAAACACTGTGGCATGAAGGGTCATGTCAAAGAAGGTTGTTCAAGATCATTGGCTACCCTGAATGGTTCAAATGAGCTAAAGGGAAGCAAAATGTGAGACTGGCAAATATGTCAGAGTGGAATCTACGAGTGATATTCCTTTTGATGAGTTTGCTGAACGGAGTTCAAGCAACATTAATCTCATATCTGCAGTTGTTCAAGAGGTTATGAAAGCGTTCCGGGAGAAACAAGGAAATGGAGGTCTCACAATAGAAAATCCAACATGAGTAGCTTACAGCCTCAAAATGCAGCTACTTTCAGTTTTCACGATATTTTTTATTGCAATTCACGGATAATAGATTCAGGGGCTTTGGATCCCAAGGCTAGAAATATGAAGTTGTTTAGTGAACTGAAAATACAAAGAAGCCTCTAAGTGTGATACTTCAAGATGAAACCTTAAGAAAGGTCACTCAAATTGGTGTTGTGACTTTAGCACCAGAAATAAAACTACTGAATGTTTTTACCTACCGGACATCAGGCATAATTTTTTTCTTTAAGCAAGCTAATCCAAAATAGCAGCTTAAGGATACTTTTTGATGAGAATGGGTGTACCTTTCAAGGTCAAGCATATGGTGGCAGTGGCTTATGGAATGGAAGGGAATGGCCTAAATAAGTTTAGCTTGGAAAGAGAAAAAACAGGAGGTAGTTCTACTGATAAATTCAGCAGCAACATGTTCTAGCTGCAAATTCTGTTAGAGACTACTCCCTCCGTATTTAATTAAAAGATACACTTTCTATAATTGGCCGTATTTAATTAAAAGATACACTTTCTATAATTGGCCGTATTTAATTAAAAGATACACTTTCCTTTTTTGGCATGTCATGATCCCCCTTCCAATTATATTAATATTTCTCTCCTTCTTGTAGTCCCCACACTTACTCACGTCATCTTTTTACTACAATAAATAATTCACCCACTATCCCACTTTTATCTTATTTTAATAAATTCAACTCACTCTCCTAAACCTACGTGCCGGTCAAAGTGTATCTTTTAATTAAATACGGAGGGAGTACAAATCTGTTGTCTGTAATAATTCGATTACTTTGGATGTTATGCACTTATGCATGCTAGGTTGGGTCATGGATCTTTATCAAAAAGAGCTTTGAGGATCCATGTTGGGTTACCAAAGCATCTATGGGTGAGTGCAAAATGGCTGCAACTCATCTCATTAATTTTTTGCTTACAGGGGTGGATCCAGGATTTATAAAATGGGGGTCCAAAAATTCTAACCATTACTAACCATATTTTTAACCAACTAATAATTGTATTTTGAACCTAGTCAAGCTACCATACGTCCATACCTATTAAATAAATACATAAAAAACAACTAGCTAGGTCGTGAATTTACGTACAAAAATGTTAAAAAGATTCCCTAAACCAATCAATAAAACCATAACTCGGAGTATGGAGTACTCCATATTAGGCAAAATTAACATTGTAAAGAACATTTTCTTTGTTTGAGGGGACACGTAACAAATAGAGACCAAGTTACCTTTTAGTGACTTGTGAGAGAAATAGCATTATAATATTAGATGGTAAAAAAACAACTCAATGGCTTCAATTCACGTGACCAACACTTATATTGAGAGGACATGTGCTTGTAGCTTATATTTTGCTATAAAAGGAAAAAGCATTCTGACACAAAATTCTACTATTGCAGCTTACCATGGACATTAAATATGGGAATTTTTTTTTTCTTACTTTGTAGTTCACGTTTTTTTTTAATAATGGGGTCCAAAGGGACCCCATTAGGTCTGCATAGGTCCGCCCCTGGTTTCTTAGTAAGCTAATAGAGTGGAAAAATCCTTATGAAAGGTTAGTGAAGAAGAAACCAGAATATGAACATCTTAGAACAATAGGGTGTTTATGTAAGTACTTAAGTGGAACTAAGAAGAGTTCAGATAAGTTTGATGAGAGAGGAATAAGAAGCATACTGGTGGGATATCCATATGCACAAAAGGGATACAAGCTCTATGATTTAGAGAAGAGAAAATTGTTTGTCAGTAGAGATGTAGTCTTTAAGGAAAACATATTTCCTTTCATACACCTAGGAGAAAATAGAAATGAACTTAACGCAAGGTTAAATGATTAACCCTTGACAAGTTCTCCACTAGAGATTGATGTAATTGACGAACATCAAGGTAATGGAGTTAATCATGAGACTCTGAATCAGATGGATACAGTAGGAGGGAATGAAAACAATGACACTGATATTCAGCAACATGCAATACAACAAGAACTTGAGCATGAAAATGCCTTACAGCAAAGAATAGAGATTATTAATGCTCCTGAAACGAGGAAGTCTGTGAGAGATAGAAGAATTCCAGATAAGCTGAAAGATTATCAATATAAATTACCTCCTAGTAATATGACAGATCATGATGATCTATCACCCTCATTTTCTGCATACAAGTTGGATGATTCAGATTCTTACAGTGAAGAATATATTGCTCCATTTAATAATGTGATAAAGATGACAGAACCAGTAACATTCACAAAAGCAGCCAGTCAAGAAGGATGGGTAGATGCTATGAATGAGCTTAGAGCCATGGAAGAGACTGGAACTTGGGAATTTTGTGACCTTCCACCAGATAAAAAGGTGATAGATTCTAAGTGGTGTATAGAATAAACTTATAAAGCATGACAAAGATGGGAAAGATTAGGCTTAGAGCCAAACTGGTGGCTAGAGTAGATAGACAACTGAAAGGGAAAGATTAACCGCACACTTACTCTCCAGTTGCTAAATTTGTAACAGTTAGAAATTTGATCTGTTCATACATACAGAATGGTGGATTGCAAAGCAGCAACATCCCCATTTCCATCTAGCGCTAAACTTTCTATAGAAGATGGAGATGTGTTGGGAGATTCTGAGAAATACAGAAGGCTAGTTGGGTAACTACTATGTCTTAACTTGAGCAGACCCGACATCTCATTCTCTGTTCAACAACTAAGTAAATTCATGGCTTGCTCAAGAGAATCACACTTGAATGCAGCATTACATGTTTTGAGGTATCTCAAAGGCATACTTGATTGGGGATCGTTCTATCCTAGCATTCCCTTCTTCAACTGGTCGCCTATTCTGATGCAGATAACGGTTCATGTACGGATGTACCTTCACTGGAAGGTCCTTAACAGGATGGTGTGTGTTCTTAGGAGCCTCATTGGTATCCTGGAAAACAAAGAAACAGAAAACTGTTTCTCAGTCATCTTGTGAGTCATTTTGGTATACAGAAATATAGTGAGATAGTTTGGGTTGATGGTGTCCTAGAATTTCTAAAGATCCATATACCTAAAGCTATGTTACCTATCACCATGTTTCGTGATAACAAGTATGCTATGCATATTGCTGACAACCCTGTCTTACATGAGAGGACTAAACACCTAAACAAGGACTGTCATTATGTTAGAGAACATGTTGAAAATGGTATCCTTAGTACTGCCTTTGTCAGATCATCTCTGCAACTTGATGAAATCATGACAAAGGGATTATCTAAACAACAACACAAGTTTCAATGGGGAAAGTTGGGACTGATCCCTTACATCCAAGTCCAACTTGAGGAGGGGATGAAGAAACATGTGATCAATTTCACCAAGACTGCAGTTCCTGGGAGCTTATTATATGGATGCATACACTGTAATATTTTCCTAGCTACCACTGTTTGTTTCAGTTATAGCTGTCATGTTGTAATGTGTAAAGTCGTCCAAATGAGATGGCATTAGTTGATAATACAACTCCTAGAATAAAAAGTAGAATAATAGCGCAGCCATCACACAATCAAACACTGAAATAGAAAACAAAAGGTAGCAGATTTGCTCCTTGAAAAATGAAAAACTCTTCATACAAAACTTGGAACTTTAACATAACTGTGTTAATTATTTTTTTTTTACTTTCTTTATCATCCCACATTTCTTCCACCACTTCATTACCATTACGAAATAAATCCGTTAACATTACTGCTTTTTATTACCGCCTACCAAACCGGCAATCTACCAATTACCAAATTGTTAATTACAAAATTTGACTAGTAAAATACCACAGCAAAGCTACAATTTATGAAAACCCAATCCAGAAAATGAATTAGAGAGAGATGAGAGTAATACCTTATCGACAATGCGGCCATTAACGCATACAAGGCCAGCGCGTATACTGGATTGAACCCTAGCTCGGCTGATTCCGTTAATTTTGGTAGAAATCCAAGTGTCGAGCCTAGTTTTCGCGGCGCCTTCAGCTGCCACTTTCTCCTCCAATTTAACTCCTTCATAGCTTGTTCTTACGCCGGCGTTGCAGTCGGCGGAAGTGGTGGAGGAAAGGGCTTTGACAAGGGTTGAAACCCTAAATCGAAATGTATGGCGCGGAGGGAATTGGCAGAATGTGGGAGATGAACTGAGCGCCAGCATTTTATCTTTTTCTTGAATTTCACTGACGATTGGATAATATCTCTGAAGCAGCATATACCGGGATATTTTGGGCTATTTGCAATTTTGCATTAGTTAAACTTTTCGACTCAAACAAGTTAGTGACCGTGTGATTTTGCATTAGTTAAAACTTTTCTGACTCAAACTAGTTAGTGATCCAAGCGATGTCCCGAATGTTATTGTTATTGGTATTTGACGGGGGAAAATGCGGCAAATAAACCCTGTTCTGGACAAATTCTGCTTAGAGTCGAATTTGTCTTAGAAAGATGCTAATAATCGTTTGAGCAAGATAATTACGAGATGATGAGAGTAATACGTTTAAGCATAAAAGAGTGTATTATTAGGAAGCAATGTTCTATTTACAAAATGATAATTCGAGGCCTTATATGGCCTTACATGAGGATGTAACGTACAAAAAGGCGGCTTAATTAAGCCATTAATACCCCCTCCCTTAACTCAAGCTCCTATTTAATCATTGTCGTAACCGCTGTTGTTTACATAACCGTTGTAGGCGAGCTGGTCAGTCGCCATTCACGCCTTGTTGGCTGCCATGTATGTCTCATGGTGGCACATTTGAGCCACGTCACTAGGAGGGTAATTTTTCCCCTATCAATTGTCCTCAAACCCATTTTGAATTTGTTCCGGGAAGTTCAAAAGAAAAATGGGTTTTCTTTTCGAAAAAAGGGAGGAAATAACCTCCTGCTCTCCCAATGATCGGTGTGATGTAATGATGGTCTAGAGAAGCCAACCGCCAATCACTTCAATAAATACATATCTACACTTCCACTTCCTCACGCTTCCTCTCTCTCTCTCTTCCCAACTGCAAAAATTCGGAGTTCTTCTCTCTCCAGAACTCAGGTAACCACCTGTAATACCTCGTATTTTTCTGTATTTATAAATATATTTTATTATATTTATAAAGTATTTTTATGATTTTTGGAATTTAAATCGCATTTAAATATTATTTAAATGTATTTTAAATTAATTAGAATATTTATTATTTTAATTAATTACCAAACGAATTTATTATTTCAAGTTGGGAATTTAATTGGGTTTCAAAAGTAAAACGATTTTAAATTAATCTAGCCCAATCCAATTCCAAGTTTAAGTCCAAACAAACTAAGCAAGCCCATCTTATTGTTTAATGAATCCCGAAAGGGAATCCTAAACCCTAACCCATCTTATTGTTTAATGAATCCCGAAAGGAAATCCTAAACCCTAGCCCATCTTTGAGTTTCCTAAGCCTATAAATATAGGTGCTCACCCTCAAAATCTCTCACTATTATTCATTAAACCTAAAAGTAAAACCCCAACCCTAAATTCTTCTGTCTTTCGTCAAACTTATGTTTGGCTATTTTTCTCCTACTTCCATTCGTTTTCAGAAAAAGGTTTCTTCTTCAAAGTTGTAGATCTCAAAAAATTTTGAACTTTACCTCAAAAATCGATCGATTTCGAGTTGTAGATTAGACGTTATGAGCGTTCTAAAATCCTGCTGCAGTAATTCACTCCCTCTTTTTCTCTCGCCTCTCACGCCCCTCGACCCTCACAACAGCACAGCCGCGTGCTGTTGCTGTGTGTTGTTCTTGTTGTTGCTGTGCGTTTTTGGCCTCGCCCACACACGCTCGCCTCTCTTTTTCTCTCCCTCGTGCCTGTCGTGCACCAAAGCCGAAGCCCTGTTGCTGCTTCCCTTGCCTGCCGCGCACAATACACACTCGTGTGTGTGTTGTGTGTGTTGTTCGTTGTTCCGTATACTCCGTATACTTTTATCCCTTTTCCAATTCCGTATTTAAATTATTAAATTATTATTATTATTTTGGATTATTTAAATTGCTGCGAACGGTTATGAACACCGTGTTTTAATGTTTTCGTATTTAAATTGAGGAGATTGATTTTAATTACACGAACTATTATTTTCAGATTTAGTAATGAATTAAAGTGTCAATTTTTATGGTCAAAACATGGTTTTATTGATGACCTATTGATAGAATTTTATTTCCAATGGTTTAGGCGATTGATTCACATAATTTAATGACGATTTAAATTATGGGAATCAACTTAAATTTTCAGATTTATTATAAAGCTTTAGAATGTTGATTTTTAATGATTTTAAGGTCAAAAAGTCAATGTTTTTATACTAGGACTTAAGTTGACTATTTGAGACTATCAATTTAATGAATAACGATTAATTTCTAATTAAAGCAAAGGTTTTAGAATCTTAAATACTTGTTGGAAATTTAGTAAACATGGATAATAATTAAGTTTCTCCATTGTGTATGGGAGTTGATTTCTAGCTTTGGGTCGTGATTCGCACAGTGTCCCCCGTACTTAGGTATTCCAGGTACGTACAAGACTAGGGTGACCACCCATCCCTTGAGGACTTTATGAAGTGTATTGAATGCGAATCATGTGTTTGGAATTCATGTTTGATGTGTAGACAAGCATGTGAGAATTGTTATTAAATCTATGTGAACGAGCATGTTATGAATTGAATTATGCTTTATAGATTCTGTTGAACTATCATGTTATGGACTTTTATAATCGTTGAATTATGTCAAACATGTTGTTCAAGTTGGTTTGCATGTTAGGTTATGATACATATGACAATTCATAAATCATGCGGAAAAACCATTTAGCCAGGAATACATATTATTTACACATAATCATATAGCATAGTTTAGATGCATACTCTTTGTTGCGTGCCTTCCCTAGCTGCGCCCGAACCGAACAAGAACAAGTCTTTAGGACTCCAAGTGTCGTCCCTCCGTAGATAGTCCACAGCACGTCCGGATCCGCCTTAAGATTGACCAACTAGAATCGCCCTTAAGGTACTAAAAATTTCGGCACTTTTAGGCAAGGAATGTGTCTGAATTTTTCTCTCAAAAACTCACTTTGAATACTTGAAAACTTGTTATAAATTGTGAACCCAGGCCACATATTTATAGGGGTATGGAAAGAGAATTGGAATCGAATTAGGATACGAATTAATTAAATTAGAATCATAATAAAACTCTTATTTAATTAATTTATCAAATAGAATTAGGAATTTAATCATTAAACGAATCCTGTACGTTTTAGGTTTCGTATGTGAACACAAACACCCACGCACGCACAGCAGCCCACGAGGGGCGCCATGCGCGCGCGCGCACAGCCCGAGCATCGCAGCCCACGACTGCCGCAGCCTTGGGCGCGCGCTGGGCCTGCCTTGCGGTGGGCCTGGCGCAGCCTTGGGCTGGCGTGTTGTGGCGCGCGTTTCCCTTGCTGGACGTGGGCCTGGCTTCGTGCTGGGCCTTCGTCTAGCAAGCTCGTCCGATGCTAATTCGTACGACGCGCTTCCGATTAATTTTCCGATTCCGGAATTCATTTCCGATACGAACAATATTTAACATTTCCGATTCCGGAATTAATTTCCGTTTCGAACAAATATTTAATATTTCCGTTTCCGGAATTATTTTCCGATTCCGATAATATTTCCGATTCAGACAATATTTCCGTTTCCGGCAATATTTCCGATTCCGGCAATATTTCCATTTCCGATAATATTTCTCGATACGTACCATGTTTCCGTTTCCTGTAACATCTACGACTTGGATAATATTTATATTTCCGATACGATCCATATTTCCATTTCCGGCAATATCATCGTTTCCGGAGTATTCATTTCTTGCCTGTGACGATCTCAGCTCCCACTGAAACAAGATCCGTCGATTCCGAATATCCATAGATGGAGTATTTAATGCCATTAAATACTTGATCCGTTTACGTACTATTTGTGTGACCCTACGGGTTCAGTCAAGAGTAAGCTGTGGATTAATATCATTAATTCCACTTGAACTGAAGCGACCTCTAGCTAGGCATTCAGCTCACTTGATCTCACTGAATTATTAACTTGTTAATTAATACTGAACCGCATTTATTAGACTTATCATTGAATGCATACTTGGACCAAGGGCATTATTTCCTTCAGTCTCCCACTTGTCCTTAGGGACAAGTGTGCATTTCCTAATTCCTTTGTCGCTCGATGCTTGCTCTTGAACATAAGGTAAGAGTTCTCATCCTTATTATGTCCAGAGGTGTTCCTCGGTTTCAGAGTTCAACTGATCAAATAAACAGATAATCATAGCCTATGATTCATCCGAGCACGGCCATGCATTTCACAGTTTCTAGCTCTCCGAGTGGCCTTGTACAACTTTTAAGCATCTCATCCCGATTTATGGGAGGACAATCCCAATCTTGCGATCTTGAGATTAGACTTCGTTTGATAGGTGATTACCTGAGCGTTGCCTTTATAGCCTCCTTTTACGGTGCGACGGTTGGTCAACGTCAAAGCAACCAGTTCTCAAACAAGTAATCTCAAATCACTCAGGTATTGAGGATTTAGTGTCTAATAATTTTAATGAAATTTACTTATGACAGATTTTCATCTCTTACAGTAAAGTTTCATAGGTCTTGTCCGATACTAGTCTTCACAAAGTAAGTATCTATGCAAATGATTATGACATTGCCATGTCCACATAGTTCAAGAAACAGAACTACTAGTCATCTTGCATTCTAATCGTCTAACGTTTTCTATGCGTCCAATTTTATAGAAAACTCCGACTAGGGACCATTTTCAACCTTTGACATTCAAGTTCACTTGATAGACATTTCTTAGTCACAGGACTGGTCCTGACAGTCTATCTTGAATATATCGTCAAATTGAAGGGACTCATTATTTAATAAACCACAAATTAAATGGAATATGAAAATACATTTCATATATGATAAATGTTCAACCCCAATGTTTTACAACCATGGGCCTCAAACCCATCTTCTAAAACAATTCATGGAATTCAAAGCTATGTTTGATTTCCAGTGCTACAACGTGAGTGTTGCTTCTCACTTGTTGCATAGGTTTAGTTATCATGCTTTGCCAATCTTAATATCCTTTTTATCGAATGTTCTTCGAGATATGATGATAAGATCTTTTCGAGTTTGTTTATTATGTGATCTAGTCTTTCTTACTTCGATGGTGGTTTTACTCATTTTGCAATGAAGAACCATCAAGTTAGCAGACGTTTTTCTTGCTTCAAGAGTGGTTCTACGCATTTTTCAATGAAGAACCATCAAGCCAGCAGATAGGTGATCTACCCAAGTTCAGTGAAGAACTTTAAACAACCCTGTTTTATTGCTTCTTAGGCAATAATTACTTTTACTTCAACTGTATAGGTTGCTAGTGATGCTTTGTTTGGATTTTCCTATCCAGGCAGTTCATAGATATGTGGAAGATTCTCCAACTATATCTTAGAACATAGAAATTATTATTTTAATTTCCCACGCAACAACTCATGGTCTCCAACCCATGTTGCCATTTTCAAAACACGATGCTCTATAGCTCGTCCTTATCAATGGTTAACTCCAAAGGGTTTTGCTTGATCCTTTGCCAGTGTTTATGTGTGTAGCATCAATATTTAGCATATCTTTATTTCCTTGAATCAAGAACTATTCCTATGTACCTTTTCAAGTACCATAAGTATTCTTGATCTCAATCTAGTTGATCTTTACTTAGATCAATAGAGATTGGTATATGTTCGTCATGGCTAAAGTCATACGATACGTTTTTGGCGATCCTCATATTATATCATATATGATAAATTCTTTTGCAGAATAATTCCCAATTGAATTCTATTCATGTAACTTTAGCTCATCTAGTTTCAGTAGATACTAAATCCAGCTAAATTCTTTGACATATAATATAGGTTTAAGAATCTTACTTAGATTCTTTGATGTTTAACTTAGTAAATGCTTATACATAGTTCAAACATCCTTTACTTAGATTTATTCATATGGGTCGAATATCTCCAATGGAGTCTTTCGTGTTTGATTTAGTAAATGCCATTACTTAATCCAAAACAATATCATAAGATCTTTGTAAATAGATCTTAATACCCAGTATGTACTAAGTTTCGCCATGGTCCATCATTGATGAATAATTTCAAATCTAAGTCATTAGCATTTGAATGTTATTTCACAATAGAGAGATATGTGTGTGATACACATAGGACCAATTAAGTTTTACGTACTCCCACTAAACTTCTTATATATCTATAAGAATCATGTATATTTTATGAAACTAAAATACTTATTAGCTTCACTAAAATACAATTCCAATTCCCAATTGCTTGCTTAAATCTGTACTTAGATTTCCTAAGCTGGCATTCATTTCAAGCATTATTTGGATCCACAAATCCTATGACATGCCATGTACATAGTTTTCTTCCAACATTTGATTGAGGAATATGTTTTGTCATCCAATTGCCATATGTACCAATATGCAATCATTGCTTGATTTATAGACTTGAGCATTACGATTATGCATGAGGTTTCAACACAATCCACACCGTGAATTTGCTTGTAACTTTTTAGCAACTAATCTAGCTTTGTGTGTGAACACAATTTCATATTTGATGGTTTTTAAACAAACTTGTAACCAATAGGTGTGAAACTATTCTTGCAAATCAACAAAATTTTAATTTTGTCATCAAAACATTGAGTATGTTTTATGGCCTTTAACCATCTAAAACATTTGAGTCTATATATGGCCTCTAACCATTTTAGGGAATCTGGGTTTCGTCATAGCTTTCTTACAGGTCACAAACTCATTAATCTACATGATAATAGTTTGACTGTAAGTTGTAGGTTTCTTCACTATCTAATAGAAGAATTGCATAGTTTCAGTGACCTGAACTCCATGTTTCTTCACTATCCAATAGAAGAATATCATAGTTCCAGTGACTTGAACTCTATGCCTACTTTGGGTATAGAACATCAAACAAATAGAATATCAATAGCCACTTAAAAGTCCTTTGAATATTCTGTTCTCCTTGAAGCACTTGTAAAGTCTTCTAAGAGATGTCTTCTTTAAAGCCACTTCTAAAGTCCTTAAAGAATACGTGTTCGGATTTTCTAAAGAACTTCGAAAAGCCTCCGGAATGTCCGTTTATGTTTGTTGTTCGCCTCGAAGACTTTCGAGGTCTATTTTCTCCCACTTGTCATTTTGGAAACGAATCTCCAAAAGGACATCATTTCGAGCAAACAAACATTATGTTCTCAAAAATTCGTGGTAGAAACAATACCCTTGTGTCTCATTTGAATAAATCACAATGAAACATATATCTATACTTGGGGCCTTAGTTTGTTGAATAACAAACACTAAGCTCCCACTGAGTTTTGCAACTCTCTAGATATATTTTATGAAAAGTTATTCTGAAATTACTTTTCAATAGCTTTGACGAATTTGGTTTAGTTTGGTGGTAGTTGAGCATTTTGTTTTAGAAATTATAGGAAAAGTCTTTATGATTCATCATTGATCGAATCAAGTACTAATTGACTTCGATCATTCCTACTTAGATATGCCATATCTTATGGAGCTAGATCGTGAATTTACAACACACAATCATTGATGATCATTCTTGACTTAAGTAATCATCAACATGATCTGACCTAGATCTTTATGATTTCTTGCCAAGTGGATTTTATACTTCTGAATCTTTGAACTAGCCAAACAGATTCAACTTATATCACATTTGAGTAAATAGACCTATATTCACTCAAATCCATGTGAAATAATAAAGTCATAAAATCTTTCTTTAGCTTTGAACTCTATTGTCTAGGCGTTCTAACAATAGTTCATATCTTTTGTTACTTTCAACAAGTAAGACTAGTTGTCTTAAATTGATCTAGAAATCAATCAACTTTCAAAAGTCCATCAAAATAGAGCTTTTGAATGTTAACTTGTTGATATGGTCTAAGCAACAATGCTAAAGGTTAGTGGAACTCAAATCAAGAGATTGATTTGAACCTAGTAAAGTTTTATTGTTAAAGAGTTGTTTGTTTTTAATCAAGCATATTGACTCAACCCGTAAATGACCATTTCATTCAAATAAACAAACAAACATTGTTTTTGTTTTTCTTGTATGTGAGTCTTTCTGTGTTTGAAAACAGAAATTTAGGTATGCTGATTATGGGACAAAATAGCCATTAAGTTCCAGCCTTTGAAAGGACTTAAAACAAACTAGATGACCCTACAACTAATGTAGCATTGCCATGCTTCATTTCCCACTTGTAGGTCATTAGTGTATCCTAGCTTCCATTGTTTGAGTTATTACCGAAGTAAGAACCTCAAGCGGTATATGATACCAAGGAAGTTTGATTGCTAGGTCACTTTTCTTTAAACATAAACTTACAGGTAGAAACGGAATTGTAAATTCCTTTCATCTGTTCCTTTGTTTTCCTATTTCTTGTACCCTTTCTTATAGCCTTAAGAATTGAATTCTTTAGTGTTGACTTTTATACTTTGTTAGACATGTCCAATGTCATCAACAAGGTTCTTTCCATTTAATTTATGTTGAATATTTTGTTTCAACTAGATGATCTTACCAGAAGCTTCTAAAGTTCTCTAAGTATCGATCTATTCGAGTGTCTAGGGACTAGACTCATTCGAGAAATAAATGGACAAAGATATTAGGTTGTTAACCATTGGTAAGGCTGAGCGTTTAAACTCAATGCTTTATGATCTCAAAACTACATTGTATTTTGAATTCACAAGCACCAATTGGTTTGCCATTTGATTTTGATATTCGAAAACAACCATAAAAGTCGATATAAGAAACGTACATTTTAAATTGCTCACTTTCTCTCTTTTCCGTGAATCGTTCTTGGATTCACTACCAATCGAGGAAATTTACTGTTACCTTTCTAAAAGGATTTATTGCAGTGCAAGATATTTAATTATAAACAATAATTAAAACATACATTGAAGCATGCAAAGTCTAAACATTTATCATGAATAGTAACTTGAAATTAAAGCAACCATGCAATTCAAACAAGTTATTAGCATTTTATTCGATTTTATTGTTCCGGCAGGTGTGAATAAAATGATTCCAAGACCCTAAAACCATTGAAGAATTAAGCACAGTTTGTCGACTCAATTCTAAAACATTTTAGGTAAGCAAAAGCCTTTTGCTAATAGTCTAGAAACTACTCTTGGTTGATAGGTACGTCTAAGAACTTATTAGGTAAACCTATCGATTTTGCCACGACATAAAAGGACTCCTTACTTATATCGTTGAGTTTCACCAAAACTAACATGTACTCACAATTATTTGTGTACCTTGCCCCTTTAGGACCAATAAGTAACACCTCGCTGAGCGAAAACTATTACTAGATTGATGTAAAGGATATCAAAGCAAGTGTATATTTTGGCATGGCACCTTTTAACTCAATTTTAAGTTTGGAACTTAAGGCTCTTACTATGTTGGTTAGATTTTAAGTGAACTAAAATCCTTAATCATGCAACATAATCAAGCTTTTGATCTCATGCACTTTAAGACATATTTAAAAGCAATAAATAACTTAAAACATGCATAAGATAAATGTGATCTAGTATGGCCCGACTTCATCTTGAAGCTTTGACTTCAAAGTCCGTCTTGAAAATCTCCGTGGGAGGCACCATTTTCTTCAAATAGGATAAGCTATAATTAAAACTAATTACAACTATTTGATGGTACGCAGACCATATTTGAATTGAAAAACAACTTTGGTACTTTAGACCAATTACATTCAAATTAATGGTACGCAGACCATATTTTCTATCCTATTTGGGCCATACTAGTCACTTCATAACCTGCAAAACAGTACATATACAATATATACCATTCACCCATTCATTATCATGAATGGCCCACATAGCTGGTTAGTAAAACACATTATGCATCACGTAAACATTTGCAGCAATTAATCAAGGGCACCAATAATCTACCAATTATTCAGTCCTTATTAATTCTAATCAAGTTGTTTTAACCTTAAGGATTTGTAGACCTAATCAAGAGTTTATGACTAAAAAGGGCTCCCACTTAAACCAATAAATTCATATGCTTTACTAATTTTAAACATAAAAATGTATTTCTAGTCTAACCGGAAACATACAAATTTAATTAAAATTTAAAGCTCATATAAATTTATAATTGAATCCAAAAAGTTTAATTTAATTTCAGTCGTATTTAAATTAATTCATGATTTTAATTTTAGTAAAATAATTAGAATAAATAAAATTTATTATAATTACAATATTCAAAATTAAAATCCAAGAAAATAATTTAAATTATTAATTTTAAAATTAATTAAAATTACGTAAACTGAAAATTTCAAATTAAACATTCAAAACGATTTAATCGCAACGCAAACACCTCACACATCACACGCCCATGGGCCACACGCACACAGCCATCGCTGGTCATGTGCGCGCAGCCCATGCGCTGCGTCGCATAGCTGTTGCTTCTACCCTTCGCAAGCAATCGCGCGAGCTGGTGCTCGCTGCGCGCGGGCCAGCGCTCGATGCACGCGAGCCATCGCTCGCTGTGCGCGCTCGCCAGCGCTCGATGTGCGAGCCAGCGCTCGCTGCGCGAGGCATCGAGGCTGGGCGCAGCACTCGTGGCACATGAGCTTGCGCTCGCTGCGCGCGAGGCTGCGCGCGATTGCGCGAGGCAGTGCGGGTTGTGGCGCAGCTCGCTTGCTGCCCACACGCGACTGCCGTGCCTTGCCTTCGCCCATGCCCATTCGTCCATTGCTCATTGCCCACGACACAAGGCAGGGCTGCTGCCTTGTGCTCGTGCACCATGCCCTTGCTCATTGCATTCGTGCCGCATGGGCGACGAGCTCCCTTGCTCGTCGTCGCATGCCCGCACTATACAACACCCCTTAAGGGTAACACGTAGCGTCCATTGCTTTGTGCGTGCAAGTTATATGAACAAATCGCATAAAATTTAATAAATTTATATTTAAAATTAATGACAAATTAATAAATTAATATTAATTTCATAATTTTTTAGGGCGAAAAATCGAAAATTTATTATTCAATTGATTTCCGATTAACATGGATTCAAGTCTAGGTCATAAAAATTTAAAATTGATCATAAATTTACAATTTTTATGGTGGTTTTTAATCATAGGTATCTAATTAAATTATAATTAATTATGAAAATCAAATTAATTCTAAATTATTCTAATTTTCAACAAATTAATCATAATTACATATTAGATTGCATAATTAACAAGGCTAGGCATTCAAACTTGTTAAACATATACAGTAGGTCAATCAAAAATTCAAGATTTATCAACAAGAATCGCAAATATTTAATTTAACATCTTAAATTTACGAAATTTTGCATTCGAAAAACTAAAACCTTCGAAAAGTCATTATTAGGAAGCAATGTTCTATTTACAAAATGATAATTCGAGGCCTTATATGGCCTTACATGAGGATGTAACGTACAAAAAGGCGGCTTAATTAAGCCATTAATACCCCCTCCCTTAACTCAAGCTCCTATTTAATCATTGTCGTAACCGCTGTTGTTTACATAACCGTTGTAGGCGAGCTGGTCAGTCGCCATTCACGCCTTGTTGGCTGCCATGTATGTCTCATGGTGGCACATTTGAGCCACGTCACTAGGAGGGTAATTTTTCCCCTATCAATTGTCCTCAAACCCATTTTAAATTTGTTCCGGGAAGTTCAAAAGAAAAATGGGTTTTCTTTTCGAAAAAAGGGAGGAAATAACCTCCTGCTCTCCCAATGATCGGTGTGATGTAATGATGGTCTAGAGAAGCCAACCGCCAATCACTTCAATAAATACATATCTACACTTCCACTTCCTCACGCTTCCTCTCTCTCTCTCTTCCCAACTGCAAAAATTCGGAGTTCTTCTCTCTCCAGAACTCAGGTAACCACCTGTAATACCTCGTATTTTTCTGTATTTATAAATATATTTTATTATATTTATAAAGTATTTTTATGATTTTTGGAATTTAAATCGCATTTAAATATTATTTAAATGTATTTTAAATTAATTAGAATATTTATTATTTTAATTAATTACCAAACGAATTTATTATTTCAAGTTGGGAATTTAATTGGGTTTCAAAAGTAAAACGATTTTAAATTAATCTAGCCCAATCCAATTCCAAGTTTAAGTCCAAACAAACTAAGCAAGCCCATCTTATTGTTTAATGAATCCCGAAAGGGAATCCTAAACCCTAACCCATCTTATTGTTTAATGAATCCCGAAAGGAAATCCTAAACCCTAGCCCATCTTTGAGTTTCCTAAGCCTATAAATATAGGTGCTCACCCTCAAAATCTCTCACTATTATTCATTAAACCTAAAAGTAAAACCCCAACCCTAAATTCTTCTGTCTTTCGTCAAACTTATGTTTGGCTATTTTTCTCCTACTTCCATTCGTTTTCAGAAAAAGGTTTCTTCTTCAAAGTTGTAGATCTCAAAAAATTTTGAACTTTACCTCAAAAATCGATCGATTTCGAGTTGTAGATTAGACGTTATGAGCGTTCTAAAATCCTGCTGCAGTAATTCACTCCCTCTTTTTCTCTCGCCTCTCACGCCCCTCGACCCTCACAACAGCACAGCCGCGTGCTGTTGCTGTGTGTTGTTCTTGTTGTTGCTGTGCGTTTTTGGCCTCGCCCACACACGCTCGCCTCTCTTTTTCTCTCCCTCGTGCCTGTCGTGCACCAAAGCCGAAGCCCTGTTGCTGCTTCCCTTGCCTGCCGCGCACAATACACACTCGTGTGTGTGTTGTGTGTGTTGTTCGTTGTTCCGTATACTCCGTATACTTTTATCCCTTTTCCAATTCCGTATTTAAATTATTAAATTATTATTATTATTTTGGATTATTTAAATTGCTGCGAACGGTTATGAACACCGTGTTTTAATGTTTTCGTATTTAAATTGAGGAGATTGATTTTAATTACACGAACTATTATTTTCAGATTTAGTAATGAATTAAAGTGTCAATTTTTATGGTCAAAATATGGTTTTATTGATGACCTATTGATAGAATTTTATTTCCAATGGGTTAGGCGATTGATTCACATAATTTAATGACGATTTAAATTATGGGAATCAACTTAAATTTTCAGATTTATTATAAAGCTTTAGAATGTTGATTTTTAATGATTTTAAGGTCAAAAAGTCAATGTTTTTATACTAGGACTTAAGTTGACTATTTGAAACTATCAATTTAATGAATAACGATTAATTTCTAATTAAAGCAAAGGTTTTAGAATCTTAAATAGTTGTTGGAAATTTAGTAAACATGGATAATAATTAAGTTTCTCCATTTTGTATGGGAGTTGATTTCTAGCTTTGGGTCGTGATTCGCACAGTGTCCCCCGTACTTAGGTATTCCAGGTACGTACAAGACTAGGGTGACCACCCATCCCTTGAGGACTTTATGAAGTGTATTGAATGCGAATCATGTGTTTGGAATTCATGTTTGATGTGTAGACAAGCATGTGAGAATTGTTATTAAATCTATGTGAACGAGCATGTTATGAATTGAATTATGCTTTATAGATTCTGTTGAACTATCATGTTATGGACTTTTATAATCGTTGAATTATGTCAAACATGTTGTTCAAGTTGGTTTGCATGTTAGGTTATGATACATATGACAATTCATAAATCATGCGGAAAAACCATTTAGCCAGGAATACATATTATTTACACATAATCATATAGCATAGTTTAGATGCATACTCTTTGTTGCCTGCCTTCCCTAGCTGCGCCCGAACCGAACAAGAACAAGTCTTTAGGACTCCAAGTGTCGTCCCTCCGTAGATAGTCCACAGCACGTCCGGATCCGCCTTAAGATTGACCAACTAGAATCGCCCTTAAGGTACTAAAAATTTCGGCACTTTTAGGCAAGGAATGTGTCTGAATTTTTCTCTCAAAAACTCACTTTGAATACTTGAAAACTTGTTATAAATTGTGAACCCAGGCCACATATTTATAGGGGTATGGAAAGAGAATTGGAATCGAATTAGGATACGAATTAATTAAATTAGAATCATAATAAAACTCTTATTTAATTAATTTATCAAATAGAATTAGGAATTTAATCATTAAACGAATCCTGTACGTTTTAGGTTTCGTATGTGAACACAAACACCCACGCACGCATAGCAGCCCACGAGGGGCGCCATGCGCGCGCGCGCACAGCCCGAGCATCGCAGCCCACGACTGCCGCAGCCTTGGGCGCGCGCTGGGCCTGCCTTGCGGTGGGCCTGGCGCAGCCTTGGGCTGGCGTGTTGTGGCGCGCGTTTCCCTTGCTGGACGTGGGCCTGGCTTCGTGCTGGGCCTTCGTCTAGCAAGCTCGTCCGATGCTAATTCGTACGACGCGCTTCCGATTAATTTTCCGATTCCGGAATTCATTTCCGATACGAACAATATTTAACATTTCCGATTCCGGAATTAATTTCCGTTTCGAACAAATATTTAATATTTCCGTTTCCGGAATTATTTTCCGATTCCGATAATATTTCCGATTCAGACAATATTTCCGTTTCCGGCAATATTTCCGATTCCGGCAATATTTCCATTTCCGATAATATTTCCCGATACGTACCATGTTTCCGTTTCCTGTAACATCTACGACTTGGATAATATTTATATTTCCGATACGATCCATATTTCCGTTTCCGGCAATATCATCGTTTCCGGAGTATTCATTTCTTGCCTGTGACGATCTCAGCTCCCACTGAAACCAAGATCCGTCGATTCCGAATATCCATAGATGGAGTATTTAATGCCATTAAATACTTGATCCGTTTACGTACTATTTGTGTGACCCTACGGGTTCAGTCAAGAGTAAGCTGTGGATTAATATCATTAATTCCACTTGAACTGAAGCGACCTCTAGCTAGGCATTCAGCTCACTTGATCTCACTCAATTATTAACTTGTTAATTAATACTGAACCGCATTTATTAGACTTATCATTGAATGCATACTTGGACCAAGGGCATTATTTCCTTCAGTTTGCATGTATGAGTATTGCGCATGCAAGTTATTATGGTTATGCTATAGTACGGGATGTCTAGCATATGTTGAGCATACTGAATATTGCCGGAGTGCATTATTTATTCCACCAAGGGGTAGAATATGTTTAGAGAGTCTATGTGAATTGAACTAAGGACAATTCATGCTAAGGGCACACCCCGCTTGTGAATAGGCAATGTCGGGTTATCTCAAACAGTGTTTTTGAGAAGGAACAATGGGAGTAATTTCACTTGAGTCCTATGTTTGATCACAAGTCTTAAAGGATTAAAATGAAGTGTCATTGTTGAGTTGTATAATTGTTTAATTGTTGGCATGTTGTGTCTTGTGTAGAGTCTTGAGTCGCCTTGAACATAACATACTAATTAACGTAAAGTGTAATCCGAATGAGCTTCAAAACTCTTGGAACGTATATACCTTGAGTATGAACAATGGGGGGAGTATGGTCGGAGAACTTGTACTCCTTGAATGATACAAGACGTTGTTTCATTCTTTTGTGTTAGGCCGTTGTGCATTGGAATTCCGTCGGTATGGTTCGACTGTCGATAGGAGTCCGACTTGTTATTATTTGGTGTATGGTGGGCTCCCATCACCCTTTTATTTCCTTTTGAGGATACTTTATTTTACCCGTTCGAAGCTACTTCTTTATTAAACTGTGAGTCAAGAGTCGTGTCAAGTGTCGAGTCTTGTCTCCATGTTTACTCGTTTATTAATTGGCTTTTGCATGTGGATTATTAATTCGTTGAGTGAAGCATGTTAGGATAGAATGTTATTCTAGCTTTCTCGTACTCAGCTTTTGCTGACTTCGTGCTTTATGTCTTTTGGTCATGGCCTTCGCCTTAATGACCCTATGATGATCCATCATTGCATTTGCGTTGTTGGGGAGTAGATTTTAATAAAGCAGGTTTGTAGAGATAACTTGCGGGAGAAGTTATCATGGGATTCATGTTGAGAGTTATTTCCTTCCCCTTTTTACAAACTCTATTTAATTTCTAATCATGACTACTACTTAATTTATTTGAACTATAGTTAATGGATTTTGAAATATTTATTACTTTGGTTTGGGCCTTGGTGGTTCCAAGTTGTTTTAATGACCATTAAATATTTAATATGTTTTGAAAGTTAGTTAAATTCCGCAGCGTAATTCTGGTAAATAGCCTTAACCGTTATCACGGTGGCGGTAATATCTTGGTAATTCCTTCGTTTTAAGTTGGAAAATATTTTATAAAAAGCAAGGAATTATTAGGGTATTACACCACCTCTTTCTCCTTCTTCTCTTCTGGTTTTCGTCCCCCATGTCGCATAGAATAGGAACCAAATCGACTCGTGCAAAGAATAAGAAGGTTTTCATTGAGTGCGATCTGGATGACGGTCCTCTGTATAGTCCGAGCAACATCCTGGATAAAAAGAATGCTCGAGCAGCGACTTGGGGAAACCAAGACGCGGCGGCGCTGAAGGCTGATTGTGGCTTCCCGTCGACGGCGGTAATTCGCTTGCCGCTGCCTGATGAGCGGGCCCATTGGGCATCGGACGGCTGGGTCTTCTTTTATGAGTATCCTCTTAAAATTGGGTACACCTACCCATTTACGCTGCTGGTCAGAGGCGTTCTGAAAACCCTAGGAGTGCCGTCGGCGCAGTTGATGCCACAGGTCTGGCGTGTCATGCACCTTGTCGACCACTTGGCTGACAAACTGGGGATGGAATTCCGATTGGAGGACCTTGGATACACTTATAAGGTCCGAAACTACGGTGCCGACAGGTACCTGTTGCATATGAAGGACGATAGGGAGGCGCTGTTGGGTTCGGATCAATCGAACGATAGAGGGTGGATAAGCCGATTTTTCTTTGTAGAGTTGGCGAGTTTGGGGACCCGACTCTGACTTCTTGATTGGGGAATGGAAACCCAGAGGTATTTTTTTTTGTGTTTGGGATTCTTGTTTGTAATTGACTTTTTCTCACTTTTTTGGTTTTGCAGGGGCGTCATTCGACTTGGTTGGGGTTGGTCTCGAAGCTGTTGAAAAGACTGCTGTCATTTTGGGGGTGCCGCTGAAGGACATAGCTTTCTGTGGGGAAAGGCTCGAACATGAGGAAATATCATAAGAGGAAGAGCATTTTGAACCTGAGGACATGTCAACTTCAACAGGTAAACGGGTTAATGTTAGTTACAAGTTGGATTCGTATTATGAAAATAAATACATATTGTGATGACGAGACTAAGTCGTCTGTGCTATATCTTCTTGTAGGAACTGGTCTGTCGACCCAATCTGGTAAGGCTCCGTCTGCGGAGGCCCTGCTGAAGAGGAGGTTGGAGGCGTTGGGGAGTGTTGCTCGACCTAAGCCCATTACGGTGGTATCTCCTCGGAAGTCGTCAAAGACTTCCCATGATACAACTGTGACCGACGAGACGGGGACGTCCATGGCTGCCGAGTTTAAAGTCTCGCCACCATCTCGGAAGAGAAAGCTGACGGTTGAATTCCCAGACGACTATGGGTCGGTCGACGCCCTGTCTTACCATCTGTGGCTGGAGGTGGACCGCTTGTGGGTGCCGGCGAGTCGTGAACGCCAGGAGGTCTTGTCCCCAGTCGCTGCAACTGTCGAGAGTGTCTCGCACGCCTGGAAGGTAACTTATTTTGTCCGTGTTTACTTGGTCGTAGCCCTGCTCCCTTTAGGCTCGTAACATTATGAGTATTTCTTTTGAATAGGCCTTGCAATATGCTCTAGCAACTCGCCATCATGTCATGTCCCTGGAAGACAAGTTAGTGAAAATGCAAAGTGACATGAAAATGGCGAAGAAAGAGGTTGGGCGACTGGATGGTGTCGCAAAGGAGGCGAAGGCCAAAGCTGATGCATTGGAGGTTGAGCAGGTGAAGTCGGTTGCTGATGTTGCGGCTCTGACTGCCAACAAAGAGGCGCTAACTGCAGAGGTCGACGAGCTGAAGGCATCCCTGGCCAAGGTCAAGGCAAGGATTTATGAATGCGCCGGCTAATACACCTGGAAGACCTGGACTAAGATGATGGGGGATTTCTTAGAGGGTAAGCATACGGAATGGACTCTAAAGGAAGACATTGCCCAGTTTAATACTGTATTCCCCGAGGAGTATGTCCCCCTGGTGCTGAGAGTGACGAGGAAGACATTGAGGAGGGCGCAACTGCACCAGCACTAGAGGAAAAAAGCTCAAGTGCGGGCTTATTTTAAGGGGTTAAGTGCGGGCTTTTACATGTGCAGCACATGGCCTACTCGCACTTGATGTTTTCTCAAGTGCTGCCAAAATATTGGAAACACTTGATACTCCAAGTGCTACCAATTTACAAAATGAGCCCGCACTTGACAAATTTGGTGCTGCCAATTTTGCAATATGATCCCGCACTTCACAAAGTTTGTGCTGCCAAATTTGAAAATGAGCCCGCACTTGACAAATTTTGTGCTGCCAATTTTGGAAATTAGCCCGCACTTGACATAAAAATGGGCAGCACAAGCATAAAAAAGAGCCGCACTTGATATATAAATGAGCCGCACTTGATCTAGAAATTTATTATAATTGATATCCTTGCTACATATATTATACAATTAGACCACGCTCACTAGTTAACCTCCATACATCACATAAAAAAAATATCCAATTATATAGATAATTAAATTGAATAGTATATAATTATAAATATAAAATTGATTACATTACAATCCTATGAAAAACTAGCATCCATAATCTAAGATTCACTACAAGAAAATATCAAAGACAATAAATGGTAAT
Organism: Spinacia oleracea; assembly: GCF_020520425.1. Lineage (NCBI taxonomy): Eukaryota > Viridiplantae > Streptophyta > Magnoliopsida > Caryophyllales > Amaranthaceae > Spinacia > Spinacia oleracea. The sequence goes on along the minus strand of NC_079491.1, from coordinate 94,730,261 downwards.
GAAGTTTGCCAACTTTTCTCGAACTTCATTTATCTACTCAATGGTAAAAAGGCTTCTCCCTTGGATTATTGAATACCTAAAGAAGATGGAAAATCAAGAAAAAAAATATGTTAGTTATATTATGAATATTGTATGGTACATTAAAATAAGACATAATTTGCTCACAACAATGAAATAATGAACCTCATAATAATAAAAATGGCTTATTGGAGGGGGGTCTTTTCGTATGCTTTTTTCCTTCCTACGGGGGCGGTTTTAGAACCTTTGTATCTTTGTATTTTGAAGGAGTCGCCACCAAACATTATTTAGGGTCTCGTTTGGAAAGACCAAAAAGTGACTCTATTAGGATAAGACATTGAATCTTAGAAACGGATGGGTGAGATCCGGGCAAGGGAACGAGATGCTTATTCCGCGAGGTTTAAAAATGATTCAAATGCGTGGCACAACATTTTCAAAAATACCCTAGTTTAGACTATGTGGGTTTGAATTTAGGACAAATAGAATTTCTACTTTGCATTGTGACCACTTTGATTTAAAGTTAATTTAAGGGAACCTAAGACCGATTTGTCTAAGAAATTATCCTTGTTAAGCGTGGTGTAACCTTGTATTTTGTTGTATTTAGCATGTTAGGTGATGAAAGCAATAAACAAGTACAGCAACATCACAATGGAAAATAGGTGCAAAGTTAGTAAAGTACAAGACCACCTAGAAATGGACTAGGAGGTGGAACCACATTGCCTAGAAGGACTAGGCAAGTAAAGTTGCGGAATTGAAATTGCATAATTGAAGTTGCGGAATTGAAATTTCATAATTGAAAGTGCGGAATTGAAATTGCATAATTTAAAGTGCGGAATTGAAATTGCATAATTGAAAGTGCGGTATTGAACTTGAATTTTAGCACATGAGATCCGAACGCCAAGCGACTCCTTAAGAATAAGTGCGCCCGACACGGATTCAAAGCAAAAATCTCTACTTTAGGTCAAGTTGCTCGACCTAAAGTGTCTTGGATTTTGAACATAGGACTTGAATTTGAAAAGTTTGAATCTTGAAATATTGGACTTGAAATATTGAACTTGAAATGTTGAACTTTGTAATATTGAACTTGAACTTGAAATATTGAACTTGAACTTGAAATTTTGAACTTCAGAGTCTTGAATCTCAAAGATTGGGCCTTTTAATGTTGAAAAGGTTTGATCTTTGATACGCTTTTATTTTGAAATGATCCTAGTTTAGGGAAGTGATTACAAACAACCCTAAACATTATTGGATCTTGAAACTTGAACTTGAAATTTGAAAGATGGAGTCTTGAATCTCGAAGATTAAACCTTTAAACATTAGAAAGGCATCATCTTTGATTACTCCATGTTTTGAAGATGATTATAGTTCAAGGAAGTGATTACGAACAACCTTGAACATCATTGAATCTTGAAAGTTTGCATTTTTGTATCACATAAAGTTTGGATTTTGTAAGAAATGTATGATTGTTGTAAGTAGCACTTTTAAGATTAAAAGTGCCAACTTACTAATCATTTTTGAAATAGAAAATTAAGGAAACATGATTGATTAGGGTTGGGATTCAGAATTACCTAGTTAGGTTTAGGCAAGAATTCCTTTTAGAGCTCCCAATTTCTTAGAACTTGGAAATTGTATGAGATTTTGGAGGATTTTTGTATTTTGATTTGAGTGGCAATTTTTGTATTACGACGTTGTGTTTTGATTTTTTGCCTCCCCATAATGCTCAGAATTAGGGGTTTAAATAGGAGAAGTTGCTGCTAAACGCCAGCTCACGCCAGCTCACGCCAGCGTCCAGCGCAGCTGCCAGCGCCAGACGCTGCTGACGTGGCGCAGAAGCTGCCAAACAAGGACGAAAGATGCCTCCTTGTTTTGGCTTGTAATATATGGTGTATGTAGACACCTAATTTGTGTCTTCCCTCTGGGATGATGACGATACCATTATCCTTATTAGGCGGTTGGAGCAAATCCGTGCGGAAATTCCAATTGCTAAGAACATGTCCAAAATCCAAGAGCCCAAATCCAATCCCCGAGGCCGTTCCCCTTCCGGAACTCGGTACAAAATACAATTTTCAAAAATCAATTTCAAAGTCCAAGTACAATCTCACCCAATGGACTATCCCATTGGTTTTACAAGGCCTTTTCCAGTCAAAATGACATTAAGCATCCAAATTCGGGCGTCGACCCACAAAACCGAGCAAGCCGGGCCTCGTCCCGTAAAACCGAAATTCAAAAACCCGAAACAACTTGTTTTTAGACGCAAATCAAGTCTTAATCCCCAAGCAAACACTACGTGCCAAACTTTGTACGAATAGTACGAAGGTACACCAATACAAGCAAAGCAAGGACATAGCACGCGTCCTTGTTTTGGCAGCATCTGCGCCACGTCAGCAGCGCCTGGCGCTGGTGCTGCGCTGGACGCTGGCGTTGGCTGGCGTTTAGCAGCAAATCCTCATATAAATACCCATGATTCTAAGCATTAAGGGAGGAAAAAATCGAAACATAACGTCGTAATACAAAAATTGCCGCTCAATACAAAATCCAAAAATCTTACAAAATATCATACAACATTTCAAGTTCTAAGCAATTGGGAGCTCTAAAAGGAATTCTTGCCTAAGCCTAAATAGGTAATTCCGAATCCCACCATATTAAATCATGTTTCTTTGATTTCCTATTTCAAAAATTATTAGTAAGTTGGCATTTTTAATCTTAAAAATGCCACTTACAACAATCATACATTTCTTCTAAATCCAAACTTTTCAAAATACAAAAATGCAAACTTTCAAGATTCAAGGATGTTCAAAGTTGTTTGTAATCACTTCTTTGAACTAGAATCATTTTCAAAATGTGGAGTAATCAAAGATGATACCTTTCTAACTTTTAAAGGTTTAGTCTTTGAGATTCAAGACTCCATTTTTTTTCAATATACAAGTTCAAGTTTTCAAATTTCAAGATCCAACAATGTTTAGGGTTGCTCATGACTACTTCCCTAAACTAGGATCATTTCAAAGTAAGAACTCATCAAAGATCTAAATTTTTCAACATTAAAAGGCCCAATCTTTGAGATTCAAGTCTCTTAAGTCAATATTGTAAGTTTCAAGTTCAATATTTCAAGTTCAAGTTCAATATTTCAAAGTTCAAGTTCAATATTTCAAAGTTCAACATTTCAAGTTTCAAACTTTTCAAGTTCAAGTTCTATATGTAAAATTTAGGATACTTTGGATGAACAATCCATCCTAAGTTGAGATTTTTTAGCTTTGACTCCGTGTCGGACGCACTTATTTTTAAGTAGTCGTTTGGCGTTCGGACCTCATGTGCTTAAATCATATTTCAATATTGCAATTTCTATTCCGCAATTTCAATTATGCACCTTTCAATTCCGCACCTTTCAATTCCGCAATTTCAATTCCGCACCTTTCAATTCCGCAATTTCAATTCCGCATTTCAATTCCGCACTTTCAATTTCGCAACTTTACTTGCCTAGTCCTTCTAGGTAATGTGGACCTACTCCCTTGTCCATTTCTAGGGGTCTTTACTTTACTAATTCCGCACTTATTTTCATTTGTGATGTTGCTTTACTTGTTTATCGCTTTCATCACCTCACATGCTAAGTTCAACAAAATACAAGGTTACACCATGCTTAACAAAGATAATTTCTTGGACAAACCGATCTTAGGTTCCCTTAAATTAACTTTAAAGCAAAGTGACCACCATACAAAGTATAAATTCTATTTGTTCCAAATTCAAACCCACATAGTCAAAACTAGGGTATTTTTGAAAATGTTGTATCACGCACTTGAATTATTTCTAAAGCTCGCGGAATAAGCATCTGTTCCCTTGCCCGGATCTCACCCATCCGTTTCGAAGATTCAAAGCCTTATCCTAATAGAGTCATTTTCGGTTTTTCCAAACGAGACCCTAAACAATGTTTGATGGAGACTCCTACAAAGTACAAAAATAAAAAGGTTTCTAAAAAACCGCCCCCGTAGGAAGAGGAATCAAAAACTAGTCCTACAATTCTCGGCTAACTGCAATACATCAGTAGGTTCATTTCAAAGCTCACTATGATCTGTGAACCGGTATTTCAAAAGCTCCGCAAAAGCGAACCCAAAATCTGGGACGAGGATTGCCAGCAAGCATTCAATACTATCAAAGACTACCTTTCCAATCCGCCAGTGCTAAAGCCAGCCATGCCAGGGATTCCCCTCAGGCTCTACCTTACAACAACATAATCAGCAGTCGGGGCCATGCTCGCCCAGGAAATTGAAGGCAAAGAGCCCGTATACTACATCAGCAAAAAGTTAATCGAGTATGAGACCAGACACACTCAGCTCGAGAAACTCAACATCGCCTTGGTTTGGGCCACAAAGAAACTATGGCACTACATGCTCTCCCATACAGTGCATGTAATCAGCAAAGCAGATCCTCTCAAGTACTTGTTCGAAAAACCACCTCTCAACGGACGATTATCCAGATGGTTGGTCATGCTAGAAGAATTCGATCTCAAATACACTCCGCAAAATTCTATCAAGGGTTCAGCAGTCTCAGACTTCCTAGCCGACTGCCCTGCCGAGGCTGAAGAGGAGGATTATGACTTACCCGACGAGCGAATCTTAATGACCAGTGATGACAGTTGGTCGATGCATTTTGACGGTGCTTCAAATCAGAACGGATGTGGAGTTGGAGTAATTCTAGTAGCCCCAGACGGTACCCACATTCCAATATCAGCAAAACTGCAATTCAACGTCACAAACAATGCGGCAGAATATGAAGCATGCATTATGGGCCTGGAAGCCGCCTTAGCATTGGGTGTCCAGAAACTTCGAGTCTACGGGGATTCCTCCCCAATCATCAATCAAATTTTCGGCAAATGGAAAGTAAGGAGCGAGAGCTTGGCTCCATACCAGTCCTATCTTGAGAAGCTGCCTGAGCAGGTAGAAGAGCTTCGCTATACATACCTCCCGAGAGAGGAGAATCAATTTGGCTATGCACTGGCAAAGCTGGCCTCAATGATCAACATTCCAAACGGCAAGGCTGAAATGCCACTTACAATTGAAACGCGTCAAGAAGCAGCATATGTCCATGCTATTGACGACATCGAGCCTAACAGAGAGGAACCTTGGTTTACAGACATTTAAAGGTATCTGCAAAATTCTGAATATCCCCCACACTTTTCAAACAAGAATAAAAGGGCTTTACGACTACAATCAGCAAATTTCGTCATAGAAGGCGACGTTCTATACAAGAGGACCCCTAACGGCCTCAATCTTCGATGTGTTGACAAGCACGAAGCTCAAACAGTCATGGACACCGTACATGCCGGAGTCTGTGGAACCCACATGAATGGGAAGATGTTGGCCCTCAAGATCATCAGGGCTCGATATTACTGGACTACCCTAGAACGGGATTGCTACTTCTTTCTCAAGAAATACCCTACCTGCCAGAAATGTGCAAATCTAAAGCACATTCCCCCATCCTTGCTTTATTCTCAGTCATCACCATGGCCATTCTCAGCTTGGGGTATCGACGTCATCGTCAAAATCATTCCAACAGGCACCGGGGGTCATGAGTTCATATTGGTTGCCATCGACTATTTCACCAAATGGGTCGTGTAGACACCTACTTTTGTCCCCATTCCCGAAAGGGAAAGGTTCGATGATAAAAACATAAATCTCCACTTGACAACGCATCTCCTATAAAATAACGAATCTCAATTCCCCTTTTCATTTCACCCGAAACCTGCTATTTATAGAAACCTGCTAAAAATAGTAACTGCCATAATGGGCAGCTGTTAAAAGTGGCAAGTCATAAAAGATAGAAACTTGTCAGAATTAGGTGTTGCACTCCAACATAAATCCTAAATGAGATAGAAACTGCGAGAGAATCCTATTCCTAATACGATTCGAAAATAAGAGTTACGTATTGATCGAAATCCTAACGAGCCTAGAGTTCGTAACGGGCCCCAGACGCATTCCGTCATAAAATTAATACGCACTAAAAGACTCGATTAAGTCTCATACACTCCGGATTCTAAGAGTCCGAATCTGACAAAGAAACGGCCCAAACAGCAATTTCAACGCCCAGCCCTGGGCGCTGAAATTGCCTGGATCCTATTTTCAACGCCCAGAGCTGGGCGCCGAAATATTCGGCGCCCATGCCTGGGCGCTGAAGATACCTGGTACGTGTTTTTTCCTAATTCCTCGTGGATTAGAGTTCTGCAATTCTATCTTTCCACGAACTCTTTTCTATAAATAGGGCCTTAAGTTCGGCGTGAAAGGAACACACAACAACACACAATTATATTCTGAGTATTGACTCTAAACCCCTAAGCCTAAGCCTCACGCTGCAAAACTGATCACGCGTTCTGTCGCAATCGATCCATAAATCGAACAGAACGTATCCCGTCCCATAATTTGAGATTCGTTAAATAAAAGGAGAAATAGCAAAGTCAAAGTGGTTAGTTTTCTGAGAACCGTGACGCACCTCTCAAGGGTGCGTCGTAATGTGTCCCTTTTCCATGGTTTAATTGTTTTCCTCGCCCTTTTATGAACTGTTAAACTAACTAAATCTGATTGTTCGATCACGCCTAATAAATATGATATTTTTGGGAAATTGGATTATCATGCTAGGTCCCTTAAAACAATCTAAATCAGATAATCGCGCTCGATCTAGTACTATATGTTGCATATTGATAAAATCAACTCAGATTAGTTTAATAGTTAACGCATGTCCCTTCAATTATTTATGCTGAGCTAGTAAGGATATCCTGCCTCTGGAGTTATCCAAGAGCGAGTACTGCTCTCGGTAGTTACAGTCCCCCGAACCCTCAATCTCTACCCTGCGGGTGTACGTTGAGCGATCCCCACCACCAGGGATCACAAGGGAACCTACGGCCGTCGTGGTCAAACATAATTGCACTCCCTTTATGTCACGATAACCTGGTTTTGTCAGTTTTTCTCATTGTCGTTAAAAACTGAATGGCGACTCCTATATTACTAGTCAATTGGGTGTAAACTCATAGGAAATCTAATTACACTTGATTTGACAAAAAAGAAGCGTCACACCCACGAGGGACGAGGTCACGCATTAGCCTCGTGCTTTTTCGACCCCCTCACAGTGGCGACTCCACTGGGGATAGTGAAGGAAATATTCGTGCTTGTAGGTAATCAAAATAGCCGAAGGGTGAAACGATCCTACCCCGCGTTTATTTCCCAATCAAGTTGGGACGACCTGAAAATCAGCATATTAATGTGAACGGACAGAACCGCATAACGAATCTTGGCTCCCTTGGTGTTTCATCTTGGGAGTTGGGACTAAGGATACCCATCACCAACCGGGGGGTGCATACGCTTCGAATGTTGTCCACTCGACACTTTCGCTAGTAGTACACCCGTCCCAAACCCAATCGCTTGCTCATTAGGTCCCTCTCGCCTGCATGCCCTCTTGGCTTGCACTTGCGGGTTGGCCTCTTGAGCGAAATTCGTCTGTTGAAGACACTACCTCGACCGGGGCATGTGTTGGATCTACGATAGAAGCGGTACCAAGCCAGGCGCAAATAACTACCCATAGAAGCCTATCATAAACTACATGACATGTTATTATTGCCTCATGATGGAATGTTAGTTATGTGTAGCGAAATATATGATTGTGTGTGACAAACTATCCTAGAAAAACCAACGACCTTAAAAACTGCCCAAACATTCATAAACCAATTTGCCAAAGAGTTATACCGAAATACGTGTTCCGCAAACCCGAACGATCGCCACAAAAATAAGCGACGCTCGGGATGGCCTATAACGAATCCCACAAACGCTGCACAACGTGTAAAGGACGTTATTAGGCAAGCACGCAAAATCGAAGTCGCATAAACAAAAGTAGACGCAAACAGAAAACGAGAACCAGCCAGGGACGCATTTTCAACGCCCCTGGCTGGGCGCCAGAATTTCTCACGCCCAATGCTAGGCGCTGAAGTTGCTGCTTGGCCTTCTGGTCAGGCACAGCAGCCTCGGTGCCCACGCATGAAGAAAATGCGTAGCTAAAAACTTATCGTGAATTTTTTTTCTACGAGGGCGTATGAAAAAGCACTCGATTCCAAAAGCGACTTATATATAAAAAAAATAACTCTTTGTGTCGTTGTTAGGCCTCCTACGACGACAATGCTCGACATCAAAACCGAACATGCTAATAACTATGAATGTCACATGGGTAAAGTATTCAAAAAATAATGTTCAAACGAAGTTTTCAAAGGAAAATAATGTTCGAATAAAAAAATAAATCCGAGTCTAGACTAGGCTATGCCAAAGTATAATCTAAATCCTAAGTCTTAGTTGTCTTATCCATAGAATCGGTCCTAATGCTTGGTGTCGTTCTGCAAATAAAAAGGTTAAAACAATATTGAGTCTCCCTTCCTAAGATTTAAATCAATAAGCACCCATATGTAATTGTCATCCCTTTCTAAGAATCTACGGTCTCAATACTCTCTCTCACCAATAAAAATAATATATTATAGTATTTGCAAAATGGAAACAGTCACGTTCTGGAAATCATTCCCCCATAGTCGCACAACCCCCAAAGTGAACCTAAGGTGTCAATACCATTAGCAAGAATTAATGGCCTCAAGGCTTATGATCACATTGGGTCACGACTATCATAGTCCTCTCGAGTCACTCACTCCTTGAAATACTACTAAGTACGGACTAAAAGATTTTCCATGAATGCAACATGACCAACCATGAAAATACCCAAATCGGGATACCGTAAGGCTACCATTGGGGTAAAGCAATACACGCTAAGAGGGAAGCCGCACTAATGATTCTAGTCTCGCAAAAATAAAAATTCGATCTCCCCAACTAACTACCTTGCCAACATTAAGCAAAATGGCGCATGACAAATGAACACCCAAGGGTTAAAATCTAAAGTGTCAACCAACGAAAGGTATGGTCCAATTAGCCTAAGTCTGAGAGTCGCTTGGTCAAGTGTTATAGGCTTACGCCACGTCATTATTTTGAGTATAGGCCACCTCCTTGTATTCATACACGAGTTATAATCAGAAAGATTAATGAAAGTTTGAGTCTAAATCACAACTTCCAATTAAATCCCAGAAACTGGAGTCTGAAAGAAACAAAAAAAATTTATTTTCGATGTAATTCTTTCGTTAAATTTCAATAAGGTAAAAACAACATTTTGAATCTACGCTATTTGCACATTTTAAGAAACGACTAAATACGCTTGCAAAGTAAGACAAAATTAAAGGTCCACCCTAGGCCAACTAAAATTCCACCCTAGGCCTACTAAAATTAAAGGTCCACTATAGGCCTACCAAACGAGGCTCACTCAGTCTCGCCTCGTGACTCAAAGACCACAACCATCTACCTTTTAGCCCAAACAAAAAAAATTGATTGAAGAATTTATGTTGGGGAGAATTCCCAAGCAAAAAGAAAAAAATAGAAAGAGAAAAGGGAGAGCGAAAAGAGCAAGCCATGAAATACTTAAAAAGAAAGAGAAAAGGGAGAGAGAAAAGAGCGAACCATGAAATACTTAGCCCGTACCTCCCAAAGTGCGAAATTTACCCAAGTAAACGAAGGAAAAGAATTGAGTCAACCAATCCAAATCATAAAATTCTACGATGTCTACCCTTTCCAATCCTTATGCTCTTAGACGCCTTCGCTCTGGGGTCCCTGTTCAGCTCATTTAACCCATCCATGTTCTCATTGCCATAACCCAAGAAACCATTACTTCAACTCTTGCTTCTGAACTTGTTGTCAACTGCAAACCACGTACGGCCATTGACACATGCGTCGTACCCATTATTTCCAAAACCTGCTCTTACACCACCATTAGCATAATAACCATATACCTTGTTTGGATGCATCCTGTTGATATACCCTTGAGCCGTCCCTATGCTACTCATTGGCCTTGATTGATGTAAACTCGTGACACTAGCTTGAGGCCGCGAATTGTGAGTCCTAACAGATATAATCCTCATGCTGGACCAATACATATACAAATTATCCTATCTCATTCAACCCATCTTTCAAACCGTCTTGAGTCACGAGTAAAAAAGAAGACAAATGAAAAATACAAAAAAAATAATAAATAATAAAAAAGCAAACTTTGCAAAAGCGCCTCTAAAGTTGGTCTAAAAAAAAAAGAAGCATTTAGCGCAACAAAAAAGAATCCATCCCAGGAATAACTATCAGCGTCCAGAGCTGGGCGCCGGAATCTTTAGAGCCCCAGCCTGGGCGCTGAATCTCTTTGCTTGCCAAATTTTGTCCAGAAGTGCTCGTCATTTTATCCGCACATGCACGGAAAAATAACGAACACTTGGAGGGGTACAGCACGTATTCAGATATACGTACCACCAAAGAAATACATGTACTCAATCAAAAAAAATATAAAACAAATTTTTGGCTTACGGCAAGGCAGCAGATTAAAATAATAATAAACTTCACTTATTCTACCGTTTCAAATAATATGTTTCCACCTCAGAACATACTTATCGAATTCGGCATTCTAAGAAACCATTTTCTAGGCTAAGAACTACGCAAGACCTGATTCCAAATTAAATCTATTTAAGGCGGATACGTAGGCAATCCATGATTCGGTCCAACCAATATTAAAGCCTATAGAAAAACAAGAATAAAAATAGAAGTCCCTTATTGAAATTTAATTACTTGCAATCCAAGTCGAAAGAAAAATTGAAAGCACGAAGAAGAATCCAAGTCATCAAGATGCCAAAATGAGCACACATCGAAAAATAATTAGGGCACGTACCCTTGCCAGAAGGAGCACTCACACTCCTAGGCACTTAGCCAAGACTCAAAAAGATCGCTTTGCCTCAATTGAATGGGGGCTAGCGCAAGCGTCCATGACCTCTAAAGTACTCGACTTGACCCTCCCTAAAGCGAACTAACTCACTTAAAGACCTTCTTTCACCACTAGACATAGTCGTTCGCTTAAAAACCTTCTTTCACCACCAGACACAGTCATGATCGCCAACAAGTAGTAAAGGCAGTAAGCTTGCAATAAAAAGGATTGTTCTACGCATCACCCCATAGTTCCTTCAAACTCAGGGCACCCGTTCATGGTAATTCGAATGCTTGCTAATCTCCTTTGAAAAAAAAACAGACATTGTGAATAGGACTTGGCACTTAACCAAGGCTCACCCTACTCAGACATATGACACGGGCATCTAAAATCGAAATCTAAAAGCATCAGTAATGGGAAGACATAATAGCAATTGGGGGCAAAAAATTGAAATGAAAGAGCTAGGGAAAGAACTAAGTATACCTTGACATTTTGTACAGACATACACCAAGTAAATCTAAGTCAATTTGAAAACGGTTTATATTCCCGCAATTCTGGAAAAGATGGCCCTAAAAGCCTAAAGTAAATGCCAAACGGGCACAAGTGTATCTTGACGCCTGCACCCTGGCTCCCAGCAAATCCTTAGACAGCGTTCCAAAAATCGTAACAGTATTTTGATGTAATCCTGTACGAACCCTTCTATAAGTTAACCTACTTAGGACACCTCGGACCGTACACTGTAGGACTCGGATTTTAAATAATTTCCAAATAATTTTCAAAGACTTCTTCGAACATAATAAAGAGTCGTTGGTTTAATCTAAGTATGCGTTTATCTCGATGTTGCAAGTGAGTCAAAAAGATTTCTAAATATGATTATGGGTAAAGAAAGGCACCTAACTTTTGGTCAAGGCACACTTCCACATGTTACTACCTTGACCATGGCGATGTCGCATAGTACGATATTTACAAGAGAAGTAGCAGGTCACTACTCGAACGTACCTCGCACTAAACGAGTCTGGTTCAAACTATTCATGATCCATGTCACCATGAATGCATAAAGACGTATGCAAAGCATTATAGCACCAAGCCAATCCCGTAGCTACAATTGGAGGCTTGAGAAAAACACTCTAAAAATGCTCGAAATGACGATTTTATCGCAAATTCTCGACGCTATGCTATACATACGTCATAGGGGCACAATCCTAAGCTTTAATCCTGTAAAACGAACCTTAGAATGGCTACAACCCCTCCCAAATTCTAAGCACTACTTAGAATATATAAAGTCACCCCACTAACAAGGGTAACTGAAAATCGCGAGTCACCAAAACTCCGATCAAACTACTGCACATAACGCTCGCCCTACAAGCGCCTGTTACACAGTCTACGTCGTTCCAAAGAAAAAGCAAAAGAAAAAATCAAGGATAAGAACTGTCAAAATATACCCAGAGATAATTTTTAACGCCCAGAGCTGGGCGCCTATATCTTTAACGCCCCAGCCTGGGGGCTGAATCTTTCTGCTAGCCAAGTTTTGCCCAGATATAAAAATAAGAAAACACACCTATGAATCCTCGCATCGAACGAAGTAATAAGCCGTGCAAACCCTCGCGGAAGGTGCTACACTTGTTCGAACACTTGAACGAGGCATGCCGAAATACTCCAAAAAATAATAATGATATCCCAACACCTGGAGGAATGTTCTAAGACACGCCGTTAGGCCACACAAGCCTACGTTGCACCATAAGTTCAAACATCCCACGGTACAAGTCTAAAAAAAAAGAGTAAGGCATATTGCACTAATGTAGGCACGACCAAGAGCACGTGTAAAAGAGGCAAAGACTACTTATCGCCCAAATTCAAAATGCAAGCCACACGACTCCTACATTAAGGATTAAAGGTAGCAAAATATTACCTACCACGGAAAGGACAGCTCGCACCTACACGAGCAGAACCCCAAGACATCTTTCTCGAAAGAACCTACAAAAATCGTACGCCAAAAGGAAGCATCCCAACATGCATACTTGGGGCTCCAAGCTACGAAACGACCATAGCAAAATAAAAGATCTCGAAGCAAATGTTTGAACGATCGAAAGGGCACGATGCTTGAGCCCACCTCGTGAATGGGCCTGAACCCTACCAAAACTTCTAAGCAAACTATTCAAAATCAGTCATTGCTAAAAAAAAAAATGGTTCAAGCAAACTGATTAATGGACCTTACGCAAACGGCCATTCTATGAACGCTTGTTCGCACATACATATCATCATTCTAAGTATCGAACATTCACGAACGCGTTCAAAAGGAAAAATATACAACAACAAGAGCGGTCAAAGTCTTACGCCTCAAGGTATGTTCCTCGGGCCATATAGACTCGCCCAACTATCACAATAACTGTACGCCTTAAGAGCAACAGTTCCTTAAAATAATCGCCCCAAAGCGACAAGCACCGTAGTCCACCAATCGGCTACGGCTTCTCAAGAAAATCATCACGTTCTAAAAACAAAGAAAAAACAAAAGAAAAGAGAATACATAGAACTTCCAAGTGAAATAAACGAATGAACAAAAGGCCAACTGTGTCATCAAAAGACCAGCCCAAACAACACTTTCAACGCCCCACCTGGGCGTGAATTATTTCAACGCCCAGGCCTGGGCGCCGAAAATGTACCCAGGCTCAAAAAAGGCCCTAACTTCTAGTGGGCCCTGCCATACTCATTCGACTTGAAAATTGCCGAAAGTCGCACCTCACGACTTTGTCAAAGTAGCACACCACTACAAAGATCGCTCGCACTTACGAGCACGATCCCAAACACGATAAAAGACATTACAAAATGCGTAGGAACCTCTTTGACAAAAAATGACCGTCAAGCACGAGTGCTTGGGGGCTCGAAAGAAAATATATATTTCAAAAGAAAGTGTGCAAAGTTAAAACGGTATTCCCAGACTACACTGTACGAAGTCCCGTGTTTGGATAACCTCAAAAGATAAAATCGGATTACGACCTCAAGACAAAGGTCGCCGTTGATACTTATACGTAGTCCCCTAATCAAGGACCCAGGTAATGGCAAAATTGAGCCATAAAGACTAGCTCAAAACCATGAAAGAAGATGACCACAAGACAATGATCCGTCAGAGCACGTTGTCAACCCACATTCAGGTTGCAACTAAATCCGAGCATCCCTCGAAAGAATTCGCTCCTGCAAGAATGAATGAAAAGAAATTCTCAAGAGAAATCACAAAAAAAAATTAAATAGGGACTTGTCCACCTCAATCAGGCAAGACCGCGGCACGCGAATCCCAAATCAAAAAGACGAATTCAGGTTCGCTCACCTCCAGCGAGCGGGGCGTCCACCCTTAGCGGACAGGGCTCGCCCACCTTCAGCGGGCGGGGTCTGCGTCACTAGCCGCGCAGGTCCTCAGTTTTCGCAAAATAAAGTCTTCAAATTCAAAATAGGCTCGCCATCTTTAGCCGGCGGGGTCTACGTCACAAGCCGCGTAGGTCCTTATTTTCAAAAAAAAAAAGCAAACAAACTTCAAAAGAGATTCGTCCACTTCTATCGGACGGGGTGTCCACCCTTAGCGGACAGGCTCGCCATCTTTAGCCGGCGGGGTCTGCGCCACTAACCGCGCAGGTCCTTAGTCGCTGCAGCGATAACTTTTTCTGGTTTTCCCTTTTTCCAAAAATTAAAGGATCAGTTTTCCCTTTTTCCAAAACTTAAAGGATCGGTGTTCCCTTTTTCCAAAAATTAAAGGATCAGTTTTCCCTTTTTCCAAAAATTAAAGGATCGGTTTTCCCTTTTTCCAAAAATTAAAGGATCGGTTTTCCCTTTTTCCAAAAATTAAAGGATCGGTTTTCCCTTTTTCCAAAAATTAAAGGATTGGTTTTCCGTTTTTCCAAAAAAGAACGATGTGCTGGATTTTCCTTCGTTTTACGTCCCATAAAAACAAGGGGGGTTTTTCTCGTTTAGTTAACCCTGAAAATGAGAATCTTTAAAAACATTTTTACCTCGTGGTTGGGCTTGGCCAGGCCCAATTACACTTTATAGCTTTGATTTCGAAAACATCTGTAGCTACTCCCAATGACAAAGTGAGGGAGTTTCTACGCTTCTTTAGATAATTCCAATGACAAAGTGAGGGAGTATTCTATACTATCCCTTGACAAATCCCAATGACACGTGAGGGATATGTCGACATTTCAAGTGATGACCCTTAAGTCAAATGTTATCACTCGGGGGCTCGTGAGACCCTCGCAAAACAGGTCACATACACCATGGCTTGTGTGGCGCACTCCGTCCAGTACTTTGACCATCGTCCCATCCCGAGACTCGGTCAAAGTGGGGGCTAACTGTAGACACCTACTTTTGTCCCCATTCCCAAAAGGGAAAGGTTCGATGATGAAAACATAAATCTCCACTTGACAACGCATATCCTATAAAATAACGAATCTCAATTCCCCTTTTCATTTCACCCGAAACCTGCTATTTATAGAAACCTGCTATTTATGGAAACCTGCTAAAAATAGTAACTGCCGTAATGGGCAGCTGTTAAAAGTGGCAAGTCATAAAAGATAGAAACCTGTCAGAATTAGGTGTTGTACTCCAACATAAATCCTAAATGAGATAGAAACTGGGAGAGAATCCTATTCCTAATACGATTCGAAAATAAGAGTTACGTATTGATCGAAATCCTAACGAGCCTAGAGTTCGTAACGGGCCCAGACGCATTCCGTCATAAAATTAATACGCACTAAAAGACTCGATTAAGTCTCATACACTCCGAATTCTAAGAGTCCCAATCTGACAAAGAAACGGCCCAAATAGTAATTTCAACGCCCAGCCCTGGGTGCTGAAATTGCCTGGATCCTATTTTCAACGCCCATGCCTGGGCGCTGAAGATACCTGGTACGTGTTTTTTCCTAATTCCTCGTGGATTAGAGTTCTGCAATTCTATCTTTCCACGAACTCTTTTCTATAAATAGGGCCTTAAGTTTGGCGTGAAAGGAACACAAAACAACACACAATTATATTCTGAGTATTGACTCTAAACCCCTAAGCCTAAGCCTCACGCTGCAAAACTGATCACGCGTTCTGTCGCAATCGATCCATAAATCGAACAGAACGTATCCCGTCCCATAATTTGAGATTCGTTAAATAAAAGGAGAAATAGCAAAGTCAAAGTGGTTAGTTTTCTGAGAACCGTGACGCACCTCTCAAGGGTGCGTCGTAATGTGTCCCTTTTCCATGGTTTAATTGCTTTCCTCGCCCTTTTATGAACTGTTAAACTAACTAAATCTGATTGTTCGATCACGCCTAATAAATATGATATTTTTGGGAAATTGGATTATCATGCTAGGTCCCTTAAAACAATCTAAATCAGATAATCGCGCTCGATCTAGTACTATATGTTGCATATTGATAAAATCAACTCAGATTAGTTTAATAGTTAACGCATGTCCCTTCAATTATTTATGCTGAGCTAGTAAGGATATCCTGCCTCTGGAGTTATCGAAGAGCGAGTACTGCTCTCGGTAGTTACAGTCCCCCGAACCCTCAATCTCTACCCTGCGGGTGTACGTTGAGCGATCCCCACCACCAGGGATCACAAGGGAACCTACGACCGTCGTGGTCAAACATAATTGCACTCCCTTTATGTCACGATAACCGGGTTTTGTCAGTTTTTCTCATTGTCGTTAAAAAATGAATGGCGACTCCTATATAACTAGTCAATTGGGTGTAAACTCACAGGAAATCCAATTACACTTGATTTGACAAAAAAGAAGCGTCACACCCACGAGGGACGAGGTCACGCATTAGCCTCGTGCTTTTTCGACCCCCTCACAGGTCGAAGCCAGATCATTCAAAGTGTTGGGTTCCAAGCAAGTGGCCCAATTCATACAAGAAAACATCATATGCAGATACGAAGTTCCTCACGAGTTCATCAGTGACCAGGGGGCCCATTTTAAGGAGAGTGTGAAGATCTATTCACCGAGTACAAAATTCAACATTATCGTTCTTCGCCTTATCAACCACAAACTAATGGGGCAGTCGAAGCAGCCAACAAGAATGTCAAGACCATCATCATGAAAATGACAACCAATTACAAAGGCTGGCCCCAGAAGCTGCACTTCGCATTGTGGGGGTATCGAACTTCAATTCGAACTTCAACTGGTGCAACCCCATTCGCACTGGTCTATGGAATGGAGGCAGTGCAACCTATCGAGCTGGAGATACCTTCTCTAAGGATAGTTCTCGAAAGAAAAATCCCAGAAGCTGCATGGGTACAAGCAAGGTATCATGAGCTAATCATGCTTGATGAGCATCGGCTTCAAGCCGCTCACCACGTACAAGTCTATCAGCGCCGAGTGGCCAGACATTTCAACAAGAGGGTCAGAACCCGAAACATCAAGGAAGGCGAGCTTGTCCTGAAAGCCCTTCGCAAGAGCATCATGGACCCAGGGGGAAAATTCAAACCCAACTGGGCAGGCCCATACATTGTCAAGAAAATCCTCTCCGGAGGAGCAGTCGAATTAACAGATGTCGACGGAACAGAATTTCGATCTCTGACAAACCTCGATCAACTCAAGAAGTTCTATGTCTAAGTTCAATGTTCAAATTCAAAGTCCAATTCAAAAAATTCCTGTAAGGGTTAGAACTACGTCCGACCTGATTCCTTAACGGGACACGTAGGCAACCTCATTCCGAGGCCCGGCCACTTTAATACAAAAAAATTCAAAATTTCCTCAATTAAGGGCATCCTAAAAATCAAACTCAAAATTAAAAATTTAATTGTTGTTGTCTTTATTCCAAATGTGCCAATTCAAAGCAAAGCATGTTCAAGCGGTACACAATAACTCTTTATTTGGCTCTAAGGCCTTCAAAGCTAATTCAAAAGCAAGCTTGGAATCAAGTGAAGCAAAGTTCAAAGCCTTTTCACATCCACTAAACACATTTTCTAAACACACCTTCCAAACACATTATTCAAACACAATTCCTTCTAATACAACTTCAAAACACATTTAGCCTATAAAGATCTAGGGTCGGGCGACTATGCTCTTGAGTCTTGGCACCTTGAGTACTATCCCCTGGCTCTTCCCGCAATCAATCATCAATCTTCCCCTTGCCCAGGCGGCGGGAGAAGGAACTTGCTAGTCTTCCAAGACGGGAGGATGACGAACCTCCTGTGGACTCCGATCGGTCAAGCACCGGACGGGCCACACTCCCGTCACCTTCCTCATAATCAGTTGATGCAGGCCATCTAACTCTAGAACCTCGGACTCTAGCTGGTCCGGAGAAAGAAATGTCCCTTTGGCTTGGGCTATTCATC
Organism: Spinacia oleracea; assembly: GCF_020520425.1. NCBI lineage: Eukaryota > Viridiplantae > Streptophyta > Magnoliopsida > Caryophyllales > Amaranthaceae > Spinacia > Spinacia oleracea. The sequence continues at coordinate 94,712,128 of NC_079491.1, read as the reverse complement.
CATACAACATAACCCGCAGACAGAGTGACTGGCTTAGGTGGGTATTGAACACTCAGGAATGGTTTGGCAACCCAATACCGCCTCCAAACTTCAAGCCGATTGGCATTCAGAACAACAGGTTTCGGGTTCTCTTCAGCACAGTCCGGGACTTCCTGTTTCAAGACATACTGTCTCATCACTCTAGCAGGCGAGTAAAAGATCAGCATTGTGAGGCTTGGCACCCTGAAAGCAGTAGAGCCTGGGGCATGTCTCATAGCAGCAATTCCCCACCAAGGAACTACCCACCTTATACAAGATTCAATCCCAGAGAGTGCACATCGCTACTCATCCAATTAAAGCCGGCCATACACCATGCGCCGCACAGTGAATCCCTTTCTATTATAGCTTTCCATGTTCTCCGGTGGTGCCACCAGCATGAGCCTCTCTATAACCAGACCTTGGGGAGTATACAAGAAAAGCATTTCAAAGTTCAACATTCAAAATACAAGTACAATTTCAAAATACAAGAAAGCTCAAGATCCTTACTTGGAGTAATACCGGACTTCCCGACGGCAAAGAGGAGGGGTCCGATTTCAACATGTCAAGGCGCATCAATGTTTCGCCAATCACGAGCGGCATTGGGTCCCGACCACTAGCAAACTGCTCTATAATCTCTATTAGGGAGGCATCACCATTGCCAAACCCCTGTTTCGAAAAGAGGAAGCGAGCAAAGATACAAAAACTCAAGGCCCTCAAGCGGAAAGCCTTGGGGACATCAAGCCCAACAAAATAGGTGACAAGGAGGGACAAATCCACCCCTCTGCCATATACAACGGCACTCAAAAGTGGGGGCTTCAAGCCCAAATATCTTTCAAAACCCAAGAAAAAGTGTTCTTCAACACTAGGTATGCATGGCTCTAGCATAATGGGCCACCCCAATATGGCACTAAACTCTTCAGGGAGGGGACATATCTCATTATTTCCAAAGCGGAAGACATGATGATTCGAATCCCAAGCCTCCAGAGCAGCAAGAATGAAGTGCACATCAAGCTTTACAAACCAGAAGGAGGCGAGCACTCCAAGATGCATGCCATCGAGCTCCCTTTTCTCCATCTTGCCTAACGAACCAAGCCAAGAATTCAAGGCATTTTCAAAAGACAGGGCCATTTTTTTTCTTTTCGTGAGGAAGCAGTATACAAGGCAGAGCAGGGAAGGATTGATGCAAAGAATGATCCGAAACACTCCCGAAACACTCATCACAGCACACTGGCGCCAGGCGCCGCGACCTGTGCCAAGCGCAGGGGCCTACAACAAAGGACGAGGCCACCGTCCCCTTTATGATTCCGAGTACGCACCCTTTAGTGCTTCGGACAGCAGAGTACAACCTCAATTATTCAAGATTCCAAAGCCGCAAATCGCACAATTTCAAGCAGTCCGAGTCAGCACCTCGGGCCGATTTCGGGTCAATCTGTCCAAAATTCAAGCATTCTAGTCCTAGATCGGCGTCCTAAGTCGAGTTTGCATACGCATAAGCAAAAGTTGAATATACTTTGACTTGCGCTTTTTCTAACCAAAAAACCTCAGTCAAAGTGGGGGCTTATGGTGGGTATATACACCCGAAAAATGGGCAATTTTTTCAAATTTTTTTCGAATTTTTCATGCATGCATATAGCTACAAATTTCAAAAGCACACACAACGCATACAAAGTTCAACTTTCAACCATGCAAAATTCAAATCTTCAACCATACAAGATTCAAAAATTCCAAACCATACAAAAAATTTCAAAACTCCAATACAAACCACACAAAAATCCAATTTCCAACCATACAAACCCATACAAATACAATCTATACAAAATCCAACCTAGGCAAGCTGGAACTCGCTACCATGCAGGGTCAGTCCGAGTCAACACCAGCTGTAATGTCAACCACATGCTCCTTGCCTCTGTTTTGGCTCCTGCAACGCTCTAGATCCCGATCCATTTCTGTCCCAGGGGTACCAGGCTCCTGCTCCGAGATACGAAGAGTACCGGGAGAAGGATAAACTCCCTGCTGAGGGGAAGGGTACTGATAAGGCGGCGGCATCGCCATGAACTGGTGCGGTTCCCCAAACATCTGGGCCTGACGCATCCTCTCCATCTCCGGCCAGTAAGCCCAAGCATCCACACCCCAAGGTTGAGGACCGCTCCCTCCGGAGTAGTAACCGGGAGGAGGAACAAAAGGCCTCGAACTGCTCGCACCCCCAAAAGAATGCCTGGTGCGATCAACATATACAAAAGGGGCAGCTCCCCTATCAGCATCAGAATGCCTCTGATAAGTGCCAGCACCGGATCCCTGTCCCAGATCCAAGCTCGGTCCTTCCTGCCTCAACGAAGTCTCCACCCGGGGCTCCCTGTCAACGAAACCTCTGCGACCTCGACGACGCTCCTGTAATACAAAATTCAAGAATCAAACATCCAAGTTCGAATTTCTAGAGTACAAAAGCTCGCAGTCAATGAAAGCACCTCTATGTCCCGGCCAGAAAGCTTCTGGGTCAGCTTGGCACAATACCTCTTCAAAGAATCAATCAAAAGCATCCAGCGGCTCACTCTCCCCCGAGACGCCTGCATACAAAATTCATGATCAATTTCCAGATACAAGATTACAATCAGTTTCAAGCAAATACAACAGTACTTACAGCTGCATAATGTTCCGGTACAGCATCATACGACCTCCGGTGCGGAGGAGAAGCTACAGGAACGGTCACCTCCAACTGCTCCCCATCCGAGTTCTCATAGCGAATGACCCAATCAGCATAGGGAATGTCCTCGGGGTTGACCTCTTCCTCCTACAAACATTCATACAATGATTCAAGAATACAAGAATACAAGAATACAAGAATTCAAGAATACAAGATACAAAATTCAAAACCTCACCGGCAATACGAAGTGTACTGGTGAAGCAAGCCTCTTCAAGAAGTCATCATAGCGACCCCTCCTATCTACAAAGTTCCTCCTGGGGAGACAAACAACATCGCCCCTGGCACTCAAATAGAGCCGGGCGAGTTCCTCGTCTGGCGTCAACATGGACTCCGCTGGGTCCTTAGGGACAACTCTGCCCCCCGTGCTAAGCTGAAGGGACACTCGATCCCCCAGATACCACATGTGGCGGTACACCCCCGGGAGCAAGACCCCCCGCCCGGACAAGAAGCGGGCACGAGCAGCCGAGGCAGGTACAGGCGCGTCAGCAAAAGGACGCCAAATCACCTACAGAGAAGAGAACTCAGGCAACAATACAAGTGCAAATACAAAAGAGAAAACCAGTAAAAAAGGTTTACCTCATCAACGGGTAAAACTCTCAAAGCTCTGCGGGAGGCCGCCAGAGGCACCCTCCTGCGCACCGTTCCTCTCCAAGATGCAGCATACGGGTAAGCCGCATCCTGAGTACGAACCGGCGCCAAAGTCGGGAAGTGCTCGTACATCCAAATCTTTCAAAAAGCGAACAAAGCATCAGTCAAGTTCAAGATACAAACATGAAGGAAATAATGCCCTTGGTCCAAGTATGCATTTAATGTTAAGTCTAATAAATGCGGTTCAGTATTAATTAACAAGTTAATAATTCAGTGAGATCAAGTGAGCTGAATGCCTAACTAGAGCCCGCTTCAGTTCAAGTGGAATTAATGATATTAATCCACAACTTACTCTTGACTGAAACCGCAGGGTCACACAAATAGTACGTAAACGGATCAAGTATTTAATGGCATTAAATACTCCATCTATGGATATTTGGAATCGACGGATCTTTGTTTCAGTGGGAGCTGAGATCGTCAAAGACAAGTAAATGAATACTCCGGAAACGATGATATTGCCGGAAACGGAAATATGGATCGTATCGGAAATATAAATATTATCCAAATCGTAGATGTTGTCGGAAACTGAAACATGGTACGTATCGGAAAATATTATCGGAAATGGAAATATTGCCGGAATCGGAAATATTCCCGGAAACGGAAATATTGTCAGAATCGGAAATATTATCGAAATCGGAAAATAATTTCGGAAACGGAAATATTAAATATTTTTTCGAAACGGAAATTAATTCCGGAATCGAAAATATTAAATATTGTTCGTATCGAAAATGAATTCCGGAATCGGGAATTTAATCAGAAGCGTATCGTACGAATTAGCATCGGACGAGGCTTGCTAGACGAAGGCCCAGCACGAAGCCAGGCCGTCGCCCAGCAAGCCAAGCGCAACAAACCACACGCCAAGCCTAGACCAGGCCCAGCGCAAGGCCAGGCCCAGCCAAGGCTAGCGCGCGGGCGTGCGGTGCTTGTGCGCTGCTCGTGTGCGTGTTACACGAATCCTAAAGCTACCGGGATTCGTCATATGATTAAATCCTAATCCTAATAGATAAAGTTTATTTAATAGAGTCTTAGCAGGATTCTAATTAAACTAAATTAGTATTCTAATAGGATTATAAGTCCTTTTCCATAACTCTATAAATATGTGCCTAGGGTCACAAATTTATACACAACATTGAATTATTCAAAGGTAAGATTTTGAAGCAAATATCAGCCAAACACTTGCAACCATTTTAGCCGAAAATTCCTAGGAACCTTAAGGGCGATTCTAGTTGGTCAAGCTTAAGGCGGATCCGGACGTGCTGTGGACTATCTACGGAGGGACGACACTTGGAGTCCTAAAGACTTGTTCTTGTTCGTTTCAGGCGCAGCTAGGGAAGGCACGCTACAAAGTGTATGCATCTAAATTATGCTATATGATTATGTGTAAATAATATGTTTCCTGGCATTAAGGTTTTCGCATGATTTATGTTTTGTCATATGTATCATAATCTCACAGTGGTATCAGAGCCTATTATTATTTACATAATCTAAATTGCATGACATGGTTAAATTTTATAAATTTGCAAAGAATTAAAAGGGATGATTAATTTTCGTAATTGTTAATTAATTGCAAATTGCGTTTATTTAATTATATGTACGCAGTTTTTCGGCAGTTTATTCGTTACTCATCCAAATCGAGTGATTTTTGTGTCAATTGCTCATGTAAAAGGCATTCTAAAATTTTGACAAAAAACTAATTTACGGCCGAACCCATAATTCCCAAATTCGAAGCCTAACTATGACTTTTTCGGAGGTTTTAGTTTTTCGAACGCAAAAGTTTGTAAATTTAAGATGTTAAATTGAATATCTGCGATTCTTGTTGATAAATCTTGAGTTTTTGATTGACCTATAGTATATGTTTAACAATTTTGAATGCCTAGACTTGTTAATTATACAACCTAATTTGTAATTATGATTAATTTGTTGAAATTCGAATAATTTAGAATTGATTTGTTTTTCATAATTAATTAATAATTTAATTAGGTATCCATGATTAAAAACCACCATAAAAATTGTTAATTTATGTTAAATTTTAAATTTTTATGACCTAGATTTGAATCCATGTTAATCGGAAATTAATTGTGTTGTGGGATCTTTTACGGTGCTGACGTGGCACGCGTTCCTCGGAGGTATCAAGTATGACTTGGCACGAACTTCTGGCAACCTGCAAAACAAGAATATTCCAATAGGAATATTTCCTCCGATGCTTAAGTAAGTATAAGCTAGAGAGATAAGTAATTTGTAGAGAGAAGGCAGAGCAAAGATAGTTTTAGGTTGGTGGGAATGAATTAATTGCCTTTTACCTTGGGATCTGCACTATTTATAGTTCTAGGGTTTTTTGGGAACTGGTCCTTCATGATTGGATGTTATGCAAGATCAGGACACGTGTCCTGCTAAGTTTTGGAGGCTTGGTTTGGACCAAGTGGGCCTCTTAAGCGTTTGGGCCTTTCTCTTTGGGGAATAGCAGAATGGGCTCCTTCCTGAGCAGGTGGGTCCTATGACCCACTGATGGGTCTTGGACCTGCGTGTGCATGTGGGTTTGAGATTTGCCTGCTGATGGGCTTTTGGGCCTTCTTTCTGGGCTTTAATGGTACAGCCAGGTGGCGTTCTTTTAGGCCACATCATTTGCCCCTCAAGGAGGATGCCCCTTGACCCTGTGGGGTAGGCTGCTTGATCGGAGGGAGTGCCACGTGTGACGGCTTTTCAGAGCTTAGGTTTTCCTTTAAAACCTTCAGAACTTCTTTCATTTTTCTTTTGTTACCTCAAAGCAATTTTCTTAGAGAGAGAAAGCGAATTTCGTTTTTCCAAAGATCTGCTTGTGTTTGCGTTTGAGTGTTCTTGGATTCTTTGTTCAGTGTTCTTGAGGATTTAGAAGATTTGTCAAGACTTCTCATCAGTTTGATCATTTTCTGGTAAGTTCTCTATCAAAACTTTTGTTTTCTGCATGCTTATGGGCCCCCTCTTTTTTATCGTTTATAGTGTTATGTGGAGGCGTCCTGGGGGTTATGACGCCCATCTCTTTCTTTCTTTTGCTAAAGTCAGACGTCCTGTTCCTTATGCAGGACGGCATGGCTTGAATTAGACAAACAGCCAACGTGCGTGCATGGGCTGCACCGCGAGAGGGGGATGATAGGGTTCTTTTTTCGAACCCGTCCCAAGGAAGTAGGAGTGGAGTCCGTTCCTCTCGTAATACAGGAGACGGGGCCATAAGAACGGCACATTCTCCTAGAAGAAGGAAGAATGTAGCTTGCCGTCCCCGTGTTCCACGCGAGGATTTTGAAGATGACTCCTCTAGCTCTTCAGACGAGGAGTTTGCAAAAAACCTTCCTCATGTGGTCCGGGGGAAGGAGGATGTCAATTTTTTTCCTTATGACATCTTTCCCAGCATGAAATGGCTGAGGTACCTTAGGGAGCAGGGACGTGACTTTGAGCGTTTTCTGCTTCTGCCCCCAGGTTTTAGTCTTAGGAGCCTTCGACCCCATGATTCCGTGGACCAACTCTCCCAGGGAGAGGTAGCTGTCTATACTGCTGCCTTTAGATTGGGTCTTAGATTTCCTTTGCATCCCTTTGTGATGGACGTCTTGGAGGGGTATGATATTGGCCTTGCTCAATTGACGCCTAACTCTTGGGTAAACGTTTTTGGATTTATTGCCAAATGCGCTTTGAGCGGCATCACCCCTTCCTTTCCTGCTTTCCTTCGTCTTGTAGTTATTGCCCCTTCCTCTCGTTCTCCCCAGGGATGGTTCACCCTTTACAGCCGTGGGGGATATAAGACGAAGGTGGGTAAGACTTCTAGTTGGGTTTGGTGGAGGAAGAAGTTGTCTATTGTTCGAATGGAAGACCTCTCTCTCTCAAGACGTCTTTCTAGGTGGAACCGTCGGCCCCGCTATTTATCTAAAGATGACGCCTTCCCTCGCCTTTCGTCCAGGGAATGGGGACTAGTGAAGCCCCTGTTCCAGGCCGAGATGTATCGGATGTCGTCAAAGAGCCATGCCTGGGTGCCTAATGCTTGGCTTCCCCATGTAGGCCAGTTCACCAATATAGTCTTTGTTTCGGCCGTTGGTCTTTGTTCCTATTTGAGTAGAGGTAGTTTCCCATAGGTTTTCATCCAACATCGCTCTTCTTCTTCTTCTTTTGTTTTTTTTTTTTTTTAACTAACCCTTGGCTTTGTAGATTCTGCCATGGATCGCCTATCCTCTGAAGACAAGGGCGTAGTGGACGTACCCGCTTGGCTGTCCGAGGTATACACTGAGAACATTCTCAAGGCCGTGGAGGCCAAGAAAAAGGACTCCTCCAAGAAGTCTGGCGAGGGTGCCTCTGCTGACGTCGCCAAGGTAATTTTTATTTATTATTATTTTTATGCATCTATGTTCTTTTCTGATTATGATTTGGTCGTTGACTTCCTACATTTTTTAGGAGCCCACTTCGTCAGCTACGAAGGAGCGTCCTGCATCTTCGACGGAGGATCCTAAGCCAAAACGACCCTTCTTTAAGAAGATGGGTACGGCCGATGCTGCAGCAAAGCCGTCAGTACCAAAACCGTCTGCTCCCCTAGCTGGGGGAGAGGTTCTTCCTAACCAGGCGTCCATTCCTCCTCCTGAGCAAAAGGAGGTCCCTCCCCAGGTGGACACAGAAGGGGATTTCGCTGCCGGAGCGGCTGCTAACGAAGTAGCAGCTGAACAGGCTGAGGCTGCTGACGCCACCACCTCGTCTAAGGAGGACAAGGGTAAAGTCAAGGAAGCTGAAGCTCCTTCTACTGATAATGCCTCCATGCCTCCTGCAACTTCGCCAATTGGTTAGTGTCTCTATACTTTAAATCTGTTGTGTCAAGTCGGTATTTGCATGATGTTTGATAACTTGACGTTTGGTTCAGTTGAGATGTTCAAGCGGATGCGATGGGCCGAGGTGGTGAGCATCCCCCCTTCTGACGGTTTTAGCTCAGAGGCGAAGGATAAGATCCTTGCGGACGTGTATGCGGCCATTCCTGAGGAGTATGTGAGGTCACTCCCCGGGATTGACTTGGGGTTCTTTGGGTCCATTCAGTCCCTCGTCCTTGATGTGAGACACTTACTCCTGGATCTCTATATTTATTGTTATATATACTTTTTTGACTCTATTTTGTCTTCGGTAGCTTTTCATCCGCTGTGCCGAGAGTAGGAACTACCGCTTTGATATGCATAATGAGATGCTCAAGCACAAGGACCAGATTGAGAATCATGAGCAGTATGCTGAGAAGACAGCCAGATTGATCAACTTGGACGCGGACAAGAAGATCAAGTCCGAAACGGAAGCTCTGAGGAAGGCTGAGGAGGACGCCGAGAAGTATAAAGAGAAGTTGCTGGAGCATGAGGAAAGGCTGGCCGTGCTGAGAAAGGAGTACTCCTCCATCTCGGAGCGGGTGACTAATTTCTCTTCCAAGGTGAACGTCCTTGAGGGTCAGCTCAAGGCCATGCAGGGAAAGATTAAGGCCGTGCGCAAGGAGGCTGCGAGCTCTTTCAAGTTGGGCGAGGAGTCCATTTTGGAGAGTGCCCAGAAGGCGTGGGATCAGTCTATGGACGGGAAAGACTTTTCCTAGTTCAAACGCCGTATCTCCTACCAGATGGTCGTTTCGACGGCTAGACGCCTAGGCTTAGATCCCCCTGAGTTCGTTAGTGACGGGGAGGAGGACATGGAGGAGGACGAGGTGAACTCCCCTGAAGGCCAAGACGTCCAGGACGGGAGTTCTATTGCCCCTCATCCTTGAGAAGCTTTTCTCGTGGTTGGTTTGAATGACGCCGTGGGCGTTTGTAATAACTTTGGTGCCTTTTGGCATTTATTTGATTTGGTTTGTTGGCGCCTTGAGCGCTATGTATAAACATTTTGTGCCTTTGTGCACTTTATTTTATTTTAATTCCATTTCAGTTCGTTACTGATTTCTTAGGAATTCTTTTTGGGTCCATTTGTTGGACGGGAACCTTAGTGTTTTAGGTGATCAGCCTAATTTGAGGCGCTAATCTAGGCCACTTCTCTGGCCGTCAAACGATTAGTCTTTTTAGACGCCATCCAAGGAGGAGGTGTTATGTCTGAATGTTTGCTCTTGTTGAGTCTTCTTTTTGGGCGCCTTTCGAAGAGAAGGCGTCATGTTGGACGTCTGAACCCTTTGTGTTTATTAGCACTGGGTATTGTTTATTTAGTAGATATTGACGCCACTATTTAGGGATTGTTTTCTGGTGAGTTTCTTCACCTCTTAGTGTTTCTTTTTTAAAGGTTTAACTGAGACTTGTATTCGTCAGATAAGAAAATATTCATTTACTAAATTGCGCGCTAAATTCACCGCGTCTTAGGCGGGCATTTACAGGCCATTTTGTGGGCTCTAGTACAATAGCTAGGTCGTTTTGTAGGCTCTGAGTACAATAGCTAGGCCGTTTTGTAGGCTCTGAGTACAATAGTTAACCTAATGATATTCTATTTTTAGCCACTTTCTTCAATCTTGACCGCTTCTATTTGGACGGGTTTAGTTTCTTTGGCGACTTGAGGTTCATCTTCATGCTTTCGTTTTCCTCTGACTTCGGCAGAATCTTGCTTCCATGCTGACGGGTTGAGGGTCGTCAGATAACAGTCCCTAGCCTGTTGTTGATCTCCATGTATGGTGCCTATCACTCCATCATTGCACACAAACTTCAAAAGCATCAGATGGGTGACGACTATAGCTTTAATCTTGTTTAAGGTGGGTCGTCCCAAGATGACATTGTATGCAGTCAAGTCTTTAACAATTAGGAAGTCCACCTCCATCTTTCGTCCATTTTTCCTATCCCCAATTCGAACCAGCAGAGTGATGACGCCCACAGGGTGAATGATACTCTCTCCGAAACCAATGATGGGATAGTGAATTCTTTCGATGGTTTTGGGGTCATGTGCTAGGCGATTGAGGCATTCTAGACTCATTATGTCGGACGAGTTTCCCGTGTCTATTAGTATGCGTTTAACCCTCATGTTAGATATCTTGAATTCGACCACAAGGGGATCATCATGCGGAGTGGCTATCCGTCCACCATATGACTCACATATCTCTATCCTTGGGAATGGATCCATGGGTGCTTTTGCTGACAGCAGCACTTGTCCTAGGCGGCGAGCATAATATTTCTTTCCTCTCATGGTGGGTCCTCCAGCGGCCGGTCCTCCAGATATGACGGCTACAAATCCTCCGTCGCTGTGTTGTCCCTTGGTAGGTGAGGCAGGGGACTTGTTCTTTTTGTATTGGTTTTTTCCAAAGCCATGAGCATTCTTCTGTAAGTAGTTCTTGAGGTTTCCTTTGGAGGCTAGGCCATCTAAAGCCCTTTTAAAGCTTCTACAATTCTTAGTTTCATGTCCTATGTCTTCATGGAACTGGCAATATAATTTGGGATCTCGACTCTCAGCAGGAGATTTCATGGGGAAAGGCCGATCAAGGTCATACCTTGTCCCAACGTTTTTAGTATGGTGAGAAGATCTGTGTTATACTCAAAATAATCCCTTTCCTGCGGTCGTTCTCTCTTGTGCCCAGGAGAGTTGGTATCATGCTCTTTTGAGAGGGCCCATATGCCATTCACTCGTGGGGCTTTTCGGTCCACTTTATCCTTCTTTCCGGAGGAGTCTGCTGTTTCTCCAATCCTTCCTTCCTTTGACGCGCTGCATATTTCTGTTGCATGGATAAATGCTTCAGCCTCGTCCAGGACCTCGGCCATAGTCCTTACACTCTTCTTAACCAGATCAAACTTGAAGGATCCCTTCTTCAATCCTCTGATAAAATTATCAAAGGAGACGCCATCGGGCAAGTCTGGGATCTGTCCGGCCTCTAGGTTGAAACGCTTCACGTAGCTTCTTAGGGACTCGTCTTTCCCCTGTTGGATCCGTCCCAAATGCATGCTTGTTTTCCTTTCTTCCTTGTGTGCCATGAACCTTGTAGAGAACAAAGTTTGTAGTTTGTTGAAAGAGGCAATTGATCCTGGGGGTAGCCGTTCAAACCATTTAGACGCTACTCCTTTGAGCATGGCTGGGAAGTATTTGCACCAAGTGGCTTCATTGGTTCCTTGAACGTACATGTGATGGCGGTATGCGACAAGGTGCATATCGGGATCGGTGGTCCCATCATAAGCTTCAATTGTAGGATTTTTTACCTTGGGTTCCTTCGGGGCGTTCATGATCTCGTCAGAGAAAGGGGTACTCATGTGCCTTAGCGTCAGATTGTTAAACCCTTGCTGAATATGATAAGTTGGTTCATGGCGGTTGGATAGCAGGCGGGGGCGCATGCTTACTCTGCTGGGCGTCATCTGGGTCGATCCACGTGTAGTGGGATAAAATGGCGGATCTTCCATCACAGGAGTGGACCCGGTGTCTGATAGTTCAGATTCAGCTTCATAATGTTCTTGACGCCTTGAGGCAGGCCGTAAGACGGCTGGTGGGCTTCCCCTAGACGATGGTCGTATGATCGGGTCCCTTCGAGGTAAGAAAGTGGGGGGGTCACGGCCGTTTCCCGAGTGCTCAGGAACAGGGCTTACTCCCCTGCTTGCTTGTGGACGAGAACCTTCTCCAGCCCTCCATACGTTGGATCTGAGTGTTATTCTGCTTATCCGATTGACGCCTAGGCTGAGGGGTCTCTGTGGAGCCGTCTGAAGGAAATAATGCCCTTGGTCCAAGTATGCATTCTATGTTAAGTCTAATAAATGCGGTTCAGTATTAATTAACAAGTTAATAATTCAGTGAGATCAAGTGAGCTGAATGCCTAGCTAGAGGCCGCTTCAGTTCAAGTGGAATTAATGATATTAATCCACAGCTTACTCTTGACTGAACCCGTAGGGTCACACAAATAGTACGTAAACGGATCAAGTATTTAAAGGCATTAAATACTCTATCTATGGATATTCGGAATCGACGGATCTTGGTTTCGGTGGGAGCTGAGATCGTCAAAAGCAAGAAATGAATACTCCGGAAACGATGATATTGCCGGAATCGGAAATATGGATCGTATCGGAAATATAAATATTATCCAAGTCGTAGTTGTTGCCGGAAACGGAAACATGGTACGTATAGGAAAATATTATCGGAAATGGAAATATTGCCGAAATCGGAAATATTGCCGGAAACGGAAATATTGTCAGAATCGGAAATATTATCGGAATCGGAAAATAATTCCGGAAACGGAAATATTAAATATTTGTTCGAAACGGAAATTAATTCCGGAATCGGAAATATTAAATATTGTTCGTATCGGAAATGAATTCCGGAACCGGGAATTTAATCGGAAGCGTATCGTACGAATAAGCTTCGGACGAGGCCTGCCGGACGAGGGCCCAGCACGAAGCCAGGCCATCTCCCAGCAAGCCAAGTGCGCCACACGAACAGCCAAGGCCACGCCAGGCCCAGCGCAAGGCCAGGCCCAGCAGGCCATGGCAGCGCGCGCAGCGCGCGCAGCAATGGGTTGCGAGCTGTGCTGCTGCTCGCGTGGGCTTGCGGCTCGCGTGGGCTGAGCGGCCGTGTGGGCTGTGCGCGGGCATGGCCTGCACGCTCGTTGGTCATGCTCGTGTAGAGTTTGTGTTCACATACGAAACCTAAATTGTATAGGATTTGTTTGATGATTAAATTCCTAATCCTAAAAGGATAAAATTAATTAGTTAGAGTCCTACTAGGATTCTAGTTTAACTAATTAGTATCCTAATAGGATTCCAGTTCCTTTTCCATACCTCTATAAATAAGGGCCTAGGGTCATTATTTGCGGGTACGATTGAAGTATTCAAAGGGTAAGTTTTTGAAAGAAAAATCAGCCATACACTTGCAAACACATAGCCGAAATTCCTAGTAACCTTAAGGGCGATTCTAGTTGGTCTAACTTGAGGCGGATCCGGACGTACTGTGGACTATCTACGGAGGGACGACATTTGGAGTCCTAAAGACTTGTTCTTGTTCGGTTCGGGCGCAGCTAGGGAAGGCACGCTACAACATGTATGCATCTATTCTATGCTAAATGATTATGTGTAAATAATATGCTTTCCTGGCTTTATGGTTTTTCCGCATGATTTATGAATTGTCATATGTATCATAACCTAACAGTGGTATCACGAGCCTCTTATTATTTTCATAATCTAAATTGCATAAACATGGTTAAATATTACAAATTTGCAAGAATTAAAAGGGGTGATTAATTTTCGTAATTGTTAATTAATTACAAATTGCGTTGATTTAATTATACGTACGCAGTTTTTCGGCAGTTTCTTCGTTACTCATCCAAATCGAGTGATTTTTGTGTCAATTCCGCATGTAAAAGGCATTCTAAAATTTTGACAAATTTTTTTTTTCCAGCCGAACCCAGAATTCTCATATTCGAAGCCTAACTATGACTTTTCGGAGGTTTTAGTTTTTCGAATGCAAAATTTCGTAAATTTAAGATGTTAAATTAAATATTTGCGATTCTTGTTGATAAATCTTGAATTTTTTATTGACCTACTGTATATGTTTAACAAGTTTGAATGCCTAGCCTTGTTAATTATGAAATCTAATTTGTAATTATGATTAATTTGTTGAAAATTGGAATAATTTAGAATTAATTTGATTTTCATAATTAGTTATAATTTAATTAGATACCTATGATTAAAAACCACCATAAAAATTGTAAATTTATGTTAAATTTTAAATTTTTATGACCTAGACTTGAATCCATGTTAATCGGAAATCAATTAAATAATAAATTTTCGATCTTTCGCCCTAAAATTATGAAATTAATATTATTTATTAATTTGTCATTAATTTTGAAAATAAATTCTAAAATTTTATGCGATTCGCTCATATAACTTGCACGCACAAAATAATGGACGCTACGTGTTATCCTTAAGGGGTGTTGTATAGTGCGGGCATGCGACGACGAGCAAGGGAGCTCGTCGCCCATGCGGTACGAATGCAGCGAGCAAGGGCATGGTGCACGAGCACAAGGCAGCAGCCCTGCCTTGTGTCGTGGGCTGTGAGCAATGGGCGCATGGGCAAGGGCGAGATCAAGGCACGAGCAGTCGCGTGTGGGCAACAAGCGTGCTGCGCCACAGCGCGCACTGCCTCGCGCCAGCGTGCGGAGCCTCGCGCGCAGCGAGCGCAAGTGTGCGTGCGACGAGCGCTGCGCCCAGCGATGGCGTGCAGCGTGCTTGTTGCGACGTGCGACGAGCGCTGCGCCCAGCGATGGTCAGCAGCATGCTTGTTGCGACGAGCGCTGGCGCGCGTCTTGCGATGGGGAGCAGCAGCGATGCGACGCAGCGCATGGGCTGTGCGCACATGGCCAGCGATGGCTGTGTGTGTGTGGCCCATGGGCGTGCGTTGCGTGGGGTTGTTTCGTTGCGATTAGATCGTTTTGAAATTTTAATTTGAAACTTTCAGTTTACGCAATTTTAATTAATTTTAAAATTAATAATTTAAATTATTTTCTTGGATTTTAATTTTGAATATTGTAATTATAATAAATTTTATTTATTCTAATTATTTTACTAAAATTAAAATCATGAATTAATTTAAATATGACTGAAATTAAATTAAATTTTTGGATTCAATTATAAATTTATATGAGCTTTAAATTTTAAATAAATTTGTATGTTTCCGGTTAGACTAGAAATACATTTTTATGTTTAAAATTAGTAAAGCATATGAATTTATTGGTTTAAGTGGGAGCCCTTTTTAGTCATATACTCTTGATTAGGTCTACAAATCCTTAAGGTTAAAACAACTTGATTAGAATTAATAAGGACTGAATAATTTGTAGATTATTGGTGCCCTTGATTAATTGCAGCAAATATTTATGTGATGCATAACATGTTTTACTAACCAGCTATGTGGGCCATTCATGATAATGAATGGGTGAATGGTACATATTGTATATGTACTGTTTTGCAGGTTATGAAGTGACTAGTATGGCCCAAATAGGATAGAAAATATGGTCTGCGTACCATTAATTTGAATGTAATTGGTCTAAAGTACCAAAATTGTTTTTCAATTCAAATATGGTCTGCGTACCATCAAATAGTTGTAATTAGTTTTAATTATAAGCTTATCCTATTTGAAGAAAATGGTGCCTCCCACGGAGATTTTCAAGACGGACTTTGAAGTTGAAGCTTCAAGATGAAGTCGGGCCATACTAGATCACATTTATCTTATGCATGTTTTAAGTTATTTATTGCTTTTAAATATGTCTTAAAATGCATGAGATCAAAGCTTGATTATGTTGCATGATTAAGGATTTTAGTTCACTTAAAATCTAACCAACATAGTAAGAGCCTTAAGTTCCAAACTTAAAAATTGAGTTAAAAGGTGCCATGCCAAAATATACACTTGCTTGGATATCCTTTACATCAATCTAGTAATAGTTTTCGCTCAGCGAGGTGTTACTTATTGGTCCTAAAGGGGCAAGGTACACAAATAATTGTGAGTACATGTTAGTTTTGGTGAAACTCAACGATATAAGTAAGGAGTCCTTTTATGTCGTGGCAAAATCGATAGGTTTACCTAATAAGTTCTTAGACGTACCTATCAACCAAGAGTAGTTTCTAGACTATTAGCAAAAGGCTTTTGCTTACCTAAAATGTTTTAGAATTGAGTCGACAAACTGTGCTTAATTCTTCAATGGTTTTAGGGTCTTGGAATCATTTTATTCACACCTGCCGGAACACATAATTCGAATAAAATGCTAATAACTTGTTTGAATTGCATGATTGCTTTAATTTCAAGTTATTATTCATGATAAATGTTTAGACTTTGCATGCTTCAATATATGTTTTAATTATTGTTTATAATTAAATATCTTGCACTGCAGTAAATCCTTTTAGAAAGGTAACAGTAAATTTCCTCGATTGGTAGTGAATCCAAGAACGATTCACGGAAATGACAGAAAATGAGCAATTTAAATGTACGTTTCTTTTAGCGACTTGTATGGTTGTTTTCGAATATCAAAGTCGAATGGCAAACCGATTGGTGCTTGTGAATTCAAAATACAATGTAGTTTTGAGATCATAAAGCATTGAGTTTAAACGCTCAGCTTTACCAATGGTTAACAACCTAATATCTTTGTCCATTTAATTCTCGAATGAGTCTAGTCCCTAGACATTCGAATGGATAGATGCTTAGAGAACTTTAGAAGCTTCTGGTAAGATCATTCAGTTGAAATAAAATGTTCAACATAAATTAAAATGGTAAGAACTTTGTTGTAGTGACATTGGACATGTCTAAACAAAGTATAAAAGTCAACACTAAAGAATTCAATTCTTAAGGCTATAAGAAAGGGTACAAGAAATAGGAAAACAAGGAACAAATGAAAGGAATTTACGATTCCGTTTCTACCTATAAGTTTATGTTTAAAGAGAAGTGACCTAGCAATCAAACTTCCTTGGTATCATATACCGCTTGAGGTTCTTACTTCGGTAAATAACTCAAACAATGGAAGCTAGGCTACACTAATGGCCTACAAGTGGGAAATGAAGCATGGCAATGCTACATTAGTTGTAGGGTCATCTAGTTTGTTTTTAGTCCTTTCAAAGGCTGGAACTTAATGGCTATTTTGTTCCATAATCAACATACCTAAATTTCTGTTTTCAAACACAGAAAGACTCACATTCAAAGAAAAACAAAAACAATGTTTGTTTGTTTATTTGAATGAAATGGTCAATTACAGGTTGAGTCAATATGCTTGATTAAAATGAACAACTCTTTAAAGAACTTTACTAGGTTCAAATCAACCCCTTGATTTGAGTTCCACTAATCTTTGGCATTGTTACTTAGACCATATCAACAAGTTAACATTCAAAAGCTCTATTTTGATGGACTTTTGAAAGTTCATTGATTTCTAGATCAATTTAAGACAACTAGTCTTACTTGTTGAAAGTAACAAAAGAAATGAACTATTGTTAGAACGCCTAGACAATAGAGTTCAAAGCTAAAGAAAGATTTTATGACTTTATTATTTCACATGGATTTAAGTGAATATAGGTTTATTTACTCAAATGTGACATAAAGATGAATTTGTTTGGCTAGTTCAAAGATTCAGAAGTATAAAATCCACTTGGCAAGAAATCATAAAGATCTAGGTTAGATCATGTTGATGATTACTTGAGACCAAATATGATCATCAATGATTGTGTGTTGTAATTTCACAATCTAGGTCCATAAGATATGGCATATCTGAGTTGGAATAACCGAAGTCAATTAGTACTTGATTCGATTAATGATGAATCATAAAGACTTTTCCTATAATTTCTAAAACAAAATGCTCAACTACCACCAAACTAAACCAAATTCGTCAAAGCTATTGAAAAGTAATTTCAGAATAACTTTTCATAAAATATATCTAGAGAGTTGCAAAACTCAGTGGGAGCTTAGTGTTTGTCATTCGACAAACTAAGGCCCAAGAATAGATATATGTTTCATTGTGATTTATTCAAATGAGACACAAGGGTATTGTTTCTACCACGAATTTTTGAGAACATAATGTTTGTTTGCTCGAAATAATGTCCTTTTGGAGATTCGTTTCCAAAATGACAAGTGGGAGAAAATAGGCCTCGAAAGTATTCGAGGCGAACAACAAACATAAACGGACATTCCGGAGGCTTTTCGAAGTTCTTTAGAAAATCCAAACACGTATTCTTTAAGGACTTTAGAAATGGCTTTTAAAGAATAGACATCTCTTAGAAGACTTTACAAGTGCTTCAAGGAGAACAGAATATTCAAAGGACTTTTAAGTAGCTATTGATATTCTATTTGTTTGATGTTCTATACCCAAATAGGCATAGAGTTCAAGTCACTGAAACTATGAGATTCTTCTATTAGATAGTGAAGAAACCAACAACTTGCAGTCAAACTATTATCATGTAGATTAATGAGTTTGTGACCTGTAAGAAAGCTATGACGAAACCCAGATTCCCTAAAATGGTTAAAGGCCATATATAAACTCAAATGTTTTAAATGGTTATAGGCCATAAAACATACTCAATGTTTTGATGACAAAATTGAAATTTTGTTGATTTGCAAGAATAGTTTCACACCTATTGGTTGCAAGTTTGTTTTAAAGGATAAAAACCATCAAACATTGAATTGTGTTCACACACAAAGCTAGATTAGTTGCTAAAAGTTACAAGCAAATTCACGGTGTGGATTGTGTTGAAACCTCATGCATAATCGTAATGCACAAGTCTATATTCAAGCAATGATTGCATATTGGTACATATAGAAATTGGATGACAAAACGTATTCCTCAATCAAATGTTGGAATAAACTATGTACATGATATGTCATAGGATTTGTGGATCCAAATAAATGCTTGAAAAGGAAAGCTAGCTTATAAAATCTAAGTACAGATTTAAGCAAGCAATTGGGAATTGGAACTGTATTTTAAGTGAAGCTAATAAGCATTTTAGTTTCATAAAATATACATGATTCTTATAGATATATAAGAAGTTTAGTGGGAGTACATAAAAACTTAATTGGTCCTATGTGTATCACACACATATCTCTCTATTGTGAAATAACATTCAAATGCTAATGACTTAGATTTGAAATTATTCATCAATGAAGGACCATGGCGAAACTTAGTACATACTGGGTATTAAGATCTGGTTACAAAGACCTTATAATATTGTTTTGGATTAAGTAATGACATTTACTAAATCAAGCACGAAAGACTCCATTGGAGATATTTGACCCATATGAATAAATCTAAGTAATGAATGTTTGAACTATGTATAAGCAGTTACTAAGTTAAACATCAAAGGATCTAAATGAGATTCCTAACCTATATTACATATCAAAGAATTTAGCTGGATTCAGTATCTACTGAAATTAAATGAGCTAAAGTTACATGAATAGAATTCAATTGGGAATTATTCTGCAAAAGAATTTATCATGTATGATATAATATGAGGATCGCCAAAAACGTATCGTGTGACTTTGGGCATGACGAACATACACCAATCTCTATTGATCTAAGTAAAGATCAACTAGATTGAGATCAAGAAAAACTTATGGTACTTGAAAAGGTACATAAGATTAGTTCTTGACTCAAGGAAATAAATATATGCTAAACTTTAATGCTACACGCATAAACACTGGCAAAGGATCAAGCAAGATCCCTTTGGAGTTAACCATTGACAAGGACGAGCTATAGAGCATCGTGTTTTGAAATGGGAACATGGATTGGAGACCATGAGTTGTTGCGTGGGAAATTAAATATTAATTTCTATGTTCTAAGATACAACTGGAAAGTCTTCCACATATCTGTGAACTGCTTGGATAAGTAAATCCAAACAAAGCATCACTAGCAACCTAAACAGTTGAAGTAAAAGTACTTATTGCCTAAGAAGCAATAAAACAGGGTTGTTTGTTTATGTTAAAGAGTTCTTCACTGAACTTGGGTAGATCATATGTCTTCTGACTTGATGGTTCTTCATTGCAAAATGCGTAGAACTACTCTTGTAGCTAGAAGGAATAGATCACAAAATAAACACACTCAAAAGATCTTATCATCATATCTCGAAGAACATTCGATGAAAAGATATTAAGATTGGCAAAGCATGATAACTAAACCTATGCAACAAGTGAGAAACAACACTCACATTGTGGCACTGGAAATCAAGCATAGCTTTGAATTCCATGAACTGTTTTAAGGATGGGTTCGAGGCCCATGGCTGTAGAACATTAGGGTTGAACATTTATCATATATGAAATGTATTTTCATATTCCATTTAATCTTGGTTTAGTATTAAATGATGAGTCCCTTCAAATTTGAAGATATATATTCAAGATAGACTGTCAGGACCAGTCCTGTGACTAAGAAATATCTATCAAGTGAACTTGAATGTCAAAGGTTGAAAATGGTCCCTAGTCGGAGTTTTCTATAAAATTGGACGCATAGAAAACATTAGACGACTAGAATGCAAGATGACTAGTAGTTCTGTTTCTTGAACTATATGGACATGGCAATGTCATAATCATTTGCATAGATACTTACTTTGGGAAGACTAGTATCGGACAGACCTATGAAACTTTACTGTAAGAGATGAAAATCTGTCATAAGTAAATTTCATTAAAATTATTAGACACTAAATCCTCAATACCTGAGTGATTTGAGATTACTTGTTTGAGAACTGGTTGCTTTGACGTTGACCAACCGTCGCACCGTAAAAGGAGGCTATAAAGGCAACGCTCAGGTAATCACCTATCAAACGAAGTCTAATCTCAAGATCGCAAGATTGGGATTGTCCTCCCATAAATCGGGATGAGATGCTTAAAAGTTGTACAAGGCCACTCGGAGAGCTAGAAACTGTGAAATGCATGGCCGTGCTCGGATGAATCATAGGCTATGATTATCTGTTTATTTGATCAGTTGAACTCTGAAACCGAGAAACACCTCTAGACATAATAAGGATGACAACTCTTACCTTATGTTCAAGAGCAAGCATCGAGCGACAAAGGAATTAGGAAATGCACACTTGTCCCTTAGGACAAGTGGGAGACTGAAGGAAATAATGCCCTTGGTCCAAGTATGCATTCTATGTTAAGTCTAATAAATGCGGTTCAGTATTAATTAACAAGTTAATAACTCAGTGAGATCAAGTGAGCTGAATGCCTAGCTAGAGGCCGCTTCAGTTCAAGTGGAATTAATGATATTAATCCACAGCTTACTCTTGACTGAACCCGTAGGGTCACACAAATAGTACTTAAACGGATCAAGTATTTAAAGGCATTAAATACTCTATCTATGGATATTCGGAATCGACGGATCTTGGTTTCAGTGGGAGGTGAGATCGTCACAAGCAAGAAATGAATACTCCGGAAACGATGATATTGCCGGAATCGGAAATATGGATCGTATCGGAAATATAAATATTATCCAAGTCGTAGATGTTGTCGGAAACGGAAACATGGTACGTATAGGAAAATATTATCGGAAATGGAAATATTGCCGAAATCGGAAATATTGCCGGAAACGGAAATATTGTCAGAATCGGAAATATTATCGGAATCGGAAATATTAAATATTTGTTCGAAACGGAAATTAATTCCGGAATCGGAAATATTAAATATTGTTCGTATCGGAAATGAATTCCGGAACCGGAAATTTAATCGGAAGCGTAACGTACGAATAAGCATCGGACGAGGCCTGCCGGACGAGGGCCCAGCATAAAGCCAGGCCATCGCCCAGCAAGCCAAGCGCGCCACACGAACAACCAAGGCCACGCCAGGCCCAGTGCAAGGCCAGGCCCAGCGCAAGGCCAGGCTGCGAGCTGTGCTGCTGCTCGTGTGGGCTTGCGGCTCGCGTGGGCTGAGCGGCCGTGTGGGCTGTGCGCTGGCATGGCCTGCATGCTTGTTGGTCATGCTCGTGTAGAGTTTGTGTTCACATACGAAACCTAAATTGTATAGGATTTGTTTGATGATTAAATTCCTAATCCTAAAAGGATAAAATTAATTAGTTAGAGTGCTACTAGGATTCTAGTTTAACTAATTAGTATCCTAATAGGATTCCAGTTCCTTTTCCATACCTCTATAAATAAGGGCCTAGGGTCATTATTTGCGGGTACGATTGAAGTATTCAAAGGGTAAGTTTTTGAAAGAAAAATCAGCCATACACTTGCAAACACATAGCCGAAATTCCTAGTAACCTTAAGGGAGATTCTAGTTGGTCTAACTTGAGGCGGATCCGGACGTACTGTGGACTATCTACGGAGGGACGACATTTGGAGTCCTAAAGACTTGTTCTTGTTCGGTTCGGGCGCAGCAAGGGAAGGCACGCTACAACATGTATGCATCTATTCTATGCTAAATGATTATGTGTAAATAATATGCTTTCCTGGCTTTATGGTTTTTCCGCATGATTTATGAATTGCCATATGTATCATAACCTAACACCGTCCTCTCAGCGCTGTAGATTAGCATATTTTTCCGAATTTCATCTTGCAATGTAGTGCTCATCTGTTGTCGAAAGGTCTGATTCAGTTGCTGTTGGAATCCTGCTAAGATCTCGCGTAGGGAGCCTACCGAGACTGGCAAATCTAGATTCTCATCTAGCACGGCTTCTCGGACGCTGGGACTTAGATGGCCGCCTGGTGGAGACGCCTCGGTCATTGGTTCTTCTTCTACAACCACCTCAACTTCCTGCACCCGTCGCGGTGTGTTTCCTGCATTTGCGATTCGATTGGCTTCTTTTATGTGCCGTTGGCTTCTTTCGAGGGGCCGTCTCTCTTCTCCTTCACCAGTGTACTCTCTGTCAGAGTGTAGTTCGGCCATGACACTGTACCTCCCCACAGACGGCGCCAAATGTTGTGGGATCTTTTACGGTGTTGACGTGGCACGCGTTCCTCGGAGGTATCAAGTATGACCTGGCACGAACTTCTGGCAACCTGCACAACAAGAATATTCCCGTAGGAATATTCCCTCCGATGCTTAAGTAAGTATAAGCTAGAGAGATAAGTAATTTGTAGAAAGAAGGCAGAGCAAAGATAGTTTTAGGTTGGTGGGAATGAATTAATTTCCTTTTACCTAGGGATCTGCACTATTTATAGTGCTAGGGTTTTTTGGGAACTGGTCCTGCATGATTGGATGTTATGCAAGATCAGGACACGTGTCCTGCTAAGTTTTGGAGGCTTGGTTTAGACCAAGTGGCCGGGCCTCTTAAGCGTTTGGGCCTTTCTCTTTGGGGAATAGCAGAATGGGCTCCTTCCTGAGCAGGTGGGTCCCATGACCCACTGATGGGTCTTGGCCCTGCGTGTGCATGTGCGTTTGAGATTTGCCTGCTGATGGGCTTTTGGGCCTTCTTTCTGGGCTTTAATGGTACAGCCAGGTGGCGTTCTTTTAGGCCACATCAAATTGATTAATAAATTTTCGATTTTTCGCCCTAAAATCATGAAATTAATATGTTTTATTAATTTGTCATTAATTTTAAATTAAAAATTATAATTTTTTATGAAAAACGCTCATGAATGTTGCACGCACAAAGCAAAGGACGCTACGTGTTACCCTTAAGGGGTGTTGTATAGTGCGGGCACGCGACGACGAGCAAGGGAGCTCGTCGCCCGTGCGGTACGAATGCAGCGAGCAACCAAGTCATGGCGCGCGCGCGCGAGGCAAGGAGCCTGGGCGTGTGTGTGCTGTGTTGATGGGCGGTGGGCGAAGGGACGTGGCACAAGGACGAGGCGCGCGTGGGAGAGCGCAAGCTGGGTCACCTAGCGAGCACTGCTCCGCGCACCAACGAGCGCTGCCTCGCCACTAGAGCTGCTACGATGCATGCGGGTGAGCAAGCTGCACGCAAGCGTGGCTTGGCTTGCTGCGTTTGCGCGTGGCTGCTGCTGCATTGTGCCATGGGCCATGCGATTGGTCGTGCACTCGACGGGGCTTGGGCGCAAGCCCAAGTGCTCGTCATGTTACGATTGAGTCGTTTTGAATTTTAATTTG
This sequence comes from Spinacia oleracea, assembly GCF_020520425.1. Classification (NCBI taxonomy): domain Eukaryota; kingdom Viridiplantae; phylum Streptophyta; class Magnoliopsida; order Caryophyllales; family Amaranthaceae; genus Spinacia; species Spinacia oleracea. The sequence continues at coordinate 94,688,343 of NC_079491.1, read as the reverse complement.
AATTTGCAGTTCGGAAATAATATTAATTAATTTTAAAATTAATAATTTAAATTGTTTTCTCGGATTTTAATTTTGAATATTATAATTATTATAAATTTTAATTTGTACTAATTATTTTACTAAAATTAAACCTTGAATTAATTTAAATTCATTTAATTCAACTGAAAAATAAATTAAATAAATGGATTCGATTATAATTTTATATGAGCTTTAAATTTTAATTAAACTTGTATGTTTCCGGTTAGACTAGAAATACATTTTTATGTTTAAAATTAGTAAAGCATATAAAGTTCTTGGTTTAAGTGGGAACAATTTTAGTCATAAACTCTTGATTAGGTCTACAAATCCTTTAAGGTTAAACAAGTTGATTAGAATTAATAAGGACTGAATAATTGGTAGATTATTGATGCCCTTGATTAATTGCTGCAAAGATTTATGTGATGCATACAATGTGTTTTACTAACCAGCTATGTGGGCCATTCATGATAATGAATGGGTGAATGGTATCTATTGTATATGTACTGTTTTGCAGGTTATGAAGTGACCAGTATGGCCCAAATAGGATAGAAAATATGGTCTGCGTACCATTAATTTGAATGTAATTGGTCTATTGCACCAAAATTTGTTTTTCAATTCAAATATGGTCTGCGTACCATCAAATAGTTGTAATTAGTTTATTTACAGCTTATCCTGTTTGAAGAAAATGACGCCTCCCATGGTGAAATTCAAGACGAAGTTTCCAACCATTTTCAAGACGGACTTTGAAGTTGAAGCTTCAAGATGAAGTCGGTCCATACTAGATCACACTTATCTTATGCATGCTTTAAGTTATTTATTGCTTTTAAATATGTCTTAAATATGCATGAGATTGTGGCTTGATTATGTTGCATGATTAAGGATTTTAGTTCACTTAAAATCTAACCAACATAGTAAGAGCCTTAAGTTCCAAACTTAAAAATTGAGTTAAAAGGTGCCATGCCAAAATAACACTTACTTGGATAACCTTTACATCAATCTAGTAATAGTTTTACGCTCATCGACGTGTTACTTATTGATCCTAAAGGGGTAAGGTACACAAATAACTGTGAGTACATGTTAGTTTTGGTGAAACTCAACGATATAAGTAAGGAGTCCTTTTATGTCGTGGCAAAATTGATAGATTTACCTAATAAGCTCTTAGACGTACCTATTAACCAAGAGTAGTTTCTAGACTATTAGTAAAAGGCTTTTGCTTACCTAAAAGATTTTAGAATTGAGTCTAAATACATAATGTGCTTAATTCTTCAATGGTTTTTAGGGTCTTGGAATCATTTTATTCACACATGCCGGAACACATAACATGAATAAAATGCTTAATGAACATTAAATTATGCATGTATGCTAGAATTTAAGTTTATTAAGAGAAACTGTAAATGATTAGTTATTTGTTTATTCTTTTTCAATTGTAGTTTTAACTATGGCAAACAACAATTCATTCAACATCCGATCAATTCTCGAAAAGGAGAAGTTGAACGGGAAAAATTTCCTTGACTGGCAAAGGAACTTGCAAATAGTTCTTATGCAGGAAGAAAAGGAGTATGTCCTGGAAGAGGCGATGCCCGAAGCCGCGGGCGACGGGGTCACTCAGGCAGCCCTCAATCGTTGGATTGATGCCAACAAGGATGTGAAATGTCTAATGCTTGCAACCATGAGTGCAGATCTACAGAAAACGTTCATCAACTCAGATGCTTTCACGATCATCAGTGAGTTAAAGAACATGTTCCAAGATCTGGCTCGGGTCGAAAGATTCGAGACTCATAGGCAAATTCTTGAGACCAAGCTTAAGAAAGGCGAGCCCGTAAGTCCACATGTTCTCAAAATGATTGGACTCATTGAGAATATGAGTCGGCTGGATCAGCAGTTCTCTCAGGAAATGGCTGTAGACACCATCCTCCATTCTCTTCATAGCGGGTATGATCAGTTCAAGCTAACTACAGTATGAATAGTCTGGACAAAACGCTCACTAAGCTTCACGGTATGTTGAAGACCGCTGAAAAGACGCTCAAAAGTGATAAGCAAGATGTGCTTATGGTGCGTGGGGGCAAGTTCAAGAAATCTGGAAAGAAGAGGAATGCTAAGAAAGGTGGCAACAAGGCCAGCCAGACTAAGCAGCCAGGTGGCACCAAATCTGAAAAAGAAGAAGATGAGCCAACCCACTTATGAATCTGAATGCTTCTATTGTAAGAAGAAGGGGCATTGGAAGAGAGATTGCTTGAAGCTAAAGGAAGATCAGAAGAACGGAACAGTCGTTCCATCTTCAGGTATTTTCGTTATAGACTGTATACTTGCTAATTCAACTTCTTGGGTATTAGATACAGGTTCTGGCTCACACTTATGTTCCAATCCACAGGGACTAAGAAGAAGTAGAAGGTTAAGCAAGGGTGAAGTCGACCTACGAGTGGGAAATGGAGGAAGGATTGCTGCATTAGATGTAGGAACTTATTATTTGTCGTTGCCCTCTGGGCTAGTTTTGGAACTGGAACACTGTTTCCATGTTCCAAGTCTTACTAAAAACATCATTTCTGTTCCTTGCTTAGATGCTAAGGGATTTTCCTTTTTAATAAAAGACAATAGTTGTTCGTTTTATTTTAAAGAGATGTTTTATGGATCTGCTAGATTAGTCAATGGACTTTATTTATTAGATCACGACAAACAAGTTTATAACATAAATACCAAAAAGGCCAAAAAGGATGATTCAGATCGATCTCACCTATCTGTGGCATTGTCGATTAGGCCATATTAACTTGAAATGCATAGAAAGACTTCAAAAGGAAGGAATTCTAGAACCATTTGACTTAGAGGATTATGGTAAGTGCGAATCATGTTTACTTGGCAAAATGACAAAGCAACCTTTCTCTAAAGTTGGAGAAAGAGCAACTGAACTATTGGGTTTAATCCATACAGATGTATGTGGACCAATGAGTACAAATGCTAGAGGTGGTTTCAGCTACTTTGTCACTTTCACTGATGACTTCAGTAGATATGGTTATGTCTACTTAATGAAGCATAAGTCTGAATCCTTTGACAAATTCAAGGAATTTCAGAGTGAAGTAGAGAATCAATTAGGCAAGAAGATTAAGGCACTACGGTCTGATAGAGGCTGTGAATATCTGAGCTATGAATTTGATGACCATCTGAAAGAATGTGGAATACTATCAGAATTGACTCCTCCTGGAACACCACAATGGAACGGTGTGTCGGAACGGAGGAACAGAACCTTGCTAGACATGGTTAGATCAATGATGGGTCAGGCCGAACTTCCAATAGAATTTTGGGGACATGCACTAAATGCAGCTGCACTCACTATAAATAGAGCTCCGTCTAAAGCTGTTGAAAAGAATCCATATGAGTTATGGTTTGGAAAGCCTCCAAATGTGTCTTTTCTTAAGATTTGGGGATGTAAAGTATACGTCAAACGATTAATTTCAGACAAACTTCATCGAAAATCTGACAAATGTATCCTTGTGGGCTATCCAAAGGAAACAAAGGGGTATTACTTCTACAATACATCTGAGAACAAGGTGTTTGTTGCTCGAGATGGTATCTTTTTGGAAAAGAATCACATTTCCAAAATGACAAGTGGGAGAAAAGTAGACCTCGAAGAAATTCGAGTCGAACAACAAACTCTAGAGAATGCTCAAGATGACATTCAGGATGAAACTCAGAGATCTTTAGAAGTATCTGGCGAGAATCATGGACAATCTAGAAATGTAACCCCGCGTAGATCGCACAGATATAGATCTCAACCGGAAAGGTACTCAGGTATTTTGGCGAACGAGAGCTATGACGTTCTATTACTTGAAAGTGATGAACCTGTGACTTACAAACAAGCTATGACGAGCCCTAGCTCCAAGCAATGGCATGAAGCTATGCAATCTAAATTAGATTCCATGTCTGAAAACCAATTATGGGATTTGGTCGATTTGCCAGATGGCTACCAAGCCATAAGAAGCAAATGGGTTTTCAAACTGAAAAAGGACAAGGATGGGAAACTTGAAGTTTTCAAAGCTAGATTGGCTGCAAAAGGTTATAGGCAAGTCCATGGTGTGGATTACGTTGAAACCTTTTCACCAGTTGCAATGCTAAAGTCTATTCGGATAATGTTAGCAATCGCTGCATATTACGATTACGAAATATGGCAGATGGATGTCAAAACCGCCTTCTTAAACGGCGTTTTAACAGAAACTGTGGTTATGACACAGCCTGAGGGTTTTGAGGATCCAAAGAATGCTAAAAAGGTATGCAAGCATAAGAAATCAATCTACGGATTGAAGCAAGCATCAAGGAGCTGGAATATACGTTTTGATGAAGCAGTCAGTGACTTTGGTTTCATCAAGAACGCAGACGAATCTTGTGTATACAAGAAGGTCAGTGGGAGCAAAATTGCTTTTCTAGTATTATATGTCGACGACATTTTACTTATCGGTAATGACATTCCTATGTTGAACTCTGTCAAGATTTGACTTGGGAAATGTTTTTCGATGAAGGATCTAGGAGAAACACAGTACATACTGGGCATCAAGATTTACAGAGATATATCTAAAAAGATGATTGGACTTAGTCAAAGCACTTATATCAATAAGGTGCTTGAAAGGTTCAAGATGGCAGACTCCAAGCGAGGCTACCTACCCATGTCTCATGGAATGACTCTAAGCAAGACTCAGTGCCCAAAAACACTTGATGAGCGTAGACGAATGAATGGGATTCCATATGCATTATTGATTGGTTCAATAATGTATGCTATGATATGTACACGCCCCGATGTTGCGTACGCACTCAGTGCTACGAGCAGATACCAGTCAGACCCAGGAGAGGCACATTGGACTGCTGCCAAGAACATTCTGAAGTACCTGAAAAGGCACAAAGATGACTTCCTGGTCTATGGTGGAGATGATGAATTAATTGTTAAAGGCTATACGGACGCAAGTTTCCAAACCGACAAAGATGATTTCAGATCACAGTCTAGGTTTGTCTTTTGCCTCAACGGAGGTGCAGTAAGCTGGAAAAGTGCTAAGCAAAGCACCATTGCGGATTCTACAACTGAAGCGGAGTACATTGCTGCACATGAAGCAGCAAAGGAAGCTATATGGCTTAGGAAGTTCATAGGTGAACTTGGTGTAGTCCCCTCCATTAAAGGACCAATAGCTCTGTATTGTGATAATAATGGAGCTATTGCACAGGCAAAGGAGCCTAGACACCACCAAAGAGTCAAGCATGTACTTCGTAGATTTCACCTTCTACGAGAGTTCGTTGAAAGAAAAGAAGTCGAGATAAGCAAGATTGGAATTGATGACAACATCTCAGATCCATTGACTAAACTCTGCCGCAGGCGAAGCACAACTCGCAGACTGCAGCTATGGGAATCAAGCATATTGGAGAATGGATTTGATGTCCTTGTTTAATGTTTTAAAGTTTTAGAGTTTAATTCTTTGTAAAACATTATTGGTTAATCATTCACAATAAATGAATAGAATTCATTTTTCCATTTAATTTGTGGTTTATTAAATGATGAGTCCCTTCAATTTGACGATATATTTAAGGTAGACTGTCAGGACCAGTCCTGTGACTAAGAAATGTCTATCAAGTGAACTTGAATGTCAAAAGTTGAAAATGGTCCCTGGTCGGAGTTTTCTATAAAGATGGACGCATAGAAAACGTCAGACGACTAGAATGCAAGATGACTAGTAGTTCTGTTTCTTGAACTATGTGGACATGGCAATGTCATAATCATTTGCATAGATACTTACTTTGGGAAGACTGATAAGCGTGTTTTCCTTCGTTGTTAGAAAACCACCTATGCAAACTATATTTATAAAACCACTTCAACTACCGGCAAGCGGTAAGCAAAGGGATCGTCCCAAAGAAACGGTGAATTATTGAGTTGGAAGTCAATCTAGTTCGATCAAGGATTTGTTTTGAATTGTCACTTTTTAAGAGTCTAAAAACAAATAAAGAACTATGTAAAATTGAATCAAGAAAGGGAAACTTTAGGGAGTCGGGGATAGCCTAGGGAAACCGGGGGAAATCAATTCAACTATTTAGCAATGGTGATCATGAAACGAAATGGTGATTAGGCAAACGACATCTAAAGACGAACCCGCCACCTCTCGGATAGGGAACGCTAAGCGTCTAATCCACGGAAGAGCTTTCGCCTAATCCTAGACTAAACTAACTAGCATATAATAGGTACCGCCATTTGATCAACACAAGATAGGTCCACAATGTCTTGCCAAACCTATCCTATGGTTCCACGGAAATCTAATCGAATAGCATTTGCAACTATCACTCAACTAGCATGGATTTCCTATCATCAAATCTTGTTTAATCACATGAATCAACCAACAATCAATAATCTATTTCCCCTAATTCATCCCCTAGTTTCTCCCCTTTCCCTAACCTAAAACTACTCACTAATCATCCTAACAATCAAGCTATCCATTAGTTCAAAACTAGCTATCATGAAATTAAAGTAGAAGAAGTAGAGAATAGGAAACTCAATTGCACAATCAAATCAAAAACTGAAAATCAAAGTAACAAGCAAAATTGAAATCAAGAACTCAAGGTATTGAGGAATTGCAAAACAATTATCAACTAAGCAAGTGCAAGAATTAAAGAGCTAAGAATTCAATTGCATAAAGAAGAGAAGAGTTGAAGAAAATTACTGAATTGATGCTTGGAATTAAAGAGTTTCTCTCTCTAGATTGAAGAACAAAATCACAAAACCTCTATAATTGAAAGTGTAAAAATATGAAGTGTAAAATATGAAAGCGTCCCAAATGAAAATAATCAAAAATCCTATTTATACTAAACCCCAAAAATAAGAGTTTTAAACTCGAAAACTGAATCCCGCGCAGCCGTGCGATCGGGCAGACCCAGGTGCTATCGCATCGGTGCGATCGTGCTGTGCATCAATGCGAACGGGCCCTGCGACGATTCTTCTCCTTCGTGCCGTGCGAACGTGCCCAACAATCGTGCGATCGCACGGCTGTAACTTGGCTAAATCTCAGAAATTCCTCGTGTGCTCGCACAGGAATTTAGTGCGAGCCCACCGAAATTCCGTGCGAGCGGGCTCCTCTGCGGTGCGATCGCACAAAATCACTCAAAGTTCCTGCATCGTTTTTGCGGATTCGTGCGAGCACACGAATTTGAGGCACGAGCGCACACACTGCCTTGACTTTTGGAGCCAACTCTGTAGACCCGTGCGAGCGCACAAAATGTCCGTGCGATCGCACGGCACCTGCTCAAGCAAATCTCAGCTGTTTTTCCATCATTTTCAACATTATCACTTGAAAAGCACAAAGATGGAAAAGGGGAATAAAAGAACAGCCAAACTATATAAAACTAACAAAAAAGCATAATAAAACTCTATAAAATCCTAGCCTAGAGAGACATAAATGCCGCTCATCAAACTCCCCCAAGCTAAGCGTTTGCTAGTCTCTAGCAAACAAAACTCAACTAGGGAAGAATGAGCAACCTATCAAGTTCTAAAATTTACCAAAATCGAAATCTAATCAAGGCAAGACTAAAAATGGAAAATGCAAATCAAGAAAAGAGAGAAAGAAAAGAAGAAAAGAAAAGAGAAGAAAAGAAATTAAACTACAAAATCCAAGATGGGGGCTTTATTATGGAACAAGTATAGAAGAACACTAATATTACTAATCAAATAAATGAGTACACGCTAACTAATGTCCTAAATCGAGTGAAAGATTCGAGCACCAAGCAAAGCGAACTAAAGGCAAACACTAGTCAATCCCCCTACATTCGGGCATAACCACGTCAAAACTCTAGATCTTGTTCACCTTTGAGAATAGCGTCTCGAGACACCGCGAAGGCGCCAGAAAATCAATATTAGGCTACCCGACATCTTAGCATGACAACCTTATTCCTTAAGCTTGACCAAATCCTCCCTCCACCGTTATGACTCAACTCTAAAGGGTCAAGAGGACTTTTAGGGCGTAACGTAGGCTAGGGGTAAGGTGTGGAATAAATTTGGCAATTTGGTGCTCATACCTAAAGTGAAGCGCAACGAGAACTCAACTCAAGCATAATCAACCAAACACAAACTCGTACCACTTATTTGGGATACCCCCAAGCTTATTCAACAACAACTCTAAACTACAACTCTTTTTGTTCTTTTTTCCTTGATTTTCCTCTTTTTTGTGTTTCAATTGAAACTTTTCTCATGCCTTGTTTTTCTCTATTTTTGGCTTTTTCAGAATTTAATTCTATATTTTTTTGCTTTTTGCATCAATTATTCACTATGTACAACACTCTTCCAAAACTTTGTCATTCACACCAAACAACATTCATTTCTCAACTTTGCATATTCAATCCAAAACATCAAGCATCATAACTCAAAGCTTCACTATCACTTCTAAGGGTGAAAACAAAACAAAGGCTATTAGGCTTGTATTGTGCTCATAAGAAATGAAGGGTCAAGGCTCAAATGGCTAGCAATGGGGCAAGTGCAAACAAAAACATTTGAGAAAAATAGAAAATAAAGTTCTAAACTAAAAAGAAAAATAGTCACCAAAAGAAATGCCTCTATCGTCCCCTAAAGTAGTTCGGTCGCGGTCTCGGGAAGGAAAAAGTCAAACTCGGGAGACAAGAAAGTCAATGCTAAGGGCCCATGCCACTCAAATAAATATATATGTGTTTGGGCTTATTTTTGAACATGAATCTCACAAGGGAGCAAATACCATTCCCTCCGGCTTCAAATCACTAGAGAATTCAACACCATCTTACCACAAGCCAAGAGTTCATGACGCATGCTACCCAAAGTTCAACCAACTTTCTTGACAACAAATCCTAGACTCGACCCAAGACATTAAGAACCGTGTAAAAATCTACCAACTAGGAATAAAAGCATTCTAATCTACAAGCTCCAATTTTATATGCCCCAATCAAGAATGTTGCCTAGAAAACCTAGAAAACTTGCCTTGACGAAAAAGAAATCAAAACAAAAAGAAAAGGAAGAAAATAAGAAAACACACCAAAAAGGAAACAAAAACAAAGAAAAAGAAAAGAAACTAAAAATCAAGCTAAATCAAACTAAAAACAAAGAAACAAACATGTATGGGTATGATTTCAAAGCAATGAGCATCAACAAGTAGGCATCCACAAACAAAACTCCCCCCAAGCTAAAATTAGGCCATGTCCTCAAGGCCGAAGACTAAGCAAGGACGGGCACAACTACCCATCCAACCAAATGCCCCAACATGATGTATGCCCGTCCCCTAAAGAATGCAATAGAGTTAGAAGGATGTTACCGGAAGTATCGTGGGAGCCAGTCCCGCAAAGAACCGTTAAAACCCCAACAAACTCACCAAAAATGGACGGACAAGGCACAAGGTGGAAAGTGAGAACCCACCGCAAAGAATCATACCAAAACAGTGCTAAAAAACAAGCAAGAAAAATTGTTAGTAGACAAGGGCCAAATGGCCAAAACACACCAAAAACATCAGCAAAGACTCATCATCATCATATATACAACCACATGAAGGGGTAAGAAGACTATCAACACCAACAAGCTGCAAAAGATCCCAAGCAAAACCCCCACTCCGCAATTCTCCCCCAAGCTAATTGCAAGCATACCATCATATCAAGATGGGGGAGAAACGGAGGGAACCCTAAGAAGAAGGACCCGGGGCATGCGCCTTACCCTTTGCATCATAAATCCTCCAAAAGTCATCCCGCTCAAGGCGATGGGCACGAGCCGCATCGTCGGTGAAAGGGGTGACATTGTAGGTGGGGTCCACGTCGGGCCCCGAAGCATCGGTGTAAGGCGGCCAACCATATTCGGGCCGAATGGGGTAGTTGCCATGGGGTGGCTCTCCCCGGGGACCATCCCACCCTCCCATGTACCCCCTAGGCCACCCGGTGAAATCCTCGGGCCAACCTTCTGGCCGATCAACCGGTGGGGGAGTGGGATACATGGGGTCACCACGGTAGTCACTCCCGCCCATCATGGTATAATCATAAGGCAGAAAAGAGGGAGGAGTGACTCCGGGTTGGGATGGGCCCGTCCAATACGGGTAGGTAGGTGTACGCTCCTCATTCCAACTAGGGATGGACCCTTGTTGGGGAGGGTGATAGGGATAGTTGACATAGGGGGAAAAATCCCCTTTGTCAACATGAAAATCGTACACCCGCCTACTGTAGTAGGACGAGTCAAAATCGGGATAAGAATCCCCCGTGCGGCTTCCTTGTGAAGCAAGAGAAGCCAAGGTGTTAGCTTGGCTCTCTTGTCCTTGCAAGATAGCCGCAAGGGTGGATTGCAAGCCTTGGAAATCAATAGGAGAGGAGGAAGAGGACATACCACCCTCATTAGGGGAAGGCTCCAAGATAGGAGGACTACGGGGAGGACCATGTGGAGGACCATGTGGAGGGGAATCCGGATTAGGTTGAGGAGGAGGAAGCCGCTGTGCTTGGGCAATGAATCGCGGGTCACGGGGAAGCAAGTACCGGACATTAGGAGTCCAAGAAGTGATGGCGGGATTGGGGAGGATGCACCAATCTCGCTGCTTTACCATCCAAATATACTTGTCGTCCTTGGTGGCCTTGATCCACTTGGCATTGGAGAGTGTCCTCAAGTCAGAGAACTCCCCTCCGGGAACCTCATCCAACTCAGCTAAGATGTGCTGATAGGGATCACCGGGGAGTGCCCTCAAGAGAAGAGTGAGCATCCCTCCTAAGAGAATATCCCCACTAGTCGGCTGCCCATCCCGATGCTCAATGATTCGGGTGATCAACAGCTGCCCAAAATCTAGGATCCCCTCATCCTTCTCCGTGGCTAACCATAGGGCGCCAAGTTCCGCACTAGACAAGGATCCGGTGGCCCCCTTTGCAGACCGCATATAGGAGCATGCGGTTCAAGTAACGGATGGCGGGGTGGTGAAAAGAAGAAGACTTGGCCGAGGAGGAAATGAATTTCTTCTCCTCTCCCGTGAGCTCTCCCCACCAAATATTCTCATCATAGTTTTCCACACACTCCACCACCGGATTAATGATCAAACCCCGGTTCGGGTAAATGGTAAAGAAATCATTCGGGTAAATGGTAAAGAAATCATTGATCGCCTCGTCGGTGAGCACGTGTTGATTATTGAAAGCTTGGAAATGAAGCTCAACCGACTCTTTTCCATTGTCATGCACCCGGTGCCTCCTAGCCGAAGAAAGAACCTCAAGAGTGACCCTCTTATAAGTTTTGGCATTCATGGTCACAAAATCCTCAAGATTAAGCCCTGCAATCAAAGCGTTTAGCTCCTGTTCGAACCCCAAGTCCTGAACGGTCTTCTTGTGATAGAACTTTGTCGGGCGGATGTTCCGCTTAGACAATTCCTCATAGTAACTCCAAGACCGTTGCTCCGGAAACACAATTCCGTAGGTCTCGAAGGCCGGAGGAGTGATAGCCTTCCTCTTGTTCGCTTGGGAGTTGGGTCCCTTCTTTGTACGCTTGGTCATCATGATGAATCTTAGGGACAAAAATCTACACACAAGCAAGAAAAGAGACACAATGCAAGGCATAAGGAAAAAATAAGTTAGTAAAAAAAAAACTACAATCTACTATCAAAATTATCACCAACAAGTATCACTTCATCACTCAAGTTCAACCTAAACAATCCTCATCAACCAATCCTCATCATCCAAAACAACAACCCATCAAGAATTCCACCAACATTTCACCAAAAATCGATCAATAGACTAGTCTTGACAAATATTCACAATGAAACATGCATAATAAGTGTAGACTAGCAAGGAACAAACACAAAAACAAACATGCAAATCCAAACAATCAAAATCAAAGATTTCAGAATTTCACCCAAATAGTATGAACAATGAGCTTAAATGTAAAGAACAATGAAGAAAGAAGGGAAAGAAATCGTCACCACAAGTAAGGGAGGTAGACAAGATCACCCAAAAGCAAACTCCAATGCTCTAATCACAACAAGGAATCACAAAATCAATGTTCAACCAAACCCTAGAAATTTGGGGTTTTTGAGAAAAATCTGAAATTATTGGTTTTGAGGTGAGGAATGAGGATGAATTTTTGAATGTGAGTGGTGTAGAGTGAAATGTGTGAGAAAGATTGAGTAGGAAATGGAGTTTTGAGGAGTTGGAGTAGAGAGGAAAGTAGAGAGATGGTGAAGAAATGAGAAGTGAGGTGAAGAAATGAAAAGAAGGGGACGGATTTTCCAATAAACACGATCGCAGAACAGCTCCGCCCGACCCGTGCGAGCGCACGAAATAACTGTGCGATCGCACGGTTCGAGCCCGATCGCACGCCCAGCAGCGCTCGATCGCACGGAATGGCTGGGAGCTACTGCCTCGATTTTCCAGTTTCGTGCGACCACACGAATCAACCGTGCGATCGCACGAAACTGGAATTATGTTTCTTGGCTTGCTCGACTATTGCACACCCATCTCATCATATTTATTATGAAAAGAAAAGTAAAAGGATGAAAACACACAAAAACAAACCAGTACAAGAGTTAGACAACCGGGTTGCCTCCCGGGAAGTGCTCGTTTAACGTCATTAGCTTGACGACTCCCCCCAAAGCTCAAGGGGGGGACAAGAAGGAAATCAATACATGGGTTGCCTCCCGGTAGCGCTCGTTTAACGTCATTAGCTTGACGAACCCCCCCCCCCCCCCCCCCAAAAAGGTCAAGGGGGGTCAAACACGACCAACTTTGGGTCAACACTAGTCACCATGCACTTCTTTGCCCCTTTGGGCACAAAGATCTTACCGATACCACCTTTCAACAGGCGAAAACCAAACGATCCACCAACATGCCCCTCCTCGGGATTTGATGGATTCTTGACCTTCTTGGACTGCTTGGCTTTCTTAGCCGACCTATGGAACACCCTGGAGCGTTTAGCCCCATTAACATCTTCATCATGCATCTCAAATAACTCGGGGATGGTTACAACATCATCAAACTCATCCCGAAGAGCCTTTGGATCTCCATGGACTTCCTTTTCACCGAGAGAGGACTTAGCAAGCTTATTAGCACACTTAGAAACATGAAAATCGTTAGAAGAATTAGCACAAGTATGGTTATTCTCAACACAAGCAAGAGTGTCGATTTTCATGCAACCTTTCATTTTGGGACACCATTGATCATCAATAGTGAGCTTGAAGCTAGCTTTGGCATCTCCAGCCTTCAAGGTGATAAGTCCCCCTTGCACATCGATAAGGGCACCCGCGGTGGCCAAGAATGGCCTCCCCAAGATGATGGGGGTGTGGGCATCCTCATCGATGTCCAAGATAACAAAGTCAACAAGAAAAGTAAGCTTGCCAACTACGAGGGGAACATCCTCAATCCTACCCAATGGAAACATAACCGATCGATCGGCTAGTTGCAATGACATAGCGGTAGGAGAGAGATCACCAAGAGTAAGCTTCTCAAAAATCTTATATAGCAAGATGCTCACACTTGCCCCCAAATCACAAAGAGCATTCTCAAATTTTAGCTTTTGAATGCTACAAGGGATAGAAAAACTCCCGGGATCATTGAGTTTTGGGGAAAAGGAGTGCTGAATTAGAGCGCTACAACTCTCCGTGAGTTGTACAGTCTCCTTGGGTTCACACCCTCTCTTGCCACTAAGAATGTCCCTCATGAATCTTGAGTAGTGGGACATATGTTCGAGTGCCTCGGTAAAAGATAATGACACATGAAGTTTGCTAATGGCTTCCCAGAATTTGTGGAATTGGTCATCCCCGGCAACGGCGCCATTTTGATAAGTATGTTTTCTGTCGTTGATAGAAAACCACCTATGCAAACAATATTTATAAAACCACTTCAACTACCGGCAAGCGGTAAGCAAAGGGATCGTCCCAATGAAACGGTGAATTATTGAGTTGGAAGTCAATCTAGGTCGATCAAGGATTTGTTTTGAATTGTCACTTTTTAAGAGTCTAAAAACAAATAAAGAACTATGTAAAAATTGAATCAAGAAAGGGAAACGTTAGGGAGTCGAGGATAGCCTAGGGAAACCGGGGGAAATCAATTCAAATATTTAGCAATGGTGATCATGCAACGAAATGGTGATTAGGCAAACGACATCTAAAGACGAACCCGCCACCTCTCGGATAGGGAATGCTAAGCGTCTAATCCACGGAAGAGCTTTCGCCTAATCCTAGACTAAACTAACTAGCATATAATAGGTACCGCCATTTGATCAACACAAGATAGGTCCACAATGTCTTGCCAAACCTATCCTATGGTTCCACGGAAATCTAATCGAATAGCATTTGCAACTACCACTCAACTAGAATGGATTTCCTATCATCAAATCTTGTTTAATCACATGAATCAACCAACAATCAATAATCTATTTCCCCTAATTCATCCCCTAGTTTCTCCCCTTTCCTAACCTAAAACTACTCACTAATCATCCTAACAATCAAGCTATCCATTAGTTCAAAACTAGCTATCATGAAATTAAAGGAGAAGAAGTAGAGAATAGGAAAATCAATTGCACAATCAAATCAAAAACTGAAAATCAAAGTAACAAGCAAAATTGAAATCAAGAACTCAAGGTATTGAGGAATTGCAAAACCATTATCAACTAAGCAAGTGCAAGAATTAAAGAACAAAGAATTCAATTGTCTAAAGAAGAGAAGAGTTGAAGAAAATTACTGAATTGATGCTTGGAATTAAAGAGTTTCTCTCTCTAGATTGAAGAACAAAATCACAAAACCTCTATAATTGAAAGTGTAAAAATATGAAGTGTAAAATATGAAAGCGTCCCAAATGAAAATAATCAAAAATCCTATTTATACTAAACCCCAAAAATAAGAGTTTTAAACTCGAAAACTGAATCCCGCGCAGCCGTGCGATCGGGCAGACCCAGGTGCGATCGCATCGGTGCGATCGTGCTGTGCATCAATGCGAACGGGCCCTGCAACGATTCTTCTCCTTCGTGCCGTGCGAACGTGCCCAACAACCGTGCGATCGCACGGCTGTAACTTGGCTAAATCTCAGAAAATCCTCGTGTGCTCGCACAGGAATTTAGTGCGAGCCCACCGAAATTCCGTGCGAGCGGGCTCCTCTGCGGTGCGATCGCACAAAATCACTCAAAGTTCCTGCATCATTTTTGCGGATTCGTGCGAGCACACGAATTTGAGGCACGAGCGCACACACTGCCTTGACTTTTGGAGCCAACTCTGTAGACCCGTGCGAGCGCACAAAATGTCCGTGCGATCGCACGACACCTGATTGAGCAAATCTCAGCTGTTTTTCCATCATTTTCAACATTATCACCTGAAAAGCACAAAGATGGAAAAGGGGAATAAAAGAACATCAAAACTATATAAAACTAACAAAAATGCATAATAAAACTCTATAAAATCCTAGCCTAGAGCGACATAAATGCCGCTCATCAAAGACTAGTATCGGACAGACCTATGAAACTTTACTGTAAGAGATGAAAATCTATCATAAGTAAATTTCATTAAAATTATTAGACACTAATCCTCAATACCTGAGTGATTTGAGATTACTTGTTTGAGAACTGCTTACTTTGACGTTGACCAACCGTTGCACCGTAAAAGGAGGCTATAAAGGCAACGCTCAGGTAATCACCTATCAAACGAAGTCTAACCTCAAGATCGCAAGATTGGGATTGTCCTCCCATAAATCGGGATGAGATGCTGAAAGTTGTACAAGGCCACTCGGAAAGCTAGAAACTGTAAAACGCATGGTCGTGCTCAGATGAATCATAGGCTATGATTATCTGTTTATTTGATCAGTTAAACTCTGAAACCGAGAAACACCTCAGGACATAATAAGGATGACAAATCTTACCTTATGTACAAGAGAAATCATCGAGCGACTAGAGGCTGAAGGAAATAATGCCCTTGGTCCAAGTATGCATTTAATGTTAAGTCTAATAAATGCGGTTCAGTATTAATTAACAAGTTAATAATTCAGTGAGATGAAGTGAGCTGAATGCCTAACTAGAGGCTGCTTCAGTTCAAGTGGAATTAATGAT
Source organism: Spinacia oleracea (assembly GCF_020520425.1). Classification (NCBI taxonomy): domain Eukaryota; kingdom Viridiplantae; phylum Streptophyta; class Magnoliopsida; order Caryophyllales; family Amaranthaceae; genus Spinacia; species Spinacia oleracea. The sequence goes on along the minus strand of NC_079491.1, from coordinate 94,672,310 downwards.
ATTAATCCACAGCTTACTCTTGACTGAACCCGTAGGGTCACACAAATAGTACGTAAACGGATCAAGTATTTAATGGCATTAAATACTCATATTTATGGATATTCGGAATCGACAGATCTTGGTTTCAGTGGGAGCTGAGATCGTCAAAGGCAAGTAAATGAATACTCCGGAAACGATGATATTGCCGGAAACGGAAATATGGATCGTATCGGAAATATAAATATTATCCAAATCATAGATGTTGCCGGAAATGGAAACATGGTACGTATCGGAAAATATTATCGGAAATGGAAATATTGCCGGAAATGGAAATATTGCCGGAATCGGAAATATTCCCGGAAACGGAAATATTGTCAGAATCGGAAATATTATCGAAATCGGAAAATAATTCCGGAAACGAATATATTAAATATTTGTTCGAAATGGAAATTAATTCCGGAATCATAAATATTAAATATTGTTCGTATCGGAAATGAATTCCGGAATCGGGAATTTAATCAGAAGCGTATCGTACGAATTAGCATCGGACGAGGCTTGCTAGACGAAGGCCCAACACGAAGCCAGGCCGTCGCCCAGCAAGCCAAGCGCAACAAACCACACGCCAAGCCTCGACCAGGCCCAGCGCAAGGCCAGGCCCAGCCAAGGCTTGGGCGCGCGCACGGATCAGGCAGGCCGGGATTAGTGGGCCTCAACGTTGTGCGCTCGGCGTGGGCCGCAAGGCTTGCGCGCAGGCGTGCGGTGCTTGTGCGCTGCTCGTGTGCGTGTTACACGAATCCTAAAGCTATCGGGATTCGTCATATGATTAAATCCTAATCCTAATAGATAAAGTTTACTTAATAGAGTCTTAGCAGGATTCTAATTAAACTAAATTAGTATTCTAATAGGATTATAAGTCCTTTTCCATAACTCTATAAATAGGTGCTTAGGGTCACAAATTTGTACACAACATTGAAGTATTCAAAGGTAAGATTTTAAAGCAAAAATCAGCCAAACACTTGCAACCATTTTAGCCGAAAATTCCTAGGAACCTTAAGGGAGATTCTAGTTGGTCAAGCTTAAGGCGGATCCGGACATGCTGTGGACTATCTACGCAGGGACGACACTTGGAGTCCTAAAGACTTGTTCTTGTTCGGTTCGGGCGCAGCTAGGGAAGGCACGCTACAAAGTGTATGCATCTAAATTATGCTATACGATTATGTGTAAATAATATTTTTCCTGGCATTAAGGTTTTCCGCATGATTTATGTTTTGTCATATGTATCATAATCTCACAAAACATACAAGTACAAAATACAAGATACAAAGTACAAGGAGTCTCGAATACCTCCAGCACACTCCACAAAGCAGCAATACTGGGCTCAATCTCCGGCGCAGTTCGGGAGGCCCACTTCATCTCATACAAGAGGTGGCTATATGCCAGACCTCCCCGGCTGTAGCTCGAAACGGCCCTCAAATCTTGCAAAGCTGTCAGGAAGCTAATATGCACCCGACTGTTCCTGCTCGGGGCCATCACCCTACTCATCAAAGCAAAGACGAAGAGCTTAACCCTTTGCTCTGCAGATACACCCACGCTACGGATCGCGGCCATGATCACAGTCACAGAAGCGTGGGTATCATCGTCCGCCAAGTCAACAACAGGGCCGAGCAAGTCCCTGGCGACGGCCGAGTGCCATGTCAGCTCTGAATCAAAAGTCACGTTCCTCTCAGAAAAAGGAAGACCCGTGATCATCGCAAACTCAAAAGGGGTGATGGTAATCTCCCCCCATGCCATATGAAAAGTGTTGGTGGTATCCCACCACCGCTCCAGAAAAGCTTGTAACCGGGGTTTGATGCCCGTCTTCCTCGGAGTATCTCCCATGGCACGCCAGAAGTCGACTAGGCCCGTCTGTAGCCAGATCTCCATAGCCTCCGCGTCAGCCTGTTCAGCCGGGAAAACCTTGTTTAGGTCTGCCAAGGACCAATAGGTGCGCAACGGATCTCCATCAGCCTATGGATAAGTCGGTTAGTTTAAAACCTATATAAGATCAAGAGATAAAACACAATACAAGACTTACCAAACCAGCGCGAGGCCGCTGAGACAAGTGAAACTCCGGTCGAAACACCAGATCGGAGGGACTCCAGCCAGTGCCGACGAAAGTAGGTACTCTCAGGGGAACCATACCTCCCTCCGGTACGTTTATGGCAGCCGCTTCATCGTCCGAGGTATCCTCCTCAGCAGCTCGGACCACCGAACACTCGGCGAGCTTCCTCCGAGTATGACGAGGCATACTAAATCATGCAGAGTACAAAATGTCAAGATTCTAAACTGGGGGCTATCCTATACTACCCCGCAAAAAAGTCAAAGATTCAGAGGATATCCTATACTAGCCCGTACAAAAGTCAAAATTCAAAAAATCCCCAGTGGCAACACAGACTCAGCCAGGACCTTCTACACTAATGCCTAGGCAATCCATGCCGAAGCAGGAATACAAGTTCTACACCAACGCCTAGGCTATCCATGCCAAAGCAGGAATACGAGTTCTATACCAACGCCTAGGCTATCTATGTCGAAGCAGGTATACAAGTTCAAGAAAAATTTCAAAATTCAAAAATTCAAATCTACAAGTTCCAACACTTTAAGTTCAAGTGGCTATCAAACAATTTTCTACAAGATTCAAGAAGCCTAGTATCATACAAGTATCATTACAAGTACAAGAAAAATCAAAGCTACATGCAATCCTAGAGATTATTTCATAAGCAAAACATGAAATACTTATATGGACAAGGGAAGAACAAGACCAAGGGGAGAGATTATTCGACCTTTGAGAGAATGAAGCAAGAGAATGCAAGAGAGTGTTCTTCAAAATGGCACGGTAAGGGGTGCTTTTATAGCACAGCGCCACGTCGAACGTCGAACGCCGAGCTCAGCGCACAGCGCTGCCTGCTGCATGCACAGGAATCTTCAGCGTGCGGTCTCCCGTGCTGATTGCACATCCTTTGTTGCTACGATTATCTGCACCAAGCACCAAGCATCAAACGTCAAATCATGCTATCCTCCGAAAATACGGGTATACACCTGTATCTCCAAATACAAACGGACGAGCATTTCAAGGATATAAAGTCTCAAAAATACAAAAATTTAGGCGTTCGACTCCCAACGGACCCAAGCTCCAGGAAAGTCAGCCAAAATTTCAAATCCTTAGGGCCAATAAAAAGCTTTTATTCCTAGTGAAGCACATCCCCAACGGGTAAATTCTGGGTATTCAAAATTCAAAATTCAAAATTCAAAATTCAAAATTCAAAATTCAAAAAAATTAAAGATTCAAGATTTTCGATGCCAAGCTCTGTCCTAGACCAAGGACGGAAGAGCAGTACAAGTACAAATCGGAGTCGTCATAACCGAACAGAGGTAGACTCTATCCTTTTTTCTAACACCTGTTTTGTGCAGGTACCGGCGTACAAAGAATGGTCTTGATTGCAGAACATCTTGATCATTCTCCGTCCCTTTCGAAATACATTGACTTCCGCTTTCCTAACCGAACGCTCAGTCAAAGTGGGGGCTTTTGTAGACACCTAATTTGTGTCTCCCCTCTGGGATAATGAAGATACCATTATTCTTATTAGGCGGTTGGAGAAACTCCGTGCGAAAATTCAATTGCTAAGAACATCTCCAAAATCCAAGAGCCAAAATTCAATCCCCGAGGCCGTTCCCCTACCGGAACTCGGTACAAAATACAAATTTCAAAAATCAATTTCAAAATCCAAGTACAATCTCACCCAATGGGCTATCCCATTGGTTTTACAAGGCCTTTTCCAGTCAAAATGACATTAAGAAATCCAAATTCTGGCGTCGACCCACAAAACGAGCAAGCCGGGCCTCGCCCCGTAAAACCGAAATTCAAAAACCAGAAACAGCTTGTTTTTAGACGCAAATCAAGTCTTAATCCCCAAGCACACACTACGTGCCAAACCTCGTACGAATAGTACGAAGGTACACCAATACAAGACAAAGCAAGGACGAAGCCCGCGTCCTTGTTTTGGCAGCATCTGCGCCACGTCAGCAGCGCCTGGTGCTGGTGCTGCGCTGGACGCTGGTGTTGGCTGGCGTTTGGCAGCAAATCCTCCTATAAATACCCATAATTTTAAGCATTAAGGGAGGCAAAATCAATACATGACGTCGTAATACAAAATTTTCCCCTCAATACAAAATCCAAAAATCTTACAAAATCTCATACAACATTTCAAGTTCTGAGCAATTGGGAGCTCTAAAAGGAATTCTTGCCTAAGCCTAAATAGGTAATTCCGAATCCCACCATATTCAATCATGTTTCTTTGATTTTCCTATTTCAAAAATGATTAGTAAGTCGGCATTTTTAATTTTAAAAATGCTACTTATAACAATCATACAATTCTTTAAAATCCAAACTTTTCAAAATACAAAAATGCAAACTTTCAAGATTCAAGGATGTTCAAAGTTGTTTGTAATCACTTCTTTGAACTAGAATCATTTTCAAAATGTGGAGTAATCAAAGATGATGCCTTTTTAACTTTTAAAGGTTTAGTATTTGAGATTCAAGACTCCATTTTTTTCAATATACAAGTTTAAGTTTTCAAATTTCAAGATCCAACATTGTTTAGGGTTGCTCATGACTACTTCCCTAAACTAGGATCATTTCAAAGTAAGAGCTCATCAAAGATCTAACCTTTTCAACATTAAAAGGCCCGATCTTTGAGATTCAAGTCTCTTAAGTTCAATATTTCAAGTTTCAAGTTCAATATTTCAAGTTCAAGTTCAAAATTTCAAGTTCAAGTTCAATATTTCAAAGTTCAACATTTCAAGTTTCAAACTTTTCAAGCTCAAGTTCTATATGCAAAATCTAGGATACTTGCGTTTTCACGTCTTTAACATTGCTAATTAATTTAGGCCACTTCTAAGGCCGTCATTCAATTAGCAATTTGTGACGCCGCCAAGTTGGTGGACGTCAAGATGGAGGAACTTCTTTGATTGAGTTACTTTCTTTCATTTGTTATATGATTTGGAGTTCATTCGATGAGTGGCTTTATTGGGCCATAAGTTTATCAGAGTTTTGACAGGAGGAACATTATCATAAAGTTAACATTTTGCTAAGTAGCGAAAATAGGTTGGACGCTTTATAGGCAAGCATTACACGCCGTTTTGTTGGCTCTTACATAGTTGCTAGGCCGTTTTGTAGGCTCATATTGCAAAAAGTATTCTGACTAGTCTAATGACATTATACTCTTTAGCCACTTTTCTCTATTTTGACTGGGATACTCTCGCTGGCAGTGGGTGGATCCTCTTCATATTTCCTTTTGCCTTTGGTCCCGGCCGGGCCTTTCCTCCACACTGACGGGTTAAGAGTTGTGAGGTAACAGTCTCTCGCTTGCTGTTGGTCTCCATATATTGTCCCTATTGCCCCATCGTCACATACATACTTCAGGAGCATGAGATGGGTGACGACCACTGCCTTAATCTTGTTCAAGGTGGGTCGTCCCAAAATGACATTGTATGCCGTCAAATCTTTGACGATTAGGAAGTCCACCACCATCTTTCGTCCATCTTTACGCTCTCCAATCCGAACCGGCAAGTTTATGACGCCTACTGGATGTATGATGCTTCCTCCAAAGCCAATGCTTTAAAAGCCTCCTAATTTAGTCACCAATTTGGAGGTTACAAAGGCTTTAAACCCTCCTTACAAACAGCAATATTTAAAGCTAAGTACAAGACTGAATTTAAATGGGATTAACAATTGTCCCCTTATTAATTAGAATTAAACGAAAACAAATAAGATAAGCTTAAACGGACCATCAAACGCACTTGATTAAACGAACCATCAAACGCACTTGATTAAACCGACCATCAAACGCACTTGATTAAACGGACCATCAAATGACTCACTCAATCTAATTCACCATGCACACAAAATGAGCCATCGAACCTATATCAGCTTTGGTTCCAATTGTTAGCATAAGACCGTCACCTTGACCATCACCTTCATCCATGATGGTATCATCCCCTCCCCCTTTAAAAGGAATTGACCTCAATTCAGCAAGGCCATCATCATCAAGATAGGGTGAGAGGTCACCTACATTGAAAGTAGCATGGACACCATAGTCTCCCGGAAGCTCGATCTTGTAAGTATTATCATACACACGTGCAACAACCTTGTAAGGACCTTCAACCCTAGGCATAAGCTTGTTCTTGCGTTTTCTTGGAAAACGCTCTTTCCTCAAATGAACCCAAACAAAATCACCTTCGACAAACACCTGAGGCTTGCGATTGTTTTTTGATTTCTGTTTATAAGAGGCATTGATAGCTTCAATACGGTCACGAACTTGTTGGTGCAATTTCATCATAGATTTCAACTTGCCATCGGCATCTTTGTGAACCAACTCATCTTTCGGCAATGGAATCAGATCCTATGGAAAATATGGATTAATCCCATATACCACTTCAAATGGAGAATGACCAGTAGCATAAGTAGGAGAACGATTATAAGCAAATTCAGCGTGAGCAAGCTTGACATCCCAATCCTTTTGCGTCTTACTTACCAACCCTCGTAACAACGTTCCCAAGGTTCGATTTGTAACCTCCGTTTGCCCATCAGTTTGAGGGTGATGTCGAGTGCTAAACAACAATTTGGTTCCCAACTTTCTCCACAATATATTCCAAAAGTAACTCAAAAACTTGGAATCACGATCCGAAACAATAGACTTGGGAATTCCATGGAAACGAACAATCTCTTTGTAAGCACCGTTTTGTAGGCTCTTGGTACAATAGTTAACCTAATGACATTCTATTTTCAGCCACTTTCTTCAATCTTGACCGTTTCTGTTTGGGCGGGTTTACTCTCCTTGGTGGCTATCAATTCGTCTTCATGCTTTATTTTTCCTCCGGCTTCAGCAGAATCTTGCTTCCATGCTGACGGGTTGAGGGTCGTAAGGTAACAATCCCTAGCCTGTTGTTGGTCTCCATGTATGGTGCCTATCGCTCCATCATTGCACACAAACTTCAAAAGCATCAGATGGGTGACGACTACAGCCTTAATCTTGTTCAAGGTGGGTCGTCACAAGATGACATTATATGTTGTTAAGTCCTTAACCATCAGGAAGTCCACCTCCATCTTCCGTCCATTTTTCCTATCCCCAATTCGAACCGGCAGAGTGATGACGCCCATAGGGTGTATAATGTTCCCTCCGAAACCAATGATGGGATAGTGAATACTTTCAATGGTTTTGGGATCATGTGCTAGGCGATTGAGGCATTCTAGGCTCATTATGTCGGACGAGCTTCCCGTGTCTATTAGAATGCATTTTACTCTCATGTTGGATATCTTGAATTCGACCACAAGAGGATCATCATGCAGAGTGGCTATTCGTCCAACATCTGACTCACATATCTCTATCCGTGGGAATGGATCCAGAGGTGACTTTGCTGACAGCATTACTTCTCCTAGGCGGCGAGCATAATCTTTTTGTCCCCTCATGGTGGGTCCTCCAGCGGCTGGTCCTCCAGATATGACGGCTACAAACCCCCCATCACTGTGCAGTCCCTCCGTAGGTGAGGCAAGTGACTTATTCTTTTTGTATTGGTTTTTTCCAAAGCCGTGAGCATTCTTCTGTAAGTAGTTCTTGAGGTGTCCTTTGGAGGCTAGGCCGTCTATAGCCCTTTTCAAGCTTCTACAACTCTTAGTTTCATGTCATATGTCTTTATGAAACTGACAATATAACTTGGGATCTCGACTCTCAGCAGGAGATTTCATGGGGAAAGGTCGTTCAAGGTCAAACCTGGTTCCGACGTCTTTCAGCATTGTGAGGAGGTCTGTGTTATACTCAAAATATTCCCTTTCCTGTGGACGTTCTCTCTTGATCCCAGGAGAGTTGGTATCATGCTCTTTTGAGAGGGCCCATGTGCCATTTACTCGTGGGGCTTTTCGGTCCATTTTATCTTTCTTTCATGAGGAGTCTGTTGTTTCTCTAATCCTTCCTTCCTTTGACGCGCTGCATATTTCTATTGCATGGATAAATGCTTCGGCCTCGTCCAAGACTTCGGCCATAGTCCTCACGCTTTTCTTGACCAGGTCAAACTTAAAGGATCCCTTCTTCAATCCTATGATAAAATTATCAAAAGAGATGCCATCGGGCAAGTCTGGGATCTGTCCGGCTTCTAAGTTTAAACGCTTCACATAGCTTCTTAGGGATTCATCTTTCCCCTGTTGAATCCGTCCCAGATGCATGCTTGTTTTCCTTTCTTCCTTGTGTGCCATGAACCTTGCGGAGAACAGAGTTTGTAGTTCGTTGAAAGAGGCGATTGACCCTGGGGGCAGTCGTTCAAACCACTTAGACGCCACTCCTTTGAGAGTGGCCGGGAAATATTTGCACCAAGTGGCTTCGTTGGTTCCTTGAACATACATGTGATGGCGGTATGCGACTAAGTGCATATCAGGATCGGTGGTCTCGTCATAGGCTTCAATGGTAGGAGTTTTTACCTTGGGTTCCTTCGGGGCGTTCATGATCTCCTCGGAGAAGGGGGTACTCATGTGCTTTAGCGTCAGATTATTACACCCTTGCTGGATGTGGTAAGTTGGTTCACGGCGGTTGGATATCAAGCGGGGGCGCATCCTTACCCTGTTGGGCGTCATCTGAGTCTGTCCTCGAGTAGAGGGGTAAAATGGAGGATCTTCAATCACAGGGGTGGACCTAGTGTCCGATAGTTCAGATTCAGCTTCATTATGTTCTTGACGCCTTGAGGCGGGCCGGAAGACGGCTGGCGGGCTACCCCTAGACGGTGGTCGCGACCGATCTCCGAGCGCTCAGGCACAGGGCTGACTCCCCTGCTAGCTTGTGGACGAGAGCCTTCTCCAGCCCTCCATACATTGGATCTGAGTGGCATTCTGCTTATCCGGTTGACACCTGGGCTGAGGGGTCTCTGTGGAGCCGTCCTCTCAGTGCTGTAGATTAGCATATTTTTCCGAATTTTATCTTGCAATGTGGTGTTGATCTGTTGTCGAAAGGTGTGATTCATTTGTTGTTGGAATCCTGCTAAGATCTCGCGTAATGATCCCACCGAGACCGGCAAGTCTAAGTTCTCATCTAGCACGACGTCTCGGACGCCGGGGCTTAGATGGCCGCCTGGCGGAGAAGCATCTACCATTGGCTCTTCTTCTACAACCATCTCAGATTCCTGCACCCGACGTGGTGTGCTTCTTGCGTTTGCGATTCGATTGGCTTCTTCCATATGACGTTGACTCCTCTCGAGAGGCCGTCTCTCTTCTCCTTCACCAGCATACTCTCTATCAGAGTGCAGTTCGGCCATGATACTATACCTCCCCACAGACGGCGCCAAATGTTGTGGGATCTTTTACGGTGATGACGTGTCACGCGCTCCTCGGAGGTATCAAGTATGACCTGGCACGAACTTCTGGCAACCTGCAAAACAAGAATATTCCCGTAGGAATATTCCCTCCGATGCTTAAGTAAGTAAATGTTAGAGAGAGAAGTAATTTCTAGAGAGAGGGCAGAGCAAAGATAGTTCTAGGTTGGTGGGAATGAATTGATTGTCCCGTTTACCTAGGGATCTGCACTATTTATAGTGCTAGGGTTTCTTGGGAGCTGGTCCTGCATTGATTGGATGGTCTTTAAGATCAGGACACGTGTCCTGCGTAAATATTGGGGGCTTGATTTGAGCATGGTGAGCTATTTAAGTTGTTTGGGCTTCTCGAGATCAACAGAAATGGGCCCCTTCTGAGTAGGAGGGTCTCAAGACCTTCTGGTGGGCCTTTGAGGCCTCCTTATTGGGCCTTGATGGTTTAGCCTAGGTGGCGTTTATTTTAGGCCACATCACCATTGTTAGAGCTTTGGATCATTGGACTCATTATTTGCGTTCTAGTCACTTTGTCTTGCATTCTGACCATGAATCTTTGAAGTATATTAATGGTCAATAAAAATTCAGTCCAAGGCATGCTAAATGGGTTGAGTTCTTACAATCCTTTCATTTTTTTCGAAGTACAAAGATAGAAAGTGATGTGGCCTAGAGAGCGCCACCTGGCTGTACTATGATAGCCCAGAAAGAAGGCCCAAAGGCCCACCACGAATCGTCTCATAAACTCACATACACCTCCAGGTCCAAGACCCATCAGTAGGTCATGAGACCCATTTGCTCAGGAAGATCCTGATCCGCTATACCCTAAAAAGCCCAAACGCGCAAGAGGCCCACTAGGCCTAAACCAAGTCTCCAATATAGCGGACACGTGTCCCGATCTTGCAAAGCATCCAATCATGCAGCTATGAGGGACCAATTCCCAAGAAACCCTAGCACTATAAATAGTGCAGATCCCTAGGTAGAAGGGCAATCAATTCATTCCCACCAACCTAAAATCTACCTTTACTCTGCCTTCTCTCTAAATTACTTCTCTTTCTAGCTTATACTTACTTAAGCATCCGAGGGAATATTCCTACGGGAATATTCTGATTTTGCAGGTTGCCAGAGGTTCGTGCCAGCTCATACTTCATTCCTCCGAGGAACGCGTGACACGTCATCACCGTAAAAGATCCCACAACATTTGGCGCCGTCTGTGGGGAGGTACAGTATCATGGCCGAACCGCAGTCCGAAGAAGAGTATAATGATGGAGAGGAGAGACGACCTCGCGAAAGGAGTCAACATCACATAAAAGAAGCTAATCTAGTCCCAATTGCCGGAAACACACCACGTCAGGTGCAGGAGGTTGAGGTAATCGTAGAGGAAGAACCAACCCTGCAAGTATCTCCGCCGGGTGGCCACCTAAGCCCAGCGTCTGAGATGCCGTGTTGGATGAGAATTTGGACTTGCCAGGATTTCAACAACAAATGAATCAAACCTTTCGACAACAGATGAGTACCACATTACATGACGAAATTTGAAAAAACATGTTGATCTACAGCACTGAAAGGACGGCACCACAGAGGCCCCTCAATCTAGGCGTCAATCGGATAAACACAATGCCTCTTAGATCCAATGTGTGGACGGCCGGAGAAAGCTCCCGTCCACAAGCCAGCCGTGGAATCAGTCCTGTGGCCAAGCGCTGAGAGATCGACCGCGGCTTCCAAACCTTTTTGCCTCGAAGGGATCAACTCGCGAGACCGCCGTCTAGGGGGAACCCACCGGCCGTCTTGCGACCCTCCTCGAGACGTCAAGAGCACTATGAAGCTGAATCTGAACTGTCAGACACTGGGTCCACCCTAGTGACGGAAGACCCTCCATTTTACCCCCTGCTCGAGGACAGACCCAGATGACGCCTAACAGAGTAAGCCTGCGCCCCCGCATGCTTTCCAGCCGCCGTGAACCTACTTACCACATCCAACAAGGGCTTAATAGTCTGACGCTGAGGCCCATGAGTACTCCTTTTTCCGAGGACATAATGAACGCCCCGAAATAACCCAAGGTCAAGACTCCTACCATTGAAGCCTATGACGGTACTACTGACCCAGATATGCACCTAGTTGCTTACCGTCACCACATGTATGTTCAAGGAACAAATGAAGCCACTTGGTGCAAATACTTCCCTGCCACCCTTAGAGGAGTGACGTCCAAATGGTTTGAGCGACTACCCCCAGGATCAATTGCCTCCTTCAACGAACTACAAACCCTGTTCTCTACTAGGTTCATGGCACACAAGGAAGAAAGGAAAACTATCATGCATTTAGGACGCATTCAACAGGGGAAAGATGAATCATTAAGAAGTTATGTGAAACGTTTCAACCTAGAGGCCGGGCAGATCCCAGACCTACCCGACGACGTCTCTTTTGATAACTTTATCAGGGGACTGAAGAAAGGGTCCTTCAAGTTTGACTTAGTCAAGAAGAGTGTGCGGACTATGGCCGAAGTTCTAGATGAGGCTGAAGCATTCATTTACGCAACGGAAATATGCAGCGCGTCCAAGGATGGAAAGACAGGTGAAGCAACAGACTCCTCAGGAAAGAAGGATAAGATAGACCGAAAGGCTCCACGGGTAAATGACACTTGGCTCTGTCAAAAGAGCATGATAACTCTCCTGGGCACAAGAGAGAGCGTCCGCAAGAAAGAGAATATTTCGAGTATAACACAGATCTCCTTACAATACTAAAAGACGTTGGGACCTGGTTTGATCTTGAACGACCTTTTCCTATGAAGTCACCTACTGAGAGTCGAGACCCTAAGCTGTATTGCCAGTTCCACGAGGATATAGGGCATGACACCAAGAACTGTAGAAGCGTAAAGAGAGCCCTAGACGGCCTTGCCTCCAAAGGACACCTCAAAAATTACTTACAGATAAATGCCCACGGCTCGATAAAAAGCCAATACAAGAAGAACAAGTCACCTGTCTCACCTATAGAGGGAAACCACATCGAAGGAGGATTTGTAGTCGTCATTTCTGGGGGGCCAGCTGCTGGAGGACCCACTATGAGGGGACAGAAAGACTACGCCCGCCGCCTAGGACAAGTGATGCTGTCGGGAAAGTCACCTGTAGACCTGTTCCCTCGGAATGAGATATGTGAGTCGGATGGCGGACGAGTAGCCACCCCACATGATGATCCTCTGGTGATCGAAATTAAAATCTCTAATATGAGAGTCAAGCGCATCCTGATAGATACAGGGAGTTTGTCCGACATAATGAGCATGGAGTACCTCAGCCGTCTAGCTCACGATCCAAAGACCATTGAAAGCATACACTACCGAATCATCGGTTTTGGAGGAAGCATAATACATCCCGTGGGCGTCATCAACTTGCCGGTTCGGATTGGGGATTGAAAAGATGGCCGAAGGATGGGAGTAAACTTCTTAATTGTCAAGGACTTGACAGCATACAATGCCATCTTGGGACGTCCCACCCTGAACAAGATTAAAGCAGTAGTTGTCACCCATCTCATGCTCCTGAAGTTTGTATGTGATGGTGGGTCAATAGGATTTATACATGGAGACCAACAGCAAGCAAGAGACTGCTACCTCACAACTCTCAACCCGTCAGCATGGAAGAAAGATTTGGCCGAAGCGAGGACCAAGAGAAAACTTGAGGAGGAACTACCTGCCGCCAATGAGGATATACCAGCCAAGATAGAGAAAAGTGGCTAAAAATAGAATGTCATTAGAGTAGTATAACTTATGTAACTCGAGCCTACTAAACGGCCTAACAATCGTGTCAGAGCCTACAAAACGGCCTGTAATGCCTGCCTACAAAGAAGCCAATTTAGTTTAGCTACTTAGTGAAATGATAATCTCTATGATAATATTTCCTTACCTGATGAACTAATGACTCAATAAAGTCACTCAAAAACTAAGGGGTGAAACACCCCCACATTGAACGAACCCTAAGGGGCGACGTCACTAGTGGCCAAAATAAATGACGGCCTGAAAAGTGACCTGTATTAACAAAGACGTAAAAAGCGCAAAACAAAGCTCAAACAAGAGCAGATGACACCTTCACCTTTGAAGGCGTCTCAAAGGGACTAATCGGTTGACGGCCTGAGAAGTGGCCTAGATTAGGACCCCAAATTAGCCTGATCACCTAAACCACTGGGGTAACCGTCCATAAATGGACAAAAAAGCATGTTCCTAAAATATCAATAATTAACTGAACTGGAATAAAAATCAAAGTGCACAGGAGGCACTAAATATTCTTACATGCGCACAAGGCACAACAAAACCAAACAAATAATGCCCAAAAGGCATCAATGTTATTACAAGCGCTCACGGTGCCACGCAACACCAACTAAAAACCACCTATGAGTGAGGGGCTGTGGACCTCCCGTTCTGGACATCCTCGCCTTCCGGGGAATTTTCACCTCCTCTTCCTCCGCGTCATCATCCTCCCCCTCGCTAAAGAACACAGGAGGATCCAGGCCAAGGCGTCTAGCTGTTGAGACGGCCATCTGGTAGGAGATACGACGCTTAAACCAGGAGAGGTCTTTCCCATCCATAGACTGATCCCATGCCCGCCGAGCATTCTCCAGAATGGATTCTTCTCCAAGCTTGAAAGAGCTAGCGGCTTCCCCACGCACGGCCTCAATCTCATCCTGGGTAGCCTTGAGCTTTTTCTCCAAGGCTTCCACTTTGGAGGAGAAATTAGTCACTCGCTCGGAGACCGAGGAATACTCCTTTCTCAGCACGGCTAGCCTCTCCTCATGCTCCAGCAACTTCTTCACATAGTTCTGGGCGTCCTCCTCAACCTTTTTCAGAGCGTCTGTCTCGGACCTAATCTTCTTGTCTGCATCCACGTTGATCAACCTGTCTTTCCTCTCAGCATACAACACATGATTCTCAATCTGGTCTTTATGCTTTAGCATCTCTTTATGCATATCAAAGCGGTAGTGCCTACCCTCGGCACAGCGGATGAAGAGCTTCCGTGACCAAAAAAGACTTAGTAAAAAAAAATTATTAATAATAATATATATAAAATAATAATAAATATAATAAATAAAGTATACCTTACATCATGTACGAGAGACTGCATACCCCCAAATTTCCCAGATCAATCCCGGGAAGCGAGCTCACATATTCCTCATGAATGGCAGCATAGACGTCCGAAAGGATCTTATCCTTTTCCTCTGAACTGAAACCGCCTGATGGGGGGATGTTCGCCACTTCAGCACGCCGCATCCGTTTGAACATATCAACTGAATCAATATCAAAATGTCAAAAATCATGCCAAAGCACCAAGTTGTCATGACGACCTAAAGTACTAAGACACTAACCACTCGATGGAGCTGGTGGAGGCATGGGAGCGTCTCCCGCAGAAGGACCTTCGGCTTCCTTGCCCTTTTCCTCCCTTGACGAAATAGTAGCACCAGAAGCGGCGACCTGGTCGGCAACCGCCTCGTCCATGGCCACTTTGACCGCGGAATCTTCCTCAGCGGCCACATGGGGAGACGCTTCTTTGTGCTCAGGGGGAAAGTTGGACGCCTGACGAAGAGGGACTCCTTCTTCCCCAGCCAATGGGGTGGACGGCTTCACCAGTGACGGCTTCGCCGCAACATCAGCGGTGCCCAGTTTCTTGAAAAGGGGCGCTTGGGCTTAGGAGCCACCGTCGAAGAAGCAGGATGTTTCTTCGTGGCCGACGAAGTGGGCTCCTATAAAATGCAACAGGTGAAAAACCGAACATAGGCCTTAGAGCATTGTAGAAGTATATCAAAGAATAAACAGAACATACCTTGGCAGCGTCACCAGAGGCACCCTCTTCGGACTTCTTCGAGGAGTCCTTCTTCTTAGCCTCCACGGCCTTGACAATATCATCTGTATACACCTGGGACAACCAGGTAGGCACGTCCACCAAACCCTTGTCTTCAGGGGACAGACGATCCATGGCGGAATCTACACAGAACTAAGAAGGTTAGTGAAAGATAAGAAAACAAGGTTTTGGTAAAAAGTCTATAAAAACTACCTCTACTCAAATAAGGACAGAGACCGACGGCCGCGAGAAAAACCATGTTGGTAAATTGACCCACATGGGGAAGCCAAGTATTGGGAACCCACGCGTGACTTTTCGAAGACAGCCGATACATTTCGGCCTGAAATAAAAGCTTTATGAGCCTCCAATCCCTTGACAAAAGACGAGGGTAGGAGTCACCTCTAGACAAATAACGGGGACGACAATTCCACCGAGAAAAACGCCCTGAAACGGAGTGGTCCTCCAATCGGATAACCGACCACTTCTTCCTCCACCAAACCCAGCTAGAAGTCTTACCCACCACAGTTTTATATCCCCGCTGGCTATATAGGGTGAACCACCACTGGGGAGAACGAGAGGAGGGGGCAATATCTACAAGCCTAATGAAAGCAGGAAAAAAAGGAGTGACGCCGCTCAAAGCACACTTGGCAATGAACCCAAAGATGTTCGCCCAAGAGTTAGGGGTCAGCTGAGCAAGACCAATGTCATACCCCTCCAAGACGTCCATCACAAAGGGATACAGTGGAAAT
This sequence comes from Spinacia oleracea, assembly GCF_020520425.1. Classification (NCBI taxonomy): domain Eukaryota; kingdom Viridiplantae; phylum Streptophyta; class Magnoliopsida; order Caryophyllales; family Amaranthaceae; genus Spinacia; species Spinacia oleracea. Next base: position 94,656,385 of record NC_079491.1, on the reverse strand, counting down.
CTAAGACCCAATCTAAAAGCAGCCGTGTAGACATCGACCTCACCCAGAGAGAGTTGGTCTACAGAATGATGAGCACGAGGGCATCTAAAACTAAAACCTCGAGGCAGGAGTAAGAAGCGCTCGAAGTCACGCCCCTGCTCCCTCAGATACCTCAGCCATTTCATGCTGGGGAAGATGTCAGAAGGAAGCAAATCTACATCTTCTTTTCCCCGAACCATAGGAGGAAGGTTTTTTGCGTCATCCTCAAAATCCTCACGAGGAACACGAGGACGGAGAGCCACACTCTTTCTTCTCCTTGAAGAACGTGCCGCCCTTACAACCCCATCTCCCGAATGATGGGAGGAGCTGACTCCACCCCTATTTCCCTGGGACGGGCTCGAAAAAGGTACCCTGTTGTCCCTCTCTCGTGGCGCTGCCCATGCAGCCACATTGGTTGTTTGCCTAATTCGAGCAATGCCGTCCTGCATAAAGAATAGGACGTCTGACTTTAGCAAAAAGGAAGTAAAAAGAGCATCGCAACTAACAGGACGCCTCCCCAAAAGATCGTAAACATCAAAAAAGGAAATTCCATAAACATGCAGAAACAAGAAGTCGATAAAAATGCTTACCAAAGAGTGATCAAACTGACAGAAAGACTGAACAAAATTATCCAAGCTCCAAGAACACTGAATGAAGAATCCAAGAACACCAAATGCAAGCACAACAAAATGAGAGATTTCTGAAGGTTTTAAAGTGGAGATTAAGCTCTGAAAAAACAATCACACGTGGCACTCCACCATGTCAAGCAGACTACCCCACATGGGCGAGGGGCACCCTCCTTGGGGGGCAAATGATGTGGCCTAGAGAGCGCCACCTGGATGTACTATGATAGATTAGAAAGAAGGCCCAAAGGCCCACCACAAATCGTCTCATAAACTCACATACACCTCCAGGTCCAAGACCCATCAGTAGGTCATGAGACCCATTTGCTCAGGAAGATCCTGATCCGCTATACCCTAAAAAGCCCAAACGCTCAAGAGGCCCACTATACCTAAACCAAGTCTCCAATATAGCGGACACGTGTCCCGATCTTGCAAAACATCCAATCATGCAGCTATGAGGGACCCTAGGTAGAAGGGCAATCAATTCATTCCCACCAACCTAAAATCTACCTTTACTCTGCCTTCTCTCTAAATTACATCTCTTTCTAGCTTATACTTACTTAAGCATCGGAGGAAATATTCCTACGGGAATATTTTGGTTTTGCAGGTTGCCAGAGGTTCGTGCCAGCTAATACTTGATACCTCCGAGGAACGCGTGACACGTCATCACCGTAAAAGATCCAACAAAAGAATGAGCAATGTGGTGGATGATGCATTATCACGGCGATATACTTTGCTTGCTACACTTGATGTTCGTCTATTGGGGTTTGAGACCTTGAAAGACAGATGGTGACTTTGGAGTTGCATTTGAGAAATGTGCAGTTGGTGCCTATGGAGAGTACATGTTGCAAGATGGGTTTCTTTTCAAAGGCAATCGTCTTTGTATTCCCACGCACTAAATTCGTGAGCTACTAGTTCGTGAGGCTCATGGTGGAGGGTTGGCTGGTCACTTTGGCATAGCTAAGACCTTGGAGATATCGAGGGATCATTTCTTTTGGCCTAAAAGGTTGGGCGATGTAACGAACATTGTGGGTAAGTGCGTGACTTGTTATATGGCCAAGAGTTCTTTCAAGCCCGGTTTGTACTCACAATTACCAATTCCGGTTCGTCCTTGGGAAAATGTTTCTATGGATTTTATAGTGGCTTTGCCTCGTACTCAAAGAGGTAAGGATGCTATCATGGTCGTTGTTGATAGATTTTCCAAGATGGCTCACTTTGTTGCTTGTCACAAAACGGATGATGCTTGTAATGTGGCTGATTTGTATTATAAAGAGATTGTTCGTTTGTATGGAATTTCCAAGACTATTGTTTCGGATCGTGATTCTAAGTTTTTGAGTTACTTTTGGAATATTTTGTGGAGAAAGGTAGGAACCAATTTTTTGTTTAGCACTTCACATCACCCTCAAACTGATGGGAAAATGGAGGATACAAATCGAACATTGGGAACGTTGTTACGAGGGTTGATAAGTAAGACGCAAAAGGATTAGGATGTCAAGCTTGCTCACGCTGAATTTGCTTATAATCGTTCCCCTACTTATGCTACTGGGCATTCTCCATTTGAAGTGGTATATGGGATTAATCAATATTTTCCATTGGATCTGATTCCATTGCCAAAAGATGAGTTGGTTCACAAAGATGCCGATGCCAAGTTGAAATCTATGATGAAATTGCACCAACAAGTTTGTAACCATATTGAAGCTATCAATGCCTCTTATAAACAGAAATCAAATAAGAAACGCAAGCCTCGGGTGTTTGTCGAAGGTGATTTGGTTTGGGTTCATTTGAGGAAAGAGCGTTTTCCAAGCAAACGCAAGAACAAGCTTATTCCTAGGGCTGAAGGTCCTTACAAGGTGGTTGCACGTGTGAATGATAATACTTACAAGATCGAGCTTCGGAGAGATTATGGTATTCATGCTACTTTTCATTGTAGGTGACCACTCACCCTATCTTGATAATGATGGCCTTGCTGAATTGAGGTCAACTCCTTTTAAAGGGGGAGGGGATGATACGGTCATGGATGAAAGTGATGGTCAAGGTGATGGTCTTATGCTAACAATTGAAACCAAATCTGATTTAGGTTCGATGGCTAATTTTGTGTGCATGGTGACTTGGATTGAGTGAGTCGTTTGATGGTCCGTTTAATCAAGTGCGTTTGATGGTCCGTTTAATCAAGTGCGTTTGATGGTCCGTTTAATTAAGTGCGTTTGACGGTCTGTTTAAGCTTATCTTTATGTGTTTTTGTTTAATTCAGTTTAATAAGGGGACAATTGTTTTAATCACATTTAAATTCAGTCTTGTACTTAGCTTTAAATATTGCTGTTTGAAAGGAGGGTTTTAAGCCCTTGTAACCTCAAAATTGGTGACTGAATTAGGAGGCTTTTAGAGCTTTGTAACCACCGGTTTTAAAGGTTCTTAAATGGGTTTTAAATGGCTGTTTAAAGCTCTTGTAACCACCGGTTTTTAGCTTAGTGTTAGGCTATTTATAGCTAGCTTCTTGAATGGAATAAAACAACCAATTTTGAAGAATAAACACTTGTTTTCAGTTTACTTTGAATTATTGATTATAATTCAAACTTTTCTTTGTTTTGGACGTGTTTCCTACACAAAGAGCCGATTGTGAGTCAATAGTTCTTGCCTTTCAATCACGTTTGACGAGCTATAGGTCTAGCTTGTTAATCAACTATCCTTACTCATACAACGAGTTTTTAAACTCGTATCATTTGTGGTATCAGAGCTGCTGCTCGTGATTCTTACGAGCTAAAATGGATTTTAATGATTCTGACTTTCTACAACATCTCCAAGAAGCCATGAAGAACGTTCGAGATGGGCGATTTTAAAGGCATCCTAGACGTGATCCACTAAGGGTTGTGGATGAATTCAAAGTCAAGGAACTTCCTGAATTTGTTGGTGGAACAGATCCGGAAGCTTATTTGGAATGGGAGTGCAAGATAGAGCGAATGTTCGATTTCAAGGACAATGATAATGAGAAGCGTGGTAAGTATGCCATATAGAAGCTAGGACGAGTAGCTTCGTTGTGGTTCGAAGGACTGAAATCCAAGAGAATTCGTGATGGGAGGGAGAAAATCACCTCTTGGGAGTCTTTGAAACGTAAGCTACGTAAAAGGTATGTGCCAACAACTCATACAATAACGACTTATCGTAAAATTGCTGAATTGAGGCAAGGGAGAATGAGTGTGGCTGAATATATTGATGAGTTTGAAAAGTTGTCCTTAGTGGGGGAAATTGATGAGATTTAGGAACAAAAACTGTCTAGATTTTTAAGGGGTTTAAACTACAATATTGCCAATACCGTAGACCTTTATCGATATTCTGATTTTGATACTCTTTATGGACTTTGTTTAAAATTGGAAAACCAAGGGAAAGCAAAATATGGGGGAGGGTCAAGTATGGATGGTAAGGCTAAGTCTTGGTCTAACTCAGAACCTATATTGAAACCAAACACATCACCTAGTACCGTAGGTTCAAGTAATTCTACGGCTGCCCCAAAATTAGTTAACTCAACCAAAGAAACAAGTCTGTCCAAGGTGCGTTGTTTTAAGTGTCAAGGGTTTGGGCATTATAAAAATGCGTGTCCAAATAAACGGGTAGTGACCTTGAAAGAAGCTGTTGAATGCCTTGAGGAGTTGTTTGAAGAGGAGAAGAGGTTGGGGGACGTATTTGTGTTTGATGAGAGTGGCGATGAAGAGGAGGAGGAGGGGTATGAGGCTCCAGTTTATGACACAAATCTGGTTCTTAGAGCTCTACAAACCCAAATTGCATCTACTGATTCGGACACACGGGATCAGTTGTTTCATACTAAATGTCTAGAGAAAGATAAGTGGTGTAGTGTGATTGTTGATGGGGGGAGTTGCACCAATGTTGCTTCTAGTGAGATGGTTTTGACATTAGGCTTAATCACTACAGCCCATCCTAGGCTATACCCACTCCATTGGCTCGATGATGGTAATAGTGTGAAGGTGTCGAAACAAGTAAGGGTTGGTTTTACTATGGGTTCGTATGTGGATGAAATTCTTTGTGATGTTATTCCGATGGATGCTTGTCATATTTTGTTGGGTCGTCCTTGGCAGTTTGATAGGGACGTGGTTCACAAGGGGAGAAGCAACGAGTATGAATTGAGAGACAAAGGCAAGAAGATTGTGCTAAAGCCTATGTCATCACAAGCGGTTCGATCCATGAGTGTGCAGCGAAAAAAGAAACCTAATGTCACCATGTTGGCTAGTGAACGAGAGATTGAGCAATCTCTAGATCATGGAGAGTTGGTGTATTTGCTCGTGGCTAAGGAAAGTTCGATCGAAGGCCAAAATTGTAAAGAAGGCAGTCCCATTGCCGAGTTGCTTTTTGAGTTCAAGGATGTATTTCCCCAAAAATTACCACCAGGTTTGCCTCCTATTCGTGGTAATGAACATCAAATTGATCTTGTTCCAGGGACTTCTTTGCCTAATATCATTGTAATCCGGAGGAAACAAAGGAGTTGCAAAAATAAATTGATGAACTTGTGAGTCGAGGCTATGTTAGAGAAAACTTGAGTCCATGTGCTGTTCCGGTATTGCTTGTGCCTAAGGAAGATGGAACATGGCGTATGTGTGTTGATAGTAGGGCTGTGAATAACATAACCATCAAGTATCGTTTTTCGATTCAGAGACTTGATGATATGTTAGATGAGCTCCATGGTTCGAAGTTGTTCTCAAAAATTGATTTGCGGAGTGGTTATCATCAAAATCAGATGCGTGAAGGAGATGAGTGGAAAACGTTTTTCAAGACAAAGCATGGTTTGTATGAATGGACCGTCATGCCATTTGGTCTTACTAATGCTCCTAGTACGTTTATGAGGCTAATGAACGAAGTGCTTAAATTTTTTTTTGGGCAGATTCGTTTTGGTATATCTCGATGACATCTTGGTGTATAGTAAGAATAAAGAGGAGCATCTGATTCATTTGAGGGATGTTTTTGAAACCCTTAGAGCTCAAAAGCTCTATGGGAAGCCAGAGAAGTGTTCTTTCCTTGTTGATAATGTGGTATTCTTGGGCTATGTGGTTTCGAAGGATGGGGTGTCCGTGGATCAGTCCAAGATCGCGGCTATCAAATCATGGCCTAGTCCTAAAACTATAAGTGAGGTGCGTTCATTTCATAGTCTTGCTTCATTTTATAGACGTTTTATTCGTGATTTCAGTACCATTACTACTCATGTTACTAGTTGTTTGAAGAAAGGTGCGTTTGTGTGGGGAGACGACGCTCAAAAGGCATTTGATGTAATTAAGGAGCGTTTTTGTGCTGCTCCTATTTTGGCGTGGCCGGATTTTTCTCAACCTTCGAGGTCGAGAGTGATGCTAGTGGTGTGGGAATTGGTGCTTTTTTGATCCAAGGTAAGCGTCCAATAGCTTATTTTTCGGAAAAGTTAGGGTTGCTCGATTGAATTATTGCACTTATGATAAAGAGTTCTATGCCATTGTTAGATCTTTGGATTATTGGAGTCATTACTTGCGTTCTAGTCACTTTGTCTTGCATTCTGACCATGAATCTTTAATCTTTCATGCCATTGTCTTGCATTCAGAAAAGCGGTTCGATCCATGAGTGTGCAGCAAAAAAAGAAGTAGAATCTCACCATGTTGGCTAGTGAACGAGAGATTGAGCAAGCTCTAGATCATGGAGAGTCGGTGTATTTGCTCGTGGCTAAGGAAAGTTCGATCGAAGGCCAAAATTGGAAATAAGGCAGTCCCATTGCCAAGTTGCTTTTTCAGTTCAAGGATGTATTTCCCGACGAATTACCACCAGGTTTGCCTCCTATTCTTGGTATTGAACATCAAATTGATCTTGTTCCAAGAACTTTTTTGCCTAATGAAACATACACAACTCAATGAAGAATAGTGTTTATGATAGGTTTGAATACAAGCTTAAAGAATCACTCTTAAAGCAAAGTATTCTGTTTTTAGTTAAGGAAGTGAATCACTCTCAACCTAAACTAAAAACAGTTTAATTAACAAAATAAGTGAATCACTCTCAAATCTTGTTAATTGGATTGAATTCTTGTAGTTTACCTCCCAGGAGATTCGTGCAAGTTAGAATAAAAACACCGAGTTTTTAATCTTTAAACACAACGGTTTATAACAATGTTTTTCAAACTTAAAATCCGCCTTCTTTGATACCCAAGCTTACATATATATATTAAATGAGCTAAAAGACTTAATTCATCAGAAACTAAGCCTTACACACTAAGGAAATAAATAAAGCAAAGAAATTACAAAATATCTCCTAAAACTGACTGAAATCAGCCCACCTTCCACTTGCTTGCTTCCTTCTCTTCATTGACGAATTTGTAAAGTAGGGAACCTATAGGAACCTTTCCTATACATGAAGACATCTCCAACCAAGAAAAGAAATCATTGACTTGCTGCAAAAAGCCTCCTGCCCAAATCAGAATACAAGGAAGGCTTCTTTTGTGTTAAGCAAATGGGAAGCTTTCCTAGCTAGGAAGGAAAGCTTAGAATTGGCCCAAATTCTGCAACTAGCTTAAGCACCTTTATGAATAAGCTGTGAGCTTATTATACCTTGCTTTACACGTCCCAAAATGCTTCCGTACTAAGCTAAATACAACCATTTTTACGAAATCGTAAATTACAAAAACTGTTTTAAGAGCTAAGTAATTAATGAGCGTTATTAGTCAAAGCGCAGCATGTTTATGACTTGATTAACAATAATTATTATTAAGCACCTCAATCACACACGTTACCAACACCCATCAGGAGCTCCTTGCTTCACCTACTTAGCTTCATTTCCTTCGTTGCTTAATACGAGCACACTAGTACTAATCTTTAGGCCATGGATCTCTCCATTATTGTGATTAAGATTAGTACTTAGGAACACTTGTGGATTGGCATCTGATTTTACATCACCTAATAAGGCTGTTTATCGTTGCAATCCAGAGGAAACAAAGGAGTTGCAAAAACAAATTGATGAACTTGTGAGTCGAGGCTATGTTAGAGATAGCTTGAGTCCATGTGATGTTCCGGTGTTGTTTGTGCCTAAGAAAGATGGGACATGGCGTATGTGTGTTGATAGTAGGCCTGTGAATAATATTACTATCAAGAATCATTTTCCAATTCCGAGACTTGATGATATGTTAGATGACCTCCATGGTTCGAAGTTGTTCTCAAAAATTGATTTGCGGAGTGGTTATCATCAGATTCGGATACGTGAAGGAGATGAGTAGAAAACGGCTTTTAAGACAAAACATGGTTTGTATGAATGGACCGTCATGCCATTTGGTCTCATTAATGCTCCTAGGACGTTTATGAGGCTAATGAACGAAGTGCTTAAATCATTTTTGGGAAGATTCGTTGTGGTATATCTCGATGACATCTTGGTGTATAGTAAGAATGAAGAGGAGCATCTGATTCATTTGAGGGATGTTTTTGAAACCCTTAGAGCTCAAAATCTCTATGGGAAGCTAGAGAAGTGTTCGTTCCTTGTTGATAATGTGGTATTGTTGGGCTATGTGGTTTCCAAGGATGGGGTGTCCGTGGATCAGTCCAAGATCGAGGCTATCAAATCATGGCCTAGTCCCAAAACTATAAGTGAGGTGCGTTCATTTTATGGTCTTGCTTCATTTTATAGGAGTTTTATTCGTGATTGAGGTACCATTATTAGTCCTATTAATAGTTGTTAGAAGAAAGGTGCGTTTGTATGGGTAGAGGACGCTCAAAAGGCATTTGATGTAACTAAGGAGCGTTTGTGTGCTGCTCCTATTTTGGCATTGCTGGATTTTCTCAACCTTTCAACGTCGAGTGTGATGCTAGTGGTGTGGGAATTGGTGTTGATTTGCTCCAAGGTAAGCGTCCCATAGCTTATTTTTCGGAAAAGTTAGGGGGTGCTCGTTGTGATAAAGAGTTCTATGCCATTGTTAGAGCTTTGGATCATTGGAGTCATTATTTGCGTTCTAGTCACTTTGTCTTGCATTCTGACCATGAATCTTTGAAGTATATTAATGGGCAACAAAAATTAAGTCCAAGGCATGCTAAATGGGTTGACTTCTTGCAATCCTTTCATTTTTCTTTGAAGAACAAAGATGGTAAGAGCAATGTGGTGGATGATGCATCATCACGGAGATATACTTTGCTTGCGACACTTGATGTTCGTCTATTGGGGTTGAGACCTTGAAAGACTAATGGTGACTTTGGAGTTGCATTTGAGAAATGTGCAGTTGGTGCCTATGGAGAGTACATGTTGCAAGATGGGTTTCTTTTCAAAGGCAATCATCTTTGTATTTCCAAGCACTCAATTCGTGAGCTACTAGTTCGTGAGGCTCATGGTGGAGGGTTGGCTGGTCACTTTAGCATAACTAAGACCTTGGAGATATCGAGGGAGCATTTCAATTGGCCTAAAATCTTGGGCGATGTAACGAACATGGTAGGTAAGTGCGTGACTTGTCATATCGCCAGGAGTTCTTTAAAGCCCGGTTTATACTCACCATTACCAGTTCCGGTTCGTCCTTGGGAAGATGTTTCTATGGATTATATAGTGGCTTTGCCTCGTAATCAAAGAGGTAAGGATGCTATCATGGTCGTTGTTGATAGATTTTCCAAGATGGCTCACTTTGTTGCTTGTCACAAAACGGATGATGCTAGTAATGTGGCTGATTTGTATTATAAAGAGATTGTTCGTTTGCATGGAATTCCCAAGACTATTGTTTCGGATCATGATTCCAAGTTTTTGAGTTACTTTTGGAATATATTGTGGAGAAAGGAGGGAACCAAATTGTTGTTTAGCACTTCACATCACCCTAAAAGTGATGGGAAAACGGAGGTTACAAATCGTACCTTGGAAACGTTGTTACGAGGATTGGTAAGAAAGACGCAAAAGGATTGGGATGTCAAGCTTGCTCACGTTGAATTTGCTTATAACCGTTCTCCATCTTATGCTACTGGTCATTCTCCATTTGAATTGGTATATGGGATTATTCCATATTTTCCATTGGATCTGATTCCATTGCCAAAATATGAGTTGGTTCACAAAGATGCGGATGCCAAGTTGAAATCTATGATGAAATTGCACTAACAAGTTCGTGACCGTATTGAAGCTATCAATTCCTCTTATAAACAGAAATCAAATAACAATCGCAAGCCTCGGGTGTTTGTCGAAGGTGATTTGGTTTGGGTTCATTTGAGGAAAGAGCGTTTTCCAAGCAAACGCAAGAACAAGCTTATGCCTAGGGCAGAGGGTCCTTAGAAGGTGGTTGCACGTGTGAATGATAATGCTTACAAGATCGAGATTCCGGGAGATTATGGTGTCCATGCTACTTTCAATGCAGGTGACCTCTCACCCTATCTTGATGATGATGGCCTTGCTGAATTGAGGTCAATTCCTTTTGAAGGGGGAGGGGATGATACGGTTATAGATGAATGTGATGGAGGATGACGGTCTTATGCTAACAATTGGAACCAAAGCTGATTTAGGTTCGATGGCTCATTTTGTGTGCATGGTGACTTGGATTCAGTGAGTCGTTTGATGGTCCGTTTAATCAAGTGCGTTTGATGGTCCGTTTAATTAAGTGCGTATGATGGTCCGTTTAATCAAGTGCGTTTTATTGTCCGTTTAAAGTTATCTTTATTTGTTTTCGTTTAATTCAGTTTAATAAGGGGATAATTGTTTTAATCCCATTTAAATTCAGTCTTGTACTTAGCTTTAAATATTGCTGTTTGTAAGGAGGGTTTTAAGCCTTTGTAACCTACAAATTGGTGACTAAATTAGGAGGCTTTTAGAGCTTTTTAACCACCAGTTTTAAAGGCTCTTAAATGGCTATTAAATGGTTGTTTAAAGCTCTTGTTACCACCGGTTTTTAGCTTATTGTTTGTTAGATGGAATAAAACAACCAATTTTGAAGAATAAACACTTGTTTTCAGTTTCCTTTGAATTATTGATTATAATTCAACCTTTTCTTTTTTTTGGACGTGTTTCCTACTCAAAGAGCCGATTGTGAGTCAATAGGTCTTGCCTTTCAATCACGTTTGACGAGCTATAGGTCTAGCTTGTTAATCAACTATCCTTACTCATACAACGAGTTTTCAAACTCGTATCATTTGTTGTATTAGAGCTGCTGTTCGTGATTCTTACGAGCTAAAATGGATTTTGACGACCCTGACTTTCTACAACATCTCCAAGAAGCCTTGAAGAACGTTCGAGATGGGGGAATTTGAAGGTATCCTAGACGTGGTCCACTACGGGTTGTGGATGAATTCAAAGTCACGGAACATCCTGAATTTGTTGGTGGAACAGATCCTGAAGCTTTGGAATGGTAGCGCAAGATAGAGCGAATGTTCAATTTCAAGGACATTGATGATGAGAAGCGTGGTAAGTATTTCATATAGAAGATAGGACGAGGAGCTTCATTGTGGTTCGAAGGACTGAGATCCAAGAGAACTCGTGATGGGAAAGAGAAAATCACCTCTTGGGAGTCTTTGAAACGTAAGCTACGTAATAGGTATGTGCGAACAACTCATACAATAACGACTTATCGTAAAATTGCTGAATTGAGGCAAGGGAAAATGAGTGTGGCTGAATATATTGATGAGTTTGAAATGTTTTCCTTAGTGGGGGAAATTGAGGAGATTGAGGAACAAAAACTTTCTAGATTTTTAAGGGGTTTAAACTACAATATTGCCAATACCGTAGACCTTTATCCATATTATGATTTTGCTACTCTTGGTGGAGTTTTCTTAAAATTGGAAAACCAAGGGAAAGCAAAATATGGGGGAGGGTCAAGTATGGATATGATGGTAAGGCCAAGTCTTGGTCTAAATCCGAACCTATCTTAAAACCAAACACGTCACCTAGTACCGTAGGTTCAAGTAATTCTACGGCTGCCCCAAAATTAGTTAACTCAACCAAAGAAACAAGTCTGTCCAAGGTGTGTTGTTTTAAGTGTCAAGGGTTTGGGCATTATCAAAATGCGTGTCCAAATAAACGGCTAGTGACCTTGAGAGAAGGTGTTGAATGCCGTGAGGAGTTGTTTGAAGAGGAGAAGAGGTTGGGGGACGTATTTGTGTTTGATGACAGTGGCGATGAAGAGGAGGAGGAGGGGTATGAGGCTCCAGTAAATCTGGTTCTAGAGCTCTACAAACCCAAATTGCATCTACTGATTCGGACCAACGAGATCAGTTGTTTCATACTAAATGTCTAGTGAAACAAAAGTGGTGTAGTGTGATTGTTGATGGGCGGAGTTGCACCAATGTTGCTTCTAGTGAGATGGATTCGAAGTTTGGCTTAATCACTATAGCCCAACCTAGGCCATACGCACTCCATTGGCTCGATGATGGTAATAGTGTGAAGGTGTCGAAACAAGTAAGTGTTGGTTTGACTATGGGTTCGTATGTGGATGAGATTCTTTGTGATGTTTTTCCTATGGATGCATGTCATATTTTGTTTGGTCGTCCTTGGTAGTTTGAAAGGGACGTGGTTCACAAGGGGAGAAGCAACGAGTATGAATTGAGAGACAAAGGCAAGAAGATTGTGCTAAAGCCTATGTCATCACAAGCGGTTCGATCCATGAGTGTGAAGCAAAAAAAGAAGCAGAATGTCACCATGTTGGCTAGTGAACGAGAGATTGAGGAAGCTCTGGATGATGGAGATTTTGTGTATTTGCTCGTGGCTAAGGAAAGTTCGATCGAAGGCTAAATTTGGAAAGAAGGTAGTCCCATTGCTGAATTGCTTTTTGAGTACAAGGATGTATTTTCGACGAAATACAACCAGGTTTGCCTTCTATTCGTGGTATTGAACATCAAATTGATCTTGTTCCAGGGAATTCTTTGCCTAAAAAAATTGATGAAACAAAGGAGTTGCAAAAACAAATTGATGAACTTGTGAGCCGAGGTTGTGTTAGAGATACCTTGAGTCCATGTGATGTTCTGGTGTTCCCTTGCCTAAGAAAGATGGGACATGGCGTATGTGTGTTGATAGTAGGGCTGTGAATAATATTACTATCAAGTATCGTTTTCCAATTCCGAGACTTGATGATATGTTAGATGACCTCCATGGTTCGAAGTTGTTCTCAAAAATTGATTTGCGGAGTGGTTATCATCAGACTCAGATGCGTGAAGGAGATGAGTAGAAAATGGCTTTTAAGACAAAACATGGTTTGTATGAATGGACCGTTATGCCATTTGGTCTCATTATTGCTCCTAGTACGTTTATGAGGCTAATGAACGAAGTGCTTAAATCATTTTTGGGCAGATTCGTTGTGGTATATCTCGATGACATCTTGGTATATATATAGTAAGAACGAAGAGGAGCATCTGATTCATTTGAGGGATGTTTTTGAAACCCTTAGAGCTCAAAAGCTCCATGGGAAGCTAGAGAAGTGTTCGTTCCTTGTTGATAATGTGGTATTCTTGGGCTATGTGGTTTCGAAGGATGGGGTGTCCGTGGATCAGTCCAAGATCGAGGCTATCAAATCATGGCCTACTCCTAAAACTATAAGCGAGGTGCGTTCATTTCATGGTCTTGCTTCATTTTATAGACGTTTTATTCGTAATTTTAGTACCATTACTAGTCCTATTACTAGTTGTTAGAAGAAAGGTGCGTTTGTATGGGTAGAGGACGCTCAAAAGGCATTTGATGTAATTAAGGAGCGTTTGTGTGCTGCTCCTATTTTGACATTGCCGGATTTTCTCAACCTTTCGAGGTCGAGTGTGATGCTAGTGGTGTGGGAATTGGTGTTGTTTTGATCAAAGGTAAGCGTCCCATAGCTTATTTTTTGGAAAAGTTAGGGGGTGCTCGTTTGAATTATTGCACTTGTGATATAGAATTCTATGCCATTGTTAGAGCTTTGGATCATTGGAGTCATTATTTGCGTTCTAGTCACTTTGTCTTGCATTCTGACCATGAATCTTTGAAGTATATTAATGGGCAACAAAAATTGAGCCCAAGGCATGCTAAATGGGTTGAGTTCTTGCAATCCTTTCATTTTTCATTGAAGTACACAGATAGTAAGAGCAATGTGGTTGCTGATGCATTATCACGGAGATATACTTTGCTTTCTACACTTGATGTTCGTCTATTGGGTTTGAGACCTTGAAAGACTAATGGTGACTTTGGAGTTGCATTTGAGAAATGTGCAGTTCGTGCCTATGGAGAGTTCATGTTGCAAGATGGGTTTCTTTTCAAAGGCAATCGTCTTTGTATTCCCAAGCACTCAATTCGTGACCTACTAGTCCGTGAGGCTCATGGTGGAGGGTTGGCTGGTCACTTTAGCCTAACTAAGACCTTGGAGATATTGAGGGAGAATTTCTTTTGGCCTAATATGTTGGGCGATGTTACGAACATTGTGGGTAAGTGCGTGACTTGTCATATGGCCAAGAGTTCTTTCAAGCCAGGTTTGTACTCATCGTTACCAGTTCCGGTTCGTCCTTGGGAAGATGTTTCTATGGATTTTATAGTGGCTTTGCCTCGTACTCAAAGAGGTAAGGATGCTATCATGGTCGTTGTTGATAGATTTTCCAAGATGACTCACTTTTTTGCTTGTCACAAAACTGATGATGCAATGTGGCTGATTGGGATGTCAAGCTTGCTCACGCTGAATTTGCTTATAACCATTAACTTATGCTACTGGTCATTCTCCATTTGAATTGGTATATGGGATTAATCCATATTTTCCATTGGATCTGATTCCATTGCCAAAATATGAGTTGGTTCACAAAGATGCGGATTCCAAGTTGAAATCTATGATGAAATTGCACCAACAAGTTTGTGACCGTATTGAGGCAATCAATGCCTCTTATAAACAGAAATCAAATAACAATCGCAAGCCCCGGGTGTTTGTCGGAGGTGATTTGGTTGGGGTTCATTTGAGGAAAAAGCGTTTATCAAGGAAACGCAAGAACAAGCTTATGCCTAGGGCTGAAGGTCCTTACAATTTGGTTGCACGTGTGAATGATAATGCTTACAAGATCGAGCTTCCGGGAGATTATGGCGTCCATGCTACTTTCAATGTAGGTGACCTCTCACCCTATCATGATGATGATGGCCTTGCTGAATTGAGGTCAATTCCTTTTAAACGGGGAGGAGATGATACGGTCATAGATGAATGTGATGGAGGATGACAGTCTTATGCTAACAATTGGAACCAAAGCTGATTTAGGTTCGATGGCTCAATTTGTGTGCATGGTGACTTGGATTGAGTGAGTCGTTTAATGGTCCGTTTAATCAAGTGCGTTTGATGGTCCGTTTAATTAAGTGCGTATGATGGTCCGTTTAATCAAGTGCGTTTGATGGTCCGTTTAAGGTTATCTTTATTTGTTTTCGTTTAATTCAGTTTAATAAGGGGACAATTGTTTTAATCCCATTTAAATCCAGTCTTGTACTTAGCTTTAAATATTGCTGTTTGTAAGGAGGGTTTTAAGCCTTTGTAACCTCCAAATTGGTGACTAAATTAGGAGGCTTTTAGAGCTTTGTAACCACCAGTTATAAAGGCTCTTAAATGGCTTTGAAATGGTTGTTTAAATCTTTTGTTACCACCGGTTTTTAGCTTATTGTTTAGGCTATTTATAGCCAGCTTGTTGAATGGAATAAAACAACCAATTTTGAAGAATAAACACTTGTTTTCAGTTTACTTTTAATTATTGATTATAATTCAACATTTTCTTTGTTTTGGACGTGTTTCCTACTCAAAGAGCCGATTGTGAGTCAATAGATCTTGCCTTTCAATCACGTTTGACGAGCTATAGGTCTAGCTTGTTAATCAACTATCCTTACTCATACAACGAGTTTTTAAACTCGTACCATTTCTTGTATCAGAGCTGCTGTTCGTGATTCTTACGAGCTAAAATGGATTTTGACGATCCTGATTTTCTACAACATCTCCAAGAAACCTTGAAGAACGTACGAGATGGGGGAATTTGAAGATATCCTAGACTTAATCCACTACGGGTTGTGGATGAATTCAAAGTCACGTAACATCCTGAATTTGTTGGTGGAACAGATCCTGTAGCTTATTTGGAATGGGAGCGCAAGATAGAGCGAATGTTCGATTTCAAGGACATTGATGATGAGAAACGTGGCAAGTATTCCATATTGAAGCTAGGACTAGGAGCTTCATTGTGGTTAGAAGGAATGAGATCCAAGAGAACTCGTGATTGGAAGGAGAAAATCACCTCTTGGGAGTCTTTGAAACGTAAGCTACGTAAAAGGTATGTGCGAACAACTCATACAATAACGACTTATCGTAAAATTACTGAATTAAGGCAAGGGAAAATGAGTGTGGCTGAATATATTGATGAGTTTGAAAAGTTGTCCTTAGTGGGGGAAATTGAGGAACAAAAACTGTCTAGATTTTTAAGGGGTTTAAACTACAATATTTCTAATACTGTAGACCTTTATCCATATTCTGATTTTGATACTCTTTGTGGACTTTGTTTAAAATTGGAAAACCAAGGGAAAGCAAAATATGGGGGAGAGTCAAGTATGGATGGTAAGGCCAAGTCATGGTCTAAATCCGAACCTACCTTGAAACCAATCACATCACCTAGTACCGTAGGTTCAAGTAATTCTACGGCTGCCCCAAAATAAGTTAACTCAACCAAAGAAACAAGTTTGTCCAAGGTGCGTTGTTTTAAGTGTCAAGGGTTTGGGCATTATCAAAATGCATGTCCAAATAAACGGGTAGTGATCTTGAGAGAAGCTGTTGAATTGCCGTGAGGAGTTGTTTGAAGAGAAGAAGAATTTGGGGGATGTATTTGTGTTTGATGAGAGTGGCGATGAGGAGGGGTATGAGGCTCCAGTTTATGACACAAATCTGGTTCTTAGAGCTCTACAAACCCAAATTGCATCTACTGATTCGGACCAACGAGATCAGTTGTTTCATACTAAATGTCTAGTGAAAGATAAGTGGTGTAGTCTGATTGTTGATGGGGGGAGTTGCACCAATGTTCCTTCTGGTGAGATGGTTTCGAAATTAGGGTTAATCAAAACTGCCCATCCTAGGCTATACGCTCCCCATTGGCTCAATGATGGTAATAGTGTGAAGGTGTCGAAACAAGTAAGGGTTGGTTTGACTATGGGTTCGTATGTGGATGAGATTCTTTGTGATGTTATTCCTATTGATGCTTGTCATATTTTGTTGGGTCGTCCTTGGCAGTTTGATAAGGACGTGGTTCAGAAGGGGAGAAGCAACGAGTATGAATTGATAGACAAAGGCAAGAAGATTGTTCTAAAGCCTATGTCATCACGAGCGATTCGATCCATCAGTGTGCCGCAAAAAAAGAAGCCGAATGTCACCATGTTGGCTAGTGAACAAGAGATTGAGCAAGCTCTATATCATGGAGAGTTGGTGTATTTGCTCGTGGCTATGGAGAGTACATGTTGCAAGATGGGTTTCTTTTCAAAGGCAATCGTCTTTGTATTCCCAAGCACTCAATTCGTGAGCTACTAGTCTGTGAGGCTCATGGTGGAGGGTTGGCTGGTCACTTTAGCCTAGCTAAGACCTTGGAGATATTGCGGGAGCATTTCGTTTGGCCTAAAATGTTGGGCGATGTAACGAACATGGTGGGTAAGTGCTTGACTTGTCATATGGCCAAGAGTTCTTTCAAGCCCGGTTTGTACTCAACATTACCAGTTCCGGTTCGTCCTTTGGAAGATGTTTCTATGGATTTTATAGTGGCATTGCCTCGTACTCAAAGAGGTAAGGATGCTATCATGGTTGTTGTTGATAGATTTTCCAAGATGGCTCACTTTGTTGCTTGTCACAAAACGGATGATGCTTGTAATGTGGTTGATTTGTATTATAAAGAGATTGTTCGTTTGCATGGAATTCCCAAGACTATTGTTTCGGATCGTGATTCCAAGTTTTTGTGTTACTTTTGGAATACATTGTGGAGAAAGGTGGGTACCAAATTGTTGTTTAGCACTTCACATCACCTTGATGGGCAAACGAAGGTAACAAATCGAACCTTGGGAACGTTGTTACGAGGGTTGGTAAGTAAGACACAAAAGGATTGGGATGTCAAGCTTGCTCACGCTGAATTTGCTTATAATCGTTCTCCTACTTATGCTACTGGTCATTCTCCATTTGAAGTGATATATGGGATCAGTCCATATTGTCCATTGGATCTGATTCCATTGCCGAAAGATGAGTTGGTTCACAAAGATGCCGATGCCAAGTTGAAATCTATGATGAAATTGCACCAACAAGTTCGTGACCGTATTGAAGCTATCAATTCCTCTTATAAACAGAAATCAAATAACAATCGCAAGCCTTGGGTGTTTGTCGAAGCTGATTTGGTTTGGGTTCATTTGAGGAAAGAGCGTTTTCCAAGAAAACGCAAGAACAAGTTTATGCCTAGGGCTGAAGGTCCTTACAAGGTGGTTGCACGTGTGATTGATAATGCTTACAAGATCGAGCTTCCGAGAGATTATGGTGTCCATGCTACTTTCAATGTAGGTGACCTCTCACCCTATCTTGATGATGATGGCCTTGCTGAATTGAGGTCAATTCCTTTTAAAGGGGGAGGAGATGATACGGTGATGGATGAAGGTGATGGTCAAGGTGACGGCCTTATGCTAACAATTGGAACCAAAGTTGATTTAGGCTCGATGGCTCATTTTGTGTGCATGGTCACTTTGATTGAGTGAGTCGTTTGATGGTCCGTTTAATCAAGTGCGTTTGATGGTCCGTTTAATCAAGTGAGTTTGATGGTCCGTTTAAGCTTATCATTATTTGTTTTCCTTTAATTCAATTTAACAAGGGGACAATTGTTAATCCCATTTAAATTCAGTCTTGTACTTAGCTTTAAATATTGTTGTTTGTAAGGAGGGTTTTAAACCTTTGTAACCTCCAAATTGGTGACTAAATTAGGAGGCTTTTAAAGCATTGGCTTTGGAGGAAGCATCATACATCCAGTAGGTGTCATCAACTTGCCGGTTCGGATTGGAGAGCGTAAAGATGGACGAAAGATGGGGGTGGACTTCCTAATCGTCAAAGATTTGACGGCATACAATGTCATTTTGGGACGACCTACCTTGAACAAGATTAAGGCAGTGGTCTTCACCCATCTCATGCTCCTGAAGTATGTATGTGACAATGGGGCAATAGGGACTATACATGGAGACCAACAGCAAGAGAGAGAATGTTACCTCACAACTCTTAACCCGTCAGCGTGGAGGAAAGACCCGGCCGGGACCAAAGGCAAAAGGAAATATGAAGAGGAGCCACCCACTGCCAGCGAGAGTATCCCAGTCAAAATAGAGAAAAGTGGCTGAAGAAATGTCATTAGACTAGTCAGAATACTTTATGTAATATGAGCCTACAAAACGGCCTAGCAACTATGTAAGAGCCAACAAAACGACCTGTAATGCTTGCCTACAAAGTGGCCAACCTATATATTTTCGCTACTTAGCAAAATGTTAACTTTATGATAATGTTCCTCATGTCAAAACTCTTTATGGCCCAATAAAGCCACTCATCGAATGAACTCCAAATCATATAACAAACGAAAGAAAGTAACTCAATCAAAGAAGTTCCTTCATCTTGACGTCCTCCAACTTGGCGGCGTCACAAATGGCTAATTGAACGACGGCCTTAGAAGTGGCCTAAATTAATTAGCAATGTTAAAGACGTTAAAACGCATAAAAGACTTAACAAAGCAGTCATGGACGTACGCCCTGTCTTTTGAAGGCGTCACAAAAGACTAATCGGTTGACGGCCTGAGGAGTGGCCTAGATTAGCGCCCCAAATTAGGCTAATCACCTAAAACACTGGGGTAACCGTCCACTATAGGGCAAGAAAGCATGTTCCGGAAAAATCAGTATGAAACTGGAATGGAATAAAAACATAAGTGCACAGAAGGCACAAAACATTCATATATGCGCACAGGGCGCAACAAACCCAAATAAAATAAATGCCCTATGGCATCAATGTTATTACAAGCGCCACACAAATCAACAGTAAGATGCAGTAGCCTACGAATGATGGGTCGTCGAGCTTCCGTCTTGGGCGTCTAGTTCTTCAACAGAGTTTACCTCCTCTTTCTCCGCATCCTCATCCTCCCCTTCACTAAAAAACTAAGGAGGATCAAGCCCAAGGCGCTGAGCGGCCGAGACGGACATCTGGTAAGAAATCCAGCGTCTGAACCAGGAAAAGTCTTTACCATCCATCGATTGGTCCCAAGCCCTCCGAGCACTCTCCAAAATGGCCTCCTCCCCAAGCTTGAAGGAACTTGCGGCTTCGCCCCGAATGGTTTCAATCTAATCTTGGGTGGCCTTAAGCTTCTTCTCCAGGGCGTCCAATTTGGAAGAGAAGTTGGTAACTCTCTCTGAGACGGCAGCATACCCGGTCCTAAGAGCAGTCAGCTTCTCCTCGTGCTCCAACAGCTTCTTCTCATAATTCTGAGCATCCTCCTTGGCCTATTTCAGAGTAGCCGTCTCTGACCCCTGGACATCCGCGTCCTCATTGATCATTCTTGCCATTTTCTCAGCATACTGCTCATGGTTCTCAATCCGGTCCTGGTGGTTCAACATATCTTGGTGCATGTCGAAGCGGTACTGTCTACCCTCGGCACAACGGATGAAGAGCTGCCAAGAACCGAAACAGGTTTAATTCACTCCAAAACATTAGGGGAAAAACTAAAGAGAATGTAAAACCAAATTTAAGAAAAAGCTCACGTCAAGTACGAGGGACTGCATGGCTCCAAAGTACCCCTGGTCAATTCCAGGCAGAGAATTCACATACTCCTTGGGAATAACATCATAGAGGGTAGAAAGGATCATGTCCTTTTCCTCCGAGCTAAATCCGCCAGATGGGGGAATATGCGCCACCTCGCCCGCCTCATCCGTTCGAACATATCACCTGAGCCAACATCCTTACATGCATCAATCAATATACCAAACCACTAAGTTGTCAAGACGTCCTAAGTATTAAAGAACTAACCAGTTGACGGAGCAGGCGGAGGCATTGACGCGTCCCCAGCAGGAGAAGGGTCTTAGGACTCCCTGCTCTTCCTCTGTCTAGACAAGGAAGCAGCAGCACGACCAACATCCGCAGCTTCGCCAGATGCACCAGCCTCACCAGTAGCTGTCCCAGTAGCAGCCGCCTTGGCTGCTGAATCACCCTCATCCGCCACCTGGGGAGACGTCTCCTTTAGCACATGAGGGAGATGTGTCACTTGTGGAACAGAGGCTCCCTCTCCCCCAGCCAGATGGGCTGACAGCTTCGTTGCTGGCGGCTTCACCGCAACATCAGTACTGCACAGCTTCTTGAAAAAGGGCCGCTTGGGCTTAGGGGCTACCGACAAAGAGGCAGGACGTTTCTTCGTAGCCGATGAAGTAGGCCCCTGAAAATGAAACGGGTGAAAAAATCGGCATATACTTTAAAGACTCTAGAAATGCGTCCAACTAAATAAAACGTACCTTGTAAGCGTCACCAGAAGCACCCGCATCCAACTTCTTCGAGGATTCTTTCTTCTTGGCCTCCACGGCTTTAAAGTCGTCGTCCCTATACACCTGGGACGACCAGGTGGGCACGTCCACTAATCCCTTGTCTTCTGGGGATAGACGACTCATAGAAGAAAATACACAAGCCAAGGCGATCAATGAAGGACAAGAAAACAAGGTTATTTACGAAAAATAGACGCAATAATACCTCTATGTAAGTAAGGGCAGAGACCAACGGCCGCAAGAAAGACCATGTTGTTAAACTGACCTACATGGGGAAACCAACTATCAGGAACCCACGCGTGACTCTTTGCAGACAGCCGATACATTTCGGCCTGAAATAAAGGCTTCATGAGAATCCATTCTCTTGACAGAAGGCGAGGATAGGCGTCAGTTTTAGACAAGAAGCAAGGCCGGTAATTCCAGCGAGAAAGACGCTCTGAAAGAGGAAGGTCCTCCATTCGGATAATAGACCATTTCGTCCTCCACCATACCCAGCTAGAGGTCTTACCCACTACCGTCTTATAACCCCGCCGACTATACAAGGTAAACCATCCATGGGGAGAACGAGAAGAAGGAGCGATATCTACAAGTCTAACAAAAGAAGAAAAGGAAGGGGTGACGTCACTCAACGCGCACTTGGCAATATAACCAAAATATTCGCCTAAGAATTAGGGTCACTAGGCCAATATCATAACCATCCAAAACGTCCATTACAAAAGGGTGCAAGGGAAACCTAAGGCCCAATCGGAAGGCGGCCTTATAGACATCAACCTCTCCCAAAGAAAGCTACAATACTATGGGGACGAGGACACCTAAAACTAAAGCCACGAGGCAAGAGCAAGAAACGCTCAAAGTCACAGCCTTGCTCCTATAGGTACCTCAACCATTTCCTACTAGGGAGGAGGTCAGAAGGAAACAAGTCCACGTCCTTCTTTCCACGAACCATAGGAGAAAGATTTTTTGCAAACTCCTCGTTCGAAGAACTGGAAGAGCCATCTTCGAAATCCTCACGTGGGATACGAGGACGGCAAGCCACACTCTTTCTTCTCCTTGAAGAACGAGCCGTCCTGGAACCCCCGTCTCCTGAATGATGTGAGGAACTAACTCCTCCCCTATTTCCCTGGGACGGGTTCAAAAAAGGAACCCTGCTTTCCCTCTCTCGTGGTGCTCCACATGCACCTACGTTGGCTGTTTGCTTAAAACGTGCCATGCCGTCCTTCATAAGGAACAGGACGTCTGACTTAAGAAAAGAGGATAAACAACCCTTACTTGTTTCGACACCTTCACACTATTACCATCATCGAGCCAATGGAGTGCGTATGGCCTAAGATGGGTTGTAGTGATTAAGCCTAATTTCGAAACCATCTCATTAGAAGCAACATTGGTGCAACTCCCCCCATCAAAAATCACACTACACCACTTATCTTTCACTAGACATTTAGTATGAAACAACTGATCTCGTTGGTCCGAATTAGTAGATGCAATTTGGGTTTGTAGAGCTCTCAGAACCAGATTTGTGTCATAAACTGGAGCCTCATACCCCTCCTCCTCCTCTTCATCGCCACTCTCATCAAACACAAATATGTCCCCTAACCTCTTCTCCTCTTCAAACAACTCCTCACGGCATTCAGCAGCTTCTCTCAAGGTCACTACCCGTTTATTTGGACACGCATTTTGATTATGCCCAAACCCTTGACACTTAAAACAACGCACCTTGGACAAACTTATTTCTTTGGTTGAGTTAACTAATTTTGGGGCAGCCGTAGAATTACTTGAACCTACGGTACTAGGTGATGTGTTTGATTTCAAGATAGGTTCGTATTTAGACCAAGACTTGGCCTTACCATCCATACTTGACCCTCCCCCATATTTTCCTTTCCCGTGGTTTTCCAATTTTAAACAAAGTCTACAAAGAATATCAAAATCGGAATATGGATAAAGGTCTATGGTATTGGTAATATTGTAGTTTAAACCCCTTACAAATCTAGACATTTTTTGTTCCTCAATCTCCTCAATTTCGCCCACTAAGGACAACTTTTCAAACTCATCAATATATTCAGCCACACTCATTTTCCCTTGCCTCAATTCAGCAATTTTACGATAAGTCGTTATTCTATGAGTTGTTGGCATATACCTTTTACGTAGCTTGCGTTTCAAAGACTCCCAAAAGGTGATTTTCTCCTTCCCATCAAGAATTCTCTTAGTCCTTCGAACCACAATGAAGCTCCTCGTCCTAGCTTTAATATGGCATACTTACAACGCTTCTCATCATCAATGTCCTTGAAATCGAACATTCGCTCTATCTTGCGCTCCCATTCCAAATAAGCTTCCGGATCTGTTCCACCAACAAATTCAGGAAGTTCCGTTACTTTGAATTCATCCACAACCCGTAGTGGATCACGTCTAGGATGCCTTCAAAATCCCCCATCTCGAACGTTCTTTAAGGCTTCATGGAGATGTTGTAGAAAGTCAGGATCGTCAAAATCCATTTTACTAGTAGAAAAAACACATGTTGAAGCCCCTTTGTTGGGGCGGGCATATAATATTACGCCTCAACAACACTTAGTCAACGCGGGTCAAACTATTTGGTGATAGAATTGGACGGGCTTTTTTAAAGTTCGGATCAACAGCAACTGTAGGGGCGGGCTTCCGCATGCGAGCCTCAATAGATACATGGCTGTAAGGGCGGGCCTTTTGTTGTTCGCTTCAACATGCCTGCCCATATTTCTTCGAATACAATTGCAGGTAGGGTTTCTAAATTATCTCGCTGTGCTTCCTGCTCCCTCCCTCTCCCTCCTCCATGTTTTGTCCGACTTTCCTTTATCTCTTCTCAATCGCCATTAATTTTAATTTCTTTTTCTTCAAATACTGATTGCACTCTTTATCGGTGAACGATGGATTGGGGTGGGATAACATTACCCCATTTCTTGAGCTTTGCAACGATCGCGTCGCCAACACTGGTTGGTTAGTGTTTAATTTCGATTTTGATTTTGATTTTAACTTTAATAATTAGTAATTGGTATCATTAGGGTTGAGTTTTTAGTTTTCTTGGGTTGGGAATTGTAGTGCGAAGCGTTTGCTTGTTGTTCAACAGATTCAGTTTCCTCATTACACTTGGATAGTTGGATTGAGTTTCTTTGTCGAGATTATTAGGTTGTTCAAAATTTAGATTTGTTTTTTTCACTCTTTTATCCTCTTGATTTCGCATTCTTAGTTTTGTTCTTTATTTTTGTTTGTAGATACTTTATTTTATTTTCTTCAAATTATTTACTCAGTGATAGATATTTTTTTTTATGTTAGATCTGTGTTCTTATTGCTCGAATTTGTTCGTTTTTCCAATTTATTTTTTACTTTAATTAGATATCTTATCTTATAATTTTGAATCTTAGCAGGTTTTCTTTTAGAAGAAATTGAATTAGACGGTGAAGACAACCATAACTTCGAAGATCTTAGCCTTGACCCTCTCCTTCCTCGAGCTCTTATGCCCACCCCTATTCAGCTATTCGCCATCCTTTAAATTATGGTAATTTCTTCTTCTTTTGCATATTAAATTCTTTAATTTTTACCCCTTTTTAAGGATTTTATATTAAGTTGCTCAATAATATGAATTTTACACGAAGGGAAGGATGTGGTATCTCTGGATTTTATTTTAAGTTGCTCAATAATATGAATTTGCTTATCTTGTTTATATCTCCAGAAATTGTTTTTGGATTCCAGTTCAAATAACTTCTTATCTCCTTCCTCATTTGTTATTCTTCCCACCCGCGAGTTATGCCACCATATTTATAATTGATTAATCGGGTTATATTTCAAAACATTATCATGTTGGATCTTGTTAGATCGGTCTCATTTTCTTTTTCTTCAAAATATTAACTTTTTATAATTTGTTATCACATGAAATTGGACATATCAACGGGTTAAATATCGTATTAGAGTTCGTCCAAATAGTGAGTGTCAAGAACAAAAAGGAATAGAGGTAGTAATAATTAATAGTCTTACTAATATTATAACTTAATGTGTTGGCAATTAACAGCATTGGTTTATTTCAATGGATCTTTATTTTAATTATGGTAGTTGGATGTTGAAAGTAACTTTTGGAACCCAAAATTGGGGCCTTTTCTGGTGAGAGATATAGTTCATCCAATGGATTGGGACATTCTATTGAGCGCAAAGTCTTAGCTTTTCATTGTGATTTTGTTTCTGTTCCGTATTCATTTAGATCGAATATACCTTCGTTCTACTGTACTGAAGGGTGTATTATGTTGAGGCTTTGTTTCTCTTGGTTCGTTGAATTTGGATTCGAAAGCCATAATTGAATTGTAGTTGGTGATATTATTGTGGTGCCTTTCGATCTAGCTTATTTTTTGTTGTGTATCCTTTTGAGAGTGAGTATGATTCTCTTAGAATATTAATGGAAGAAATTAAGAATATATTTTTTACAGATAGGAATTTGAAATATTCTTGTTGTATGCTTCTGGACATTCTGTTACCTTTTTGCGGTGAAGTGATCTAACTCATAGCTTCTGTATTGTTGAAGTAAAAATGATTAGTTTAATACTGACGTGGCACTCCTTTATTGTACTAGGTACCTAACAGGTTAGGGAATTATCATAAGTAGGATTTAGCTTTCAGTTCTGCTTCGTCTCAGTTGAGCTATGCTTCTACAGAGACTGGGGGTCAGTGGTTCACGAGGTTGTATCCATAGTTTACATCATGGGACAACCCAAAGGAACCTGAAAGACCTCTTGTTGTTGGATATGTTTCCCCTGAATTTTTCACACTCTCTATTGTACTTTGTGGAAGCACCACTAGCACAACATCACTACACGAGCTACAAAGTGATCATATATTCAGCAGTAGTGAAGGTATGCCTTTAAACTGTTGAAAATTTAGTTTTGATTCCAAACACTCTACTTGGTATCTTTTCTTGTTCCAATGCCAAACAGATGACTTCGTGACACTAGTTGAAGTAAATTCATTGCAATCGTCCGAGTGTGATGAAAATTTAAATAAATTTGCATTCTGTTGGGTTTAATAACCAGGCTTCCAAATGGAAGGCATGACATATTAACTGGTATAGAAGTAGCGTGCATCTTAGCGGAGTTAATAATAATTCTGAACCTTAGATTCCCGCTTGGAGCATTGTTTGTGTTCCAATATTGCCCTGTAGTTTCGGCTCAGGGACGCCCAGTTACTCAGAGATAATGAAAAATATAGCCAGAAACAATACAACACAAACTTAAATTATGCAAGCTAAATCAATGTTTACTAATAACTAATAAGAAATAGAGGAAATACAACGCTAGCTAGCTTGTTCACTTACCGAGGCTACTTCACCTCCTAAGAGAGTGGTTTGACCACCTTGGTAGATGACTGTGATTGCCAAATAGTTTGGATATTTGCTGTACTTTTCCACCCTGATACCCAACTTTTGACCTTTGTAAATACAGGGCACCCTGATTCATATGGATCAATATCATATTATCAATTAATGTAATGGTCACATTGATAATGCATGTAATTTTAATTAGTAGTGTGACAACTACATATCTTAATAGATTAATATGGTATTGCACAAGACCTATATCTGGTTTTGGGTCGGGTAATTGGACATGTACCCGTATATCACATCAGTGCTCGAGTCTGAATAAGACAACACAAGGCATATAAATTTTAAAAATTTACTTTATGTTATATCTATTATGTAATGGTTTTTCATGTTTATGATTCATGACCTAAGTGCCTGCATAATGAAGATTGAAGAATCTTTTTCTTTTGTTTAAGTGACGGCTAATGTATGTACCTGAAAATTCTTTTAATCGTCAAAGACTTAGGTAGTGCTTTTCCCATAAAAAATAGGAAACATGAGCTTTGAATTGTCTTCCTTAGACTACTTTACGCATGATAATTAGTTTTCAATCATAGGATTAGGCAGTACTGCATACTGCAGACATTGCAGGGGAACTTGAGAAAAGTAGAAAGCACGAACTTAACTAATTATGAACGCGTAATGATGGGTTTACTTGTAATGACTTCAACCTATGCTAAGTATGTGTCTATTAGTCATTAGAAAAATAATACTTAAGAGATTGTAAGATTCTTCAAAATGGTTCCTAGACTGACTTCAAAATGGTTAAGGTAAATCACCAATCATTCAGAATCAGGAAGCAAGACTCAAAACTTTATCATGTTAGGGGTGTTATGAGTAATAATTGTGATTACTCTTGGTGCACTAAAAGATGCTTAGCTTGCTTTAGCCGGCGTATTAATACTCTAAAAATGATTCCTGATTATAATAAACTTAAACTTTGCTTGCTTTAAGGGTTTAATCATTTTGGAAAGTGTAAACCCTGGTTGGCAACTTAGCATATGAATGAACCTGAACTATTATTCCATTCTGAGATTTCTGACTTTGATGTTTAGCTTGTGATTTGTTCTGCAGTTGTCAATTTTGCATATGATTCAATAAAACTAGATGATAAATGTCTAAATATAATGTCGTTAGAGTAATTTTGCATATGATTCAATGTCCTGTTTTTGTTGCCTTAACAGGGAGGAATTCTGCCTTCTGCTTTTGGTCGCAACAAGGCATTCCCGCATACAATATTTCCTCCCAAGAGTTTGACAGTAGTAGACACAAAATGTTGCTGCTGAAGTGTTGTCACTCCCTTGTGTAGCAGCTAATTTTGTAGATTCAAAAATTATTTTTGTGTGAATTTATATTGTAAAATTACATTGAACAATATTATTTCAATATTAATGTGAATGAAGTATTTATTGTTTACAATTGTCTATTTTATGAGTATTATAGATCTTCTATTACCTAACAAAGAAAATTCAAGCAGAATATTAGTGGTGGTAGCCCAGCTTACGTGCTGCTGATTAAGACTGCTAGTTGGGGCGGGCAACACAATGTTTGCCTCAACAGGCTTGTCTGTTGAGGGGGGCAATTTAATGTTCGCCTCAAAAGGCTTGTCTGTTGAGGGGGGCTTTATAAATGTGCGCCTCAACAGGCTTGTCTGTTGAGGGGGGCTTTCAAATGCCCGCCTCAACAGATATCTTTTTGAGGCGGGCTTGGCCCGCCTCAACAGATCTCTGACCTGTTGAAGCCCCCTCTGTCGAAGCGGGCCATGTTCGCCTCAACAAGCCCGAAATGCCCCCCTCAACAGGGGTTTTTTCCACTAGTGAATTAGCTCATAAGAATCACGAACAACAGCTCTGATACCACAAACGATACAAGTTTAAGAACTGTTTGTATGAGTAAGGATAGTTGATTAACAAGCTAGACCTATAGCTCGTCAAACGTGATTGAAAGGCAAGACCTATTGACTCACAATTGGCTCTTTGAGTAGGAAACACGTCCAAAACAAAGAAAGGTTGAATTATAATCAATAATTCAAAGTAAACTGAAAACAAGTGTTTATTCTTCAAAATTGGTTGTTTTATTCCATTCTACAAGCTGACTATAAATAGCATAAACAATAAGCTAAAAACTGGTGGTTACAAGAGCTTTAAACAGCCATTTAAGAGCCTTTAAAACCGGTGGTTACAAAGCTCTGAAACCCTCCTAATTCAGTCACCAATTTGGAGGTTACAAAGGCTTAAAACCCTTCTTACAAACAGCAATATTTAAAGCTAAGTACAAGACTGAATTTAAATGGGATTAAAACAATTGTCCCCTTATTAAACTGAATTAAACGAAAAAAATAAAGATTAGCTTAAACGGACCATCAAACGCACTTGATTAAACGGACCATCAAATGCACTTGATTAAACGGACCATCAAACGCACTTGATTATTGTTTCCCAAGACTATTGTTTCGGATCGTGATTCCAAGTTTTTGAGTTACTTTTGGAATACATTGTGGAGAAAGGTGGGAACCAAATTGTTGTTTAGCATTTCACATCACCCTCAAACTGATGGGAAAACTGATACGAGTTTAAAAACTCGTTGTATAATTAAGGATAGTTGAATAACAAGCTAGACCTTTAGCTCGTTGATCGTGATTGCAAGACAAGACCTATTGACTCACCATCGGCTCTTTGAGTAGCAAACACGTCCAAAAAGAAAAAAAGGCAGAATAATAATCAATAATTCAAAGTAAACTGAAAACAAGTGTTTATTCTTCCAATTGGTTGTTTATTCCATTCAGCAAGCTGGCTATAAATAGCCTAAAACAGCAGCCAAAGAACGGCAGTTACAAAGCTTTAAACAACCATTTAAAAGCCATTTAAGGGCCTTTAAATTCGGTGGTTACAAAGCAATGAGAGCCTCCCTAATGCAGTCACTAATTTGCAGTTACAAAGGGCTTTAAACCCTCCTTACAATCAGCAACCTTTAAAGCTACTAAAATGACTGAATTTAAATGGGATTAAAACAATTGTCCCCTTATTAAACAGAATTAAACAAAAGAAAATAACAATCAGATTTTAACCAACGAACCACCTTGATTAAGCGGACCATCTTAATTAAGTGCAACGTACCACCTTGATTAAACGGACAATCAAACGAACTCATTCAATCCAAGTCACCATGTACACGAAATGAGCCATTGAACCTAAATCATCTTTGGTTCCAATTGTTAGCATAAGACCGTCACCTTGACCATCGAACCTTGGGAACGTTGTTACGAGGGTTGGTAAGTAAGACGCAAAAGGATTGGGATGTCAAGCTTGCTCACGCTTAATTTACTTATAATCATTCTCCTACTTATGCTACTGGTCATTCTCCATTTCAAGTGGTATATGAAATTAATCCATATTTTCCATTGGATCTAATTCCATTGCCGAAAGATGAGTTGGTTCACAAAGATGCCGATGCCAAGTTGAAATATATGATGAAATTGCACCGTATTGAAGCTATCAATGCCTCTTATAAACAAAAATCAAATAACAATCCCAAACCTCGGGTGTTTGTCGAAGGTGATTTGGTTTGGGTTCATTTGAGGAAAGAGCGTTTTCCAAGCAAACGCAAATACAAGCTTATGCCTAGGGCTGAAAGTCCTTACAAGGTGGTGGCACGTGTGAATGATAATGCTTACAAGATCGAGCATCCGGGAGATTATGGTGTCCATGCTACTTTCAATGTAGGTGACCTCTCACCCTATCTTGATGATGATGGCCTTGCTGAATTGAGGTCAATTGCTTTTAAAGGGGGAGGGGATGATATGATCATGGATGAAGGTGATGGTCAAGCTGACGGTCTTATGCTAACAATTGGAACCAAAGTTGATTTAGGTTCGACGGCTCATTTTGTGTGCATGGTGACTTGGATTGAGTGAGTCGTTTGATGGTCTGTTTCATCAAGTGCGTTTGATGGTCCGTTTAATCAAGTGCGTTTGATGGCCCATTTAAGCTTAACTTTATTTGTTTTCGTTTAATTCAGTTTAATAAGGGGACACTTGTTTTAATCCCATTTAAATTTTGTCTTGTACTTAGCTTTAAATATTTCTGTTTGTAAGGAGGGTTTTAAGCCTTTGTAACCTCAAAATTGGTGACTGAATTAGGAGGCTTATAGAGCTTTGTAATCACCGGTTTTAAAGGCTCTTAAATGGCTTTTAAATGGTTGTTTAAAGCTCTTGTAACCACGGATTTTTAGCTTAGTGTTTAGGCTATTTATAGCAAGCTTGTTGAATGAAATAAAACAACCAATTTTGAAGAATAAACACTTGTTTTCAGTTTATTTTGAATTATTGATTATAATTCAACCTTTAATTTGTTTTGGACGTGTTTCCTACTCAAAGAGCTGATTGTGAGTTAATAGGTCTTGCCTTTCAATCACGTTTGACGAGCTATAGGTCTAGCCTTGTTAATCAACTATCCTTACTCATACAACGAGTTTTTAAACTTGTATCATTTGTGGTATCAGAGCTGCTGTTCTTGATTCTTACGAGCTAAAATGGATTTTGACGATCCTGACTTTCTACAAGATCTCCAAGAAGCCTTGAAGAACGTTCGAGATGGGGGATTTTGAAGGCATCCTAGACGTGATCCACTACGGGTTGTGGATGAATTCAAAGTCACGGAACTTCTTGAATTTGTTGGTGGAACAGATCCGGAAGCTTATTTGGAATGGTAGCGCAAGATAGAGCGAATGTCCGATTTCAAGGACATTGATGATGAGAAGCGTGGTAAGTATGCCATATTGAAGCTAGGACGAGAAGCTTCATTGTGGTTCGAAGGACTGAAATCTAATAGAATATTTTCTATCCTATTTGGGCCATACTAGTCACTTTTCCATAACCTGCAAAATAGTACATTTACATTATACCATTCATCCATCATTTATCAATGAATGGCCCACATAGCTGGTTAGTAGAACATATTATGCATCTCATAAATATTTGCAGCAATTAATCAAGGCTTCCAATAATCTAAAAATTATTCAATCCTTATTAATTCTAATCGAGTTGTTTTAACCTTAAAGGAATGTAGACCTAATCAAGAGTTTATGACTAAAACGCTCCCACTTAAACCAAGAATTTTACATGCTTTACGAATTTTAAACATAAAATTGTATTTCCTAGTCCAACCGGAAACATACAAATTTAATTAAAATTTAAAGCTCATATAAATTATTATTTAAATCCTTTAATTTATTTTCAGTTTATTAAATTAATTAATTTAAATTTAATCAAGGTTTTAATTTTAGTAAAATAATTAGTATAAATAAAATTTATAATAATTAAATTATTCAAAATTAAATTCCGAGAAAATATTAAATTAAGAATTTAAATTTAATTAAAATCGTTTTTCAACCGAAAATCAAAATTATAATTAAAACAAACCAATCAGGTCAAGACGAGGGCATGGGCTTGCTCCAATGCCTCGTCGAGTCCAACTAGCAGCAGCCCTTGCCACTCGACTGATCGTATAGCAAGGCACAAGCAGCCACGCACAAACGCAGCAAGCTGAGTAAGCCACGCTTGCGCGCAGCAGCTCGCTCGTTGTGGCGAGGCATCGCTCGCTGTGGCGAGGCAGCGCTTGCTGGACGAGCCAGCTCTCGTTGTCCTCACGCGCGGCCTCGTCTTTCTTGCTACCTTGCTTCTCGCCCCACTCGCCCACTATTAGCAGCAATCGATGCTAGGCAGAGCTGCTGCCTTGCGCTCTTGTGCCACCCCTTGCTCGCTGCATTCGTACCGCATGGGCGACGAGCTCCCTTGCTCGTCGTCGTCGCATGCCCGCACTATTCAACATCCCGTAAGGGTAACACTAAGCGTCCATTGCTTCGTGCATGCAAGATTCGTGAACGGATTTTATGAAAATCAAAACTTTTATTATTAAATTTATCGACGAATTAATAAATCATATTAATTTCATAAATTATGGGCGAAAAATCAAAAATTTATTATTCAAATTAATTTCCGATTATATGGATTCAAATCTAGATCATAAAATTTTAATACTTTTCAATTTTAACAAATTTTATGGTGGTTTTTAATCATGGATTCCTAATTAAATTGCTAATTAATTATGAAAATATCAAATTCAAAATTATTCGAATTTCAACAAATTAATTACAATTACAAATTAGGTTGTATAATTAACAAGCTTAGGCATTAAAATTGGTAAACATATACAGTATGTCAATCATAGATTCAAGATTTACAAACAAGAATCGCAAATATTTAATTTAACATCCAAAAAATTATAAATTTTGCGTTCGAAAAACTAAAACCTCCGAAAAGTCATAGTTAGGCTTCGAATTTGGGAATTCTGGGTTCAGAATCAAATCTTTGATTTTAGTCAAAATTTTAAAACGCTGTTTACATGCGAAATTCTCTATAAAAGTATACGATTCCGACCATTATTGACTAAACTGCCGAAAATCTTGCGAACATATAATTAAATAATCGCACGAATTTGCAATTAATTACAAAAATAGAAATTAATTACCCCTTTAATTCATTGCAAATTTATAAAATTTAACCATGTTAACTATAATTGATTAGGGAATTAATTAGAGGCTCGTGATACCACTGTTAGGTTATGACAAATATAAAACATATATTTCATGCGGAAAAACCATAAAGCCAGGAATCCAAATTAGTGCCACATAACAATTAGCATAATTTGGGATGCATACATTCGAAGCGTGCCTTCCCTAGCTGCTCCCGAACCGAACAAGAACAAGTTTAGGACTCCAAGTGTAGTCCCTCCGTAGATAGTCCACAACAAGTTCGGATCCGCCTTAGATTCAATTAACTAGAATTTAGCCTAAGGTATTATGTTATTCGTTTATAATTTTGTGGCAAATTATTAATTTTAGTTTTGAACTTAAAACTATATGAATACTTGAATTGATGTATATAAGTTGTGATTGCCATCACCTATTTATAGGGTGGGATTATCGGAACTAGAAACCTACTAGCTAGGATTCAATAGAATTAGATTCAAATTAAATCTATTAATTTTAGTGTTTAACTCAACAACTAATTCTAGTAGTTTCAGGAAAATAGTATAATCGGATAAATCCTAAATGCTTAAGGATTCGTAACATGCACGAAAACACCAACACGCACGTACAACCCACGAGGGGGCCTGCCCGCGCGCGCAGTGGATTGGCTTAGCTCAGCAGCTAGTACGCAGCCCACAAAGGGTGCGCCAGCTTGCTGGCCTTGCCGCATGCTGGGCCTGGCCTTGCTTCGTTGCTTGGCTGGGC
Organism: Spinacia oleracea; assembly: GCF_020520425.1. Taxonomy (NCBI): domain Eukaryota; kingdom Viridiplantae; phylum Streptophyta; class Magnoliopsida; order Caryophyllales; family Amaranthaceae; genus Spinacia; species Spinacia oleracea. The sequence continues at coordinate 94,622,647 of NC_079491.1, read as the reverse complement.
CTTGCTTGCCTTGGCGGGCTGCTGGCTCGCCTGCTGTGCGCGGGCTTCGCTAGGCGCGGGCCTAGCTTCGTGCTGGGCCTTGCGTTTAGCAAGCTCGTCCGATGTTTATTTCGTACGTCACACTTCCGATTGATTTTCCGATTCCAGAATTCGTTTTCGATTCGAACAATATTTAATATTTCCGATTCCGGAATTAATTTCCGTTTCGAACAAATATTTAATATTTCCGATTCCGGAATTTATTTCCGATTCCGATAATATTTCCGATTCCGACAATATTTCCGTTTCCGGCAATATTTCCGATTCCTGCAATATTTCCATTTCCGATAATATCTTCCGATACGTACCAAGTTTCCGTTTCCGGCAACATCTACGACTTGGATAATATTTACATTTCCGATACGATCCATATTTTCGTTTCCGGCAATATCATCGTTTCCGGAGTTTTCATAATTTGTCTTTTGACGATTTCAGCTCCCACTAGAACCGAGATCTGTCAATACCGAATATCCATAAATGGAGAATTTAATTCACTTAAATACTTGATCAGTTCACGTACTATTTGTGTGACCCTACGGCTTCAGTCAAGAGTAAGTAGTGGATTAATATTATTAATTCCACTTGAACTGAAGCGGCCTCTAGCTAGGCATACAGATCACTTGATCTCACTGAATTATTAACATGTATAATTAATTAATACTGAACCGCATTTATTAGACTTAGCATTGAATGCATACTTGGACCAAGGACATTATTTCCTTCAGCTTGTGCCGTATGTGTGTTGATAGTAAGGCTGTGAATAACATTACCATCAAGTATCGTTTTCCAATTACGAGACTTGATGATATGTTAGATGAGCTCCATGGTTCAAAGTTATTCTCAAAAATTGATTTGCGAAGTGGTTATCATCAGATTCGGATGCGTGAAGGAGATGAGTGGAAAACGGCTTTCAAGACAAAACATGGTTTGTATGAATGGACCGTCATGCCATTTGGTCTCACTAATACTCCTAGTACGTTTATGATGCTAATGAACGAAGTGCTTAAATCATTTTTGGACAGATTTGTTGTGGTATATCTCGATGACATCTTGGTGTATAGTAAGAATGAAGAGGAGCATCTGATTCATTTGAGGGATGTTTTTGAAACCCTTAGAGCTCAAAAGCTCTATGGAAAGCTAGCGAAGTGTTCGTTCCTTGTTCATAATGTGGTATTCTTGGGCTATGTGGTTTCGAAGGATGGGGTGTCCGTGGTTCAGTCCAAGATCGAGGCTATCAAATCATGGCCTAGTCCTAAAACTATAAGTGAGGTGCGTTCATTTCATGGTCTTGCTGCATTTTATAGACGTTTTATTCATGATTTCAGTACCATTACTAGTCCTATTACTAGTTGTTTGAAGAAAGGTGCGTTTGTATGGAGAGAGGACGCTCAAAAGGCATTTGATGTAATTAAGGAGCGCTCGTGTGCTGCTCCTATTTTGGCATTGCCGGATTTTTCTCAACCTTTTGAGGTCGAGTGTGATGCTAGTGGTGTTGGAATTGGTGCTGTTTGATCCAAGGTAAGCGTCCCATAGCTTATTTTTCGGAAAAGTTAGGGGGTGCTCGTTTGAATTATTGCACTTATGATAAAGAGTTCTATGCCATTGTTAAAGCTTTGGATCATTGGAGTCAATATTTGGGTTCTAGTCACTTTGCCTTTCATTCTGACCATGAATCTTTGAAGTATATTAATGGGCAACAAAAATTGAGTCCAAGGCATGCTAAATGGGTTGAGTTCTTGCAATCCTTTCAATTTTCTTCGAAGTACAAAGATGGTAAGAGGAATGTGGTGGCTGATGCATTATCACGGAGATATACTTTGCTTGCTACACTTGATGTTCGTCTATTGGGGTTTGAGACCTTGAAAGATGGTGACTTTGGAGTTGCATTTGAGAAATGTGCAGTTGGTGCCTATGGAGAGTACATGTTTCAAGATGAGTTTCTTTTCAAAGGCAATCGTCTTTGTATTCCCAAGCACTCAATTCGTGAGCTACTAGTTCGTGAGGCTATTGGTGGAGGGTAGGCTGGTCACTTTGGCATAGCTAAGAACTTGGAGATATTGAGGGAGCATTTGTTTTAAGCTTCTTCTCCAGGGCGTCCAATTTGAAAGAGAAGTTGGTAACCCGCTTTGAGACGGCAGCATACCCGGTCCTAAGAGCAGTCAGCTTCTCCTCGTACTCCAACAGCTTCTTCTCATAATTTTGAGCATCCTCCTTAGCCGTCTCTGACCTGACCTGGACATCCGCCTCCTCATTGATCATTCTTGCCATTTTCTCAGCATACTGCTTATGGTTCTCAATCCGGTCCTGGTGGTTCAACATCTCTTGGTGCATGTCGAAGCGGTACTGTCTACCCTCGGCACAATGGATGAAGAGCTGCCAAGAACCGAAATAGGTTTAATTCACTACAAAACATTAGGGGAAAAACTAAAGAGAGTGTAAAACGAAATTTAAGAAATTGCTCACGTCAAGTACGAGGGACTGCATGGCTCCAATATACCCCTGGTCAATTCCAGGCAGAGAGTTCACATACTCCTTGGGAATAGAATCTTAGACGGTAGAAAGGATCTTGTCCTTTTCCTCCGAGCTAAACCCGCCAGATGGGGGAATATGCGCCACCTCGCCCGCCTCATCCGTTCGAACAATCACCTGAGCCAACATCCATAAATCAATCATTATACCAAACCAATAAGTTGTCAAGACGTCCTAAGTATTAAAGAACTAACCAGTTGATGGAGCAGGTGGAGGCATTGACGCGTCCCCAGCAGGAGAAGGGTCTTTGGACTCCCTGATCTACCTCTCTCTAGACGAGGAAGCAGCAGCACAACCAACATCCGCAGCTTCGCCAGATGCACCAGCCTCACCTTGGCTGCTGAATCACCCTCATCCGCCACCTAGGGAGACGTCTCCTTTGGCACATGAGGGATATGTGTCACTTGTGGAACAGAGGCTCCATCTCCCCGAACCAGAGGGGGCTGACGGCTTCGTTGCTGGCGGCTTCACCGCAACATCAGTACTGCCTAGCTTCTTGAAAAAGGGTCGCTTGGGCTTAGGGGCTACCGACAAAAGAGGCAGAACGCTTCTTCGTAGCCAATGAAGTAGGCCCCTGAAAATGAAACGGGTGAAAAAATCGGCATGTACTTTAAAGACTCTAGAAATACGTCCAACTGAATAAAACGAACCTTGGAAGCGTCACCAAAAGCCCCCTTATCCGACTTCTTCGAGGATTCTTTCTTCTTGGCCTCCAAGGCTTTAAAGTCGTCGTCCGTATACACCTGGGACAACCAGTTGGGCACGTCCACTAATCCCTTGTCTTCTGGGGATAGACGACTCATAGAAGAGTATACACAAGCCAAGGCGATCAGTGAAGGACAAGAAAACAAGGTTATTTACGAAAAATAGACGCAATACTACCTCTATGTAAGTAAGGGCAGAGACCAACGGCCGCAAGAAAGACCATGTTGGTAAAATGACCCACATGGGGAAGCCAACTATCAGGAACCCACGCGTGACTCTTTGCAGAGAGCCGATACATTTCGTCCTGAAATAAAGGCTTCATGAGCCTCCATTCTCTTGACAGAAGGCGAGGATAGGCGTAAGTTTTAGACAAGAAGCGAGGCAGGTAATTCCACCGAGAAAGACGCTCTGAAAGAGGAAGGTCCTCCATTCGAATAATAGACCATTTCGTCCTCCACCATACCCAGCTAGAGGACTTACCCACTACCGTCTTATAACCCCGCCGGCTATACAGGGTAAACCGTCCCTGGGGAGAACGAGAAGAAGGAGTGATATCTACAAGTCTAACAAAAGAAGAAAAGGAAGGGGTGACGTCACTCAACGCACACTTGGCAATATAACCAAAAACATTTGCCTAAGAATTAGGGTCAGCTGGGCTAGGCCAATATCATAACCATCCAAAACGTCTATTACAAAAGGGTGCAAGGGAAACCTAAGGCCCAATCGGAAGGCGGCCGTATAGACATCAACCTCTCCCAAAGAAAGACGGTCTACAGTACTATGGGGACGAGGACACCTAAAACTAAAGCCATGACGCAAGAGCAAGAAAAGCTCAAAGTCACGGCCTTGCTCCTTTAGGTACCACAACCATTTCCTACTAGGGAGGGTGTCAGAAGGAAATAAGTCCACGTCCTCCTTTCCACGAACCATAGGAGGAAGATTTTTTGCAAACTCCTCGTCCGAAGAACTGGAAGAGTCATCTTTGAAATCCTCACGTGGTATACGAGGATGGAAAGCCACACTCTTTCATCTCCTTGAAGAACGAGCTGTCCTGGAACCCCTGTCTCCTGAATGATGTGAGGAACTAACTCCTCCCCAATTTCCCTGGGACGGGTTCGAAAAAGGAACCCTGCTTTCCCTCTCTCGTGGTGCTCCACATGCACCTACGTTGGCCGTCCGCTTAGTACGTGCCATGCCGTCCTGCATAAGGAACAGGACGTCTGACTTAAGAAAAGAGGATAAACAACCCTTACTTGTTTCGACACCTTAACACTATTACCATCATCGAGCCAATGGAGTGCGTATGGCCTAGGATGGGTTGTAGTGATTAAGCCTAATTTCGAAACCATCTCACTAGAAGCAACATTGGTGCAACTCCCCCCATCAACAATCACACTACACCACTTATCTTTCACTAGACATTTAGTATGAAACAACTGATCTCGTTGGTCCGAATCAGTAGATGCAATTTGGGTTTGTTGAGCTCTAAGAACCAGATTTGTGTCATAAACTGGAGCCTCATACCCCTCCTCCTCCTCTTCATTGCCACTCTCATCAAACACAAATACGTCCTCCAACCCCTTCTCCTCTTCAAACAACTCCTCACGGCATTCAACATCTACTCTCGAGGTCACTACCCGTTTACTTGGACACGCATTTTGATAATGCCCAAACCCTTGACACTTAAAACAACGCACCTTGGACAGACTTGTTTCTTTGGTTGAGTTAACTAATTTTTGGGCAGCCGTAGAATTACTTGAACCTACGGTACTAGGTGATGTGTTTGGTTTCAAGATAGGTTCGGATTTAGACCAAGACTTGGCCTTACCATCCATACTTGACCCTCCCCCATATTTTTCTTTCCCTTGGTTTTCCAATTTTAAACAAAGTCTACAAAGAGTATCAAAACCAGAATATGGATAAAGGTCTACGGTATTGACAATATTGTAGTTTAAACCCTTTAAAAATCTAGACAGTTTTTGTTCCTCAATCTTCTCAATTTCGCCCACTAAGGACAACTTTTCAAACTCATCACACTAGAGGAAAAATCGCCATGTGCTTCCGTTCAAGTGTGGCTCATTTAATAAATTGGCAGCACTTGATAGCACTAAAAAAAAAAGAAAAAATATTTATTCACAAGTGCGGCTCATTTCAGAAAATTGGCAGCACTTGATTTCAAGTGCGGGCTTTAAACTTAAGTGCGGGTAAAAAAAACGAGTAGCATAAAAGTTTCTAAAAATAGAAGCAACACACAATATATTTCCCATAAAAATAAAGGGTACTTTTTTTTCATTTTTCCCGCTATTCCTCCTTCCCTTTCTCTGCTTTCACTTCTGCCATCGCCGTCATCGTTTCTTCCACCGCCGCCGCTGCTTCTTCTTCCTTCGCCGCCGCTTCTTCTGCAATCGCTTCCGCTGCTTCTGAAGAACGTAGTCTCGAGGTTGGCCCATCTTGAGTCGCCCCCATCCACCCATACAACCTGATGCTCCGATTTGCCCTAATTTGAAGAAATCGTTCAACGGTTCTACTTAATTCAAGATTCCCAAGTAATTACACTTTCTCTATGCGATTTTATCCGTTTAACTTTCCAGATATCATGCTTGATTTTAATTTTAATTACTAATTTCTGAAGTTCAGCTGCTCAACTCTGAATCTCAATTTCTCTGATTTTGATTCTAATTTTAATAAGTGATTTTGATTTTGTGGGTTTTGAATTAAATGGTTAATTTACGGGTTGATGTTGGTGAATATATAGTAAGTTCAGGTGTAATTTAGGTCTCCAAAAATCGTTGATGTTGTTTCTGCTATTGCTGTGTTGATATTATTTATGTTGTTGTTGTTGTTGTTGTTTCCGTTATTTATGTTGCTGGTTGTTCTTCTGCTGTGTTTCACATGTTTTGTTTGTGTTTCTGATCTCCTTGTGACAATGGGGGACTTGGTGTGGGATTGCTTTAGTTTTGGATATTTGATGTTGGTGTTAGAAACCTTTTGAAAATTCAACACATCCTTGATGTACTTCATTTTATGGTCTAAAATTTGATGTATAACATATTAACAGGTTGTAGGCTCCAGGGGATGGTCGTCTATTTCTCGTTATCGAGCATCAATGCGTACTCAGTCTCCCAAGGTTGAGATAATTGATAGTATGTTCCAGCCTGTGGCTAGAACTAATCAAGATCATGGCATGATCAGGTAGGTTTACGCAACAAGTTAATCTTTCATTCTTTCTTGCAATATAATAATGGCTTTTGTTATCAACTTATTATGCGATTGTATGATATCAAAATGATTAAAGCTATGTTTGGATGCCACTTTCTTGATTTTCTTGCACCATGTTATCTAGGGAACTTTGCGTAGACTTTTTCAGAGTTTTGGAAAGAAGAAACCACAACACATAATTATATTCAAGTAAAGCTAGAAACATACCAACTATTCTTTATACTCGGTAATTCTTAAAAATTGAGTTTTTTTCCTCAAATAATGCCATTGTTAACATCATGTAGGCATATTAAAACATTTATTACTGAATTTTGGTTTTGTTCGACTTTTAATATTTGAAGAATGTTATGTTCGTTGGAGCTTCATACTGGTTTATTTTTTATAGTGTCATACTTGTAGAATGCTTTTTTCGTTGGAGCTTCATACTGGTTAATGTTTGTAGGGAACAACTAGGCCAACACATTATCATGTTCTGCTTGATGAGATTGGTTTCTCAGCTCACGATTTGCAAGATTTGGTTAATTCTTTATCCTATGTGTGAGTGTCATTATGCAGTGAAGAGTTCTCTAGTCATAAATTACTTGTTTATATTTCTTCTCATAGTTGCTGAAGTTTGAATACTATATTATTTCATGCACATCTAACAAAGAATCACAACATCCATTCCTGTGGGTGAGTTATATTAGCTATATTTGTAACTCAATGTTATTGTTTTGTTTGCACTGCGCGCTTGACTATGTATCAATGGTGGCAGAATTATTATAGAATTATTGTGCAGTCGAAAAGGTAAAAAAGTATTTGTAAGTATCCTGTTTGATTAGCTAATCAAATGACACACACCAAGAAGTAATTCCTTAGGTGTGTATTATACATTTATACATGACATCTTGTCAACCAAAATGACAGAAGTTCTAATGTTGTTATTCATCTATTTTCACTGATATTTCTTTTTCTGTGTTTCCCCAACGAGCCATTGCCCGTCCGATTGATATTGTTGTACTGGTAAATTATTTAATGGTGTCTATTCAGTTCTTTGATGATGATGACTAATATTTATGGTGGTGATTGGTGAATGTGACAAGTCTAGGAGCCGGGGTCATTTATTTATATCTTCCGTGAAGAATTAATTGTTTAACAACTTGATAGTAATTGCTGAACCAGATTTTTATTCATGATAAGAATTGTATTCTCAAACAAATCAGCAGTTCAGCAGATCAGAACAACAATTGTGAAACTGATCTGCTCCTGCTTCTGATCTGATGCTGCAGATCTGTTACGAGCAGATCAGAAGCAACAGCAGATCAGAACATCAGTTGTGAAACTGATCTGCAGCATCAGATCAGAAGCAGCAGCAGATCAGATCAGCAGTTATGTATCTGATCTGCTCCTCTTCTGATCTGCTACTTCCAATCTGTTGTTCGAGCTTCCCATTTGGATAAAGCCTTCATGTTGACTGTCTTTTTGTTTTCATGCAGTTCTTATAACTTGTGGAATTGGAGGTCATGACCGCATTCAAACCATTGGAGTTCTTCGGATCAGCTTTTGATGCTTTGTATCCTTTTGCAACTTTAGCATACAGAATAACTTGTGTTGGATGTGTCTGATTATTTGTGTAGAGTTAGAGACATTCCCGCAGGCTCCAATATTATCAACTAGTCAATAAAAATATCACACTTTTCCTGGTAGATACTGGAGCGCAATAATAATTCTTGGAGTTTCAGTTTGTTCGTCAAAGATAGTTGTCTGAAATTGTGTCATACTGAAATGAGAAACAATGAGTTCATAATATATACTTCTTGGAAAGCAAGCAATGTCTCTCTTGTTTATTTACAAACAACTATTTATAAACAACATGTGCGACATTGCTATGTTTTGAATGATGCAAGTATAGATATTCATGTAAATAAAGTGCTTAAAATTGTGACAAGAATCCTTAGCCTACATCTCAGATATGTTTCTGTTCTCACAACACTGAAAACAAGCAAGCTGCAGGAAGTTTCGTAATGCTTGACATTCTGGTTGGTGGGCAGCAAAATGTCCTGTTAGTTATATCAATGGCGTCTCCTTTCTTCCTCCCTTCAGTGTGCAAAATCAGTTTCAGTGGCTTCAGTCTACTTTTCAAGGTACACGTAGTCTTTCTATTTAATTTCAATGATTGTTTTATGACTTTATCTTATTGTTTATTGGTTATATCCTGTGTTCACTTTTTTTTTTTTTTTTTTTTTTTTTTTTTTTTTTTTTTTTTTTCTGTTTTTGAATATGATACTTGTCTTTCCTCGAATGCTTACATCTTATCAACAGAAAACATCGAGTGAGTTAGTAGTACTACTTTACAAAATCTTAAAGAGTGGAAATTCTTAATTTGATAGAATTGTTCAAAGGAGAAAAAATTACAAAATGGGGTGATAATGAGTCTTTGAAACATAAATCTAAGTGTATTAAACTTGTAAAGGGTTTAAAATAGTCATTTAAGTTCATTAGTTGAAAGTTGGGATCGAAATAACCCATTTAGTGAAAATTTGACCTATAATGATCAAACGAGTCTTATATGTGCATAAATTGACCAAAGTAGGTGAAAATGAATCTTTAAACATAAAGCTAAGTGTATTAAACTTTTAAAGGATTTAAAATATTTATTGAAGTTCATTAGTTGAAAGTTAGGACCGAAATAAACCATTTTAGTCAAAATGTGACCGATAATGAACTAACGAGGCTTAAATGTGCATAAGTTTACCAAAATGGGTGAAAATGAGTCTTTGAAACATAAAACAAAGTGTATTAAACATAGAAAGACTTTGAAATACTCATTTAAGTTCATTAGTTGAAAGTTAGGACCGAAATTAGCCATTTTAGTCAAAACGTAACCGATAATGAACTAACGAAGCTTAAATGTGCATAACTTCACCAAAATGGTGAGAATGAGTCTTTGAAACATAAAACTAAGTGTATTAAACATGGAAAGACTTTAAAATACTCATTTAAGTTCATTGGTTGAAAGTTGGGACCGAATTTAGCCATGTTAGTCAAAACGTGACCGATAATGTACTAACGAAGCTTAAATGTGCATAACTTCACCAAAATGGTGATAATGAGTCTTTGATACATAACACTAAGTGTATTAAACATGGAAATACTTTAAAATACTCATTTAAGTTCATTAGTTGAAAGTTGGCACCGAAATTAGCCATTTTAGTCAAAATGTGACCGATAATGAACTAACGAGGCTTAAATGTGCATAACTTCACCAAAATGGGTGGGAATGAGTATTTGAAACATAAAATAAGTGTATCAAACATGGAAAAACTTTAAAATACTCATATAAGTTCATTAGTTGAAAACTGAGAACGAAATTAGTCATTTTAGTCAAAATGTGACCGATAATGAATTAACGAGGATTAAATGTGCATAACTTTACCAAAATGGATGAGAATGAGTCTTTGAAACATAAAACTAAATTTATTAAACATGGAAGGACTTTAAAATATTTATTTCAGTTCATTAGATGAAAGTTGGGAACGAAATTAACCAATTTTATTATTTCAGTTAATTAAATATTTATTTCAGTTCATTATTTCTTTGTTATGAACAAATTAAGTCTTAATTTATTGCACGATTCAATATTTATAATATAACTAAAGTGTATATATATTTTTTGATGGTCGATTTTTTTAAGGTATTCAATAATCCGAGGGAGCGGCCTTTCACCTTTGAGGAGATAGATGAAGTTCGAGAAATGTTGGCAAAATTCATTACCAGCGATTGTATTTGATATTTTCTTGTACTGAATCTTAAATCATGGATGTTAGCTAGTTTTTCATATGATTGTATCAACTTTTATATTTACAATTATATACTATTAAATTTAATTATCTATATAATTGGATACTTTTTATATGACGTATGGAGGTTAATCAGTGGCGTGGTCCAATTGTAATATGTAGCAGGGAAATCGGTTATACAATAAATCTAGATCAAGTGCGGCTCATTTTATAGGCCAAGTGCGGCTCATTTTTATGCTTGTGCTGCCCATTTCTATGTCAAGTGCGGGCTCATTTTCAAATTTGGCAGCACCAAATATGTCAAGTGCGGGCTCATTTTCAATATTGGCAGCACCAAATATGTCAAGTGCGGGCTCATTTCCAAATTGGCAGCACCAAATATATCAAGTGCGGGCTCATATTCTAAAATTGGCAGCACAAAATATGTCAAGTGCGGGCTCATTTTCCAAATTGGCAGCACTTGAAACATCAAGTGCTGCCAATATTTTGGCAGCACTTGGGAAACATCAAGTGCGAGCAGGCCATGTGCTGCACATGTAAAAGCCCGCACTAAACCCCTTAAAATGAGCCTGCACTTGAGGTTTTTTCCTCTAGTGTCAATATATTCAGCCACACTCATTTTCCCTTGCCTCAATTCAGCAATTTTACGATAAGTCGTTATTCTATGAGTTGTTGGCATATACCTTTTACGTAGCTTACGTTTCAAAGACTCCCAAGAGGTAATTTTCTCCTTCCCATCACGAATTCTCTTAGTCCTTCGAACCACAATGAAGCTCCTCGTCCTAGCTTCAATATGGCATACTTACAACGCTTCTCATCATCAATGTCCTTGAAATCGAATATTCGCTCTATCTTGCGCTCCCATTCCAAATAAGCTTCCGGATCAGTTCCACCAACAAATTCAGGAAGTTCCGTGACTTTGAATTCATCCACAACCCAAAGTGGATCACGTCTAGGATGCCTTCAAAATCCCCCATCTCGAACGTTCTTTAACGCTTCTTGGAGATGTTGAAGAAAGTCAGGATCGTCAAAATCCATTTTAGCTCGTAAGAATCACGAACAGCAGCTCTGATACCACAAACGATACAAGTTTAAAAACTCGTTGTATGAGTAAGGATAGTTCATTAACAAGCTAGACCTATAGCTCGTCAAACGTGATTGAAAGGCAAGACCTATTGACTCACAATCGGCTCTTTGAGTAGGAAACACGTCCAAAACAAAGAAAATGTTGAATTATAATCAATAATTCAAAGTAAACTGAAAACAAGTGTTTATTCTTCAAAATTGGTTGTTTTATTCCATTCTACAAGCTGGCTATAAATAGCCTAAACAATAAGCTAAAAACCGGTGGTTACAAGAGCTTTAAACAGCCATTTAAATGCCATTTAAGAGCCTTTAAAACCGGTGGTTACAAAGATCTAAAACCCTCCTAATTCAGTCACCAAATTGGAGGTTACAAAGGTTTAAAACCCTCCTTACAAACAGCAATATTTAAAGCTAAGTACAAGACTGAATTTAAATGGGATTAAAACAATTGTCCCCTTATTAACTGAATTAAAAGAAAATAAATAAAGATAAGTTTAGACGGACCATCAAACGCATTTGATTAAACGGACCATCAAACGCACTTGATTAAACGGACCATCAAACGTACTTGATTAAACGGACCATGAAATGCACTTGATTAAATGGACCATCAAACGCACTTGATTAAACGGACCATCAAACGCACTTGATTCAATGGACCATCAAACGACTCATTCAATCCAAGTCACCATGCACACAAAATGAGCCATCGAACCTAAATCAGCTTTGGTTCCAATTGTTAGCATAAGACCGTCACCTTCTTCCATGACTGTATCATCCCCTCCCCCTTTAAAGGAATTGACCTCAATTCAGCAAGGCCATCATCATCAAGAAAGGGTGAGAGGTCACCTTCATTGAAAGTAGCATGGATACCATAATCTCCCGGAAGCTCAATCTTTTAAGCATTATCATTCACACGTGCAACCACCTTGTAAGGACCTTCAGCCCTAGGCATAAGCTTGTTCTTGCGTTTGTTTGGAAAATGCTCTTTCCTCAAATAAACCCAAACCAATCACCTTCGACAAGCACCCGAGGCTTGCGATTGTTATTTGATTTTTGTTTATAAGAGGCATTGATAGCTTCAACACGGTCACGAACTTGTTGGTGCAATTTCATCATAGATTTCAACTTGGCATCAGCATCTTTTTGAACCAACTCATCTTTCGGCAATGGAATCAGATCCAATGGAAAATATGGATTAATCCCATATACCACTTCAAATGGAGAATTACCAGTAGCATAATTAGGAGAACGATTATAAGCAAATTCTGCGTAAGCAAGCTTGACATCCTAATCCTTTTGTGTCTTACTTACCAACCGTCGTAACAACATTCCCAAGGTTCGATTTGTAACCTCCGTTTGCCCATCAGTTTGAGGGTGATGTGAAGTGCTAAACAACAATTTGGATCCCACCTTTCTCCATAATGTATTCCAAAAGTAACTCAAAAACTTGGAATCACGATCTGAAACAATAGTCTTGGGAATTCCATGCAAACGAACAATCTCTTTATAATAAGAATCAGCCACATTACAAGCATCATCCCTTTTGTGACAAGCAACAAAGTGAGCCATCTTGGAAAATATATCAACAACGACCATGATAGCATCCTTACCTCTTTGAGTACGAGGAAAAGCCACTATAAAATTCATAGAAACATATTCCCAAGGACGAACCAGAACTGGTAATGGTGAGTACAAACCGGGCTTGAGAGAACTCTTGGCCATATGACAAGTCACGCACTTACCCACAATATTCGCTACATCGCCCAACATTTTAGGCCAGAAGAAATGCTCCCTCAATATCTCCAAGGTCTTAGCTATGCCAAAGTGACCAGCCAACCCTCCACCATGAGCCTCACGAACTAGTAGCTCACGAATTGAGTGCTTGGGAATACAAAGACGATTGCCTTTGAAAAGAAACCCATCTTGCAACATGTACTCTCCATAGGCACCATTTGCACATTTCTCAAATGCAACTCCACGTTCACCATCAGTCTTTCAAGGTCTCAAACCCCAATAGATGAACATCAAGTGTAGCAAGCAAAGTATATCTCCGTGATAATGCATCAGCCACCACATTTCTCTTACCATCTTTGTACTTCGAAGAAAAATGAAAGAATTGCAAGAACTCAACCCCTTTAGCATGCCTTGGACTCAATTTTTGTTGCCCATTAATATACTTCAAAGATTCATGGTCAGAATGCAAGACAAAGTGACTAGAACGCAAATAATGACTCCAATGATCCAAATCTCTAACAATGGCATAGAACTCTTTATCATAAGTGCAATAATTCAAACGAGCACCTCCTAACATTTCCAAAAAATAAGCAATGGGACGCTTACCTTGGATTAAAACAGCACCAATTCCCACACCACTAGCATCACACTCGACTTCGAAAGGTTGAGAAAAATCCGGCAACACCAAAAATAGGAGCAGCACACAAACGCTCCTTAATTACATCAAATGACTTTTTAGCGTCCTCTCCCCATACAAACGCACCTTTCTTCTAACAACTAGTAATAGGACTAGTAATGGTACTGAAATCACGAATAAAACGTCTATAAAATGAAGCAAGACCATGAAATGAACGCACCTCACTTATAGTTTTAGGACTAGGCCATGATTTGATAGCCTCGATCTTGGAATGATCCACGGATACCCCATCCTTCGAAACCACATAGCCCAAGAATACCACATTATCAACAAGGAACGAACACTTCTCTAGCTTCCCATAGAGATTTTGAGCTCTAAGGGTTTCAAAAACATCCCTCAAATGAATCATATGCTCTTCTTCGTTCTTACTATACACCAATATGTCATCGAGATATACCACAACGATTCTGCCCAAAAACGATTTAAGCACTTCGTTCATTGGCCTCATAAACGTACCAGGAGCATTAGTGAGACCAAATGGCATGACGGTCCATTCATACAAACCATGTTTTGTCTTAAAAAGAGTTTTCCACTAATCTCCTTCACGCATCCGAATCTGATGATAAACCACTCCGCAAATCAATTTTTGAGAACAACTTCGAACCATGGAGCTCATCTAACATATCATCAAGTCTCGGAATTGGAAAATGATACTTGATGGTAACGTTATTTACATCCCTACTATCAACACACATACCCCATGTCCCATCTTTCTTAGGCACAAGCAACACCGGAACATCACATGGACTCAAGCTTTCTCTAACATAGCCTTGACTCACAAGTTCATCAATTTGCTTTTGCAACTCCTTTGTTTCCTCCGGATTGCAACTATAAGCAGCCTTATTAGGCAAAGAAGTTCCTGGAACAAGATCAATTTGATGTTCAATACCAAGAATAGGAGGCAAACCTGGTGGTAATTCGTCGGGAAATACATCCTTTAACTCAAAAAGGAACTCGGCAATGGGACTGCCTTCTTTCCAATTTTAGCCTTCGATCGAACTTTCCTTAGCCACGAGCAAATACACCAACTCTGCATGATCTAGAGCTTGTTCAATCCCTCGTTCACTAGCCAACATGGTGATATTCGGCTTCTTTTTTTGCTGCACACTCATGGATCGAACCGCTTGTGATGACATAGGCTTTAGCACAATCTTCTTGCCTTTGTCTCTCAATTCATACTCGTTGCTTCTCCCCTTGTGAACCACGTCCTTATCAAACTTCCAAGGAATACCCAACAAAATATGACAAGCATCCATAGGAATAACATCACAAAGAATCTCATCCACATACGAACCCATAGTCAAAGACTCCCAAGAGGTGATTTATCATCATCGAGCAGACGGCCACCGTAGGTGCATGGGGAGCTTAGTGGGGGAAATTGAGGAGATTGAGGAACAAAAACTATCTAGATTTTTCCATATTCAGATTTTGATACTCTTTGTGGACTTTGTTTAAAATTGGAAAACCAAGGGAAAGCAAAATATGGGGGAGGGTCAAGTATGGATGGTAAGGCCAAGTCTTGGTCTAAATCCGAATCTATCTTGAAACCAAACACATCACCTAGTACCGTAGGTTCCTGTAATTCTACGGCTGCCCCAAAATTACTTAACTCAACCAAAGAAACAAGTTTGTTGAAGGTGCGTTGTTTTAAGTGTCAAGGGTTTGGGCAATATCAAAATGCGTGTCCAAATAAACGGGTAGTGACCTTGAGAGAAGTTGTTGAATGCCGTGAGGAGTTGTTTAAAGAGGAGAAGAGGTTGGGGGATGTATTTGTGTTTGATGAGAGTGGCGATGAAGAGGAGGAGGAGGGGTATGAGACTCCAGTTTATGACACAAATCTGGTTCTTAGAGCTCTACAAACCCAAATTGCATCTACTGATTCGTACCAACGAGATCAGTTGTTTATACTAAATGTCTAGTGAAAGATAAGTGGTGTAGTGTGATTGTTGATGGGGGGGGAGTTGCACCAATGTTGCTTCTAGTGAGATGGTTTCGAAATTAGGCTTACTCACTACAGCCCATCCTAGGCCATACGCACTCCATTCGCTCGATGATGGTGTAGACACCTACTTTTGTCCCCATTCCCGAAAGGGAAGGTTCGATGATGAGAACATAAATCTCCACTTGGCAACGCATCTCCTATAAAATAACGAATCTCAATCACCCTTTCATTTCAGCCAAAGCTACTATTTATAGAAACCTGCTAAGAAAAGTAACTGCCGTAAAAGGTAGTTGTTAAAAGTGGCAAAGTCATAAAAGATAGAAATCTGTCAGAAATAGGTGTTGCACTCCAACATAAATCCTAAAAGAGATAGAATTTGTATTCCTGGTATAATTCGAAAATAAGAGTTACGTATTGTTTAAATTCTTAACGAACCTAGAGTTCGTAACGGGCCCAGACGCATTCCGTCATAAGTTAATACGCACTAAAAGACTCGGATAAATCTCAAAAGCTCCGTATTCTAAGATTCCAAAACTGACATAGAAGTCGGCCCAGATCCCATTTTCAATGCCTGGATCTGGCCGTTTTATCTCCGGATTCTTTTTGGATTCGTATCTTAAAATCTATCTTTCCACACACTCTTTTCCTATAAATACAGCCTAAAACCGAGTGAAACACACAATTCCATAACCTGAATATTGACTCTAGCCTTAAGCCTAAGCCTCACGCTGCGAAATTGATTCGGCGTTCTGTCGCAATCGACCCGAAAGTCGAACAGAACGCGTCCTTCCCCTTGTAGCTTGATGAATTAAGCCTAAATACTGTAACAATGCTTAGAAACCCGAGATTCGTTAAATAAAAGGAGAAATAGCAAAGCTAAGTGGTTAGTTTTCTGAGAACCACAACGCACCTCTCAAGGGTGCGTTGTAATGTGTCCCTCATATGATTTAATCGCTTTCATCACCCTTTTATAAAATTGTCAAAATATTAATTTGATTGATCTATCACGCCTAATAAGATAATACCTTGGACAATTGAATTATCAAGCTAGGTACCTTAAATCAATCTAAATAAGATAATCACGATCGATTTTGTGTTATGTGTTGCATATTGCTAAAATCAATTCAAAATAGTTTAATAGTTTAACGCATGTCCCTTCAATTATTTATGCTGAGCTAGTAAGGATAACCTGCCTCTGGAGTATTATCGATGAGCACTCCTCTCGGTAGCTACAGTCCCCCGAACTCTCAATCTCTGCCCTGCGGGTGTACGTTGAGCGATCCCCACACCAGGGATCACAAGGGAACCTATGGCCGTCGTGGTCGAACATAATTGCACTCCCTTTATGTCACGATAATCGGGTTTTGTCAGTTTTTCTCATTGTCGTTAAAAACTGAATGGCGACTCCTATATTACTAGTCGATTGGGTGTAAACTCACAGGAAATCCAATTACACTTGATCTGACAATGTCACGCCCACGAGGGACGAGGTCACGCATTAGCCTCGTGCTTTTTCGACCCCCTCAAAGTGGCGACTCCGCTGGGGATGTTAATGAAATACTCGTGCTCGTAGGTAATTAAAATAGCCGAAGGGTGAAACGATCCTACCGCGCGTTTATTTCCCTATCAAGTTGGGACGACCTGAAAATCAGCATATTAATGTGAACGGACAGAACCGCATAACGAATCTTGGCTCCCTTGGCATGTTTCATCTCGGGAGTTGGGAATAAGGATACCCATCGCAACCCGGGGGGTGCATACGCTTCGAATGTTGTCCTCGGCACTTTCGCTAGTAGTACATCTATCCCAAACCCAATCGCTCGCCCACTAGGTCCCTCTCATTGGTGCATGCCCGCTTGGCTTACATCGTGATTGGCCTCTTGGGACGAAATTTGCTTGTGAATGCACTTTCCCGACCGGGGCATGTGTTGGATCTACGATAGAATAGGTACCAAGCCGGCGCAAATATTACCCATAGAAGCCTATCATAAACTACGTGACATATTATTTTGCTTCATGTTGTAATGTTAGTTGTGTGTAGCGAATTATGTGATTGTGTGTGACAAATAATACTAGAAAACCAACGACCCTACAAATTGCCCAAACATTCATAAATACCAAATTGGCCAAAGAGTTATACCAAAATACGTGTTCCACAGCCCCGGGAGATCGCCACAAAAATAAGTGACGCCTAGGACAGCCTGTAACGGATTCCACAACGCTGCACAACGCGTAAAGGACGTTATTAGGCAAGCACGCAAAATTAAGTCGTATGTACGAAAAAAGGATAGACGAACAGAATACGAGTACCAGTCACGGACGCATTTTCAGCGCCCCTGGCTGGGCGCCAATCATTTTCAACGCCCCTGTTGGGCGCTGAAGTTTCTGCCTGGCCTTTTGGTTAGGCACAGCAGCCTCGGTACCCGCGCATAAAGTATACGTAGCAATAAAAAAAATTCGTAACAAATTTGCTATGATGACTTATGAAATAAGGCACTCGATTCTAAGAACGACTTATAAAATAAACAACTCCTTGTGTCGTTGTTAAGCTTCCTATGACGACAATGTTCGGCACCAAAACCGAGCACGCTAATTAAAATAACTTTGAATGTCACACGGGCAAATATTTCGAAAATCCAAAGAATGACCAAAAGAAGAGCCAAAAGTGTACCAATAAAAGTGAGAATAGAAAACTAATAGAAAGAGTCAGAAGTCTAGACTAAGTAATGCTTAACTTTGGGCCTAAACTTTAGCTTGTCTTATGCATAGGGCTGGTTATGCTACTTGGTGTCGATCTGAAAATCAAAGGTTAGTGCGTCTCGAAGCTACATCACCAACACAAGGTTTAGTAACTCCAAGCTCCGTCCGTCATTCCCCCTTTCAAGGATCTCCACTTCCCCAACCTCGATTCGCATCCTCAAACATGTCCATGGAAGAATTACGAGACCAAATGGTCCAAATGACCCAACTTACGAGTCAACTGAAAATGGAAAACGAATCCTTAGCGGCTGCGCAAGCCAAAAATGACCTCGATAACGAGAAGAAGATCGAAAAAATGGTTCTGCAGCAAACCATGGGGAGCAAGTATTTCTCCCTCGATCCTAAACCTTTTCCCGGCAAACTACCGGTAAAGTTCAGTTCATCTGACTTACCAAAGTTCAAAGCCACGGACAATCCCCGTGATCATCTCTTGAGCTTCGTGAATGCCATGAACTTGAAAGGTGTGGACAAGTCCATGTATTTTCCTGCCTTTCCTTTGTCCTTGGAACCTGTGCCACTTAAATGGTACTACCACCAGGACCCTAAGCTCTTCCCCACTTGGGAGGACTTTGTCAATGTGTTCATCAAGCAATACTCGTCAAACATGGATTTTCAAGTCACCATGCGCGAGTTGGAAGTCCTCTTCCAAAAGAATAATGAAGGTTTCACGACCTATTTTGCTAGATGGAGAGACCAAGCGGCCCAACTAATCAATAGGCCTCCTGAAACTGAATTGGTCCAAAAATTTATTGACAACCTAGACCCAGCTTATAAACAACACCTTAGGTACTTGGGCCTTGATACCTTCAAAAGGGTTTATGATGTAGGAATAAAGATCGAGGATGACCTCGCAAGAACAGTACAAAGCAAGCCCGCACACAAAAGTAACACCTACAACAGGGGCCACACGCCTCAAGCCCAAGAGGTCCACGCCGTAGAAGAAACCCCAACCCGAAGGATCCCTGGAAGGTGGACCCGAGATCAAAAGTTTGCCCCACTCGGGTCGACTCTGGTACAAGCCTTCCAAAGACTAACCAATCAAGGAAAGCTAAGGCCCATAGGCCCCACACCCGACCCTTCAGTCAAAAATAAATATTGGGTCGAGGGCACCTATTGCAAATTCCATCAGGGAAATGGGCACGATACTGAAAACTGCTGGAATCTAAAAAACACGATCCAAGATATGATAGAGGATGAAGTAATACCTCTCCCTAACGTTGGCAAACCCAACAACAACAAGAGCCCACTCGGTTCTTGTCACATCTCTCTCGATCAACCAGAAAATAAGAACTTTGAGCCTACGGTGTATATTACGCCTCAAGGTGCACCACTCGCCATGGTCCCTATGGATCAAATCGAGAGAGAAGTGTGCGGTGTGTGGGATGATGATGCGGAAGATGTCTACCTGTCTCAAGTATCGGGCCAGGACCTCTTTACTAAAACTTGGCCCAGGCATGCTCCCATTGACACCACCCCTCAAGAGCCCGAAGTTGACAATCTCACTCGTTCCGGAAGGGTATACCAAAAGGATATTCGCCCACCTCCCGGGGACGACATCCCAGTCAGACAGACTCCTGAAAACGTACGGCACACCACCGTCGCAGAAGTCATCGAAAATCCTCTCTTGAAGCAACTAAAAAGAACTAAAGCCGAGATTACCATCTAAGATCTCATGTGCACTTCAAAGGAACATCGTGAAAAACTTATTCGCTCACTTGACCTCATCTCAGTCCCTACGGACATCACACCTGACTCGTTGGTTAACCACGTCACAGGAGATGTTGAGGAAAAAGCAATAGTTTTTACTGACAAAGACTTACCTAAAGAAGGAGGCGCCCACAATAAGGCCCTCTATCTAGTGGTTTGATGCAAAGGACAAAACATCCCCCTAGCATTCGTAGATAACGGTTCAGCTGTAAATGTCTGCCCATTGCGAACCTCCCATTCCTTGGGGCTAGGAAGCGATGACTTCCAAACCTCCACGCAAGGGGTACGAGCTTATGATAACTCTTGAAGGCCTGTGTTGGGAAAAATCAACCTCACAATACAAACCGGGCCCGTGGCACGTACCACGGAGTTTCAAATAATCGACATCAAGCCCACGTTCAACCTCCTCTTAGGACGCCCTTGGCTCCATGACTTAGGAGGTGTGGCTTCTACCTTGCACCAAATGGTTAAACTTAACCATAACGGGGTAATTCTGGAAATACGCGCCCCTCCTCTCGACGTCAGTTGTACTATGGTTGGAACGGCCGAAACTGCAGAAGACCTCTACGGTTTTCAAGTGGATGAAGCCATCCAAGCCATTGAGGACTATAATTTAGCATTTCTAGATCCGCGTGCATCCCGGGTTATCCCTAAAATGTTGCTAGCTCAAGGCTATTTCCCGGGAACTCCATTGGGCATAAGGAAGAAGAACTACATGTTCCACCCCCCACCTAAATCTACTCCCTTTGGCCTAGGCTATGAACCAACGGAGGAAGATATTGTTGAACACTTATCTAGGCTACGCCTTAAGCCAGCCAAGACAAAACAAGCCACCCTTCTTCCCCCATATCAAAGAACCCTTAACGGCATGTTTGTTCGGGAAGGAAAAGAACACCCATGCTGTGACTTCCCTGAACCCTTCGTTCGGGATGGCCTGCTAAAGCCTGGATTTGAAATTTTCCATGACTGTCATACTTTGGATGAGGCACCCCACCTCACCAAGACTGAAACAGCTGAAATATTGGACAACCAAGCTGTATGGACATTGTTTAACGATTCGAGGCCTATGGAGGACGAGACTGTGATGACTACCCTAGCTCTACAAGATGAAGGTTTCGATCCAACTCAGTTAATCGCTCCTACATCAACACTAGAAGAGGCCGAGAACGGATGGGTGAAGACATGTCAGTGGGTCAAGGCAGAGGGAATAGAGTTCAAGATGAGTACAGGCGACGGACCAAGGTTCTACGAGACTAAACCCAAGGCCTGAGCCGTAGAGAGCACTTTAGCAAAACTCCTAGTAGTTCTTTAGATGATAGAAAAAATAAAGCTCTAGATATGGTCCTAAGAACCCTTAGAATATTGATTAATTTATTTTAGTGTGTTTTCCTTACTTTCCAAATAAAGGCGTAAAATTTCTCCTAAAATATTATTTTAACACTAAATAAGCACTAATCATACTTGTAAATCAAAAAATACAAGGAAGCGGCCCACTGTAGGCCCAATAGCGAGGCCCACTCGGTCTTGAATCGTGACATCAAAACCAATTCCCGAAAATCCACAAAATAAACCACACCATCCCCTTCATATTTCCAAGACATAAAGGTCAAACCCGTGTAACCCAAAGAAACCAAAAGAAATCAAATCCAAACAATGCAAATGTTGCTCAAAAAAAAACATAACCCCATCATCCACATCATTAACAACACGCACCTCAACCCACCAAAAAAGCCTAGGCAAAGATCTTCATATCTTCCGCACCCTAACTCCATTTTCAAAGCCGTTTCGAGTCACGAATAGAGAAAATTAATCCAGACGAAAATGCGTCTAACGCTAACAGTCCAAAAAGCTTCCGAAATAGCGTCAAAATTGATTTATGACGAATAAAAAGTAAAATGAAACAAAGAAAAAGAAATAAATGCAAGAACATGTGAAGCAACGCGCCAAGAAATCTCCCCAGGAATCATTTTCAACGCCCAGAGCTGGGCGCCGAAATCTTTAACGCCCCAGCCTGGGCGCTGGATCTTTCTGGTTGCCAAATTTTGCCTAGAAGTGCTCATCATTTAATCCGCACATACACGGAAAAATAACTAACACTTGGGGGGGGGGGGTACAGCACGTATTCACGTATTTAGATATACGTACCACAAAAAAACACATGAAAAAATGATGTGCAAAATACTGTACTCAAAAAAATAAAACAAATTTTTGTTTTACGGCAAAGCAGCAGATTAAAAAAAAAAATTAATAAACTTCACTTATTTTACCGTTTCAAATAATATGTTTCCATCTCATAACATACTTATCAAATGCGGCATCCTAGAATTTATTCTAGCTAGAACTACGAGCGACCTGATTCTAAGTTAAAGTTATTTAACAAGGATACGTAGGCAATCCTATTTATGGATTCGGTCCAATCAAATAAAAAATAAAATGTGCATAAGTGTTGGAAATGAGAAAAAAAAAAAAAAAAAATTTGAGAAGCAAAACGAAAACAAGAAAAATAAAATTACGCCTTTATTAATGTTTAAAAATAATAAGAAGGAAAAAACAAAAAGTGCTAAGGAATGAAAAACAAACACAACTGAATTAAATAAAGGGCACCTACACCCTAACAATAACTACACTACTCGAGTTCTTCCGGATCATCAAATAAAGTTTTGTAGAGGGCAACGTTCGCAGGGTCCACCTCCACAGGCTTCTGCGCTGCCCCTATATCAATCTCCATAAGAACAGGCTCCTTGACACTAACTTCCAAGGATGCCAAGGCCTCAGAAACATTTTCAGTTTGAACAGCTATAGCCCGCTCGGCCTCAAGGGCACAAACAATGGTAGGGGAAGGATTATCAACATCAATTGGATTAGCCACTGGTTCTACTAGGGGCTGAACTTTCCTAACCCATACATTATTCCGGCGACGATCTCGGCGAGAGCTTGCATTTCTTCTGTGAACGGCAGGCCCCTTCATGTTAGGAAACTTTTTAGGCCTAGAACTAGAACGGGGAGGAATTTCCTTTCGCTTTCGATCAGGACGAGCTTTTAGAGTCTTCATACCATGGTCGCGAGGATTAGCAAGATCACGGCTCTCATATTTAGCCCTACCTCGAGGTATCAAAAGCTCAGCCTGCTCTTCATTTCGAGCCTTTGTTCTCACGGCCTTATCATCGGAACTCATCCACAACTTGTAGTTTTCGGAAAGACCCACAAAGCCATCTCTAGCCACGGTCCAACGCGGGAGGCCACCATAATACTTAGCCCACGCTTGAACCCGTGCTTGTGAAAAGACCGCTACTTTAGGTGGTACCGTATCGGAAAACGGGATAGTTTGCCTTAAGCCGTATTATCGCATGACTCGGTAAGGAAACCTATAAACGGGCCGAGACATCCCCAACAAATAAACATAAACTAACACCTCGGAACCCCCCGTCATATTAGTCAAACCCCACCACGGTACCACCCACTTAATAGAGCATATGCCATGAGTGAAATAGGAGGCCCACTCGGCCTCGTCCTGGCCTTGGTGCAGATACTTTCGGTTACCCAAGGCTATAGGGCGATAATGTTTAGGATCGGCAAGAGCTTCTAGAAGCCTAAGTCGTTCCATGAGCCAAATCTGCAAAAAAACAGGTACGATCAGAAAAATAATAATAAACGAAAGTCCTTCTGGGACGCACTTTCAACGCCCAGGACCAGGCGCCAGAAATTCCGACGCCCAGCTCTGGGCGCTGAAAATCAGCTCCAGGCAGGGGGCTGTCGAGGCAAACGAAAAAAGAAAAGAATAAAAAATATGTGCGAATAAACGATCGATTACCTGCAGCGATAGGGGGCTCCCCTTAAAAATTTCAGACTTGGCATCCTTTTTTAACTCATCCGCGCTCAGTAAGGTCTCGGCAACAACCAACGGCATAATGGAATAGAACCTCTCCATCTGGCTGATCAAGGGGATCAACCTTATGTCACCGAACTCGCCATTGTTATTCGACAGTAAATAGTGGTTCAACAAGCAGAATACAAATGCTCGAATATTCAATTTCTGTTCGGTCATATTTTTACTAGGTCTAAAGTGATGTTTTACAAGCTTTGCCAAATTAACCTTATCACCCACAACGATCTCAGCGAGCATGTTAGCATCTAGTCCTAGGAAAGCCCCTATAGTTGTTTTACCCTCTTCAACAGTGCCAGGGGTAGCAGGAGTAGCATTGGTAGGATAACCAAGGATCGCGGCAAATTCATCTGGCAAAGGTCATACTTCATTGCCCCGAAAGACAAAAACGTGGTGATCAGAATCCCAAAAGTTCAGGGCCGCATACAGAAAATTATAATCAATATTAATTTGTTGTAAGCCTAAGAATGCCTCTAAGTGGTATCCTTTCAACAAAGCATTTTCTGTGGGATTAAGGGCTCTTAGCCAGCGCCTAACAGCTCGTTGGAGGGAGAAGGGAGGAATCGACATGGCAAAAGCAGGGAAGAATAAAAGCTAAGCAATTGCAAAAGAGAGGAAGATTGAGAGTGGAAGACGTACTTAAGCCCTATATATACACGAAAGCATCAAGTGACATCCTAATCCCATTCGGAAACGCGTTAAGAAATCCAGAACAAAAAAAACTGCCAAAATGGCATTTCCAACGCCCAAGGCTGGGCGCCCAAATCTTTAACGCCTGGCCAGGGGCGCCGGAAATGTAGCCCAAGGCCCGAATCCTTCAAAACGCGGAGCAGGAAAGGACTTAAAACCGTGTTAGTGGACACGAGCCCTGCTGTATTCAAGATCAAGCCCAAAGCACCTTTAGAACCCGAATAAGTGAAAATAAATGTTAAAGCTTGTCGAAACTTAGACTCCTCTCAAGGAAAAAATATGTGTACATTTTTTCAAGGCAATATAGAAAAAATAAAAATCAAGGTCATTTTTCGAAACACAAAAAACAAAAAAGTCAAGTCGTTGGTTTCTCAAATTAAAAAGCGTTTATTTGTCAAAAAAGATCTATCAGGGACAAAGTAAGCTCGATGTATCAATTATTGAAAAATGAAGCAAAACTTTGTCGCCCGGAAAATGAAGTCGCACTCCACGACTTCATCAAAGTAGCATACCAATACAATGATCGCTCGCACATACGAGCACGGTCCCAAACACGATTAAGGACGTTATAAAATACGCACTTCTCTTGGCAAAGAACGACCACCAAGTACAAATGCTTGGGGGCTCGAAAGAGAATATATATTTCAAAAGAGAGTATGCAAAGTTAAAACAATATTCCCAGACTACGCTGTACGAAGTCCTGTGATTTGGATAATCTCAAAAGATAAACCTGGATTACGACCTCAAGACAAAGGTCGTCGTTGATACTTATACATAGTCCCCTAATCAAGGACCCAGGTAGTGGCAAAATTGAGCCGTAAAGACTAGCTCAAAACCATGAAAGATGATGACCACGAGACAATGGTCCGTCTAAGCACGTTGTCAACCCACATTCAGTTTGCAACTAAATCCGAGCATCCCTCGAAAGAATTCGCTCTTAAAAGAATGAATAAAAAGAAATTCTCAAAAGAAATCACAAGAACAAATGAAATAGGGACTTGCCCACCTCAATCGGGCAAGATCGCGGCACGTACCACGCGAATCCCAAATCGAAAAGACGAATTCAGGTTCGCTCACCTCCAGCGGGCGGGGCGTCCACCCTTAGCGGACAGGGCTCGCCCACCTTCGGCGGGCGGGGTCTGAGTCACTAACCGCGCAGGTCCTCGGTTTTCGAAAATGAAAACAAAATAAAATCTTCAAAAACAAAAACAGGCTCGCCATCTTTAGCCAGCGGGGTCTACGTCACAAACCGCGTAGGTCCTTATTTTCAAAACATCAAAACATATTCGTTCACTTCAATCGGACGGGGCGTCCACCCTCAGCGGACAGGCTCGCCCACCTTCAGCGGGCGGGGTCTGGCCACTAACCGCGCAGGTCCTTAGTCGCTGCAGCGATAACTTTTCCTGGTTTATCCTTTTCCAAAAATCAAAGGATGGTTTCCCTTTTCCAAAAATCAAATGATTGGTTTTCCGTTTTTCCAAAAAAGAACGATGTGCTCGATTTTCCTTCGTTTTACGTCCTATAAAAACAAGTGGGTTTTCTCGTTTAGCTAACCCTGAAAATGAGAATCTTTAAAAAAAGTTTTACCTCGTGATTGGGCTTGGCCAGGCCTAGTTACACTTTATAGCTTTGATTTCGAAAACATCTTTAGATACTTCCAATGACAAAGTGAGGAAGTTTCTATACTATCAGTTAACAAATTCCAATGACGCGTGAGGAATGTGTTAACACTTTAAGTGATGACCCTTAAGTCACATGTTATCACTCGGGGGCTCGTGAGACCCTCGCAGAACAGGTCACATACGCCATGGCTTGTATGACGCACTCCGTCTAGTACTTTGACCATCGTCTCGTCTCGAGACTCAGTCAAAGTGGGGGCTAACTGTAGACACCTACTTTTGTCCCCATTCCCGAAAGGAAGGTTCGATGATGAGAACATAAATCTCCACTTGGCAACGCATCTCTTACAAAATAACGAATCTCAATCACCCTTTCATTTCAGCCAAAGCTACTATTTATAGAAACCTGCTAAGAAAAGTAACTGCCGTAAAAAGGTAGTTGTTAAAAGTGGCAAAGTCATAAAAGATAGAAACCTGTCAGAAATAGGTGTTGCACTCCAACATAAATCATAAAAGAGATAGAATTTGCATTCCTGGTATAATTCGAAAATAAGAGTTACGTATTAATTAAATTCCTAACGAACCTAGAGTTCGTAACGGGCTCAGACGCATTCCGTCATAAGTTAATACGCACTAAAATACTCGGATAAATCTCAAAAGCTCCGTATTCTAAGAGTCCAAATCTGACAAAGAACTCGGCCCAGATCCCATTTTCAACGCCTGGATCTGGGCGCTGAAATCTTTGGCGCCCAGCCCTGGGCGCCGAAAATGCCTGGGGTCGTTTTATCTCCGGATTCTTTTTGGATTCGTATCTTAAAATCTATCTTTCCACACACTCTTTTCTTATAAATACAGCCTAAAACCGACGTGAAACACACAATTCCCTAACCTGAATATTGACTCTAGCCTTAAGCCTAAGCCTCACGCTGCGAAATTGATCCGGCGTTCTGTCGCAATCGACCCGAAAGTCGAACAGAACGCGTCCTGCCCCTTGTAGCTTGATGAATTAAGCCTAAATACTGGAACATTGCTTAGAAACCCGAGATTCGTTAAATAAAAGGAGAAATAGCAAAGCCAAGTGGTTAGTTTTCTGAGAACCACAACGCACCTCTCAAGGGTGCGTTGTAATGTGTCCCTCATATGATTTAATCGCTTTCATCACCCTTTTATAAAATTGTCAAACTATTAATTTCATTGATCTATCACGCCTAATAAGATAATACCTTGGACAATTGAATTATCATGCTAGGTACCTTAAATCAATCTAAATAAGATAATCACGATCGATTTAGTGTTATGTGTTGCATATTGCTAAAATCAATTAAGAATAGTTTAATAGTTTAACGCATGTCCCTTCAATTATTTATGCTGAGCTAGTAAGGATAACCTGCCTCTGGAGTATTATCGATGAGCACTCCTCTCGGTAGCTACAGTCCCCCGAACTATCAATCTCTGCCCTGCGGGTGTACGTTGAGCGATCCCCACACCAGGGATCACAAGGGAACCTATGGCCGTCGTGGATGAATATAATTGCACTCCCTTTATGTCACGATAACCGGGTTTTATCAGTTTTTCTCATTGTCGTTAAAAACTGAATGGTGACTCCTATATTACTAGTCGATTGGGTGTAAACTCACAGGAAATCCAATAACACTTGATCTGACAACGTCGCGCCCACGAGGGACGAGGTCACGCATTAGCCTCGTGCTTTTTCGACCTCCTCACATAAGGTAATAGTGTGAAGGTGTCGAAACAAGTAAAGGTTGAGTTAACTATGGGTTCGTATGTGGATAAGATTCTTTTTGATGTTATTCATGGTGCGTTCATTTCATGGTCTTGCTTCATTTTATAGACGTTTTATTCATGATTTCAGTACCATTACTAGTCCTATTACTAGTTGTTAGAAGAAAGGTGCGTTTGTATGGGGAGAGGAAGCTAAAAAGTCATTTGATGTAATTAAGGAGCGCTTGTGTGCTGCTCCTATTTTTGGTGTTGCCGGATTTTTCTCAACCTTTCGAAGTCGAGTGTGATGCTAGTGGTGTGGGAATTGGTGTTGTTTTGATCCAAGGTAAGCGTCCCATTGCTTATTTTTTGGAAATGTTAGGGGGTGTTCGTTTGAATTATTGCACTTATGATAAAGAGTTCTATGCCATTGTTAGAGATTTGGATCATTGGAGTCATTATTTGCGTTCTAGTCACTTTGTCTTGCATTCTGACCATGAATCTTTGAAGTATATTAATGGGCAACAAAAATTGAGTCCAAGGCATGCTAAAGGGGTTGAGTTCTTGCAATCCTTTCATTTTTCTTCGAAGTACAAAGATGGTAAGAGAAATGTGGTGGCTGATGCATTATCACGGAGATATACTTTGCTTGCTACACTTGATGTTCATCTATTGGGGTTTGAGACCTTGAAAGACTGATGGTGAACTTGGAGTTGCATTTGAGAAATGTGCAGATGGTGCCTATGGAGAGTACATGTTGCAAGATGGGTTTCTTTTCAAAGGCAATCGTCTTTGTATTCCCAAGCACTCAATTCGTGAGCTACTGGTTTGCGAGGCTCATGGTGGAGGGTTGGCTGGTCACTTTGGCATAGCTAAGACCTTGGAGATATTGAGGGAGAATTTCTTTTGGCCTAATATGTTGGGCGATGTTACGAACATTGTGGGTAAGTGCGTGACTTGTCATATGGCCAAGAGTTCTTTCAAGCCCGGTTTGTACTCATCGTTACCAGTTCCGGTTCGTCCTTGGGAAGATGTTTCTATGGATTTTATAGTGGCTTTGCCTCGTACTCAAAGAGGTAAGGATGCTATCATGGTCGTTGTTGATAGATTTTCCAAGATGGCTCACTTTGTTGCTTGTCACAAAACGGATGATGCTTGTAATGTGGCTGATTTGTATTATAAAGAGATTGTTCGTTTGCTTGGAATTCCCAAGACTATTGTTTCGGATCGTGATTCAAATTTTTGAGTTACTTTTGGAATACATTGTGGAGAAAGGTGGGAACCAAATTGTTGTTTAGCACTTCACATCACCCTCAAACTGATGGGAAAACGGATGTTACAAATCGAACCTTGGGAACGTTGTTACGAGGGTTCGTAAGTAAGTTTCCCCCAAAAGGGGGGAGACTATAAACACACTCAATTCCCAAGGAATTGACACAAGTTCCTAGATAGAGAAACACCCCTCAATTTCAGATATTTAATGCTTTCTTTTTACTAAGAACTTCTTCCTAAAAACCCTAATCTTACTTAAGCATCGGAGGGAATATTCCCACTGGAATATTCTTGTTTTGCAAGAAAGCCGTCTGACGTGGACTGGACTCGACTCTACGTGGAACCGGATACCTCCTCGTCATCAACCATTGGAAAAACTCCCACAACACCTCTTATAAACAGAAATCAAAAAAAATCGCAAGTCGAGTGTTTGTCGAAGGTCATTTGGTTTGGGTTCCTTTGAGGAAAGAGCATTTTCCAAGCAAACACAAAAACAAGCTTATGCCTAGGGCTGAAGGTCCTTACAAGGTGGTTGCACGTGTGAATAATAATGCTTACAAGATCGAGCTTCCGGGAGATTATGGTTCCCATGCTACTTTCATTGTAGGTGACCTCTCACCCTATCTTGATGATGATGGCGCGCCTTGCTGAATTGAGGTCAATTCCTTTTAAAGGGGGAGGGATGATACGGCCATGGATGAAGGTGATCGTCAAGGTGACGGTCTTATGCTCACAATTGGAACCAAAGCTGATTTAGGTTCGATGGCTCATTTTGTGTGCATGCTGACTTGGATTGAGTGAGTCGTTTGATGGTTCGTTTAATGAAGTCCGTTTGATGGTCCGTTTAATCAAGTGCGTTTGATGGTCCGTTTAATCAAGTGCGTTTCATTGTTCGTTTAAGCTTATCTTTATTTGTTTTCGTTTAATTCAGTTTAATAAGGGAACAATTGTTTTAATCCAATTCAAATTCAGTCTTGTACTTAGCTTTAAATATTGCTGTTTGTAAGGAGGGTTTTAAGCCTTTGTAACCTCGAAATTGGTGACTGAATTAGGAGGCTTTTAGAGCTTTGTAACCACCGGTTTTAAAGGCTCTTAAATGGCTTTTAAATGGCTGTTTAAAGCTCTTGTAACCACCGGTTTTTAGCTTAGTGTTTAGGCTATTTATAGCCAGCTTGTTGAATAAAATAAAACAACCAATTTTGAAGAATAAACACTTGTTTTCAGTAAGCTTTGAATTATAGATTATAATTCAACCTTTTCTTTGTTTTAGACGTGTTTCCTACTCAAAGAGCCGATTGTGAGTCAATAGGTCTTGCCTTTCAATCACGTTTGACGAGCTATAGGTCTAGCTTGTTAAAAACTATCCTTACTCATATAACGACTTTTTAAACTCGTATCATTTGTGGTATTAGAGCTGTTGTTCGTGATTCTTACGAGCTAAAATGGATTTTGACGACCCTGACTTTCCACAACATCTCCAAGAAGCCTTGAAGAGCGTTCGAGATGGGGGATTTGAAGGCATCCTAGACGTGACTCACTACGGGTTGTGGATGAATTCAAAGTCACGGAACTTCCTGAATTTTTTGGTGGAACAGATCCGGAAGCTTATTTGGAATGGGAGCGCAAGATAGAGCGAATGTTCGATTTCAAGGACATTGATGATGAGAAGCATGGTAAGTATGACATATTGAAGCTAGGACGAGGAGCTTCATTGTGGTTCGAAGGAATGAAATCCAAGAGAATTCGTGATGGGAAGGAGGAAATCACCTCTTGGGAGTCTTTAAAATGTAAGCTACGTAAAAGGTATGTGCCAACACCTCATAGAATAACAACTTATCGAAAAATTGATGAATTGAGGCAAGGGAAATGAGTGTGGCTGAATATTGATGAGTTTGAAAAGTTGTCCTTAGTGGGGGAAATTGAGGAGATTGAGGAACAAAAACTGTCTAGATTTTTCCATATTCTGATTTTGATACTCTTTGTGGACTTTGTTTAAAATTGGAAAACCAAGGGAAAGCAAAATATGGGGGAGGATCAAGTATGGATGGTAAGGCCAAGTCTTGGTCTAAATCTGAACCTATTTTGAAACCAAACACATTACCTAGTACCGTAGAGTCAAGTAATTCTACGGCTGCCCAAAAATTAGTTAACTCAACCGAATAACCAAGTTTGTCCAAGGTGCGTTGTTTTTAAGTGTCAAGGGTTTGGACAATATCAAAATGTGTGTCCAAATAAACGGGTATTGACCTTGAGAGAAGCTGTTGAATGCCGTGAGGAGTTGTTTGAAGAGGAGAATAGGTTGGGGGACGTATTTGTGATTCATGAGAGTGGCGATGAAGAGGAGGAGGGGTATGAGGCTCCAGCTTATGACACAAATCTAGTTCTTAGAGCTCTACAGACCCAAATTGCATCTACTGATTCAGACCAACGAGATCAGTTATTTCATACTAAATGTCTAGTGAAAGATAAGTGGTGTAGTGTGATTGTTGATGGGGGGAGTTGCACGAATGTTGTTTCTTGTGAGATGGTTTTGAAATAAGGCTTAATCACTACAGCCCATCATAGGCCATACGCACTCCATTGGCTCGATGATGGTAATAGTGAGAAGGTGTCAAAACAAGGAAGGGTTGGTTTGATTATCGGTTCTTATGTGGATGATATTCTTTGTGATGTTATTCCTATGGATGCTTGTTATATTTTGTTGGGTTGTCCTTGGCAGTTTGACAGGGACGTGGTTCACAAGGGGAGAAGCAACGAGTATGACTTGAGAGACAAAGGCAAGAAGATTGTGCTAAAGCCTATGTCATCACAAGCGTGAACGATCCATAAGTATGCAACAAAAATAGAAGGCGAATCTCACCATGTTGGCTAGTGAACTAGAGATTGAGCAAGCTCTAGATCATGTAGAGTTGGTATATTTGCTCGTGGCTAAGGAAAGTTCGATCGAAGGGGTTTCGAACTCAGGCACCCGGGTTTTATCGGAACCTTTACAACCAACTCAGCAGTTAAATGTTTCATTTACTTATGCAGTTTTGTTTTATATATAATATAACTAGACTTCATTTTCGAGGCCCCTTACTTTCGGGGGCCCAGGGCGGTCTCCCCTCATTTCACCCCTCAGGGCCGGGCCTGACCTTTTCCTATATCCACCTAGTTGCAGTTAAATACAGGCACCCTAAACTAAACGAAATCAAGTTCAAAGATATCCTCAATCAAGCCATAATATTTCATCTTTGCATGCTGCGGACTATTATCCTTGGCACTAGAAAAATGTAAAGCTGATGCCACTAAAGAAACACCACTATTCTACGTAGTACTACTAGCATCCCTCCTCTTAGTGTTAAAACAATATCCATTTATATCATAACCTTTTTGGGATACAACATTTGCATCTGGACCAAATGCTAACAATCTAATGTCTTCACTAACATCATTTGGTATTTTTTTAAATCATGATCCACTTTCTCTTGGAACCATCTGATGAAAGATCGATTGTGTTCGTATCTAAAAAAAATTTCACCTTTGCCATGATATTCCTGCCTAATCAGATTCATATGTTCTGCAAAATATGGTTGCACCTCATCAATTTGTTGTAAGATGTAGAGGTAAGCTTGATCAACTATTTCACGACGTAAGTGTAGCACTTTACGACCAACTGTACCAATACCTTGTACTCTCTCCTCATTGTGACGAGGCTTTGGAAGTCCTAGTGTTTCTAACTCTTCCAAATGCTCGTTGCAATATCTAAGGACCTCATCAGTTAGATATCCCTCAACTATGCTGCCTTCTGGACCAGATCGATTCCTCACATAACCTTTCAAATCACCCATATTACGCTCAAATGGATACATGTACCTTAAATACACCGGCCCACAAAGTTTGATCTCTCTCACCAAATGAACAACCAGATGCACCATGATGTCGAAAAAGGAGGGCGGAAAATACATCTCAAGATGACACAATGTGACAATGAGTTGTGATTGCTAAGAGTCTAATTTACCAGGATCAAGTACCCGCGAACATATAGCTTTGAAAAACAAACAAAGTCTGATTATAGCTTGTCGTACTTGTTCGGGTAAAATCGACCTAATTGCAATCGGCAATATCTCTTGCATTAAAGAATGACAATCATGAGACTTCAATGCAACTAATTTCAAATCTTTCAATGACACAAGGTTTCGAATGTTCAACGAATATCCAGATGGAACTTTCACATTATGTAAGGACTCGCATAATACTTATTTCTCCTTATTCGATAAAGTATAACAAGCTGGAGGTAGGTAATATCGCTTTCCCTTTTTTGTAGGTTTCAATTCAAGGCGTATTCCCATCTTGACCATGTCATTTCTAGCCTTCTTTCCATCTTTAGTCTTCCCTGGCATGTTCAAAATCGTTCCGATCAAACTATCTAATACATTTCTCTCAACATGCATCACATCAATACAATGCCTTACACTAAGATGTTCCCAATATTGAAAGATAAAAAATGCATACCTCTTTTTATAACATAACTTGTCACCAAGAGACTTGTAGGGTTTGCCGAAAACACAATTGATGTCCTTTACTCGTAGGAGATCTATGTTCTGGATTTCCATTAAAATCCTTGCGAAGCCAACGATAAGGGTGATTGTGAGGTAGAAATACTCGTTGAAATGGGTATACAACCTTCTTACTGCTCCTCAATTGAACAGCTTTGGTATCCTCTTCACAAATCGGACAAGCTTTGTATCCCTTGAAAATATTGCCAGTTAAATTCCCATACGCAAGAAAGTCATTAATTGTGCAGAAGAGCATAACACGCAAAGTAAATGTTTCCTTACGATATTCATCATACACACGCTCACCTTCATCCCACAACTTCTTCAAATCCTCAATCACTGGTGCCAAGTACACATCTATGTCATTTCCAGGTTGTTTAGGCCCAGATATCAAAATTCACAACATAATGTATTTGCGCTTCATCCAAGGTGGTAAATTGTAATTCACCAACAGAACTGGCCAAGTGCTATGCTGACTACTCATGTTACCAAATGGGTTGATTCCATCTGTACATAAGCCTAGCCTTAAATTCCTCGCTTCACGACTAAAATTCGGAAAAGTAGTATCAATATGTTTCCATTGAGGGGAATCAGCAGCATGCCGAAGCATCCCATCTTTTTTTTCCCCCGCCTGCATGCCATGTCAAATTCTCTACATCTTTAGCATTAGCGAACAAGCGTTTGAGCCTAGGCAATACAGGTACGTACCACATTACCTTAGCAGGTTCATTGGTGTTTTTACCGTTTCTCTTCACCTTATATCGCGATGTCCAACAAGTTGGACATTCATGCAAATCATTATAATCCTTTCGATACAATACGCAATCATTAGGGCAAGCATGTATTTTCTCAGCATCCAAACCCATCGGACACAACATCTCCTTAGAACTCGGAAGCGTGTTACCTTTGGGAAACATATCTTTAAATTTTGCCATCAATTTTGAGTAATGATAATCAGTCCACCGGGCTTCCGCTTTCAGTTCAAATAATTCTAGTGAACTTGTGAATCGAGTGTACTTACTGCACCCTGGATACAAAGGTGTCTCGGCATTAGTCAACAAACTTTCGTCAATAGGTGGCCCCTCTGTGAGATCATCCTCTGTATCATGAAACATCTCATCAAACACCTCATCAAGCACCTCATTTTCATTACCATGGTGAGTATTTAAGTCCTTTGCATGGTCTTCGTAGCTATGATTCTCAGTACCCGTTTCCCATTCACCATGCCATATCCAATCATTATAATTTTTGGAAAAACCATTCCAAAAAATATGATCTCGTAATTCATCTTCTGTAGACACCTTATGCATATTACCACAACTCTTACAAGGACAACACATTTTTTCTCCTTCCTTTTTACGTGTAAGTACAATACGAATGAACTCCTCAACCCCTTGACCAAAATCAGGGGTAGTACGCTTACGTGAAATCCAACTTTTGTCCATATCTAACCAATGAATATGTCATATATATTAATTTCAACTATGTATACACATTTACTAACTCAAATAAAATCATGCATTGTAATCTTTTTAATTGGAAATAACACTATAGCTTGTAATATCACAACATATAAAACACCACTCTCCAGATTGTCCATAAGGCCTAAAATGTCGCCTTATGTCAAATATTAAACTATCTCTCCAGTAACAATTGGAAATCGGTGCTGACAATATCAGCCTACAACTAGGACAATCATTTACTAAGTATTCATATAATCTCATCAAATTCACCTTTCAACAAATTAAAAACTCCAATGTAATCCTACACTAATCTAATCTCATCATGATTTCAAATTAAACATTAATCTTAATAGAAAACAACTTAGTAATACTTAATTATATACATAATCTATCAATAATCATGCACATGCTTGAAAGTTGAAACTCAATTCACAATTCTTTTTCATACTCCTGTGACACAATATTTTCTATAACCAAATTATTTCAACTCCGTACCAAAATCATATCCCACTCCAACTAAAAGTCACCAACATAACTTCACTCCCATAAACGTTCCTTCCCCCCTCCCCCGACATATGAATTGAATATTTTATGATTGAAAAAACGTCCAATTTAAAACCCCCTAATGGCAGTGTATGAACCTGCTTACTGTTCTATTTTAATCCATTCCCTTATTACTACCAAAAAAAAACCAACTTAATCATATAAATTCAATAATTTTAAAACATATGAATTCAATAATCCAAAAAAAAGTCAATTCTGACAAAAGACCAAAAATAATAACATAAACACAAATAAATGAGATTTCTAAGATTAATACTTCAAATAAAAATAAAACGCCCAATTAATCATATGAATTCAATAATTTTCACAACATATAAATTCAATAATCCATAAAAAAAAACGTATGATTAATTATCTTTCAATGGTGTGTTTGGGCAATGATGAACCAGACGATGAACTGCGCGCGAATTTGGGTGATGATGGATTGGGCGATGATGAATTTCCCTAGCTCAATGACTGATCTTGAGAGACGCGCGGTGAGAAATTGGCCGGAAAGATTACCAGAGGTTTTGGGGAGGAAATTGGTGGGATAGATTGCGTTAGAACTGAATTGTGAGAAGATTATGAGAGTTGGTTTTTTTTTTTGCACGGAGCAAAGAGTAGTGTAGCCGTGCAGGTCGTGCTCTTTCCTAATCTTTAGGAAACTTTTAGTTATTTTTTGTGGGAAATTTTAGGAAATTATTCCTCCAAAAGATTTGGAAGGTGTATTTTTATATTTTTTTATGTGATGGTTGAAAGTTGGATCATAATTTCTACATTATTTAATAATTCTTTTATAATAAGGAGAGATATGATATCTTTATTTTTTTTTAGATTAGGTTTTCGGGTTTAATCTCGAGATTTTATTTATTTAAGTGATTTTTCTAACTGTAATGTACGCTTAAATTCTAATATAGTGTTGCTTGTTTTATTATTTCGTTTTAATATCAGAAGACATATATTAAAATTTTCTAACTCTTCAACTTTTAAGAAAAAAATTGAAATAAAATTGAGGGAAAGGTGTCGCCTGTTATATGTGCGACACCAAAACTTTTAGAGTCCCATTTTATATCTAAGGCAACACTAACGGTTTTCATTTGGTTTTTTTTAAAAAATAAATAGGTGTCGCCTGTTATTAATTGTCGACACCAAAACTTTTAGAGTCTCGTTTTTAAACACAGCCGACACTGAAAGTATTTAATTTGAATTTTTTTAAAAAAATATTAAAATGAATATTAAGAAGAAATAGGTGTCGCCTCAAATGAATGTGCGAAACAAAAACTTTTAGAGTCCTATTTTAAAACACAGGCGACATGCTAGCCTCTTTAAAATATCTGCTAGCAACTTTATGTGTCGCATGTTTTATGAAATGGGACTCTATATTTTTTGGTGTCGCACATTAATTTCAGGCGACACTAAAAGGGCGACTTATAAAGGGGTTTTGTAATTTAGAACAAAATCATTTTTAGAAAGTGTTCGAACATCATTATATATGTCAATTCGTTTTGTGAAACTTAATTGAAAGCACAATCCTCATTTGTAAAAAAACACTTTCTTTAAGAAAACACGCTCATAACAGATTACATCTTAGTTATAACTATGTTAATTTAAGATCTTTATAGTTATGATACGAGTTTAAAAACTGGTTGTATGAGTGAGGATAGTTGATTAACAAGCTAGACCTATACAGCCAAAAAAAGTAAGGTCAAAGTCATGTATCCGCTCTCAGATTCGCATGAGCATGGAGAGTTGGTGTATTTTCTCGTGGCTAAGGAACGTTCGATCGAAGGCCAAAATTGGAAAGAAGGCAGTCCCATTGCCGAGTTGCTTTTTGAGTTCAAGGATGTATTTCCCGACGAATTACCACCAGGTTTGCCTCCTATTCGTGGTATTGAGCATCGAATTGGTCTTGTTCCAAGAACTTCTTTGCCTAATAAGGATGCTTTTCGTTGCAGGAAACAAAGGAGTTGCAAAAATAAATTGATGAACTTGTGAGTCGAGGCTATGTTAGAGAAAGCTTGAGTCCATGTGATGTTCCGGTGTTGGTTGTGCCTAAGAAAGATGGGACATGGCGTATGTGTATTGATAGTAGGGCTATGAATAACATTACCATCAAGTATCGTTTTCCAATTCCGAGACTTGATGATATGTTAGATGACCTCCATGGATCAAAGTTGTTCTCAAAAATTAATTTGCGGAGTGGTTATCATCAGATTCGGATGCGTGAAGGAGATGAGTAGAAAATGGCTTTTAAGACAAAACATGGTTTGTATGAATGGACCGTCATGCCATTTGGTCTCACTAATGCTCCTAGTACGTTTATGAGGCTAATGAACGAAGTGCTTAAATCATTTTTGGGCAGATTCGTTGTGGTATAATCCTTTCATTTTTCTTCGAAGTACAAAGATGGTAAGAGCAATGTGGTGGCTGATGCATTATCACGGAGATATACTTTGCTTGCTACACTTGATGTTCGTCTATTGGGGTTTGAGACTTTGAAAGACTGATGGTGACTTTGGAGTTGCATTTGAGAAATGTGCTGTTGGTGCCTATGGAGAGTAGGCAAGATGGGTTTCTTTTCAAAGGCAATCGTCTTTGTATTCCCAAGCACTCAATTCATGAGCTACTAGTTCGTGAGGCTCATGGTGGAGGATTGGCTGGTCACTTTAGCATAGCTAAGACCTTGGAGATATTGAGGGAGCATTTCTTTTGGCCTAAAATGTTAGGCGATGTAACGAACATGGTGGGTAAGTAAAGGAAATAATGACCTTGGTCCAAGTATGCATTTAATGCTAAGTCTAATAAATGCGGTTCAGTATTAATTATACAAGTTAATAATTCAGTGAGATCAAGTGATTTGTATACCTAGCTAGAGGCCGCTTCAGTTCAAGTGGAATTAATAATATTAATCCACAGCTTACTCATGACTGAACCCGTAGGGTCACACAAATAGTACGTGAACGGATCAAGTATTTAAAGGAATTAAATACTCCATTTATGGATATTCGGAATCGACGGATCTCGGTTCCAGTGGGAGCTGAAATCGTCAAAAGGCAAATTATGAATACTCCAGAAACGATGATATTGCCGGAAACGGAAATATGGATCGTATCGGAAATATAAATATTATCCAAGT
The DNA here is from genome assembly GCF_020520425.1 of Spinacia oleracea. NCBI lineage: Eukaryota > Viridiplantae > Streptophyta > Magnoliopsida > Caryophyllales > Amaranthaceae > Spinacia > Spinacia oleracea. The sequence goes on along the minus strand of NC_079491.1, from coordinate 94,583,581 downwards.
CGTAGATGTTGCTGGAAACGGAAACATGGTACGTATCGGAAATGGAAATATTGCCGGAATCGGAAATATTGCCGGAAACGGAAATATTGTCAGAATCGGAAATATTATCGGAATCGAAAAATAATTCCGGAGTCGGAAATATTAAATATTTGTTCGAAACGGAAATTAATTCCGGAATCGGAAATATTAAATATTGTTCGAATCGGAAAAGAATTCTGAAATCGAAAAATTAATCGGAAGCGCGTCGTACGAAATAAACATCGAACGAGCTTGCTAAACGAAGGCCCATCACGAAGCCAGGCCCACGCCTAGCAAGCCCAGCGCGCAAGGCATGAGCAGCGAGCAGCCAAAGGCACGCAAGGCCCAGCACAAGGCCAGGCCCAGCGCGCCCATGGCTGCGAGCAAACACGCGGGCTGCGAGCAGCGCTTGGGCTGCGAGCTTCACTGGGCTTCTCCGCGCACGCGGGCATGGCCTGCTCTCGTGTGGGCCGTGCTCGTGTGTGTGTTGAAGTTTGTGCATGCATCGAATCCTTAAGCAATTAGGATTAGATTAAAAGATTAATTTCCTAAAGTTACTAGTTTTAAGTAAACTCTAATTCTAATAGATTTAGATTACTTTAATCCTAGTAGACTTCTAATTCCATTATTCCTACTCTATAAATATATGATGGCATTCACAATTTATGAACACATATTTTCAAGTATTCACCTAGTTTTAAGGATTAAAACTAACAAAAATATTTCCCTCAAATATTCGAATATAACATAATACCTTAGGTGCAATTCTAGTTAATTAAATCTAAGGCGGATCCGAATGTGTTGTGGACTATCTACGGAGGGACGACCTTGGAGTCCTAGACTTGTTCTTGTTCGGTTCGGGCGCAGCTAGGGAGGGCACGCTACAAAGTGTATGTATCCTAAATTATGCTAATTGTTATGTGGCAATTAATTTGGATTCCTGGCTTTATGGTTTTTCCGCATGATTTATATATGATTTATATGTATCATAACCTAACAGTAAGTGCGTGACTTGTCATATGGCCAAGAGTTCTTGTGTTTGAAGAGGATAAGAGGTTGGGGGACGTATTTGTGTTTGATGAGAGTGGCGATGAAGAGGAGGAGGAGGGGTATGAGGCTCCAGTTTATGACACAAATCTGGTTCTTAGAGCTCTACAAACCCAAATTGCATCTACTGATTCGGACCAACGAGATCAGTTGTTTCTATGTCTAGTGAAAGATAAGTGGTGTAGTGTGATTGTTGATGGGGGGAGTTGCACCAATGTTGCTTCTAGTGAGAAGGTTTTGAAGTTAGGCTTAATCACTACAGCCCATCCTAGGTAATACGCACTCCATTGGCTCGATGATGGTAATAGTGTGAAGGTGTCACGAGGTAATTTGATAGGGACATGGTTCACAAGGGGAGAAGCAACGAGTATGAATTGAGAGACAAGGGAAAGAAGATTGTGCTAAAGCTTATGTCATCACAAGCGGTTTGATCCATGAGTGTGCAGCAAAAAAAGAAGCCGAATCTCACCATGTTGGCTAGTGAACGAGAGATTAAGCAAGCTCTAGATCATGGAGAGTTGGTGTATTTTCTCGTGGCTAAGGAAAGTTCGATTGAAGGCAAAAATTGGAAAGAAGGCAGTCCCATTGCCGAGTTGCTTTTTGAGTCCAAGGATGTATTTCCCGACGAATTACCACCAGGTTTGCCTCCTATTTGTGGTATTGAACATCAAATTGATCTTGTTCAAGGGACTTCTTTGCCTAATCAGGCTGCTTTTTGTTGCAATCCGGAGGAAACAAAGGAGTTGCAAAAACAAATTGATGAACTTGTGAGTCGAGGCTATGTTAGAGAAAGCTTGAGTCCATGTGGTGTTCCGGTGTTGCTTGTGCCTAAGAAAGATGGGACATGGCGTATGTGTGTTGATAGTAGGGTTGTGAATAACATTACCATCAAGTATCGTTTTCCAATTTCGAAACTTGATGATATGTTAGATGAGCTCCATGGTTCGAAGTTCTCAAAAATTGATTTGCGGAGTGGTTATCATCAGATTCGGATGCGTGAAGGACATGAATGGAAAATGGCTTTCAAGAAAAAAACATGGTTTGTATGAATGGACCGTCATGCGATTTGTTCTCACCAATGCTCCTAGTACGTTTATGAGGCTAATGAACGAAGTGCTTAAATCTGTTTTGGGCAGATTCTTTGTGGTATATCTCGATGACATCTTGGTGTATAATAAGAACGAAGAGGAGAATCTGATTCATTTGAGGGATGTTTTTGAAGCCCTTAGAGCTCAAAATCTCTATGGGAAGCTGGAGAAGTGTTCGTTCCTTGTTGATAATGTGGTATTCTTGGGCTATGTGGTTTCTAAGGATGGGGTGTCCGTGGATCAGTCCAAGATCGAGGCTATCAAATCATGGCCTAGTCCTAAAACTACAAGTGAGGTGCTTTCATTTCATGGTCTTGCTTCATTTTAAAGACGTTTTATTCGTGATTTATGTACCATTACTTGTCTTATTACTAGTTGTTAGAAGAAAGGTGCGTTTGTATGGGGAGAGGACGCTCAAAAGGCATTTGATGTAATTAAGGAGCGTTTGTTTGCTGCTCCAATTTTGGCATTGCCGGATTTTTTTCAACCTTTCGAGGTCGAGTGTGATGCTAGTGGTCTGGGAATTGGTGTTGTTTTGTTCCAAGGTAAGCGTCCCATAGCTTATTTTTCGGAAAAGTTAGGGGGTGCTCGTTTGAATTATTGCACTTACGGTAAAGAGTTCTATGCCATTGTTAGAGCTTTGGATCATTGGAGCCATTATTTGCTGTCTAGTCACTTTGCCTTGCATTCTGACCATGAATCTTTGAAGTATATTAATGGGCAACAAAAATTGAGTCCAAGGCATGCTAAATGGGTTGAGTTCTTGCAATCCTTTCAATTTTCTTCGAAGTACAAAGATGGTAACAGCAATGTGGTGGCCGATGCATTATCACGGAGAGTTGGTGTATTTGCTCGTGGCTAAGGAAACTTCGATCGAAGGCCAAAATTGGAAAGAAGGCAGTCCCATTGCCGAGTTGCTTTTTGAATTCAAGGATGTATTTCCCGACGAATTACCAGCAGGTTTGCCTCCTATTCGTGGTATTAAACATCAAATTGATCTTGTTCCACAGACTTCTTTGCCTAATAAGGCTGCTTATCGTTGCAATGCGGAGGAAACAAAGGAGTTGCAAAAACAAATTGATGAACTTGTGAGTCGAGGCTATGTTAGAGAAAGCTTGAGTCCATGTGCTTTTCCGGTGTTGCTTGTGCCTAAGAAAGATGGGACATGGCGTATGTGTGTTGATAGTAGGGCTCTGAATAACATTACCATCAAGTATCGTTTTCCAATTCCGAGACTTGATGATATGTTAGATGAGCTCCATGGTTCGAAGTTGTTCTCAAAAATTGATTTGCGGAGTGGTTATCAAATTCGGATGCGTGAAGGAGATGAGTGGAAAACAGCTTTCAAGACAAAACATGTTTTGTATGAATGGACCGTCATGCCATTTGGTCTCACTAATGCTTCTAGTACGTTTATGAGGCTAATGAACGAAGTGCTTAAATCATTTTTGGGCAGATTCATTGTGGTATATCTCGATGACATCTTGGTGTATAGTAAGAACGAAGAGGAGAATCTGATTCATTTGAGGGATGTTTTTTAAACAATTAGAGCTCAAAAGCTCTATGGGAAGCTAGAGAAGTGTTCGTACCTAAACGGACCATCAAACGCACTTGATTAAATGGACCATCAAACGGACTTGATTAAACGGACCATCAAACGACTCATCAATCCAAGTCACCATGCACACAAAATGAGCCATCGAACCTAAATCAGCATTGGTTCCAATTGTTAGCATAAGACCGTCACCTTGACCATCACCTTCAGCCATGACCGTATCATCCCCTCCCCCTTTAGAAGGAATTGACCTCAATTCAGCAAGGCCATCATCATCAAGATAGGGTGAGAGGTCACCTACATTGAAAGTAGCATGGACACCATAATCTCCCGGAAGCTCGATCTTGTAAGCATTATCATTCACACGTGCAACCACCTTGTAAGGACCTTCAGCCCTAGGCATAAGCTTGTTTTACGTTTGCTTGGAAAACGCTCTTTCCTCAAATGAACCCAAACCAATGACCTTCGACAAACACTCGGCTTGCGATTGTTATTTGATTTCTGTTTATAAGAGGTGTTGTGGGAGTTTTTCCAATGGTTGATGACGAGGAGGTATCCGGTTCCACGTAGAGTCGAGTCCAGTCCACGTCGGGCGACTTTCCTGCAAAACAAGAATATTCCCGTGGGAATATTCCCTCCGATGCTTAAGTAAGATTAGGGTTTTTAGGAACAAGTTCTTAGTAAAAAGAAAGCATTAAATTTCTGAAATTGAGGGGTGTTTCTCTATCTAGGAACTTGTGTCAATTCCTTTGGAATTAAGTGTATTTATAGTCTCCCCCCTTTTGGGGGAAACCGTAGGAAGGAAGCACATGATTGGCTAGGTCACCATGACATGACAAGTGTCTTAATCATAATATTCTCTGCATTGGGCCATGGGCCTAAAAGATGTGTATGTTCTCTTGTTTCAGTCATACATCATCATTTACCCACTACATAATAGCTGCCTAGTAGGCGTACTGCTTACGGGGATGTGCCACGTGGCACACTGTAGTTGGGCCATGCTGGCTGGGTATTTTTACCCACATCAAGAGGCATTGATAGCTTCAATACGGTCACGAACTTGTTGGTGCAATTTCATCATTGATTTCAACTTGGCATCGGCATCTTTGTGAACCAACTTATCTTTTGGCAATGGAATCAGATCCAATGGAAAATACGGATTAATCCCATATACCACATCAAATGGAGAATGACCAGTAGCATAAGTAGGAGACGTGAGAGTATCAAAATAAGAATATGGATAAAGGTCTACGGTATTGGCAATGTTGTAGTTTCAACCCCTTAAAAATCTAGACAGTTTTTGTTCCTCAATCTCCTCAATTTCCCCCACTAAGGACAACTTTTCAAACTCATCCACAACCCGTAGTAGATCACGTCTAGGATGCCTTCAAAATCCCCCATCTCGAACATTCTTTAAGGTTTCTTGGAGATGTTGTAGAAAGTCAGTATCGTCAAAATCCAATTTACCTCGTAAGAATCACGAACAGCAGCTCTGATACCACAAATGATACAAGTTTAAAAACTCGTTGTATGAGAAAGGATAGTTGATTAACAAGCTAGACCAATAGCTCGTCAAACGTGATTGGAAGGCAAGACCTATTGACTCACAATCGGCTCTTTGAGTAGGAAACACGTCCAAAACAAAGAAAAGGTTGAATTATAATCAATAATTCAAAGTAAATTGAAAACAAGTGTTTATTCTTCAAAATTGGTTGTTTTATTCCATTCAACAAGCTGGCTATAAATACCCTAAACAATAAGCTAAAAATCGGTGGTTACAAGAGCTTTAAAAAGTCATTTAAAAGCCATTTAAGAGCCTTTAAAACCAGTGTTTACAAAGCTCTAAAAGCCTCCTACTTCAGTCACCAATCCAAGTCACCGTGCAAAACAAATGAGCCATCGAACCTAAATCATCTTTGGTTCCAATTGTTAGCATACGACCGTCACCTTGACCATCACCTTCATCCATGACGGTATCAATCCCTCCCCCTTTAAAAGGAATTGACCTCAATTCAGCAAGGCCATCATCATTAAGATAGGGTGAGAGGCCACCTACATTGAAAATAGCATGGACACCATAATCTCCCGGAAGCTCGATCTTGTAAGCATTATCATTCACACGTGCAACCACCTTGTAAGGACCTTCATCCCTAGGCATAAGCTTGTTCTTGCGTTTGCTTGGAAAACGCTCTTTCCTCAAATGAACCCAAACTAAATCACCTTCGGCAAACACCCGAGGCTTGCGATTGTTATTTGATTTCTGTTTATAAGAGGCATTGATAGCTTCAATACGGTCACGAACTTTTTGTTGCAATTTCATCATTGATTTCAACTTGGCATCGGCATCTTTGTGAACCAACTCATCTTTTGGCAATGGAATCAGATCCAATGGAAAATATGGATTAATCCCATATACCACATCAAATGGAGAATGACCAGTAGCATAAGTAGGAGAACGATGATAAGGAAATTCAGCATGAGCAAGCTTGGCATCCCAATCCTTTTGCGTCTTACTTACCAACCCTCGTAACAACGTTCCCAAGGTTCGATTTGTAACCTCCATTTGCCCATCAGTTTGAGGGTGATGTGAAGTGCTAAACAACAATTGGTTCCCACCTTTTTCCACAATGTATTGCAAAAGTAACTCAAAAACTTGGAATCACGATCCGAAAAAATAGTCTTGGGAATTCCATGCAAACGACAATCTCTTTATAATACAAATCAACCATATTACAAGCATCATCCGGATTATGTGAGAGGTATATTTCTTTTGTACTCTTGTTGTCTTGAACAATTATTTGACCCATACATTTTTATAACAAGATCTATAAATTATCTTCATGAGCTAATTATTTTCTTTCTTTATGTTATGATTAATGTTATCGCTAAACGATAGTTTCACCAATGTACCAGTTATTGTATGATTTTAATTCGAATATGACGATAAGGATTGGTTACAACGAAAAAGGCTTTTTGATAAGTTTTATGATATGGGTTACCATAGGAATTAAACTAATGGATCTTCTAAAATATAGTTTTGAGCTTCTCAATATATTATGCTTCTTAATTAATATCTTGATTTTTTGAATTATGATTTATGGCCTATATTTACCAAGTTATCCTTTATCGAGTTGTGAAGCTCAACATTTTATTAAATTATTTCGTTTGAGATCTTCATATGGTTTTCTAAAGAGTATGTTTGAATTTGATAGACCAAGGTTATTCTTTGACTAAGATGAAATAATATAAATAATTTACGTTTCAATACGATTTAATTGTAGATTTATACATCATTTTATACTCTATCCTTAATGAGAATTATTTATAAGATCTATATGATAGTGTGTTGACCATGTGCGATTGAGCAAAAAGTCAAGTTTGACTAGTACAGATTGGGAAATTAAACTTGTTTGGGTATAGGTTTTTATTGAGAAGTCGGATTCATTTAGGATTACTTATAAGTGATCATACTTTATGAAGGTTACAGATAAAAAGAATATGAGCTTATTATGCTATTGTGATTATAAGCTAATGATTTGGAGGTGTGATTTTGGTGTTACAAACAAAATTAATTGTGAAATTGTGTGCTCCAGATTAAGGGTTTTGATGGATTAATAGTGAGTTTGATAATTTGAGCTAAAGAGTATAATTTGTGATAAGTTTAAGAATTTTGATCTGCCTTGAAGTATAATTTGTATTCGAGTGCTGTTAAGAGTATTGGAATTTATATATATATACTATGTTTAAAAACCGTTTTTCAAGAATCAAGTATACGAAATTTTTGAACAGTTATGACCCTTAAGCGAATATTTGGACAAACATATCACTTTGTATAAGAATGGTTTGTACCAAGATTTTCAATTGTGTTTAAGATTTCAGATGAGGTTTTGTTGTGATACAAGACTTTGAGTAAGTGTGATTAGATATATTTCCTAAATTTATTAGATAAGTTTTAAAATTGTTTTAGTGGGGAAGAAAATGATAGCAACGGCCATGAACAATACTTGTGTATTTGTGTGTGATCTGTGTAAATGCACATCTGTGCCGGAACTGGTAATGGTGAGTACAAACAGGGCTTGAAACAACTCTTGGTCATATGACAAGTCACGCACTTACCCACAATGTTCGTTACATCACCAAACATTTTAGGCCAAAAGAAATGCTCCCTCGATATCTCCAAGGTCTTAGCTATGCCAAAGTGACCAGCCAACCCTCCACCATGAGCCTCACGAACTAGTAGCTCACGAATTGAGTGCTTGGGAATACAAAGACGATTGCCTTTGAAAAGAAACCCATCTTGCAACATGTACTCTCTATAGGCACCAACTGCACATTTCTCAAATGCAACTCCAAAGTCACCATCAGTCTTTCAAGGTCTCAAACCCCAATAGACGAACATGAAGTGTAGCAAGCAAAGTATATCTCCGTGATAATGCATCAGCCACCACATTGCTCTTACCATCTTTGTACTTCGAAGAAAAATGAAAAGATTGGAAGAACTCAACCCATTTAGCATGCCTTGGACTTAATTTTTGTTGCCCATTAATATACTTCAAAGATTCATGGTCAGAATGCAAGACAAAGTGACTAGAACACAAATAATGACTCCAATGATCCAAAGCTCTAACAATGGCATAAGAGCTTTTATTTTTTGATATCCGAAATGTCAAATAAAATACTACTAATACCTTGATGAAATTTTAACCTTTGTATGTTGTAACTTTGAGCCTTTGACTTTTTAATTTTAACTTTCAAATAATGCATGAATTAATATCACTTTTAAAATGCACCATATAACATTTGGATCATGTATGTATTATTTCTCTTCTAATAAAGCACTTTAAAATAATTTACAGAAGAAATAGGTTAATTCATATTAAAAAAAAAAATCAAACTAAAATATAATACGAAAACCCGTTCTTCTTTGAATTTTATCCTAAAAAATATACAAGGTATAATAGTATAGAAAGATGCTATCAAAATAAAAGATAAAAAGATAAAAAATATTGAGAAAGAAAAGGACAAGACGGGAAGAAAAGCAACTGAATTACATATAATGACAAAGTAAACCAAAAATTAAAGTAAGTGGGCAGTGTTCAACCGATAGTTCTTGCTAAACCTTATTAATCCCAAACATATGTCAATATATACGAGTCACAGTCATAGTTTTCTAATCATGTACTCCGTAGCTTATTTCAAAATTTGTTACACCATAGATTGAATACTTAGAAAGATTCCCAACACTATTTATCAAACATACTATCAATATAATTACACTAGCATAAGCTCGTCCATAGCTTGCTCATAATGCAAGAGACTAATATCTTTACAACCCATATTATTCTTATATGGGCGTAACTATTTTCAGCAAAATCTAGCACCGAATATACCAAGACACACGATCACTTTTCACAAATCTCACAGTCAAACTTTCACAAGTCACACATTGAAATCAATCATAGTATTTTAGATTCTAAAATAACATAGGGAGTTCATTGAAATGCTAAAATAAATGTACATTTCACACTTTATTTCTGAATCTCAAATTCCAAATCAAGTAACATAGTACTTGAACTTAAATCAAAATTTTATTTTTAAACGTAAATCATATAATTCATAAAATCCAGGAAAGACAAGACATAATTTTTCTCAAGGCGGATGAACAATGTGTACCTTAATCACTCCCTTCACTCCTACCCCGGAAATCAATAACTCGATCTTATCTTGTCGTCTGTAGTAGTTTTCTCTTGAACCCCATAATAACTTCGAGTAACACACCTCACAAATAATAACAAACTAAGATTAACAAATTATTCCCTTAATTAAATAAAAAATCTTTTAATGTTCTCCCTTTCGAATTACTTAACTGGCAATTCCAATAAAACCCATTTCCAAAATCAAGTTTACTAACTTAGAATTACATACTATATTTAATGATTAAACTAATTTATTTCTTGTAACAAAAACAAAAACACATTTGTACCTTTCTTTAAAATAGAACCAACACTGATTTGGGCTCCTTCAAAAGCCCTGTTCTTTAGAGCTGAGCTGAACTGAACTGAACTTAACTGAACTGAACTGAATTGAACTGAATTGAATTGAATTGAACTGAACTGAACTGAATGCTCCTGAACTGAAATGAACTGAATGCTCCTGAACTGAACTGAACTGAACTGAACAAAACTAAACTAAAATGAACTGAACTGAACTAAACTTAACTGAACTGAACTGAATTGAACTTAACTTAACAGAATATATTGCCGAAATAAATAATAAATAATAAATAATAAATAATAAATAATAAATAATAAATAATAATAATAAATAATAAATAATAAATAATAAATAATAAATAATAAATAATAAATAATAAATAATAAATAATAAATAATAAATAATAAATAATAAATAATAAATAATAAATAATAAATAATAAATAATAAATAATAAATAATAAATAATAAATAATAAATAATAAATAATAAATAATAAATAATAAATAATAAATAATAAATAATAAATAATAAATAATAAATAATAAATAATAAATAATAAATAATAAATAATAAATAATAAATAATAAATAATAAATAATAAATAATACTCCCTCCATTCCTTTTTGTTGTTCCCATTTCCTTTTTTGGCATTTCTTTTTGTTGTACCCATACTGAATCTTTACTATTTTTAGCCATGATTTTTTTACCAATTTACCCTAAGATTCCCCATTATTTACCAAAAAACCCTAAGATTCTACCCTTTTTCCACCATCTTTTTCCCCACCACCCTTATTTAATTATTTTCCCACCCCCCATAACCCCACCCCACTACCCGTCTCTTTCACTCCTCTCACCTCTTTCGGATGTCTCTCTCTCTCTTCATTTTCTTACTCTCTCTCTTCACTCTCTCTTCATTTTCTTATCTCTCAGTCTCTCTCTTCATTCTCTGTTCATCCGTTTCTCTCCTCCTCTCAACTTTTCACTCTCACTCCTCCAAAACAACTCTCCATTCTTCAGATCTAAAAACGAGATCACCGCCACAACTGCAACCAAACCTCCGCCGCATGTATTATGGCTTTAGATCGTGAAATTCGACCATAAAAACTCTAGATCTAGAGTTTTCATGGCCGAATTTGACCTCTAAATCCTCAAAATCGTGAGTGATACTAAGGATCAAGTGAGTATTAATTTATTTTTGTGCGTGTTTTTGTCGAATTTTTGGTGATTTTTGTCGAAAATTTGGGTTGATTTTGGTCGTTATTTTGGCTGATTTTTTGGGTTAAATTTGGTTAAATTTGGTGGTTGATTTTGGGTATAATTTTCTCGAATTTCAAGGTTTAATTTTCTGTTTTTTAGTCGAATGTCTGGGTTTAATTTTCTCGAATTAATTTTGAGATGGCTGATTTCGATATTTTGACGAATTTCTTGGTTAATTTTTATTGAATTTTTGGGTTGATTTTGGTCGGGTTTTTTGGTTGATTTATGTCGAATTTTTTTGGTTTATTTTGGTCGAATTTTGTTGATTTTTTGGGTTGTTTGTGGTCGGATTTTTGTCAAATTTTTTTGGTTGATTTTGGTCGAATTTTGTGGGTTGATTGTGGTTGGATTTTTGGGTTGATTTTGGTCGAATTTTTGGGCTGGTTGTTGTCAAATTTCTGGGTTAATTTTGGTTGAATTGCTTGTCGAATTTCTAGGTTGATTAATTCGAATTTTTGGGTTGATTTGGGCGAAATTTTGGGTTGATTTTCTCGAATTTTTGGGGTTGTTTTGGTCAAATTTCTGGGTTTAATTTTGGGTTGAATAAATCTAGAATTTCTGGGTTGAATTTTGGGATGAATTTTGGGTGTAATTTTCATCTGGGTTTATTTATGTCGAACTTCTGGGTTCATTGTACCGAAATTTTGGGTTTATTTATGTCAAATTTTCTTGATTGTTTGTTTTGTTTGTTGATTTCAAATCTGGTTTTTTTGTTCGAATTTAATTTGGGTTTTTTGTTCAAATTTAATCTTGGTTTTTTTGTTCGAAATCTTGATTGTTGATTTGGTCGAATTATTGATTGTTTGTTGAATGTTTTGGTTTGATTTTTCTTGATTTTTTTGGTTTGAATTAAACTGGTTTTTTTGTTGTTGTTAATAATAAAATATCTCCTATTTATCTTATTTCTTTAATATTTTCTCTCTCCTTCCTTTATTTTAAATATATAATCTCTTACACATAATCATTATTCTTACACCCAATCATTACTCATATCCCAATACAAATAAAGATTCAGTTTTCTTAAAAAACCCCCAACATTCCTTATGAGAACAACATAAAGGAATGGAGGGAGTAAATAATAAATAATAAATAATAAATAATAAATAATAAATAATAAATAATAAATAATAAATAATAAATAATAAATAATAAATAATAAATAATAAATAATAAATAATAAATAATAAATAATAAATAATAAATAATAATAATAAATAATAAATAATAAATAATAAATAATAAATAATAAATAATAAATAATAAATAATAAATAATAAATAATAAATAATAAATAATAAATAATAAATAATAATAATAATAAATAATAAATAATAAATAATAAATAATAAATAATAAATAATAAATAATAAATAATAAATAATAAATAATAAATAATAAATAATAATAATAAATAATAAATAATAAATAATAAATAATAAATAATAAATAATAAATAATAAATAATAAATAATAAATAATAAATAATAAATAATAAATAATAAATAATAAATAATAAATAATAAATAATAAATAATAAATAATAAATAATAAATAATAAATAATAAATAATAAATAATAAATAATAAATAATAAATAATAAATAATAATAATAATAAATAATAATACTAAATAATAAATAATAAATAAAAAATAATAAATAATAAATAATAAATAATAAATAAAAAATAATAAATAATAAATAATAAATAATAAATAATAAATAATCAATAATAAATAATAAATAAAAAATAATAAATATAAAATATAAAATAATAAATAATAAATATAAAATATAAAATATAAAATATAAAATATAAAATATAAAATATAAAATATAAAATATAAAATATAAAATATAAAATATAAAATATAAAATATAAAATATAAAATATAAAATATAAAATATAAAATATAAAATCAAAAATCAAAAATCAAAAATCAAAAATCAAAAATCAAAAATCAAAAATAAAAAATCAAAAATCAAAAATCAAAAATCAAAAATAAAAAATTATAAATAAAAAATTATAAATTATAAATAAAAAAAAATTATAAATAAAAAATAAAAAATAAAAAATAAAAAATAAAAAATAATGAATAATGAATAATGAATAATGAATAATAAATAATGAATAATAAATAATAATTAATAATAAAAAATGTTAACTACTCCGTAATAACTAAAGAACTGTATATATAAAGGGCCCCTTTACTTAAGGTTCGCCCCGAGTCTCTAAAAGGTCAGGACCGGCCCTGGAAAAGGTGTGAACATAGATGACATGGGATACACGGTCGTGAATTTCAATAAACCGGGTCATCGTGATGAGCCATTCATCATGGCCTCTCAAGCAAAGCAAGTATTTTATATGATAGATCCGGCTGACACTTCAAAGTCAGTAGTTATTCAAGGAAAAAAGCACGGTGTTGCAGTTGCTGATCTTGTACCAAATGAAGATGAGTATGACCAAGTTGATGAAATCCCTGTTTTTTCTATATTTCAAAACACACCCGTGCAAGTAGACGATTCAATAGATCATCATTTGCGAGGTGATCACAATGAAGGTGTATGGGTTGTCCCAGATTCGACTACAAATAACTGAAAAAACTGAAAGTCAGTGAAGGGGCAGATAAGGCTAAGGCTGCTGTAATTTTGGTTTGGTTATTTTGGTGCCGATTTTTTTATATTAAGTAGTTGCTTATTTTTCTGTTCTATGCTAGTTGGTTTTGCGATACTTATCAGTTACCAGCTAATATTTGTTTGCTTGGTGTGATTGAATATTGAAGCTTTGTTTTAAATTTCTGTTTTAACTTTGAATGTTATTTTATACATATCTGAATATGTGAAACAGCCTGTTTTTACCATTTTAATCCCTGCTCTGAGTTACCAGAAATTTCCTGGTTTATTGTTTCGTAGGGGATTGATAGGTTGTAAGGATGCAGTGTTGTTTCTGTTGATGTTCTGGTGCAGTTGTGTGTTCTGTTGTGTCTATGGAGATGTTTGCGAGAACCTAAACTGCATAAGAAAACCTGTTCATATTACATAGCTGCTCCTAGGGACTTCTATTCATATGAGATCTAATTTAAAGTGTCTGGATGTCATATGACCTCATGCAAATCAAGCAGACCTTTAACCCGACCATCTCTTAGATTTCTATATCTATTAACTACTGAATTGTATTTACGTCATCAGTGAGAATCCCACATTCTCTAGCAATTGCCTTCGCAGTATTTACCATACAGACAGTAATACCAGCTGACCTGCAGATTGCAACAGATTCCTTGACACCAGAACATACTGAATCTTTGATGCCTACTATAGCAATGCATGTATCCTTTTTCAGGAATAGAACTATCAGTAGAGAAACTTTCTTCATCATTAGCAAATTCTTCAATTGTTGCATTTAAATGTTGAACTGCTGATTTATCAAGGAGATAATAACACCATCTGAGTCAACAACCTTGTCACACGCAGCCAAAATAATCTCAGAAGCACCCTTACAGTGTGCCCTCAGACCTCCACTAGGAATTTCAGATGAAGTGTGAAACTCCTTAAAGTTGCTAGCTTCCAAAGTTTTCCCACAAATGTGAGCTTTGACAACAGTCTTATGATTAGTTGTAAGTGTTCCTGTTTTATCACTGTAGATAGAAGTAGCAGATCCCATTGTCTCACAGGCAGCAAGGTTACCAACAAGAGCCTTGTCATTCATCATTTTCTTCATTGCAACCTATCAAATCCCCTACCAAATCTGCTCAAATAAGGAACTTAATAAATTTTTGGTTAAGGATCTAAATTTTGTGACCTCGTTCTTGTGAAAGATACTAATGATATCTATGTGCTAATATTTCTTTTCTAACAATCACTATAATGGTCAGGTTTGTTGGTAGGGCTTCTGAAAATGACAATCGCTCTCCTGCTAACAATGAAAATCCAAAAAAGTCAAGTCAAAGACCACTAGAGGGCCTTCAACAGCCAAGTACATCATTGTAAAAGATGATGGACTATTTCCTCTACATGGAATGAGCATAATTGTGCGATCGGAGAGTTTAAGAATAGATACACACAGGGTATATGGCACTTGCTAAGGTAAAGATCACCATTGCAGATTGGAGTCAAGTTGCAGAAGATACTAAGGAAATATTGTGGACTGCTGTTAAGGTAAATAATTTAAATTTAGATGTAAATTAATTCTAACAAATGCAAAAAAAAAATTGTTAAAATAAATTCCTTAACAAATCAGTCAAAACAAACAGAAAATGTTCATGTGTGATGATGATAAGAAAGAAGCAGTACTTAAGGATTGCAACAAAAGGTGGAAAGAATTCAAAACAAGATTGACACGAGAATACTTCACCAGTGAAGAGAAAGAGAAAGATGCAGTGGAGGACCCGTTGTCAAAAAAAAGAAAAAAAAAATGTAGTGGATGACCCACCATGGGATCTGTATGTGGGCATTGACGAGGATGATTGGAAAGAGTTTAAAAGACAACGTGAAAGTGATGAATTTAAGGTGACTTTTAGTTTTATATTTGTGAGATGCACTTTACTTTGTTTGATATGACAAAATGAAAATCCTTGATTTGATTTGTGGAAAGCATTGAATGAGTCATTAGGATTGAAATGCTTAGCTCTGATATGACGGTGCTGCATTTCATTTGCATCTGTCCACCTTTAGACTACATCGTTGCCTTTTCAGAAGTTAGCTCCTGGCATAACGTACCATAGCTCATTTCATTTGCATCTGTCCTGCATCTGCCCTGCAGAATCTGCAATGTCAAGTTAGCTCCTGTTATAAAAATAGAGCAAACAACAACTTATGGACTGAAGACTGCAGTTAGACAGCAGCAGATAACAGTCAGGCAGTACAAACTTTTAAAAATAGAGCAATCATTAATGTAGGTAAATGAATATTATAAGTAATGTGATATAAGGTATTAGAAATCTTTACAATAGTTCAGGAAAAAATAAAAAATAAAAAATAAAAAATAAAAAATAAAAAATAAAAGAATTACAGTAATCAATGGCACAATAGGGTTGTTGATGATTGCTAGCGGTTGTTTACAAAGAATATAGGTTTGTTGATGATTATTTACTTCGATCTCGTGGTTGACAGTTCTTAATTGTCCTTTAGATATAATGAATTAACGATTACTTAGATAACACTGATTTTGAATTAATTTAAGGGGCAACATTAACCAGGAGATTCTAAATTCTTAAAAGTTGACCTTGGGGGTTCAAAACTGCAAGCACAATCAGTCGTCTTGCATTGCCATAGAATAGTGTAAGGGTGTTCAAAATCGCAATCATTCGTCTTGAATTTCCATAGAAATTCTATCTGTTGGCTTTGGCTCACATGGTTCATATAACTGATGGACCTATGTGCTTCCCTACTCATATTTTGATCTCCGGTGCATGCACTGCATTGTTTGTTTAATTTTCCAGTAATTGAGCTTAAGCAACTGAATTAAAGAGTAGTTGACAGATACATCAACGCGTATGAGTGTTGTACTTGGTATAGAACAAAAAAAATAAAAAACTTCATCCTCGATTGAATTGATTAAATTCAAAAATGATTGAATTGTAGTTTTCAATTTTTTCATCGTTTTTTTTCATCAAAAAATGATTGAATTGTAGTGTTTTTAATTTTGCCTCTGATTTTTTTTTATCAATAAAGTCAGGAATCAGCCTAGTACTTGTTCTTAGGGATATTGGAGAATGCTAAAAAATAATATATCAGCCTTATTTCAGCTTTGATACAGGTTGATGTTCTTATTTTAGAAAGGACTGCATATGTTTAATCTTTGTCTTAGGCAAAGGTCTGTTTTGTAGAATGGGGAAAATTTATAAACATGCATCTGAAAACCTAGAAGTCTAGATCTCACTTTACTTGAAGATAATTAGAAAGGTGTTGTGGTAAAATGGACATAAAAATCAGGCCTTCTTATTTTTGAACAAACTAAGTATAATCAAAATAGGAACAATTTTCTCAATATTTGGCTATCACGAAATCATGTTTAACATTCAATTGTTTACCGAAACAAAAAAGTAACAGTGTATATATGTTTTCACCTTCAGCATTATCAAAGCTCCAAATATATGCTTTGTCATCACGTACTATTGCAATTTACTACAGAATTTACAAATTCTTTTTGTGTATATAGCTCAACCTGCACATAGGGGTCCTAACCTAATATGATGTATACCTAGTTGCAAGTTGCATGTTGTAGCTAGCTCTGGTATTTTTAATTGTTCTTCGCTGATTAATCACCAGATCTTCCTGCATTTGTAAAATTGACACATGACTTTTGGTTGCCCTGTCCCTCTGGTTTCTGACGGGCATTACATTGGTTTTTTCTTGCGTCACTATTAAATATTGACTCGTTGCTTCTGTATTCTCCCCCTCTCCCCATTGGGATACAATCGTGTTCCATAAGATATGTTGGTTCTAGACTGCTGTAGTTTCTAGATGATGCGAATGAGCCATCTGCTGATTCGATCTATCATGTTGAAGTTCTCTTGGTTGTCTGTTTCTTGCTCAGAACTCTTAAACTCTTCAAAATTATCCTTGCATAAAATCTCATTCTGAGTGTAATTTTCTAGCTGAGCTATGAGCTTCTTTGGTGAGCTTAGGCTAAGTCACATGTGTTGTCCTTGGGTCTTTCTTTTAAACCAATTGTGATGGGACTTGCACCTTTGCAATTAGAGTTCAACAGGTTTGACATATCAGAAAATAGTGCCATAGAGGCAAGGCTGTCATAGTGAGCTTTCAAGATGTTGTAATCACACTATGTCTATACTTGCTTTGAGCTCTCCTGTTCTGAAATCCTAAAGAGACCTGTCGAGGATGAACTAGACTCCTACATAACAAAACAAAATAAAAAACTAGACTCCTACAAACAAAACAAAAGCCGAGCGAAAACAGGCTCAACTAAGAAAAGAAAACCTAAGAACTACAAAGTCAACGCTGGTCAACTATGACCAGAATTGACACCTTAAAGCACTGCAGCACCGGAACTGTAACACTTCCCTTGCCCGCTTCACTGACCAGCCTGCAGAATTACCTTGAAAAAATAACATCAAGCTTGCTGAAACGGCAAGAAACTTTATAGCATTAGAGGTCAACACTGGTCCTGAATAGACCTGGTTATCGGGCGGGGCGGGGCGGGTCAGGGTCGGTGCGGGTCAAAAGAGGGTCGGGTATTGAAAGGGTCATTTTTAGCGGGTCGATAGTGGGCGGGTCAAAAGCGGGTCGCGGGTCAATTGCGGGTCATTAGTGGGCGGGTCAATAAACGAGCAATGAAAAATGAAAAACAAAAGAGCCATGTGCAAGTACAAGTAAATACGAAGCTATACACGTAATTTTTTGTATCATTACTATTTTAATTTTCAAAATAATTGTAGTATAAGTTTGACCCTATAATGACCCTGTCCAATAAAGACCATGTCCAATAAGAGCCCTGCCCAATAAAAGCCCTATTAACTTGACCCTAACCCTATATCCATTGGACTACCCTGTCCAATAACCAGGTCTAGTCCTGAAGAAAAGTTACAACAAACTTCAGCAACCAACACCACCCATACAACCCAAGAACAACAAATTGAAACACAACTACAGATCTATAATAGAAGCACTATAACCCAACACGCCAAAACAAAAACTGCAGTAGACCAACAAACTGCAGAAAATTTTCTACTGTTGCCTGCATGTTTTTGAATTTTATATTGATTACTTTTGTGTATCGTGTAAGCCATGCGTCTTTTTGTCCATATTCTATTACAGGCTATAAGTGCAAGAAAGAGAGATAACCAAGCTAGAAACGAGCACCCCCATCATTTGGGTAGTGGTGGATATGCAACAAGAGAAAATCAATACATCAAAGAGTAGATTAAACAACCCCTTTTGTCAGGTTCATCATCTGAGAAACCCATATTGACTCCGAGACCTCGTCATGAGAGCTGGATCGAGGGAAGAAAAGACAAGACGGGTAGGATCACAAACAAAAGACTCAAGCGATAGTAGATTTGATAGTAAGTATCTCATTTTGTTTAATAAATAAATATAATGTATTTTTTCAATAAGGATTTAATTATGCATTATTAATCATTTGATTTTCTTACTTTGAAATAGTATCAACTGGTAGAAAAAGAAAAGTCAGGCGAGTTTAAATCTGTTAGAAGCCATGACATCTTGATTGAAGCGCTTGGGAATGCAGAGCATGGTGGCCATGTTAGGGGAGTTGGAGGGAGAGCAACTATTACTTAAATTTTTAAAAGGAAGAAGAGAAGTTTTAAAATGAAGGAGTATTTACATATGCGCAAGTGGAAACATTTGCTCGTCTTGTCACATAACAAATAAGGGACCAAACAAGAGCTGAAATGAGAGTTGTTGCCATTGACATACTCAAATCTTGCGGTGTAAAAGTTCCTACTGATGTTGAGGTGGATATGCACCCTAAATAACCTTAGTAGTTGCCAGTCAGTCGATGTTATTGATCAGCTAGTTAGTACTGATAAGCCGGCTGATATTGATCAGATTGATCATGTTGATCCTCCCCTATTCGCAAACGAATCTAAGGTATTTACCCATTTTATTTATTACGTATAATTTAATATTGTAATTGTATTTATATTAATCCCACGTTTTGAAAAATTTTACCTACAGGACGAACTTCCTTGTGACCTTATTGTTAAGTTATGACAAATATAAAACATATATTTCATGCGAAAAAACCATAAAGCTAGGATTCCAAATTAATTGCCACATAGTCCATTATGTGAGGGGGTCGAAAAAGCACGAGGCTAATGCGTGACCTTGTCCCTCGTGGGTGTGACGTTTCTTTTTGTCAAATCAAGTGTAATTGGATATCCTGTGAGTTTACACCCAATTGACTAGTAATATAGGAGTCGCCATTCAGTTTTTAACGACAATGAGAAAAACTGACAAAACCCGGTTATCGTGACATAAAGGGAGTGCAATTATGTTTGACCACGACGGCCGTAGGTGTTAGGTTATGATACATATGACAATTCATAAATCATGCGGAAACAACCATTAAGCCAGGAATACATATTATTTACACATAATCATTTAGCATAGTTTAGATGCATACTCTTTGTTGCGTGCCTTCCCTAGCTGCGCCCGAACCGAACAAGAACAAGTCTTTAGGACTCCAAGTGTCGTCCCTCCGTAGATAGTCCACAGCACGTCCGGATCCGCCTTAAGATTGACCAACTAGAATCGTCCTTAAGGTACTATTATTTTCGGCATTTTTAGGCAATTGTGTGACTGAATTTTTCTCTCAAAAACTCACTTTGAATACTTGAAAACTCGTTATAAATATGTGACCCTAGGCACCAATTTATAGAGTTATGGAAAAGGATTTGGAATCCTATTAGGATACTAATTTATTTAATTATAATCCTACTAGGACTCTAATTAAATAAACTAAATCTTTTAGGATTAGATTTAATCATATGACGAATCCCGGTAGCCTTAGGATTCGAGTAACACACTTCGAGTAATACGCTAGCACCGCACGCAGGCCTTGCGGCCCACGCAAAGCGCCAGCCCACTCGTCGCAGCCCCGCGCGCGCGCCCAAGCTTCGGCTGGGCCTGGCTTTTGCGCTGGGCCTGGTCGTATGCTTGGCGTGTGGTTATTGCGCTTGGATTGCTGGGCGATGGCCCGGCTTCGTGCTGGGCCTTCGTCTGGCAGGCCTCGTCCGATGCTAATTCGTACGATGCGCTTCCGATTAAATTCTCGATTCCTGAATTCATTTCCGATACGAACAATATTTAATATTTCCGATTCCGGAATTAATTTCCGTTTCGAACAAATATTTAATATTTCCGTTTCCGGAACTATTTTCCGATTCCGATAATATTTCCGATTCTGACAATATTTCCGTTTCCGGCAATATTTCCGATTCCGGCAATATTTCCATTTCCGATAATATTTTCCGATACGTACCATGTTTCCGTTTCCGGCAACATCTACGACTTGGATAATATTTATATTTCCGATACGATCCATATTTCCGTTTCCGGCAATATCATCGTTTCCGGAGTATTCATTTCTTGCCTGTGACGATCTCAGCTCCCACTGAAACCAAGATCCGTCGATTCCGAATATCCATAGTTGGAGTATTTAATGCCATTAAATACTTGATCCGTTTACGTACTATTTGTGTGACCCTACGGGTTCAGTCAAGAGTAAGCTGTGGATTAATATCATTAATTCCACTTGAACTGAAGCGGCCTCTAGCTAGGCATTCAGCTCACTTGATCTCACTGAATTATTAACTTGTAAATTAATACTGAACCGCATTTATTAGACTTAACATTGAATGCATACTTGGACCAAGGGCATTATTTCCTTCAGTCTCCCACTTGTCCTTAGGGACAAGTGTGCATTTCCTAATTCCTTTGTCGCTCGATGCTTGCTCTTGAACATAAGGTAAGAGTTGTCATCCTTATTATGTCCAGAGGTGTTCCTCGGTTTCAGAGTTCAACTGATCAAATAAACAGATAATCATAGCCTATGATTCATCCGAGCACGGCCATGCATTTCACAGTTTCTAGCTCTCCGAGTGGCCTTGTACAACTTTTAAGCATCTCATCCCGATTTATGGGAGGACAATCCCAATCTTGCGATCTTGAGATTAGACTTCGTTTGATAGGTGATTACCTGAGCGTTGCCTTTATAGCCTCCTTTTACGGTGCGACGGTTGGTCAACGTCAAAGCAACCAGTTCTCAAACAAGTAATCTCAAATCACTCAGGTATTGAGGATTTAGTGTCTAATAATTTTAATGAAATTTACTTATGACAGATTTTCATCTCTTACAGTAAAGTTTCATAGGTCTTGTCCGATACTAGTCTTCCCAAAGTAAGTATCTATGCAAATGATTATGACATTGCCATGTCCACATAGTTCAAGAAACAGAACTACTAGTCATCTTGCATTTTAGTCGTCTAACGTTTTCTATGCGTCCAATATTATAGAAAACTCCGACTAGGGACCATTTTCAACTTTTGACATTCAAGCTCACTTGATAGACATTTCTTAGTCACAGGACTGGTCCTGACAGTCTATCTTGAATATTTTGTCAAATTGAAGGGACTCATCATTTAATACTAAACCAAGATTAAATGGAATATTTCATATATGATAAATGTTCAACCCCAACGTTTTACAACCATGGGCCTCTAACCCATCTTTAAAACATTTCATGGAATTCAAAGCTATGCTTGATTTCCAGTGCTACAATGTGAGTGTTGCTTCTCACTTGTTGCATAGGTTTAGTTATCATGCTTTGCCAATCTTAATATCCTTTTCATCGAATGTTCTTCGAGATATGATGATAAGATCTTTTGAGTATGTTTATTTTGTGATCTAGTCTTTCTTACTTAAATAGTGGTTCTACGCATTTTGCAATGAAGAACCATCAAGTCAGCAGACATGTGATCCAGCCAAGTTCAGTGAAGAACTTTTAATGTAAACAACTCAGTTTTATTGCTTCTTAGGCAATAAGTACTTCTACTTCAACTGTATAGGTTGCTAGTAATGCTTTGGTTTGGATTTTCTTATCCAAGCAGTTCACGGATATGTGGAAGACTTTCCAGCTGTATCTTAGAACATAGAAATTAATATTTAATTTCCCACGCAACAACTCATGGTCTCCAATCCATGTTGCTATTTCAAAACACGATGCTCTATAGCTCGTCCTTATCAATGGTTAACTCCAAAGGGTCTTGCTTGATCCTTTGCCAGTGTTTATGCGTGTAGCATCAATATTTAGCATATCTTTATTTCCTTGAATACAGAACTATTCCTATGTACCTTTTCAAGTACCATAACTATTCTTGATCTCAATGTAGTTGATCTTCACTTAGATCAATAGAGATTGGTATATGTTCGTCATGCCTAAAGTCATACGATACGTTTTTGGTGATCCTCATATTATATCATTCATGATAAATTCTTTTGCAGAATAATTCCCAATTGAATTTTATTCATGTAACTTTAGCTCATCTAGTTTCAGTAGATACTAAATCCAGCTAAATTCTTTGACATATAATATAGGTTAAGAATCTTACTTAGATCCTTTGATGTTTAACTTTAGTAAATGCTTATACATAGTTAAAACATTCTTTACTTAGGTTTATTCACATGGGTCGAATATCTCCAATGGAGTCTTTCGTGTTTGATTTAGTAAATGCCATTACTTAATCTAAAACATTAATATAAGATCTTTGTAAAAAGATCTTAATACCCAGTATGTACTAAGTTTCGCCTTGGTCCATCATTGATGAATAATTTCAAATCTAAGTCATTAGCATTTGAATGTTATTTCACAATAGAGAGATATGTGTGTGATACACATAAGACCAATTAAGTTTTATGTACTCCCACTAAACTTCTTATACATCTATAAGAATCATGTATATTTTATGAAACTAAAATGCTTATTAGCTTCACTTAAAATACAGTTCCAATTCCCAATTGCTTGCTTAAATCTGTACTTAGATTTTATAAGCTAGCTTTCCTTTTCAAGCATTTATTTGGATCCACAAATTCTATGACATACCATGTACATATTATATTCCAACATTTGATTGAGGAATACGTTTTGTCATCCAATTGCCATATGTACCAATATGCAATCATTGCTTGAATTATAGACTTAAGCATTACGATTTTGCATGAGGTTTCAACACAATCCATGCCATGAATTTGCTTGTAACCTTTAGCAACTAATCTAGCTTTGTGTGTGAACACAATTCCATGTTTGATGGTTTTTATCCTTAAAACAAACTTGCAACCAATAGGTGTGAAACTATTCTTGCAAATCAACAAAATTTCAATTTTGTCATCAAAACATTGAGTATATTTTATGGCCTCTAACCATTTAAAACATTTGAGTCTATATATGGCCTCTAACCATTTTAGGGAATCTGGGTTTCGTCATAGCTTTCTTACAAGTCACTTCTAATAGTTTGACTGCAAGTTGTAGGTTTCTTTACTATCTAATAGAAGAATTGCATAGTTTCAGTGACCTGAACTCCATGTTTCTTCACTATCTAATAGAAGAATCTCATAGTTTCAGTGACTTGAACTCTATGCCTACTTGGGTATAGAACATCAAACAATAGAATATCAATAGCCACTTGAAAGTCCTTTGAATATTCTGTTCTCCTTGAAGCACTTGTAAAGTCTTCTAAGAGATGTCTATTCTTTAAAAGCCACTTCTAAATTCCTTAAAGAATACGTTCGGGTTTTCTGAAGCACTTCAAAAACCCTCCGGAATGTCCGTTTATGTTTGTTGTTCGCCTCGAAGACTTTCGAGGTCTATTTTCTCCCACTTGTCATTTTGGAAACGAATCTCCAAAAGGACATTATTTCGAGCAAACAAACATTATGTTCTCAAAAATTCGTGGTAGAAACAATACCCTTGTGTCCCATTTGAATAAATCACAATGAAACATATATCTATACTTGGGGGCCTTAGTTTGTTGAATAACAAACACTAAGCTCCCACTGAGTTTAGGAACTCTTTAGATATATTATGAAAAGATATTTTGAAATTACTTTTCAATAGCTTTGACGAATTTGGTTTAGTTTGGTGGTAGTTGAGCATTTTGTTTTAGAAATTATAGGAAAAGTCTCTATGATTCATCATTAATCGAATCAAGTACTAATTGACTTCGATTATT
The DNA here is from genome assembly GCF_020520425.1 of Spinacia oleracea. NCBI lineage: Eukaryota > Viridiplantae > Streptophyta > Magnoliopsida > Caryophyllales > Amaranthaceae > Spinacia > Spinacia oleracea. Next base: position 94,558,913 of record NC_079491.1, on the reverse strand, counting down.
CCACCTAAGATATGCCATATCTTATGGACCTAGATTGTGAAATTACAACACACAATCATTGATGATCATATTTGGTCTCAAGTAATCATCAACATGATCTAACCTAGATCTTTATGATTTCTTGCCAAGTGGATTTTATACTTCTGAATCTTTGAACTAGCCAAACAGATTCAACTTATATCACATTTGAGTAAATAAACCTATATTCACTCAAATCCATGTGAAATAATAAAGTCATAAAATCTTTCTTTAGCTTTGAACTCTATTGTCTAGGCGTTCTAACAATAGTTCATATCTTTTGTTACTTTCAACAAGTAAGACTAGTTGTCTTAAAATGATCTAGAAATCAATCAACTTTCAAAAGTCCATCAAAATAGAGCTTTTGAATGTTAACTTGTTGATATGGTCTAAGCAACAATACCAAAGATTAGTGGAACTCAAATCAAGGGGTTGATTTGAACCTAGTAAAGTTCTTTAAAGAGTTGTTTGTTTTAATCAAGCATATTGACTCAACCTGTAATTGACCATTTCATTCAAACATTGTTTTTGTTTTTCTTGAATGTGAGTCTTTTTGTGTTTGAAAACATAAATTTAGGTATGTTGATTATGGAACAAAATAGCCATTAAGTTCCAGCCTTTGAAAGGACTTAAAACAAACTAGATGAACCTACAACTAATGTAGCATTGCCATGCTTCATTTCCCACTTGTAGGTCATTAGTGTATCCTAGCTTCCATTGTTTGAGTTATTGCCGAAGTAAGAACCTCAAGCGGTATATGATACCAAGGAAGTTTGATTGCTAGGTCACTTCTCTTTAAACATAAACTTATAGGTAGAAACGGAATCGTAAATTCCTTTCATTTGTTCCTCGTTTTCCTATTTCTTGTACCCTTTCTTATAGTCTTAAGAATTGAATTCTTTAGTGTTGACTTTTATACTTTGTTAGACATGTCCAATATCACCCCAACAAGGTTCTTACCATTTAATTTATGTTGAATATTAAGTTTCAACTAGATGATCTTACCAGAAGCTTCTAAAGTTCTCTAAGCATCGATCTATTCGAATGTCTAGGGACTAGACTCATTCGAGAATTAAATGGACAAAGATATTAGGTTGTTAACCATTGGTAAAGCTGAGCGTGTTAAACTCAATGCTTTATGATCTCAAAACTACAGTGTATTTTGGATTCACAAGCACCAATTAGTTTGCCATTCGACTTTGATGTTCGAAAACAACCATAAAAGTCGCTATAAGAAACGTACATTTTAAATTGCTCACTTTCTCTCATTTCCGTGAATCGTTCTTGGATTCACTACCAATCGAGGAAATTTACTGTTACCTTTCTAAAAGGATTTATTGCAGTGCAAGATATTTAATTATAAACAATAATTAAAACATACATTGAAGCATGCAAAGTCTAAACATTTATCATGAATAATAACTTGAAAATGAAAGCAATCATGCAATTTAAACAAGTCATTAGCATTTTATTCGAATTATGTGTTCCGGCAGGTGTGAATAAAATGATTCCAAGATCCTAAAATCATTGAAGAACTAAGCACATTTTGTCGACTTAATCCTAAAACATCTTAGGTAAGCAAAAGCCTTTTGCTAATAGTCTAGAAACTATTCTTGGTTGATAGGTACGTCTCAGAACTTATTAGGTAAACCTATCGATTTTGCCACGACATAAAAGGACTCCTTACTTATATCGTTGAGTTTCACCAAAACTAACATGTACTCACAATTGTTTGTGTACCTTGCCCCTTTAGGACCAATAAGTAACACCTCGCTGAGCGAAAACTATTACTAGATTGATGTAAAGGATATCCAAGCAAGTGTATATTTTGGCATGGCACCTTTTAACTCAATTTTTAAGTTTGGAACTTAAGGCTCTTACTATGTTGGTTAGATTTTAAGTGAACTAAAATCCTTAATCATGCAACATAATCAAGCTTTTGATCTCATGAATTTTAAGACATATTTAAAGCAATAAATAACTTAAGTTGCCAGCGCTCGATGCATGTTTTAAGTTATTTATTGCTTTTAAATATGTCTTAAAATGCATGAGATCAAAAGCTTGATTATGTTGCATGATTAAGGATTTTAGTTCACTTAAAATCTAACAAACATAGTAAGAGCCTTAAGTTCCAAACTTAAAAATTGAGTTAAAAGGTGCCATGCCAAAATATACACTTGCTTGGATATCCTTTACATCAATCTAGTAATAGTTTTCGCTCAGCGAGGTGTTACTTATTGGTCCTAAAGGGGCAAGGTACACAAATAATTGTGAGTACACGTTAGTTTTGGTGAAACTCAACAATATAAGTAAGGAGTCCTTTTATGTCGTGGCAAAATCGATAGGTTTACCTAATAAGTTCTTAGACGTACCTATCAACCAAGAGTAGTTTCTAGACTATTAGCAAAAGGCTTTTGCTTACCTAAAATGTTTTAGAATTGAGTCGACAAACTGTGCTTAGTTCTTCAATGGTTTTAGGGTCTTGGAATCATTTTATTCACACCTGCCGGAACACATAATTCGAATAAAATGCTAATGACTTGTTTAAATTGCATGATTGCTTTCATTTTCAAGTTATTATTCATGATAAATGTTTAGACTTTGCATGCTTCAATGAATGTTTTAATTATTGTTTATAATTAAATATCTTGCACTGCAGTAAATCCTTTTAGAAAGGTAACAGTAAACTTCCTCGATTGGTAGTGAATCCAAGAACGATTCACGGAAATGAGAGAAAATGAGCAATTTAAAATGTACGTTTCTTATAGCGACTTTTATGGTTGTTTTCGAGTATCAAAATCGAATGGCAAACCAATTGGTGCTTGTGAATTCAAAATACACTGTAGTTTTGAGATCATAAAGCATTAAGTTTAATACGCTCAGCTTTACCAATGGTTAACAACCTAATATCTTTGTCCATTTAATTCTCGAATGAGTCTAGTCCCTAGACATTCGAATAGATCGATGCTTAGAGAACTTTAGAAGATTCTGGTAAGATCATCTAGTTGAAACTTAATATTCAACATAAATTAAATGGTAAGAACCTTGTTGGGGTGACATTGGACATGTCTAACAAAGTATAAAAGTCAACACTAAAGAATTCAATTCTTAAGACTATAAGAAAGGGTACAAGAAATAGGAAAACGAGGAACAAATGAAAGGAATTTACGATTCCGTTTCTACCTATAAGTTTATGTTTAAAGAGAATTGACCTAGCAATCAAACTTCCTTGGTATCATATACCGCTTGAGGTTCTTACTTCGGTAAAAACTCAAACAATGGAAGCTAGGCTACACTAATGACCTACAAGTGGGAAATGAAGCATGGCAATGCTACATTAGTTGTAGGGTCATCTAGTTTGTTTTAAGTCCTTTCAAAGGCTGGAACTTAATGGCTATTTTGTTCCATAATCAGCATACCTAAATTTCTGTTTTTCAAACACAGAAAGACTCACATTCAAGAAAAACAAAAACAATGTTTGTTTGTTTATTTGAGTGAAATGGTCAATTATGGGTTGAGTCAATATGCTTGATTAAAACAAACTACTCTTTAACAATAAAAACTTTACTAGGTTCAAATCAACCCCTTGATTTGAGTTCCACTAATCTTTGGCATTGTTGCTTAGACCATATCAACAAGTTAACATTCAAAAGCTCTATTTTGATGGACTTTTGAAAGTCAATTGATTTCTAGATCAATTTAAGACGACTAGTCTTACTTGTTGAAAGTAACAAAAGATATGAACTATTGTTAGAACGCCTAGACAATAGAGTTCAAAGCTAAAGAAAGATTTTATGACTTTATTATTTCACATGGATTTGAGTGAATATAGGTTTATTTACTCAAAGTGATATAAGTTTGAATCTGTTTGACTAGTTCAAAGATTCAGAAGCATAAAATCCACTTGGTAAGAAATCATAAAGATCTAGGTTAGATCATGTTGATGATTACTTAAATCAAGAATGATCATCAATGATTGTGTAGTAAAATTCACAATCTAGCTCCATAAGATATGGCATATCTAAGTTGGAATGATCGAAGTCGATTAGTACTTGATTCGATCAATGATGGATCATAAAGACTTTTCCTATAATTTCTAAAACAAAATGCTCAACTACCACGAAACTAAACCAAATTCGTCAAAGCTATTGAAAAGTAATTTCAGAATAACTTTTCATAAAATATATCTAGAGAGTTGCAAAACTCAGTGGGAGCTTAGTGTTTGTCATTCGACAAACTAAGGACCAAGTATAGATATATGTTTCATTGTGATTTATTCAAATGAGACACAAGGGTATTGTTTCTACCACGAATTTTTGAGAACATAATGTTTGTTTGCTCGAAATAATGTCCTTTTGGAGATTCGTTTCCAAAATGACAAGTGGGAGAAAATAGACCTCGAAAGTCTTCGAGGCGAACAACAAACATAAACGGACATTCCGGAGGCTTTTCGAAGAGCTTCAGAAAATCCGAACTTATTCTTTAAGGACTTTAGAAGTGGCTTTAAAGAATAGACATCTCTTAGAAGACTTTACAAGTGCTTCAAAGAGAATAGAATATTCAAAGGACTCTCAAAGTGCCTGTTGATATTCTATTGTTTGATGTTCTATACCCAAGTAGACATAGAGTTCAAGTCACTGGAACTATGAGATTATTCTATTAGATAAGTAAAGAAACATAGAGTTCTGGTCACTGGAACTATGAGATTCTTCTATTAGATAGTGAAGAAACCTACAACTTGCAGTCAAACTATTAGATTAATGAGTTTGTGACTTGTAAGAAAGCTATGACGAAACCTAGATTCCCTAAAATGGTTAGAGGCCATATATAGACTCAAATGTTTTAAATGGTTAGAGGCCATAAAACATACTCAATGTTTTGATGACAAAATTGAAATTTTGTTGATTTGCAAGAATAGGTGCACACCTATTGGTTGCAAGTTTGTTTTAAGGATAAAAACCATCAAACATGAAATTGTGTTCACAACACAAAGCTAGATTAGTTGCTAAAAGGTTACAAGCAAATTCACGGTGTGGATTGTGTTTAAACCTCATACATAATCGTAATGCTCAAGTCTATAATTCAAGCAATGATTGCATATTGGTACATATAGCAATTGGATGACAAAACGTATTCCTCAATCAAATGTTGGAATAAACTATGTACATGGTATGTCATAGGATTTGTGGATCGAAATAAATGCTTGAAAAGGAAAGCTAGCTTATAAAATCTAAGTACAGATTTAAGCAAGCAATTGGGAATTGGAACTGTATTTTAGAGAAACTAATAAGCATTTTAGTTTCATAAAATATACATGATTCTTATAGATATATAAGAAGTTTAGTGGGAGTACGTAAAACTTATTTGGTCCTATGTGTATCACACATATCTCTCTATTGTGAAATAACATTCAAATGCTAATGACTTAGGTTTGAAATTATTCATCAATGATGGACCAAGGCGAAACTTAGTACATATTGGGTATTAAGATCTATTTACAAAGATCTTATGATATTGTTTAGTAATGGCATTTACTAAATCAAACACGAAAGACTCCATTGGAGATATTCGACCCATGTGAATAAATCTAAGTAAAAGATGTCTGAACTATGTATAAGAGTTTACTAAGTTAAACATCAAAGGAATTAAGTTAGATTCTTCACCTATATTATATGTCAAAGAATTTAGCTGGATTCAGTATCTACTGAAATTGAATGAGCTAAAGTTACATGAATAGAATTCAATTGGGAGTTATTCTGCAAAAGAATTTATCATGTATGATATAATATGAGGATCGCCAAAAACGTATCGTATGACTTTAGGCATGACGAACATATACCAATCTCTATTGATCTAAGTGAAGATCAACTAGATTGAGATCAAGAATACTTATGGTACTTGAAAAGGTACATAGGAATAGTTCTTGATTCAAGGAAATAAAGATATGCTAAATATTGATGCTACACGCATAAACACTGGCAAAGGATCAAGCAAGACCCTTTGGAGTTAACCATTGATAAGGACGAGCTATAGAGCATCGTGTTTTGAAATGGCAACATGGATTGGAGACCATGAGTTGTTGCGTGGGATATTAAAATATTAATTTCTATGTTCTAAGATACAGCTGGAAAGTATTCCACATATCTGTGAACTGCTTGGATAAGTAATTCCAAACAAAGCATCACTAGTAACCTATAAAGTTGAAGTAAAAGTACTTATTGCCTAAGAAGCAATAAAACAGGGTTGTTTATGTTAAAGAGTTCTTCACTGAACTTGGGTAGATCACATGTCTGCTGGCTTGATGGTTCTTCATTGAAAAAATGCGTAGAACCACTCTTGAAGCAAGAAAAGACTAGATCACAAAATAAACATACTCAAAAGATCTTATCATCTATCTCGAAGAACATTCGATAAAAAGGATATTAAGATTGGCAAAGCATGATAACTAAACCTATGCAACAAGTGAGAAACAACACTCACATTGTAGCACTGGAAATCAAGCATAGTTTTGAATTCCATGAACTGTTTTAGAAGATGGGTTTGAGGCCCATGGTTGTAAAACATTGGGGTTGAACATTTATCATATATGAAATGTATTTTCATATTCCATTTAATCTTGGTTTAGTATTAAATGATGAGTCCCTTCAAATTTGACGATATATTCAAGATAGACTGTCAGGACCAGTCATGTGACTAAGAAATGTCTATCAAGTGAACTTGAATGTCGAAGGTTGAAAATGGTCCCTAGTCGGAGTTTTCTATAAAATTGGACGCATAGAAAACGTTAGACGATTAGAATGCAAGATGACTAGTAGTTCTGTTTCTTGAACTATGTGGACATGGCAATGTCATAATCATTTGCATAGATACTTACTTTGGGAAGACTAGTATCGGACAAGACCTATGAAACTTTACTGTAAGAGATGAAAATCTGTCATAAGTAAATTTCATTAAAATTATTAGACACTAAATCCTCAATATCTGAGTGATTTGAGATTACTTGTTTGTGAACTGGTTACTTTGACGTTGACCAACCGTCGCACCGTAAAAGGAGGCTATAAAGGCAACGCTCAGGTAATCACCTATCAAACGAAGTCTAATCTCAAGATCCCAAGATTGGGATTGTCCTCCCATAAATCGGGATGAGATGCTTAAAAGTTGTACAAGGCCACTCGGAGAGCTAGAAACTGTGAAATGCACGGCCGTGCTCGGATGAATCATAGGCTATGATTATCTGTTTATTTGATCAGTTGAACTCTGAAACCGAGGAACACCTCTGGACATAAAAAGGATGACAACTCTTACTTTATGTTCAAGAGCAAGCATCGAGCGACAAAGGAATTAGGAAATGCACACTTGTCCCTAAGGACAAGTGGGAGACTGAAGGAAATAATGCCCTTGGTCCAAGTATGCATTCAATGTTAAGTCTAATAAATGCGGTTCAGTATTAATTAACAAGTTAATAATTCAGTGAGATCAAGTGAGCTGAATGCCTAGCTAGAGGCCGCTTCAGTTCAAGTGGAATTAATGATATTAATCCACAGCTTACTCTTGACTGAACCCGTAGGGTCACACAAATAGTACGTAAACGGATCAAGTATTTAATGGCATTAAATACTCCATCTATGGATATTCGGAATCGACGGATCTTGGTTTCAGTGGGAGCTGAGATCGTCACAGGCAAGAAATGAATACTCCGGAAACGATGATATTGCCGGAAACGGAAATATGGATCGTATCGGAAATATAAATATTATCCAAGTCATAGATGTTGCCGGAAACGGAAACATGGTACGTATCGGAAAATATTATCGGAAATGGAAATATTGCCGGAATCGGAAATATTGCCGGAAACGGAAATATTGTCAGAATCGGAAATATTATCGGAATCGGAAAATAGTTCCGGAAACGGAAATATTAAATATTTGTTCGAAACGGAAATTAATTCCGGAATCGGAAATATTAAATATTGTTCGTATCGGAAATGAATTCCGGAACCGGGAATTTAATCGGAAGCGTGTCGTACGAATTAGCATCGGACGAGGCCTGCCAGACGAAGGCCCAGCACGAAGCCGGGCCATCGCCCAGCAAGCCAAGCGCAACAACCACACGCCAAGCATACGACCAGGCCCAGCGCAAAAGCCAGGCCCAGCCGAAGTTTGGGCGCGCGCGCGGGGCTGCGACGAGTGGGCTGGCGCTGTGCGTGGGCCGCAAGGCCTGCGTGCGGTGCTAGCGTATTACTCGAAGTGTGTTACTCGAATCCTAAGGCTACCGGGATTCTTCATATGATTAAATCTAATCCTAAAAGATTTAGTTTATTTAATTAGAGTCCTAGTAGGATTATAATTAAATAAATTAGTATCGTAATAGGATTCCAAATCCTTTTCCATAACTCTATAAATAGGTGCCTAGGGTCACATATTTACGACGAGTTTTCAAGTATTCAAAGTGAGTTTTTGAGAGAAAAATTCAGTCACACAATTGCCTAAAAGTGCCGAAAATAATAGTACCTTAAGGGCGATTCTAGTTGGTCAATCTTAAGGCGGATCCGGACGTGCTGTGGACTATCTACGGAGGGACGACACTTGGAGTCCTAAAGACTTGTTCTTGTTCGGTTCGGGCGCAGCTAGGGAAGGCACGCAACAAAGAGTATGCATCTAAACTATGCTAAATGATTATGTGTAAATAATATGTATTCCTGGCTTTATGGTTTTTTCGCATGATTTATGAATTGTCATATGTATCATAACCTAACAGTAACCTGAACGTGGGTTGACAAGGGGTTTAGACGGACCTTTGTCTTGTGACCGTCTGCTTTCGTGGTTTTTGAGCTAGTCTCTACGGCTCGATTTTTGCCACCACTTGGTCGTTGATCAGAAGACCATGTACAAGTGTCAATGACGACCCTTTTTCTGAGGTCGAACCTTTTCTTTTGAGATCATCCAAACATGGGACGGCGTATAGCGTAGTCCGGGAATATGATTTCGATTGCGCATTCTTTGTTGGAGTATACTTTTCGCGAGGCCCCAAGCACTCGGGCTTGTCGGTCATTTTTCGCGTATTTCATAACGTCTTGTAATCATGTTTGGGGTCGTGCTCGTATGTGCGAGCGACCTTTCATAGTGGTGTACTATTTTGGCGAAGCCGTGGGGTGCGACTTCAGTCTTCGGGCGACAAGGTTTAATATCATCCGGTTTAGCTTGGCCCGGATTAATCTTTTGACAGATAAACATTTTTTATTTCAGAAACCAACGACTTAACAACATTTTTTGGTGTTTCGAAGAATGACCTTGATATTTCATATTTGTTTTGAAAAGTGTACATATATGTTCCTTGAGACAAGTCTAAGTTTCGACCAAGTTTTACCATTCATTTTTGCTATTTGGGAGCTTAAAGGTGCTTTTGGGCTTGATCTTAATTGCAATAGGGCCTCGTGTCTAGCAACACGGTTTTAAGTCTTTTCCTGTTCCGCGTTTTGTGAAATCTGGGCCTTGGGCTGCATTTTCGGCGCCCAAGGCTGGGCGTTAACTATTTCGGCGCCCAGCTTCGGGCGCTGAAAGTCCTTTCCTGGCGAATTTTGACTTTCGGATTTCTTAACGCGTTTCCTAATGGGAACAGGATGTCACTTGATGCGTTCAGCTATATAGAGGGGCTAGATACGTCTCTATTTTCCATCACTCTCAATTTCCTTCTTTCTTTGCTGTGTCTTAGTTACTCCTTGCTTTCGTCATGTCGATTCCTACTTTCTCACTCCAACGGGTTGTTAGGCGTTGGCTACGGGTCCTTACTCCTACAGAAAAGGCTTTGTTGAAAGAATACCACTTAGAGGCAATTTTAGGCTTACAACAAATTAATATTGACTATAATTTTCTGCATGCAGCCCTAAGCTTTTGGGATTCCGATCATCATGTTTTTGTCTTTCGGGGCAACGAAATATGTCCTTTGCCAGATGAATTCGCTGCGATCCTTGGTTATCCTACTAATGCTACCCCCGCCACTCCTGACACTATTGAAGAGGGTAAAACAACCATAGGGGCTTTCCTAGGACTAGAGGCTAACATGCTTGCTGAAATTGTTGCAGGTGATGAGGTTAATTTGGCAAAACTTGTAAAACATCACTTTAGGCCTAGTAAGAATATGACGGAACAGAAATTGAATATTCGAGCCCTTGTATTTTGCTTGTTGAATCATTATTTGCTGTCGAATAACAATGGTGAGTTCGGTGACATAAGGTTGATCCCCTTGATTAGCCAGATGGAAAGTTGCTATTTTATTATGCCGTTGGTTGTTGGCGAGACTTTGTTGAGTGCGGATGAGCTGAAGAAGGATGCCAAATCTGAATATTTTAAGGGAAGCTCCCTATTACTGCAGGTAATCGATTTTTTTTTCTTTGAGCACGTATACGTTTTTTTTGCATATATATTTTTTACTCGTTCTGCCTTGGGGCTGAGTTTCAGCGCCCAAGGCTGGGCTCTGGAATTTTCGGCGCCTGGTCCTGGGCGTTTAAACTGCGCCCCAGGAACCGTTTTCTTTTTATTAATTTTTTTTTATCGTACCCGTTTTTTGCAGATTTGGCTCGTGGAACGGCTTAGGCTCTTGGAAACTCCTGCCGATCCTAAACATTATCGCCCTATAGCCTTGGGTAACCGAAAATATTTGCACCGAGGCCAGGACGAGGCCGAGCGGGCCTCCTTTTTTACTCATGGTATCTGTTCTATTAAGTGGGTGGTACCGCGGTGGGGTTTGACTACTATGACGGGGGGTTCTGATGTATCGGTTTTATGTTTCCTTGTTGGGGCTATCTCGGCCCATTTATATTTTCCCTTACCGAGTCATGCGTCAATACGGTTTAAGGCAGACTATCCCCTTTTCCTGATACGGTACCTCCTAAAGTAGTGGCCTTTTCACATGCACGGGTTCAAGCGTGGGCTAAGTATTATGATGGTCTCCCGCGTTGGGCCATAGCTACAAATGGCTTTGTGGGTCTTTCTGAAAACTACAAGTTGTGGATGAGCTCCGATGATAAGGCTGTGAGGACCGAGGCTCGAAATGGGCAGCCGGCTGAGCTTTTGATACCTCGCATTCGGGTCAGATATGAGGGCCGTGATTCTGCCAATCCTCGCACCCATGGTATTAAGACTGTGAAAGCTCGTCCTGATCGAAAGCGAAAGGAAGTTCCTCCCCGTTCCAGTTCTAGGCCTAAAAATGTGCCTAATATGAAGGGGCCTGCTGTTGTTAAAAGAAGTGCAGGCTCTCGCGGAGATCGTCGCCGGAACAATGTATGGGTTAGGATAGGCTCAGCCGCCTGTAGAAACAGTGGATAGTCTAGTTGATGATAATAATTCTTCTCCCACCATTGTCTGTGCCCTTGAGGCTGAGCGGGCTATAACCGAGAATGTTTCTGAAGCCTTGGCATCTTTGAAAGTTAGTGTCCAGGAGCCGGTTCTTATGGAGATTGATATAGGGGCAGCGCAGAAGACTGTGGGGGTGGATCCTGCGAACATTGCCCTCTACAAGACTTTATTTGATGATCCGGAAGAACTAGAGTAGTGTAGTTCTTGCTAGGGTGTAGGTGCCCTTTATTTATTTCAGTTGTGTTTGTTTTTTCCATTTCTTAGCACTTTGTTTTCCTTCTTATTATTTTTCAATAAAGGCGTATTTTATTTTTCATTTTCATTTTTTTGTTTCTCCTCTTTTTTATATTTTTATATGTCTAACACTTTTTGCACAATTTATATATGTTTTTTTTTATTGGACCGAATCCTTGGTAAGGATTGCCTACGTATCTTGTCAGAATTAGGTCGCGCGTAGTTCTAGCTAGAATAAATTCTAAGATGCCGGACTTTAATAGATATGCCCTGAGGTGGAAGCATATTACTTAACCGGTCAAATGAGTGAAGTATTATCATTATTTTCGTCTGCCGTTTTTTTTTGCCGTAAGTCGCGTAAAAAATGAAATTCGACTATTTTTTGTATGGCTATATTTTTTGGTGAGCCTATTTGGATACGTGTTGTACCCCCAAGTGTTCGTTATTTTTCCGTTATGTGCGGATAAAATGACAAGAACTTCTAAACAATTTAGGCAGGCAGAGAGTTTCAACGCCCAGGCTGGGGCGTCAAAGATTTCGCCGCCCAGCCCTGGCGCTGAAAATGATTTCTGGCGGTCGTTTTTGACGCTTTGCTTCACGTGTTCTTGCATTTATTTCTTTTTCTTCGTTTTAGTGCTTTGGTTTTTACTTGTATAAAAATTGATTTTGAGGCTATTTCGGAGGCTTTTCTTGACTGTTAGCGTGAGACGCATTTTTGTCCGGATTAATTTTTTCTATTCGTGACTCGAAACGGCTTTGAAAATGGAGTTAGGGTGCGGGAGTTATGAAGATCTTTGTGTAGGCTTTTGGGTGGGTCGAGGTGCGTGTCGTTTTTGAAGGGTATGGTGGGGTTACATTTTATTAATTCCCTTTTTAAGCAACATTTGCATTTGTTCTGGATTTTGATTTCCTTTGATTTCTTTGGGTTGCATGGATTGACTTTTATGATGACACTGATTGACCTTTATGTTTTGGGGATATGAAGGGGATGGTACGGTTTATTTTGTGGATTTCGGGAATTGATTCCCATGGCACGATTTCAAGACCGAGTGGGTCTCGTTTATTGGGCCTAGAGTGGGCCGCCTCTTTATTTTTGTATTTTGCAAGTATATTTGGTGCTTACTTAGTGTTAGAATAAAATTTTAGGAGAAATATTACGCCTTTATTAATTTAGAAAGTAAGGAAAACACACTGAAATAAAATTGACCTATGTTCTAAAGGGTCTTAGGACCATCTAAAGTCTTTATTATTTTTTTCTACCAATCTAAAGAACTACTAGGCGCTGTTTACTATGGTGCTCTATGTGGCTCAAGCCTTGGGTTTAGTCTCGTAAAACTTTGGTCCTTCACCGGTACTCATCTTGAATTCTATTCCTTTTGCATTGACCCACTGATATGTGTTCACCCATCCGTTCTCGATCTCTTCTAGTGTTGATGCAGGAGCGATTAACCGGGTTGGATCGAAACCTTCATCTTGTAAAGCTAGGGTAGTCATCACAGTCGCGTCCTCCATAGGCCTCGATTCGTTAAACAATGTCCATAGAGCCTGGTTGTCCAATATTTCAGCTGTTTTAGTCTTGGTGAGGTGGGGTGCCTCATCCAAGGTGTGGCAGTCATGGAAGATATCAAATCTTGGTTTTAGCAAGCCATCCTGAACGAAGGGTTCAGGGAAATCACATCATGGGTGTCCTTCTCCTTCCCGAACGAACATCCCGTTAAGGGTTCTTTGATACGGGGGAAGGAGGGTGGTTTGTTTCGCCTTGTTAAGGCGTAGCCCAGACAGGCGGTTAGCAATATCTTCCTCCGTTGGTTCATAGCCTAAGCCAAAGGGAGTAGATTTGTTGGGTAAAGGATGGAATGTGCATTCTTTCTTCCTTATGCCCTATGGGGTTCCAGGCAAATAACCCTGAGCTAACAGCATTCTAGGGATGACTCGGGATGCGTGCGGGTCTAGGAATGCTGGATCATAGTCTTCGATGAACTGGATTGCTTCTTTCATTTGAAACCTGTAAAGGTCGTCTGCAGTTTCGGCTGTTCCAACCATAGTACAACTGACGTCGAGAGGAGGGGCGCGGATTTCGAGTATTACCCCGTTATGGTTAAGTTTAACCATTTGGTGCAAGGTAGAAGCCACACCTCCTAAGTCATGGAGCCAAGGTCGCCCCAAGAGGAGGTTGAAAGTGGGCTTGATGTCGATTATTTGAAACTCCGTGGTGCGTGCCACAGGCCCGGTTTGTATGGTAAGGTTGATTTTTCCGACACAAGCCTTCGGGACAAATTATAAGCTCGTACCCCTTGCGTGGAGGTTTGGAAGTCATCGTTTCCTAGCCCCAAGCAATGGGCGGTTCGCAATGGGCAAACATTAACCGCTGAACCGTTATCTACGAGCGCTAGGGGGATGCTTTGTCCTTTGCATCCAACTACTAGATAGAGGGATTTATTGTGAGCACCCCCTTCTCTGGGAAAGTCTTTGTCAGTGAAAACTATGGCCTTTTCTCCGGCATCTCTCGTGACGTGGTTAACCAATGAGTCAGGTGTGATATATGTAGGTATTGAGATGAGGTCGAGTGAGCGAATAAGCTTTTCGCGATGTTCCTTTGAAGTACACATGAGATCCCAGATGGTAATTTCGGCTTTGGTTCTTTTTAGTTGTTTCAAGAGAGGATTATCAATGACTTCCGCGACGGTGGTGTGCCGTCCATTCTCAGGAGTTGGTATATCGTCCATAGCAGGTGGGCGAATATCCGGTTGGTATATCCTTCCGGATCGGGTGAGGTTGTCGACCTCGGGCTCATGAGGGGTGGTGTCAATGAGGGCATACCCGGGCCAAGTTTCAGTAAAGAGGTCCTGGCCCGACACTTGAGATAGGTAAATATCTTCAGCATCATCATCCCACACACCGCACACTTCTCTCTCGATTCGATCCATAGGGACCACAGCGAGTGGTGCACCTTGAGGTGAAATGTACACCGTAGGGTCGAAGTTCTCATTTTCTGGTTGGTCGAGAGAGATGTGACAAGAGCCGAGTGGGCTCTTGTTGTTGTTGGGTTTGCCAACGTTAGGGAGAGGTATCACTTCATCCTCTATCATGTCCTGGATTGTATTTTTTAGGTTCCAGCAGTTTTCGGTGTCATGCCCATTTCCTTGATGGAACTTGCAATAAGTACCTTCGACCCAATATTTGCTCTTGACAGGAGGGTCACGGGTGGGGCCTATAGGTCTCAAATTTCCTTGATTGGTTAGTCTTTCGAAGGCTTGTACCAAAGTCGACCCGAGTGGGGCGAACTTTCGGTCTCGGACCCATCTTCCAGGGCTTCTTCGGGCGGGAGTCTCCTCTACGGCATGGACTTCTTGGGCTTGGGATGTGTTGCCCCTGTTGTAGGTGTTGCTTTTGTATGCGGGTTTACTTTGTATTGTTTTTGCGAGATCATCCTCGATCTTTATTCCCACATCATAAACTTTTTTGAAAGTGTCAAGTCCCAGGTACTTAAGGTGTTGTCTGTAAGCCGGGTCCAGGTTGTCAATAAATTTTTGGACCAATTCTGTTTCTGGAGGCTATTGATTAGTTGGGCCGCCTGATCCCTCCATCTAGAAAAGTAGGTTGTGAAACCCTCATTTTTCTTTTGGAAGAGAACTTCCAGCTCGCGCATGGTGACTTGAAAATCCATGTTCGACGAGTATTGCTTAATGAAGACATTGACAAAGTCTTCCCAAGTGGGGAAGATCTTAGGGTCCTGGTGATAGTACCATTTGAGCGGCACAAGTTCCAAGGACAAAGGAAAGGCAGGTAAATACATGGACTTGTCCACGCCTTTCAAGTTCATGGCATTCACAAAGCTCAATAGATGATCACGGGATTGTCCGTGGCTTTAAACTTTGATAAGTCAGATGAACTAAACTTTTCTGGTAGTTTGCCAGGAAAAGGTTCAGGATCGAGGGAGAATTACTTGCTCCCCATGGTTTGCTGTAGGACCATTTTTTCAATCCTCTTCTCGTTATCGAGGTCATTTTTGGCTTGTGCAGCCGCTAAGGCTTCGTTTACCATTTTCAGTTGGCCCATGAGTTGGGTCATTTGAGCCATCTGGTCTCGCAATTCTTCGATGGACATGTTTGAGGGTGCGAATCGAGGTTGGGGAAGCGGAGATCCTTGAAATGAGGGATGACGGACGGAGCTTGGAGTCACTAAACCTGGTGTTGGCGATGTATCTTCGAGACGTACTAACCGTTGATTTCCTGATCGGCACCAAGTGGCAGGACCAGTCCTATGCATAAGATAAGCTAAAGTTTAGGCCCCAAAGTTTCAAGCATTACTTAGTCTAGACTTTGACTCTCTCTATTGGTTTTTCGCTCTTTCTTTTGTTGGTACACTTTTAGTTCTTTCTTTTGGTCATTCTTTGGATTTTCGAAACACTTGCCCGTGTGACATTCATAGTTATTAGCATGTTCGGTTTTTGTGCCTAGCATTGTCGTCGTAGGAGGCCTAACAACGACGCAAAGAGCTATTTTTTTATTTTTTTATTTTTTTTAAGTCGCTTCTAGAATCGAGTGCTTCTTCTTACGCTCTCGTAGCAATTTTTTTTTTACGAACGTTTTTTTTGTGCTACGTATTTTCCTTTTGCGCGAGCACTGAGGCTGCTGCGCCTGACTAGAAGGCTAAGCAGCAACTTCAGCGCCCAGCGTAGGGCGTGAGAAATTCTGGCGCCCAGCCAGGGGCGTTGAAAATGCGTCCCTGGCTGGTTCTCGTTTTCTGTTTGCGTCTACTTTTGTTTATGCGACTTCGATTTTGCGTGCTTGCCTAATAACGTCCTTTACGCGTCGTGCAGCGTTTGTGGGATTCGTTACAGGCCATCCCGAGCGTCGCTTATTTTTGTGGCGATCGTTCGGGTTTGCGGAACACGTATGTCGGTATAACTCTTTGGGAAATTGGTTTATGAATGTTTGGGCAATTTTTTTTAGGTCGTTGGTTTGCTAACATTGTTTGTCACACAATCACATATTTCGCTATACATAACTAACATTACATCATGAAGCAATAATAATATGTCATGTAGTTTATGCTAGGCTTCTATGGGTAGTTTTTTGCGTCTGGCTTGGTACCGCTTCTATCGCAGATCCAACACATGCCCCGGTCGAGGTAGTGCCTTCAACAGACGAATTTCGCCCAAGAGGCTAATCACGATGTAAGCCAAGGGGGCATGCACCAATGAGAGGGACCTAATGGGCGAGCGATTGGGTTTGGGACAGGTGTACTACTAGCGAAAGTGCCGAGTGGACAACATTCGAAGCGTATGCACCCCCCGGTTGGCGATGGGTATCCTTAGTCCCAACTCCTGAGATGAAACATCAAGGGAGCCAAGATTCGTTATGCGGTTCTGTCCGTTCACATTAATATGCTGATTTTCAGGTCGTCCCAACTTGATGGGGAATTAAACGCGGGGTAGGATCGTTTCACCCTTCGGTTATTTTGATTACCTACGAGCACGAGTATTTCCTTCACTATCCCCAGTGGAGTCGCCACTGTGAGGGGGTCGAAAAAGCACGAGGCTAATGCGTGACCTTGTCCCTCGTGGGTGTGACGTTTGTTTTTGTCAAATCAAATGTAATTGGATTTCCTGTGAGTTTACACCCAATTGACTAGTAATATAGGAGTCGACATTCAGTTTTTAACGACAATGAGAAAAACTGACAAAACCCGGTTATCGTAACATAAAGGGAGTGCAATTATGTTTGACCACGACGGTCGTAGGTTCCCTTGTGATCCCTGGTGTGGGGATCTCTCAACATACACCCGCAAGGTAGAGATTGAGGGTTCGGGGGACTGTAACTACCGAGAGGAGTACTCGCTCTTCGATAACTCCAGAGGCAGGATATCCTTACTAGCTCAACATAAATAATTGAAGGGACATGCGTTAACTATTAAACTAATCTGAGTTGATTTTAACAATATGCAACATATAATACTAGATCGAGCGCGATTATCTGATTTAGATTGTATTAAGGGACCTAGCATGATAATCCAATTTCCCAAAAATATCATATTTATTAGGCGTGATAGAACAATCAGATTTAGTTAGTTTAACAGTTCATAAAAAGGGAGAGGAAAGCAATTAAATCATAGAAAAGGGACACGTTACGACGCACCCTTGAGAGGTGCGTCACGGTTCTTAGAAAACTAACCACTTTGACTTTTCTATTTCTCCTTTTATTTAACGAATCTCAAGTTATGGGACAGGATACGTTCTGTTCGATTTATGGATCGATTGCGATAGAACGCGTGATCAGTTTTTGCAGCGTGAGGCTTAGGCTTAGGGGTTTAGAGTCAATACTCAGAATAATAAATTGTGGGTTGTCCTTTTTTCACGTCGAACTTGGGCTATATTTATAGAAAAGAGTTCGTGGAAAGATAGGATTGTAGAGCTCTAATCCACGGGGAATTAGGAAAGAACACGTCCCAGGTAATTTCAGCGCCTAGGTTCGGCGCCCAGAGCCAGGCGTTGAAAATAGGATCTGGGCTGTTTTCTTATTCAGATTCGGATTCCTAGAATCCGGAGTGTTTGAGACTTAATCGAGTCTTTTAGTGCGTATTAATTTTATGATGGGATGCATCTAGGCCCGTTACGAACTCTAGGCTCGTTATGATTTTAATTAATACGTGACTCTTATTTTCAAATCATATTAGGAATAGGATTCTCTCGTAATCTCTATCTCATTTAGGATTTATGTTGGAGTGCAACACCTAATTCTGACATGTTTCTATCTTTTATGACTTGCCACTTTTAAAAACTACCCATTACGGCAGTTACTATTTTTAGCAGGTTTCCATAAATAGCAGGTTTCTATAAATAGCAGGTTTCGGGTGAAATAAAAAGGGGAATTAAGATTCGTTATTTTATAGGAGATGCGTTGTCAAGTGGAGATTTATGTTTTCATCATCGAACCTTCCCTTTCGGGAATGGGGACAAAAGTAGGTGTCTACACATTAGCATAATTTAGGATACATACATGTGACGCGTGCCTTCCCTAGCTTCTCCCGAACCGAACAAGAACAAGTTTAGGACTCCAAGTTTCGTCCCTCCGTAGATAGTCCACAGCACGTTCGGATCCGCCTTAGATTCAATTAATTAGAATATAGTCTAAGGTGTTATGTTATTCGAACATAATTATTTGGCAAATTATTACGCTTAGTTTAATATTAAAACTATATGAATACTTGAGATTATATGTTATAAATTGTGATTATGTATCACCTATTTATAGGACTTAGATATCCACTAGGATTCAATTTACTAATTCAATTAGAATTCTATTAAAATTAATCCTTTGTATTTTAGTGTTTAATTAAACGACTAACACTAGTGGATTTAGGAAAACAACTAACCAGATAAATCCTTAGCATCTAAGGATTCGTAGCATGCACGAACACAACACACACACACGAGCAGCCAACGAGGGGCGCTGTGCGCGCGCGCGGCTCGGCCCAGCAGTGCTGGCACGCGGCCCATGCAAGGGCGCTGCCAGCCTGTCTTGCTTGCCTTGCCTTGGCTGGGCCTGGCCTTGCTTCGTGCTTGGCTGGGCCTGCCTTGCTCGGCGCGGCTGGGCTGCTGCTGCTCGCTGCTGCGCGGGCTTCGCTAGGCGCGGGCCTAGCTTCGTGCTGGGCCTTGGGTCTAGCAAGCTTGTCCGATGTTTATTTCGTAAGTCGCGCTTCCGATTCGTTTTCCAATTCCGGAATTCATTTCCGATTCGAACAATTTTAATATTTCCGATTCCGGAATTAATTTCCGTTTCGAAATAATATTTAATATTTCTTATTCCCAAATTTATTTCCGATTCCGGCAATATTTCCGATTCCGGCAATATTTCCATTTCCAATAATTTTTTCCAATATGTACCATGTTTTCGTTTCCGGCAACATCTACGACTTGGATAATATTTATATTTCCGTTACGATCCATATTTCCGTTCCGGCAATATCATCGTTTCCGGAGTATTCATAATTTGCCTTTTGACAATTTCAGCTCCCACTGGAACCGAGATCTGTAGATTCCGTATATCCATAAATGGAGTATTTAATTCATTTAAATACTTGATCCGTTCACGTACTATTTGTGTGACCCTACGGGTTCAGTCAAGAGTAAGCTGTGGATTAATATTATTAATTTCCACTTGAACTGAAGCGGCCTCTAGCTAGGCATACAGTTCACTTGATCTCACTGGATTATTAACTTGCATAATTAATTAATACTGAACCGCATTTATTAGACTTAGCATTGATTGCATACTTGGACTAAGGGCATTATTTCCTTTAGTGTCCCACTTGTCCCTAGCATTGCCTAATTCCTTTGTTGCTTGATACTTGCTCATGAACATAAGGTACGTAAGAGTAGTCATCCTTATTATGTCCAGAGGTATTTCTCGGTTTCAAGTTTCAACTGATCAAATAAACAGATAATCATAGCCTATGATTGATCTGAGCACGGCCATGCATTTTACAGTTTCTAGGTCTCCGAGTGGCCTTGTACAACTTTCAGCATCTCATTCCGATTTATGGGAGGACAATCCCAATCTTGCGATCTTGATATTTGACTTCGTTTGATAGGTGATTACCCGAGCGTTGCCGTTATAGCCTCCTTTTACGGTGCGACGGTTCACAACGTCAAAGTAACCAGTTCTCAAACAAGTAATCTCAAATCACTCAGGTATTGAGGATTAGTGTCTAATAATTGTTAATGAAATTTACTTATGACGGATTTTGATCTCTTACAGTAAATTTTCATAGGTCTGTCCAATACTAGTCATCTCAAAGTAAGCATCAATGCAAATGATTGCGACATTGCCATGTCCACATAGTTTAAGAAACAGAACTACTAGTTGTGAGGGGGTCGAAAAAGCACGAGGCTAATGCGTGACCTTGTCCCTCATGGGTGTGACGTTTCTTTTTGTCAAATCAAGTGTAATTGGATTTCCTGTGAGTTTACACCCAATTGACTAGTAATATAGGAGTCGCCATTCAGTTTTTAACGACAATGAGAAAAACTGACAAAACCCGGTTATCGTGACATAAAGGGAGTGCAATTATGTTTGACCACGACGGCCGTAGGTTCCCTTGTGATCCCTGGTGTGTGGATCTCTCAACATACACCCGCAAGGTAGAGATTGAGGGTTCGGGGGACTGTAACTACCGAGAGGAGTACTCGCTCTTCGATAACTCCAGAGGCAGAATATCCTTACTAGCTCAGCATAAATAATTGAAGGGACATGCGTTAACTATTAAACTAATCTGAGTTGATTTTAACAATATGCAACATATAGTACTAGATAGAACGCGATTATCTGATTTAGATTGTTTTAAGGGACCTAGCATGATAATCCAATTTCCTAACATATTATCTTTATTAGGCGTGATAGAACAATCAGATTTAATTAGTTTAACAATTCCTAAAAGGGCGAGGAAAGCAATTAAACCATGGAAGAGAGACACATTACGACGCACCCTTGAGAGGTGCGTCACGGTTCTCAGAAAACTAACCACTTTGACTTTGCTATTTCTCCTTTTATTTAACGAATCTCAAATTATAGGACAGGATACGTTTTGTTCGATTTTTGGATCGATCGCGACAGAACGCGTGATCAGTTTTGCAGCGTGAGGCTTAGGCTTAGGGGTTTAGGGTCAATACTCAGAATAATAATTGTGTGTTGTGTCTTTTTCACGTCGAACTTAGGGCCCTATTTATAGAAAAGAGTTCGTGGAAAGATAGAATTGTAGAACTCGAATCCACGAGGAATTAGGAAAGAACACGTCCCAGGTAATTTCAGCGCCAAGGGCTGGGCGCCGAAGATTTCGGCGCCCAGAGCCAGGCGTTGAAAATAGGGTATGGGCCGTTTCTTTGTCAGATTAGGATTCTTAGAATCCGGAGTGTATGAGACGTTAATCGAGTCTTTTAGTGCGTATTAATTTTATGATGGAATGCATCTGGGCCCGTTACGAACTCTAGGCTCGTTAGGATTTTAATTAATACGTAACTCTTATTTTCAAATCATATTAGGAATAGGATTCTCTCGCAATTTCTATCTCATTTAGGATTTATGTTGGAGTGCAACACCTAATTCCGACAGGTTTCTATCTTTTATGACTTGCCACTTTTAACAACTACTCATTACGGCAGTTACTATTTTTAGCAGGTTTCCATAAATAGCAGGTTTTTATAAATAGCAGGTTTCGGGTGAAATGAAAAGGGGAATTGAGATTCGTTATTTTATAGGAGATGCGTTGTCAAGTGGAGAATTATGTTCTCATCATCGAACCTTCCCTTTCGGGAATGGGGACAAAAGTAGGTGTCTACAGTTAGCCCCCACTTTGACTGAGTCTTGGAGTAAGACGATGGTCAAAGTATTAGACAGAGTGCGCCACACAAGTCATGGTGACGTGCTTTTGCGAGGGTCTCACGAGCCCCCGAGTGATAACATTTGACTTAAGGGTCATCACTTGAAGTGTCGACATATCCCTCACGTGTCATTGGGATTTGTCAACGGATAATATAGAAACTCCCTCACTTTGTCATTGGAAGTATCTAAAGGGACGTAGAAACTCCCTCACTTTGTCATTGGGAGTAGCTACAGATGTTTTCGAAATCAAAGCTATAAAGTGTAATTGGGCCTGGCCAAGCCCAATCACGAGGTAAAAATGTTTTTAAAGATTCTCATTTTTAGGGTTAGCTAAACGAGAAAACCCCCTTGTTTTTATGGGACGTAAAACGAAGGAAAATCCAACACATCGTTCTTTTTTGGAAAAACGGAAAACCAATCCTTTAATTTTTGGAGAAAAGGGAAAACCAGAAAAAGTTATCGCTGCAGCGACTAAGGACCTGCGCGGTTAGTGACGTAGACCCCGCCAGCTGAAGATGGCGAGCCTGTTCGTTGAGGGTGGACGCCCCGTCCGATAGAAGTGGACGAATCTGTTTTGATGTTTTGAAAATAAGGACCTACGCGGTTTGTGGCGTAGACCCCGCCAGCTGAAGATGGCGAGCCTGTCCGCTGAGGGTGGACGCCCCGTCCGATAGAAGTGGACGGATCTGTTTTGAAATTTGTTTGTGCTTTTTGAAAATAAGGACCTACGTGGTTTGTGACATAGACCCCGCCGACTGAAGATGGCGAGCCTATTTTAAATTTGAAGACTTTATTTTTCGAAAACTGAAGACCTGCGCGGCTAGTGACGCAGACCCCGCACGTTGAAGGTGGGCTAGCCCATTTTGAATTTCTTACTTTCTTTTCATTTTGCCTATGTAGAAGGGCTTTGTGATTACAACCTGTTGGTGGGTCGCAATATTTCCTGATTAGGTGTGTCCTATGAGTGGGCCCACACTGGGTATATTTTTGTTTAACGATATATATATATATATATTTTTTAAATACCGTTTTTTTTCTTTATCCAAACACGGGACTGTGTATAGCGTAGTCCGGGAACATGATTTTAACCTTGCACACTCTTTGTTGGAGTATATGTTTTTTCGCGAGCCCCCAAGCAATCGGGCTCATCGATCATTTTTGCCAAGAGAGCTACGTAGCTTATAACGTCTTTTAATCATGTCTGGGGTCATGCTCGTATGTGCGAGTGACCTTTATAGTGGTATGCTATTTTGACGAAGTCCTGGAGTGCGACTTCAGTTTCCGGGCGACGAACTTTATTTTTCAATATTATTCGGTTTAGCTTGGCCCGGATTAATCTTTTGACAAACAAACATTTTTTTATTTTGAGAAACCAACGACTTAACAATATTTTTTGGTGTTTCGAAGAATGACCTTGATATTTATTTTGCTCATATTTTGTTTTGAAAAGTGTACACATATATTCCTTGAGACGAGTCTAAGTTTTGACCAAGTTTTAACATTCATTTCTTGATATTTGGGTGCTAAAGGTGCTTTTGGGCTTGATCTTTATTGCAATAGGGCCTCGCGTCTAGCGACACGGTTTTAAGTCCTTTCCTGTTCCACGTTTTGTGAAATCTGAGCCTTGGGCTGCATTTTCAGCGCCCAAGGGAGGGCGTTAATTATTTCCGCGCCCAGCCATGGGCGCTGAAAGTCCTCTCCTGTCGATTTTTGGTTTTCGGATTTCTTAACGCGTTTCCGAATGGGATCAGAATATCACTTGATGTGTTCAGCTATATATAGGGGCTAGATACGTCCCTATTTTCCATCACTCTCAATTTCCTTCTCTCTTGTAATTGCTGCGTTTTTAATTACTCCTTGCTTTCGTTATGTCGATTCCTCCTTTCTCACTCCAACGGGCTGTTAGGCGTTGGCTACGAGCCCTTACTCCTACAGAAAAGGCTTTGTTGAAAGAATACCATTTAGAGGCACTTTTAGGCTTACAACAAATTAATATTGATTATGACTTCCTGCATGCATCCCTAGGCTTTTGGGATTCCGATCATCATGTTTTTGTCTTTCGAGGCAACGAAATATGTCCTTTGCCAGACGAATTTGCCGCGATCCTTGGTTATCCTACTAATGCTACTCCTGCCACTCCTGGCACCATTGAAGAGGGTAAAACAACCATAGGGGCTTTCCTATGACTAGATTCTAACATGCTTGCTGAGATTGTTGTAGGTGATGAGGTTAATTTGGCAAAGCTTGTAAAACACCACTTTAGACCTAGTAAAAATATGACTGAACAAAAATTGAACATTCGAGCCCTTGTATTTTTCTTGTTGAATCATTATTTGCTGTCGAATAACAATGGTGAGTTCGGTGACATAAGGTTGATCCCCTTGATTAGCCAGATGGAATGCTGCTATTCTATCATACCATTGGTTGTTGCCGAGACTTTGCTGAGTGCGGATGAACTGAAGAAGAACGCCAAATCTGAATATTTTAAGGGTAGCCCCCTATTACTGCAGGTAATCGATCTTTCCATTGTGCATCCTTTTTTGCATTCTTTTTTACTCGTCCTGCCTGGAGCTGAGTTTCAGCGCCCAGGGCTGGGCGTTAGAATTTTCGGCGCCTGGTCCTGGGCGTTGAAACTGCGCCCCAGGCTTCGTTTGTTTATTTATTCTTTTTTGATCTGATCGTACCCGTCTTTTGCAGATTTGGCTCATGGAACGACTTAGGCTCTTAGAAATTCCTGCCGATCCTAAACACTATCTCCCTATAGCCTTGGGTAACCGGAAGTGTTTGCACCGAGGCCAGGACGAGGCCGAGTGGACCTCCTTTTTTACTCATGGTATCTGTTCTATTAAGTGGGTGGTACCGTGGTGGGGTTTGACTACTATGACGGGGGGTTCTGATGTATCGATTTATGCTTCTTTGTTGGGGCTATCCCGGCCCATTTATATCTTTCCTTACCGAGTCATGCGTCAATACGGATTAAGGCAGACCATCCCCTTTTCTGATACGGTACCACCTAAAGTAGCGGCCTTTTCACAAGCACGGGTTCAAGCATGGGCTAAGTTTTATGATGGTCTCCCGCGTTGGGCCGTAACTACAAATGGCTTTGTGGGTCTTTCTGAAAACTACAAGTTGTGGATGAGTTCCGATGATAAGGCTGTGAGGATCGAGGCTCGAAATGGGGAGCCGGCTGAGCTTTTGATACCTCGTATTCGGGTTAGATATGAGGGCCGTGATTTTGTCAATCCTCCACCCATGGTATTAAGACTGTGAAAGCTCGTCCTGATCGAAAGCGAAAGGAAATTCCTCCCCGTTACAGTTCTAGGCCTAAGAAGATGCCTAACATGAAGGGGTCTGCCATTGCTAAAAGAAATGCAAGCTCTCGCGGAGATCATTGCCGGAACAATGTATGGGTTAGGAAGGCTCAACCGCCTGTAGAAACAGTGACTTATCTAGTTGATGTTGATAATCCTTCTCCCGCCATTGTCTGTGCCCTTGAGGCTGAGCAGGCTGTAACTGTTCAAATTGGGAATGTTTCTGAAGCCTCGGCATCTTTGGAAGTTAGTATCCAGGAGCCGGTTCTTATGGAGATTGATATAGGGGCAGTGCCGAGACCTGTGGGGGTGGACCCTGCGAACATTTCCCTCTACAAGACTTTATTTGATGATCCGGAAGAACTAGAGTAGTGTAGTTCTTGCTAGGGTGTAGGTGCCCTTCATTTATTTCAGTTGTGTTTGTTTTTTATTCCTAGCACTTTTGTTTTCCTTCTTATTATTTTTTAATAAAGACGTGTTTTATTTTATTTTCATTTTTTTGTTTCTCCCTCTTTTTTTTATATATGTCTAACACCTTTTGCATAATTTATATATGTTTTTTTTTTATCGGACCGAATCCTTGGTTAGGATTGCCTACGTATCTTGTCAGAATCAGGTCGCGCGTAGTTCTAGCTAGAATAAATTCTAGGATGTCGGGTCTTAATAGATATGCCCTGAGGTGGAAACATATTATTTTAATCGGTCAAATGAGTGAAGTATCATTATTTTCGTCTGCTGTTTTTTTTTTGCCGTAAGCCGTGTATAAAAATGAAATTGTTTTTTTTTTGTACGGCTATTTTTTGGTATGCATATCTAGATACGTGCTATACCCCCCAAGTGTTCGTTATTTTTCCGTTATGTGCGGATAAAATGACGAACACTTTCTGGAAAAAGGTTTAGGTAGGCAGAGAGTTTCAACGCCCAGGCTGGGGCGTCAAAGATTTCGGCGCTCAGCACTGGGCGCTGAAAATGTTTTCTGGGCGGTCGTTTTTCGACGCTTTGCTTCACACATTCTTGCACTTATTTCTTTTCTCTTTATTTTATGCTTTTGCTTTTTCACTCGTATTAAAATCAATTTTGAGGCTATTTCGAAGGCTTCTTTGACTGTTAGCGTGAGACGCATTTTTGTCCGGATTAATTTTTTCTATTCGTGACTCGAAACAGTTTTGAGAACGGGGTTAGTGTGTGGAGGATATGAAGATATTTGTATAGGCTTTTGAATGGGCTGAGGTGCGTGTTGATGTCGGGGGCGGTGTTTATTTTTATGAGTTTTTTTCTTGAGAAACATTTGCATGGTTTCTTTTGCTTTCTTTAGGTTGCATGGGTTAGACCCATATGTTTTGGTAATATGATAATGTGGTTCATTTTGGGGTTTGATGAATTTCGATGTCACGATTCAAGACCGAGTGGGCCTTGTTTATTGGGCCTATAATGGGCCGCCTCTTTGCAAGTACGTTTGGTGCTTTTTTAGTGTTAGAAATAAAGTGTTTTAGGAGGAATATTAGGCCTTTATTAATTTGGAAATTTAGGAAAACACACTTAAATAAAATTAACCTATATTCTAAGGGGTCTTAGGACCATCTAAAGCCTTTATTTTTTCTACCAATCTAAAGAACTACTAGGCGCTTTTTACTATGGTGCTCTATATGGCTCAAGCCTTGGGTTTAGTCTCGTAAAACTTTGGTCCTTTACCGGTACACATCTTGAATTCTATTCCTTTTGCGTTGACCCACTGATATGTCTTCACCCATCCGTTCTCGATCTCTTCTAGTGTTGATGCAGGAGAGATTAACCGGGTTGGATCGAAACCTTCATCTTGTAAAGCTAGGGTAGTCATCACAGTCTCGTCCTCCATAGGCCTCGATTCGTTAAACAATGTCCATAGAGCCTGGTTGTCTAATATTTCAGCTGTTTTGGTTTTGGTGAGGTGGGGTACCTCATCCAAAGTGTGGCAGTCATGGAAAATTTCAAATCCGCGTTTTAGCAAGCCATCCTGAACGAAGGGTTCAGGGAAATCACAGCATGGGTGTTCTTCTCCTTCCAGAATGAACATCCTGTTAAGGGTCCTTTGATATGGGGGAAGGAGGGTGGTTTGTTTGGCCTTGTTGAGGCGTATCCTAGACAGGCGGTCAGCAATATCTTCCTCCGTTGGTTCATAGCCTAAGCCAAAGGGAGTAGATTTGTTGGGTAAAGGGTGGAATATGCATTCCTTCTTCCTTATGCCCAATGGGGTTCCCGGGAAATAACCTTGAGCTAACAGCATTGTAGGGACGACTCGGGATGCGTGTGGGTCTAGGAATGCTGGATCACAATCTTCTACCAACTGGATTGCTTCATCCATTTGAAACCCATAAAGGTCGTCTGCAGTTTCGGCCGTTCCAACCATAGTACAATTGACGTCGAGGGGAGGGGCGCGGATTTCCAGTATTACCCCGTTATGGTTAAGTTTAACCATTTGGTGCAAGGTAGAAGCCACACCTCCCAAGTCATGGAGCCAAGGTCGCCCCAAGAGGAGGTTTAAAGTGGGCTTGATGTCGATTATTTGAAACTCTGTGGTGCGTGCCACAGGCCCGGTTTGTATGGTAAGGTTGATTTTTCCCAACACAGGCTTTCGAGAGTTATCATAGGCTCGTACCCCTTGCGTGGAGGTTTGGAAGTCATCGTTTCCTAGCCCCAAGCAATGGGCGGTTCGCAATGGGCAAACGTTAACCGCTGAACCGTTATCTACGAGCGCTAGGGGGATGTTTTGTCCTTTGCATCCGACCACTAGATAGAGGGCTTTATTATGAGCACCCCCCTCCTTTGGCAAATCATTGTCAGTGAAAACTACGGCCTTTTCTCCAGCATCTCTCGTGACGTGGCTAACCAACGAGTCAGGTGTGATATCTGTAGGTACCGAGATGAGGTCAAGTGAGCGGATAAGCTTTTCGCGATGTTCCTTTGAAGTACACATGAGGTTCCAGATGGTAATCTCGGCCTTGGTTCTTTTTAGCTGCTTCAAGAGAGGATTTTCAATGACTTCCGCGACGGTGGTGTGCCGTCTATTCTCAGGAGTTTGTCCTCCCCGTTCCAGTTCTAGGCCTAAGAAGATGCCTAACATGAAGGGGTCTGCCATTGCTAAAAGAAATGCAAGCTCTCGCGGAGATCGTCGCCGGAACAATGTATAGGTTAGGAAGGCTCAGCCACCTGTAGAAACAGTGACTAATCTAGTTGATGTTGATAATCCTTCTCCCACCATTGCCGGTGCCCTTGAGGCTGAGCAGGCTGTAACTAAGAATGTTTCTGAAGTCTTGGCATCTTTGGGAGTTAGTGTCCAGAAGCCAGTTCTTATGGAGATTGATATAGGGGCAATGCAGAAGACTGTGGGGGTGGATCCTGCGAACCTTGCCCTCTACAAGACTTTATTTGATGATCCGGAAGAACTAGAATAGTGTAGTTCCTGCTAGGGTGTAGGTGCCCTTTGTTTATTCCAGTTGTGTTTGTTTTTCCTTCTTAGCACTTTTGTTTTCCTTATCATTTTTTTTTAATAAAGGCGTATTTTATTTTTATTTTCGTTTTTTGCATCTCCTCCTTTTTTATATATGTGTCTAACACTTTTTGCACAATGTATATATTTTTTACTTGTGTGGACCGAATCCATAAATAGGATTGCCTACGTATCTTTGTTAGAATCAGGTCGCGCGTAGTTCTTGCTAGAATAAATTCAAGAATGCCGGATTTAAATAGATATGCCCTGAGGTGGAAACTTATTATTTAATTGGTCAAATGATTGAAGTATTATCATTATTTTCGTCTGCTGGTTTTTTTGCCGTAAACCGCGTATAAAAATTAAATTCTATGTTTTTTTTTATACGGTAAATTCTATGTTTTTCTTTTGTACGGCTATTTTTTGTACGCATATCTGAATACGTGCTGTACCCCCCAAGTGTTCGTTATTTTTCCCTTATGCGCGGATAAAATGACGAGCACTTTCTGGAAAAAAGTTAGCCAGCCAGAGAGTTTCAACGCCCAGGGTGGGGCGTCAAAGATTTCGGCCCCCAGCCCTGGGCGCTGAAAATACTTCTGGGCGGTCTTTTGACGGTTTGCTTCACATGTTCTAGCATTTATTTCTTTTTGTTTTGTGCTTTACTTTTTTTACTTGTATTAAGATCAATTTTGAGGCTATTTCGGAGGCTTTTTTTTACTGCTAGCGTGAGACGCATTTTTGTCCGGATTAATTTTTTCTATTTGTGACTCGGAACGGTTTTGAGAATGAGGTTAGTGTGTGGAAGATATGAAGATTTTTATATAGGCTTTTGAGTGGGCTGAGGTGCGTGTCGATGCGGGGGGCGGTGTCTATTCTTTTATGAGTTTTTTCTTGAGCAACATTTGTATTGTTTGAATTTGATTTCCTTTTGATTTCTTTGGTTTGCATGGGTTAGACCCTCATGTTTTGGTAATATGATAATGTGGTTCTCTTTTGGGGTGTGATGGATTTCGATGTCACGATTCAAGACCGAGTGGGCCTTGTTTATTGGGCCTAGAGTGGGCCGCCTCTTTGCAAGTACGTTTGGTGCTCATTTAGTGTTAGAAAAAAAGTTTTTAGGAGGAATATTACGCCTTTATTAATTCGGAAAGTAAGGAAAACACACTGAAATAAAATTAACCTATATTCTAAGGGGTCTTAGGACCATCTAAAGCCTTAATTTTTTCTACCAATCTAAAGAACTACTAGGCGCTTTTTACTATGGTGCTCTATATGGCTCAAGCCTTGGGTTTAGTCTCGTAAAACTTTGGTCTTTCACCGGTACTCATCTTGAATTCTATTCCTTTTTCTTTGACCCACTGATATGTCTTCACCCATCTGTTCTCGATCTCTTCTAGTGTTGATGCAGGAGAGATTAACCGGGTTGGATCGAAACCTTTATCTGTAAAGCTAGGGTAGTCATCACAGTCTCGTCCTCCATAGGCCTCGATTCGTTAAACAATGTCCATAGAGCCTGGTTGTCCAATATTTCACCTGTTTTGGTCTTGGTGAGGTGGGGTGCCTCATCCAAGGTGTGGCAGTCATGGAAAATTTCAAATCCGGGTTTTAGCAAGCCATCCTGAACGAAGGGTTCATGGAAATTACAGCATGGGTGTTCTTCTCCTTCCCGAATGAAAATCCCGTTAAGGGTCCTTTGATATGGGGGAAGTAGGGTGGTTTGTTTGGCCTTGTTGAGGCGTAGCCCAGACAGGCGGTCAGCAATATCTTCCCCCGTTCGTTCATAGCCTAAGCCAAAAGGAGTAGATTTGTTGGGTAAAGGATGGAATGTGCATTCCTTCTTCCTTATGCCCAATGGGGTTCCTGGGAAATAACCTTGAGCTAACAGCATTCTAGGGACGACTCAGGATGCGCGCGGGTCTAGGAATGCTGGATCATAATCTTCGACGAACTGGATTGCTTCATCCATTTGAAACCCGTAAAGGTCGTCTGCAGTTTCGGCCGTTCCAACCACAGTACAATTAACGTCGAGGTGAGGGGCGCGGATTTCCAGTATTACCCCGTTATGGTTAAGTTTAACCATTTGGTGCAAGGTAGAAGCCACACCTCCCAAGTCATGGAGCCAAGGTCGCCCCAAGAGGAGTTTGAAAGTGGGCTTGATGTCGATTATTTGAAACTCTATGGTGCGTGCCACAGGCCCAATTTGTACGGTAAGGTTGATTTTTCCCAACACAGGCCTTCGAGAGTTATCATAGGCTCGTACCCCTTGCGTGGAGGTTTGGAAGTCATCGTTTCCTAGCCCCAAGCAATGGGCGGTTCGCAATGGGCAAACGTTAACCGCTAAACCGTTATCTACGAGCGCTAGGGGGATGTTTTGTCCTTTGCATCCGACCACTAGATAGAGGGTTTTATTATGAGCACCCCCCTCCTTGGGCAAGTCTTTGTCAGTGAAAACTATGGCCTTTTCTCTAGCATCTCTCTTGACGTGGCTAACCAATGAGTCAGGTGTGATATATGTAGGTACCGAGAAGAGGTCAAGTGAGCGGATAAGCTTTTCGCGATGTTCCTTTGAAGTACACATGAGGTCCCAGATGGTAATCTCGGCCTTGGTTCTTTTTAGCTGCTTCAAGAGAGGATTTTCAATGACTTCCGCGATGGTGGTGCGCCGTCCATTCTCAGGAGTTAGTTTGACCGGGATATCCTTCCGGATCGGGTGAGATTGTCAACTTCGGGTTCCTGAGGGGTGGTGTCAATGAGAGCATACCCGGGCCAAGTTTCAGTAAAGAGGTC
Source organism: Spinacia oleracea (assembly GCF_020520425.1). Classification (NCBI taxonomy): domain Eukaryota; kingdom Viridiplantae; phylum Streptophyta; class Magnoliopsida; order Caryophyllales; family Amaranthaceae; genus Spinacia; species Spinacia oleracea. The sequence goes on along the minus strand of NC_079491.1, from coordinate 94,527,361 downwards.
CTGGCCCGAGACTTGAGACAGGTAGATATCTTCATCATCATCATCCCACACACCGCACACTTCTCTCTCGATTCGATCCATAGGGACAACAGCGAGTGGTGCATCTTGAGGTGTAATATACACCGTAGGGTCGAAGTTCTCATTTTCTGGTTGGTCGAGAGAGAGGTGACAAGAGCCGAGTGGGCTTTTGTTGTTGTTGGGTTTGCCAACGTTAGGGAGCGGTATCACTTCATCCTCTATCATGTCCTGGATCGTATGTTTTAGGCCCCAGCAGTTTTCAGTGTCATGCCCATTTCCTTGATGGAATTTGCAGTAAGTACCTTCGACCCAATATTTGTTCTTGACAGGAGGGTCAAGGGTGGGGCCTATAGGCCTTTACTTTCCTTGATTGGTTAGTCTTTCAAAGTCTTGTACCAAAGTCGACCCGAGTGGGGCAAACTTTCGGTCTCGGACCCATCTTCTAGGGTTTCTTCGGGCGGGAGTCTCCTCTACGGCATGGACTTCTTGGGCTTGGGATGTGTTACCCCTGTTGTAGGCGTTGCTTTTGTATGCGGGTTTACTTTGTATTGTTTTTGCGAGGTCATCCTCGATCTTTATTCCCACATCATAAACTCTTTTGAAAGTGTCAAGTCCCAGGTACCTAAGGTGTTGTCTGTAAGCCGGGTCCAGGTTGTCAATGAATTTTTGGACCAATTCTGTTTCGGGAGGCCTATTGATTAGTTGGGCCGCCTGGTCCCTCCATCTAGCAAAGTAGGTTGTGAAACCTTCATTTTTCTTTTGGAAGAGAACTTCCAGCTCGCGCATGGTGACTTGAAAATCCATGTTCGACGAGTATTGCTTGATGAAGACATTGACAAAGTCTTCCCAAGTGGGGAAGATCTTAGGGTCCTGGTGGTAGTACCATTTGAGCGGCACAGGTTCCAAGGACAAAGGAAAGGCAGGTAAATACATGGACTTGTCCACGCCTTTCAAGTTCATAGCATTCACAAAGCTCAATAGATGATCATGGGGATTGTCCGTGGCTTTAAACTTTGGTAAGTCAGACGAATTAAACTTTTCTGGTAGTTTCCCAGGAAAAGGTTCAGGATCAAGGGAGAAGTACTTGCTCCCCATGGTTTGCTGTAGGACCATTTTTTCAATCCTCTTCTCGTTATCGAGGTCATTTTTGGCTTGTGCAGCCGCTAAGGCTTCATTTTCCATTTTCAGTTGGCCCATGAGTTGGGTCATTTGGGCCATCTGGTCTCGCAATTCTTCGATGGACATGTTTGAGGGTGCGAATCGAGGTTGGGGAAGCGGAGATCCTTGAAATGAGGGATGGCGGACAGAGCTTGGAGTCACTAAACCTGGTGTTGGCGATGTATCTTCGAGACGCACTAACCTTTGATTTCCCAGTCAGCATGAAGTGGCAGGACCAGTCCTATGCATAAGATAAGCTAAAGTTTAGGCCCCAAAGTTTCAAGCATTACTTAGTCTAGACTTTGACTCTCTCTATTGGTTTCTTCTCTCTTTCTTTCGTTGGTACACTTTTGGTTCTTTCTTTTGGTCATTCTTTGGATTTTCGAAACACTTGCCCATTGTGACATTCATAGTTATTGGCATGTTCGGTTTTGGTGCCGATCATTGTCGTCGTAGGAGGCCTAACAACGACTCGAAGAGTTATTTATATATTTTTAGTCGCTTTAAGAATCGAGTGCTTTTCATATGCCCTTGCAGCAATTTTTTACGAATGGTTTTTTTTGCTACATATTTTTTTGCGCGGGCGGAGAGGCTGCTGCGCCTGACAAAAAGTCCAGGCAGCAACTTCAGCGCCCAGCGTAGGGCGTGAGAAATTATGGCGCCCAGCCAGGGGCGTTGAAAATGCGTCCTTGGCTGGTTCTCGTTTTCTGTTTACGTCTACTTTTGTTTTTGCGACTTTAATTTTGCGTGCTTCCCTTATAACGTCTTTTACGCGTTGTGTTGCGTTTGTGGGATTCGTTACAGGCCATCCCGAGCATCACTTATTTTTGTGGCGATCGTTCGGGTTTGCGGAACACGTATTTTGGTATAACTCTTTGGCCAATTGGTTTGTGAATGTATGGGAAATTTTTTAAGGTCGTTGGTTTTCTAGGATGGTTTGTCACACACAATCACATATTTCGCTACACATAACTAACATTACATCATGAGGCAATAATAATATGTCATGTAGTTTATGATAGGCTTCTATGGGTAGAATTTGCGCCTGGCTTGGTACCGCTTCTATCGCCCAAGAGGCCAATCACGATGTAAGCCAAGGGGGCATGCACCAATGAGAGGGACCTAATGGGCGAGCGATTGGGTTTGGGACGGGTGTACTACTAGCGAAAGTGCCGAGTGGACAACATTCGAAGCGTATGCACCCCCCGGTTGGCGATGGGTATCCTTAGTCCCAACTCCCGAGATGAAACATCCAAGGGAGCCAAGATTCGTTATGCGGTTCTGTCCGTTCACATTAATATGCTGATTTTCAGGTCGTCCCAACTTGATGGGGAAATAAGCGCGGGGTAGGATCGTTTCACCCTTCGGCTATTTTGATTACCTACGAGCACGAGTATTTCCTTCACTGTCCCTAGTGGAGTCGCCACTGTGAGGGGGTCGAAAAAGCACGAGGCTAATGCGTGACCTTGTCCCTCGTGGGTGTGACGTTTCTTTTTGTCAAATGAAGTGTAATTGGATTTCCTGTGAGTTTACACCCAATTGACTAGTAATATAGGAGTCGCCATTCAGTTTTTAACGACAATGAGAAAAACTGACAAAACCCGGTTATCGTGACATAAAGGAAGTGCAATTATGTTTGACCACGACGGCCGTAGGTTCCCTTGTTATCCCTGGTGTGGGCATCTCTCAACATACACCCGCAAGGTAGAGATTGAGGGTTCGGGGGACTGTAACTACCGAGAGGAGTACTCGCTCTTCGATAACTCCAGAGGCAGGATATCCTTACTAGCTCAGCATAAATAATTGAAGGGACATGCGTTAACTATTAAACTAATCTGAGTTGATTTTAACAATATGCAACATATAGTACTAGATCGAACGCGATTATCTGATTTAGATTGTTTTAAGGGACCTAGCATGATAATCCAATTTCCCAATATATTATCTTTATTAGGCGTGATAGAACAATTAGATTTAATTAGTTTAACAATTCATAAAAGGGCGAGGAAAGCAATTAAACCATGGAAGAGGGACACATTACGACGCACCCTTGAGAGGTGTGTCACAGTTCTCAGAAAACTAACCACTTTGACTTTGCTATTTCTCCTTTTATTTAACGAATCTCAAATTATAGGACAGGATACGTTCTGTTCCATTTTTGCAGCGTGAGGCTTAGGCTTAGGGGTTTAGAGTCAATACTCAGAATAATAATTGTGTGTTGTGTCTTTTTCACGTCGAACTTAGGGTCCTATTTATAGAAAAAAGTTCGTGGAAAGATAGAATTGTAGAACTCTAATCCACGAGGAATTAGGAAAGATCACGTCCCAGGTAATTTCAGCGCCCAGGGCTGGGCGCCGAAGATTTCGGCGCACAGAGCCAGGCGTTGAAAATAGGGTCTGGGCCGTTTCTTTGTCAGATTCGGACTCTTAGAATCCGGAGTGTATGAGACTTTAATCGAGTCTTTTAGTGCGTATTAATTTTATGATAGAATGCATCTTGGCCCGTTACGAACTCTAGGCTCGTTAGGATTTTAATTAATACGTAACTCTTATTTTCGAATCGTATTAGGAATAGGATTCTCTCGCAATTTCTATCTCATTTAGGATTTATGTTGGAGTGCAACACCTAATTCTGACAGGTTTCTATCTTTTATGACTTGCCACTTTTAACAACTACCCATTACGACAGTTACTATTTTTAGAAGGTTTCCATAAATAACAGGTTTCTATAAATAGCAGGTTTCGGGTGAAATGAAAAGGGGAATTGAGATTCGTTATTTTATAGAAGATGCGTTGCCAAGTGGAGATTTATGTTCTCATCATCAAACCTTCCCTTTCGGGAATGGGGACAAAAGTAGGTGTCTACACTAGTCATCTTGCATTCTAGTCGTCTAGCGTTTTCTATGCATCCACCTTTATAGAAAACTTTCGTCCAGGGACCTTTTTCAACTTTTGACATTCAAGTTCACTTGATAGACATTTCTTAGTCACATGATTGGTCCTGACAGTCTATCTTCAATATATCGTCAATTTAAAGGGACTCATCATTTAATAAACCACAAATTAAATGGAAAATGAATTCTATTCATTTATATGAATGGTTAACCAATAACGTTTGACAAAGTATTAAACTCTAAAACTTTAAAACATTAAATAAGGACATCAAAGCCATTCTCCAACATGCTTGATTCCCATAGCTGCAGTGTGCGAGTTGTGCTTCCCTTCACTAGTACATAATTGAGTTTATGTAACACCTGAAAAGTGTTACATAAAGTGGTAAAAGTGTTATTATAGAAAATAGGTAACACTTTAGTGGGTGATACATCCGCCCATACCCTAATGTCTTATGTATCACTTTGGGTAACGTATGATAACACTTTTAAAAGTGTTACTATAAACCCTCTTATGTAACACTTTTTAATATCATTAGCATCATTTTTAAAGTGTTACGTGTTACTTCTTACGTAACACTTACTTATCTTTAGTAACATTGTCCTATCATATAGTAACACTTTATCCGACATTATGTATCACTTTTGTGATCTAATGTAACACCTTGTTAATTATTAGATAACATTTTTCAATCATCTTTTGACATATAGTAACACTTTATTCGACATTATGTAGCACTTTTTATAAATTTATGTAACACCTTGTTAATTAATAGGTAACATTTTTCTTTTAAAAATCATAATTATTATTATTGTTATTATTATCGCTGCTACTCTTATTATTATTATTATTATTATTATTATTATTATTATTATTTCTTATCCAAATTATTAAATATTTTTTTTAACTATAAATTAATATTAACATGTACAACACCAGTCACAAATACGAAATTAACATATGATAAACAATAATTTAAATTGATATAATTTCATAATTATGTACAAAATCATCCACAAACTCCAAAACAGAGAAACAAAAACCTATAATCCTACCAACATAGAAACTGCAAAACAGTCACCTCAGGTCAACAATGACCAGAACTGAAACGGGTAAGCACGACAAAAAATGCAACAACATACAGTACTTCCCACTGGATTGAAACAACACGCATGAAGCTCCTTCTGGAAACTCAACAACGGCAACGAAAACGAGCAATCAAAATACGGTAGACTCTAGTCTTCACACAACTGGGAGCACCAAAATAAGCAGGTTTGGCAGAAAATGAGAAACCAACAGTAGACACCAGTTGGCTACTCACCAAACAACAACAGCCAACTAAACAACAGAGATGAACCACTAGCCAACTCCACCAGTAATTCCAAAGTAACACCCACACCACTCCAATGCCTGAATTCGAACAGTACAGAAAAACACATCCACAACACCAAAACTTCATGATCCCTGAATAAACGAATGTGCAATATTAACTACAATGTTTAGATTCATCTTCAAACATGTCCTTTTCTTCACTATCAGACTACTAAGATTTGTTATCCTCAGATCTATCTTTCGATTTTGTTCTCCTTCATTTCCTTATCAGTAGGACCTATCATCGGTCCCTAGACTAGTATTTTCCTTCTTTTTTAGATGCATCACCTGCCTTCTTTTGACTCTACATCCATGAAATACAAAAAAGAGGAGACATGTTAACTAATTATAATTCAGAAATGTGAACCATGTACCTAGCTTTTTAGAGCCAGACGTCAAGTTTACACTCCATGTCCTCATCTCATTGTTATCCTCTTCACTTGAGTGATTTAGTTCACCCTCTACACCAGGTATATATTCGTTTGTTTTGAGCTCTTCGTCATTTGACTTACTTGGTAAGCCATTGATTTAACCACCAATTCCTTCATTTTGGATCTATTATCTTCTATCCTCTTTGCCTTACATAATTGGACATCTTCACCTCGACACCTACAAACAAATATATTAAACATGTCAAACAAAAGATATTTCTATAAAACGGAAGAAATAAGTAGCAACAGCCATAAAATATTATGGTATAAAATATGACCTAGGTTGTAGCAACAACTTTTAAACAAAACTGTGTGTTCAAGAGTGGATATTCTGCCGTTTGGTGTCTTTAAATGTTATAGAACTGTGTGTTCTAGAGTGGATATTCTGCTCCAGTAGCTGCTAGCTAGGAAGCACGTATGAAAGACAATGGAGTGAATGACCACTAAAATTCCTCTAATCAGACCCTGCAACTTCAAAACTATTCTGTATAAAAAAGCTAATACAAACCAATTGAGCTGCAAAGAACTACAGTGGAATGGACATTGGTCTATTTCAAAGTCAACCCGTTACTATGATATTCCTGACTATATCTGCCTCTTGTAAACTCAGTGTGCTTAAAAAGTCAGGTAACAAAGATAACCAAAACCAAATGTGTGTCCCGTTGGCAACAGTGAACAACATAAGGGTAATATGATGAGTATCACCCCTTTATTATTTTGTAGAGTTTCAAAAAATTCTCCAAGCTGAAAAAATGTATATAATGTAGAAAACATATTACAAAGTACTAAAGAAGTATGAGTAAAACTTGTACAATTAGAAATTGGATCAGGATCTCTTCCTAAAGGTTTGCTGCTACTTGACCAGTTAAGGTATTCCTTTTAACACTTTCAGACAACTTCTATTTGACTAAAGTTACTTTTAATGGATTTTCTATAACTTGCACGTCTATTGAGGTCATGTTCTGTCTAATTCCCCCTTAGTACAGAGTCATTTTTTTCTTAGCCTTAATAATATTTTGTAACTTCAATATCATAGTCTATATAAATGTTCTCATATGAAAAGAAGAAAAATTTACATAAGCAGGAAATAAAGTGTTCTACTAGTGTCTGCGATGATAAAAGGATTCTTTATTTCGTGTACTACTGGTGTCTACGATAATCAGAAGAAATTCTCTACACCCAATAAATGATATGGAATCAGCAAATATAAAATTTGTAGGTTGGTTCATGCCAGTCTTCTATCTGTTTTGTTAAAAGTAAAGGCATCAACTTTTGACTTTTGCAACCAGCTTTTCAAGAAAAAAACTTATATTTTCAAACTAACTAAAGACAAATATGGTTTTCTTATCTATATTTAGAGAAAACGCGTCATTTCTGCAAAAGCTTTTGCGGGAAATCCTTGCATTTTTTCCTGAACCTGCAAATAAGGGCGGGTGAAAGATTACATTTTATGTGTATTGAATTGATAGCTTTCAAAAATCATGTCAAAACAATCTTTATAACTGAACAAACTGAAGCCAACAAGGCCAACTGCAGATGTTTTAAAGGACGAGCTCATCCCACCACTGGCACCACATGTGTGGTGGTTGATACAGACACAGGTGCCTGTAGTAGGGATATTTACCATTGTCGTTGCCTCAAACCAACCATGATTATTGTATTAGATAACACAGATTAGACGTGCACCAGAGGTACTAGGGGGCCTCTATTATTGCTTGGTTAGATCAAAATAATTCTACCACCAATAAGTCAGTAAGAAAACTAAATCCATGTGAAAATACACTCACTGCCTCCTTGGTAAAAACTGATTTTTAAGGAAGCCCAACTTTATAGAACTATCTAATATGCAACAATCTTCACATATAAAAACAAATTTGAACATACAAGCAGACTTTGCAGATCGAAGGAACATCATACATCAACCTGCTCCAAGAAATAGCAGTTGCAAACCAAACGCACAGACTCACAGTCAGCAACCAGACCAAACCAAAACACACGAACTCACAATCAGCCACCAGACCAAACCAAAACACACAGACTCACAGTCAGCAACCAGACAAAGTGAAACCACAAACTATACTCCTCCTCCTTGAAATATACCAAAAAATGTAGTTTTGAACAAGAACCCATAAATTATAATCCTTCTCGAATACCCAATTCAAGGTGTAGACACTCTAAATACCGAATCAAAAAATCAAAGTAAATAAATTAAACACCATAATCTAGAACGTAACAATTCATACAAATCTTAAAAGTCAAGGATTAAGTAACCAAAAAAATTAAGAACACCCACTACAAATCAGAAAATACCTGAAATTGGAAGCCGAAAAATTCGATAAAACCCGATCAAGACCACGATCGAGGCAACGATTAAGACCACAAAATTAGAAGGGCGAATTTAATGAAACCAGAAATTGGAACCGCGCATTCGATTAAATTTCCCCCTTCCGAGTAACGCAAACCTGGATATCCAATTTCTAGTTATATCGCACTATTAATTTGTTCATCTCCTTCCAATTAACGCAAACAAAAATAATTACAATTGTGAAGAAATGAAACTTCTAAAAGCTTAAATTAGAGAAATAAGAACTACGAGATAATTGAACTTACATACTTTAGGGTTTAAAAAATAGAAGTCGAAGCCCTTATATTCTCGAAGATTATGAGATCAAAAGGTCTTGCGCGCACAAGGTGTACAATAAATTTATTGTACACCAAGATAACTTTTACGCAGTTTTTCGTAACTTTAACCTATTTTTCTGTAACTTTTATATTATAAAATTAAAAAGTTGATAGATAAACATTTTAAAGGGTTAAATGATTAATTTATACATTATTAGTGATTTTGAAGAAATAATTTTTTATTCAAATGAAAAATTTATCATTAAAAAATAGATAACTTTTACATATATAAATGTAACTTTAAAGCATTTTAAGTCAACTTTTACTTCGGTGTACAATATTTATTGTACACCCATTGTAAATTAGAATTTGTGTTATGAGATACACTGATGCAATGTTGTTGGAATTATTTATGTATGTAAGATGGATGTTAGGGGAGCTAACTTGATACCTGATATATAAGTCAGTTAGTCTAAAGTAGTTATATAGGTTGTTAGCAAAGTTAGAGTGGTCTGTTTAGTTTGGTTGTATAAATAAGCTAGATATCATATTGTATGAGTCATTCAAGAAATAAGGAAAAAACTCCTACCTCTCTCTTTAGTCCTCTTTATGATTCTCTCTCTTTCTTTTCTGAATTCCCTGATTTCTCTTCTCCCTCAACTCATCTTCTACATTCTATCACCATCAATCTTCATCACTGAAGAATATCCCGCAGTAGAGCTAGCCTCCTGCATCAGTGGTATCAGAGCCAACCTACTGCAAATTGAGTGATTCGACTCAATTGTAGTCTATCCTTCGATCCAGGAGTCGAAATTCTTGAAGTTCTTGAAGCTGGAAATTAGTTGGGCTAGAAATCTGGTATGAAAACAAGAAGTATAACTGATTATTTACTCAATTTTCCAATCCTTTACACGTTTTTCTGCATTATTATAGCTTGATTTCCTAGATTCTTGAAGTATTTTTCATGCATTCAAAGTGTTTGATAAAATGTCAAGCAGAAACCCAACATGAATTTAGCCAAAATCAGCTACAATAATCTTCCAAGATCGTTTCCTCTTCACAGTGATCACTAAACCAAACTCAATTTCTGAATTTGGAGCCCAATTTCTGTATACCCAATTTCTGCAAGTCCAAACTACAATTCAAGATTATGGGGAAAATTGAAGAAACATGTGATAAGATTCTACACATTCTTGTTCAGATGAAGGAATTAACAGCATCAAGAAGAGGTGTTGAATCTGTGCAATCTTCTACAGTTTTTGAGATCAATTCCACTGGGTCTCATGGTATGTACCTAACCCTGTTTTTCCAAAATTTTATGGGTCTCATACTAGGACATGGATAAAGAATTGTAACAAGTATTTCACTCTTAATGATATTCTTGAAGATGGTGTTAAAGTGGAATTAGCTTCTCAAAACATGTTTGATAAGGCTAAAAAATGGTCTGATTCGTACTTGTTTGGGAGGAAGTCTTACATTGATTTGACATACTTCTTTCTTGATGTGTCTGCAAAATTTAGAAATGATGCATCTATAAAAGTGGAAGACTGGAATAGTCATATACCCAAACAAGAATTATTAGTTGAATCAAAGATAGAATTTCATGGTTGTGATAATGGGTTACTAGTAACCAAGTCTGGAGGTTTTAGTTATGAACCTGTTTCCAATGTTGATAGTCAGTCATGCAAGGCTCTTTCCGTTGAAAATTCGTGTAGTTACTTGAATTCAAGCTCTTGTGTTGTTGCTTCCATGGTGGATGAAGAGCAAGAGGAAGCAGTTGAATGTGTTGGGCTGCTAGAAGAACAATTGAAATGTTCTCCGGTATCACATTCTCCTCTAGTAGAAGCTGTCACCTCATCTACAAACATAGAACAACTAATTCTTCCAACACCATCAACTGAAAATAACCAACTGATCACAACCGAAATCAAGCCAGAACAGTCTGTCAGTTTTCATGATTCTGAGTATGTTTCAGCTAATGTTAGAGTTAATGTTGAGATGAAGATGGTTGCCAAACTATTTGGTGATCTTCCTGTTAAGTTCCTAAGCTTAGCACATGTAGGATCTGCTGCTAGACATATGTTGGTTGATCTAAAAGAAGAGAAAGCCTCTGCACTGTATTTTGATACAAGCTTTGAGAAAACATTCAAAAGTGATGATATATCTTCAGTATTTCATTATGAACTACTTGCTGAAAAAGGTGGGGCTGACTTCCTATATGACAGATGAAGGGAAGGGAAAAATATTATGCAGTGATTTTGATGGCATTCTGCTTGAAGATAAACTAACCAACCGGCCAGAAACTAACAAAGAAGAAGTTGGAATGTCTAAATCATATGTTACATCAACTCGATGTTTCAATGATCAATTTGGAAAAACAATTGCTGATGAAAGGCATGGAATTTCTACCAGACCACTTCCTAAGCCACCTCCTTTACATTCTCCACCATGCTTGATGCTTGAAAAGTGCTTCCACTTGACTTGAGGACAAGTCTATCATAAGGAGGGAGGAATGTTAGGGGAGCTAACTTGATACCTGATATATAAGTCAGTTAGTCTAAAGTAGTTATATAGGTTGTTAGCAAAGTTAGAGTGGTCTGTTTAGTTTGGTTGTATAAATAGGCTAGATATCAGATTGTATGAGTCATTCAAGAAATAAGGAAAAAACTCCTACTTCTCTCTTTAGTCCTCTCTGTGATTCTCTCTCTTTCTTTTCTGAATTCCCTCATTTCTCTTCTCCCTAAACTCATCTTCTACATTCTATCACCATCAATCTTCATCACTGAAGAATATCCCGCAGTAGAGCTAGCCTCCTGCATCAATGGAGGACGAAAGATGGAAGAAACAAAGAGATAGAGGTGGTGGATGGAGGATGGAGGATGGAGATGTCTATTATGTTTTGAGATGTTTCGAGGCAATTTGTCCATCTTTTCTTTTTTTCTTTTTCTTTTATGTAGGAAGAAAAAACTAATAAAGGTGGGCCTAGGCCCAAGCTTCCCTAATTTCTCGATGTACACACAAAACTTAATCTGTATAAAAAACGTGGTCAACAAATGTTAGTTAATTAATTTGGTACTCCCTATAATATTTTAAAGTGTAATAAATGAGTGTTACGTGTTGTGGGATCTTTTACGGTGCTGACGTGGCACGCGTTCCTCGGAGGTATCAAGTATGACCTGGCACGAACTTCTGGAAACCTGCAAAACAAGAATATTCCCGTAGGAATATTCCCTCCATGCTTAAGTAAGTATAGGCTAGAGAGATAAGTAATTAGTAGAGAGAAGGTAGAGCAAAGATAGTTCTTGGTTGGTGGGAATGAATTGATTGCTTTTACCTTGGGATCTGAGCTATTTATAGTTCTAGGGTTTCTTGGGAACTGATCCCTCAACCCTAGCTGTGGGGTGCGTGCCCCTTGGGGATTTAGGACACGTGTCATTTGGCCAACAATGATGAGCCTTTTGCAAATTGGACCTGGCTTCCCAGAGAAGATGGGCTTTCCATAATGAGGCCGTGCTCTTATTTCGTTTAGATACCAAGGTTTGAGCCTACTTCCTAGACTTGGTGCCAGCTGGCCTGTATTGGTCATTGTGGCTTCTTTGGGCCTTATTCAAGCCCACATCATTTGCCCCTCACGAGGAGTGAAAACATACGTTAGTTTTCACTGCTCTTGGAGTGTTCAATGGGATCACGACGCGTGGCAGGGGTAATCATTTCTTACCCCTCTATAAATAAGTGGCCATTTTGAGTGACTTTCCCCCTCATTTCTAGCGATTATTTGAGAGATATAAGAGGAGGCGATTTCCGGCGTCTTTACATCCACCGAAGTTCACTGTAGCGCCGCCACAATCTTCAAAGCCTTGTTCTTGCAGTTCTTCATCAAAGTTCTTCACAAACTCCCTTGGATCTAATAGGTAATGCTTTCTTTTGGGAACATTTGTTTGTTGATTTTGATCCTTCCCACTTCTCTTTTCTTAACTATGCAAGGGGTACGTCAAACTGAGGGCGTCAACCTGTCCTTTTGACGCCTTCTCTTTTCGAGTAATGCCCCGTGTCTTGAGCCAAGTCTTCAGCCTATGCAGGATTTCATGGCACGAATAGAGGACGAAGAGCAATTCGAAGGGGAATCTTCTACTCCCATAGAGGAGGATGTCCCTGAGCGCGCCGATGTCGCGCCGACGAGCCATCAGGTGGGGAGGAAGGTCACTTTCACCCCAGTGCAATATTCCCCCTTCAGCCGTGGCTGAACTTCCTCACCCTCAAGGGGAAGGACTATGGGAGGTCTCTGAATCTAGGCTCGGAATATAAGTTTCGTATGCCGGCTGGTATAGACTGCACCAGCTTTGGACTGGTGGAAGGGGAATTCGCCGTGTACGGCTCTTTTCTGAAGCTTGGTATGAGATTCCCCCCTCACCCCTTTGTGGTGGAGTTGCTGGACGGCTTCAACATTGGCCTGAACCAAATGTCCCCCGACTCTTGGGCGGGTGTGTTCGGCTATATCGCTCGTTGTGAGCTCGACGGTATCACTCTCTCCTTCCCGGCGTTCCTAAGGATTGCCTCCATGTCCCTAGTTTCAAAAGCCGCCGCGGGTTGGCTAATTCTTACTTACAAGGGAGCTTATCGGACGGTGATGGGCAAGGCGTCCAAATGGCATCACTGGAGGAAAAAGCGGGTGGTTATCAAAACCACAAATTTGGAGATGTGCGAGCGGATGATACGTTGGAACGTCAAGCCCAACTTGGTTGGAAAGGGCAGCTCTTTCCCTGCGGTCTCCACCGCTCTCTGGGAACGGATCTCGTCTTTGTTCAAGGCCAAGCCGCTCATAGTTAAGGACAAGACGACCTACATACCCGAGGGGTGGTTGCCTCATCTGGATCAACTGGGCGATCCCGTTTTCCTCTCGGCTGTGGGCTTGTGTCCGTATATGCCGAGAGGTAATGTATCTATACTTCCAATCTTTCACTGTTTCATCAAAACTATACTAATGTCTTTATTTTTTTTTTCAGACGAGGCCATGGATAAGCTAGACGATGCCTCCAAAGGCCAAGTGGATATGCCGTCCTGGCCGGCAAAGGTACTTGACGCCAGCACCTATAAGGCTTGGCAGCGTCAGCAGGCGGCCGAGCAAGCCGTCCCAGAGCAGATGGCTCCCCCTCCTGCTTAGGAGAAGGTATTGATCAGGCCTTCCTATGTAATTCCCTTTATTGTTTGCAACTTATATGTTCTCATTTCTTCAGAAGGCGAGGAAGGCGGCCACGGACACGGCACCTTCTTCTAAGCGCAGGGATGGCGGCACAGGAAAACCCGTCTTCAAGTCAACGGCTTCGAAGGCTCCTAAGGTGTTTGCCGTCCCCAAGGCTTCATCCCCTTCTCCTAGCTTCCGGAAAGCTGGAGCGACGGCCGATCCTCTTGCGGGGATTCCTGAAGCCGTCCGCCGGAATATTCCTCTGAAGGCGGCGGAAAGAGCTAGGAATTCTGGGGGTAAGTTTTACTCCAACATCGTAACCACCTTCCGTTCCTCGTCTAGCAGTTCTATAGTCTCTCCCAAGGATTCTAAGGCCGTTGTTTTTCCCAAAGAAATTCCCGACCCTCGGAAAGACATTGATGCTGAATTGGATCAGATCCCTTCTTCAGGCGGGTTCAACTCTCATGACCGAAGGAGGATAATGACGTTGATGCGCAATGCCGTTCCTCCCAAGTATGCTGAGACTCTTCCCGAGGCGGCCGAGAATATGCTTGCCGCTATGCAGTCCTCGGCACTGGATGTGAGTTTCATTATGCCTTTACTATTTACATATTCTTGTTTCTCTTGTGTTTTACTCTTGCAGTTTTTGTGCAGATGTTCATTCTACTGGACTCGCTGAAGAAGTGGCGCACTACTTTGGTGCATGAAGAGGCTCGACACCGTCTTCTGGCCAGTCAGTGTGGCGATCAGCATTTTGCTGAGCTGGAGAAACTTCTCTTTGACAGGCAGGAGGAGATTGACGCTGTGACCACCGCCCTGGCTTCCCAAAATGCTGAGAACGCGGCTCGTCTCTTGCAAATTGATCAGAAATTTTCTGAAATGGAGGACATTTCTAAGAAAATCAAGGAGGAGGAAGTTGAGTTTTCTCGTCTTGAGACTCAGTTTAAGGAGTTGGAGGTCCAGCTGGAGGCGGCTCAAGGAGGTTGCTTCGTCAAAGAGTGTTCTCGACCAGTCGGCCATGCTAGGTGAGAAATCAACCCGAAGGGGCATGGAGCTTGCATGGAATGCTGAATTTGCCAATGAATGTCCCTTCAGCTGGTTCGAGAAGTTCCTTACCTATCAGATTGAGGTGGAGAAGGCTCAGAAGGAAGGACACACTCCTCCTGAGTTTGTTCCCAGCGAGGATGGGGAATGAGAGCTCCTAAGCGTCATGTATTTATTTTGAACTTTGTTTTTGTGACGCCTTGCTTAGTGGCATTGTGCATAATTTTTTTAATTATTACTAATTTGTTGGAATGACATGGCGTCTCTTGAACGTCCTATTGCTTTTTAGCTTTTGTCATCTGTTTTTGTGATTGATTCTACGATTATGTCTGACGCCTCTGAATTGAGACGTCAGATGCCTGCCCTGGTCTTTTTGCCGAGGTCTTTAGCTACTTTATATAGTTATGTTTAGAAATGTGTGACCCCTGTGTTCTAGGTGATCGGCCTAGTGAGGGTGCTAATCTGGGCCACTTCTTAGGCCTTTAAACGACTAGTCTTTATTTCTTGGGAGAACATTAGTTTGCATTTCTCCAAGGAATTTGATAACATATTTGTCATAAAGATTTCCCAGCAAGGCCGGCTTGCAGGGAATTTTTCATTTAATGTTTAAAGCATGCTACATGGTGCGTCTAGGTTCTGGACGTCTTTACAAAACATATAATCAAGATAACATAAGTGTTAATCTAAAAAAAGTACTTCTTGAGGTTATCCGCATTCCATGTACGCAAGATCGGACGTCCCTGCATGTCTTGGATCTGGTATGTTCCGTCTCGAACCTCCTCGTAAATCTCATATGGACCTTCCCAAGTAGGAGTGAGTTTCTCTTGTTCATTGGCGCGTCCGACGGCTTCCATTTTTCTAAGCACAAAATCTTCGACTTTTAGTATTCTTCTAGAAACCCTTTTGTTTTACTCCCTCGTCATTCGAAGTTTGTATAGCTGCTGTCGTGGAGCCGCGTTTCCTCTTGTTTCTGGTAAGAAATCCAAGGCCACCTTCATCATTTCCCAATTGGCATCTTCATTAAACAACATGACGCGCAGAGTTGGTTCCCACATTTCAATGGGTAGGACGGCTTCAGCCCCATAAGCTAACAAGAATGGTGTTTCTCCCGTGGAAGTTTTTGCCGTGGTCCGTATAGACCATAAAACATTGGGTAACTCGTCGGCCCATAAGCCCTTTGCCTCATCAAACTTCTTCTTCATCCCTTCAGAGATGATTTTGTTGAATGCTTCTACTTGTCCGTTAGCTTGGGGGCGTCCTACTGATGCAAAACATGCTGTGATACCATGGTCAGCCAACCAATCTTCCAATTTGGGCGTCTTGAATTGTGGCCCGTTGTCGAAGACAATAGATTGAGGCACGCCAAATCTTGTGATGATGTTTTTCCAGATGAATGCTCTCACATCTTGTGCCTTAGTGTTTTTTAAAGCTTCAGCTTCTACCCATTTAGTGAAATAGTCGACGACAACTATTACATAACGCAATCCTCCTGGTGCCGTCGTATAGGGACCTAATAAGTCCACCCCCCATTTGGCAAATGGTATAGGGCTGGTGATTGGCGTCAGTTTCTGCACCGGCCGTCGAATTAGGTGAGCAAACCGTTGGCATTTATCACACCGCTTTACCAAGTTGAGAGCGTCTTCTTTGAGAGTGGGCCAATAGTATCCGGTTCTTAGGGCTTTTTCTGCCAGGGCCCTCCCTCCTATGTGAGAGCTGCATAATCCCCGATGAAGATCTTCCAGTACTTCATGCCCCTTCTCGGGGGTTACGCAGCGAAGAAGAGGCCGTGAGAAGGCTTTTTTGTATAGAGTCCCGTTCCATATCTCGAACCAGGTGCATTTCTTTTGTAATCATTCTGCCTGCTTGGGATCATCAGGGAGTACTCCCATTCATTTTGAAGTTGACAATATCATCCATCCAGGTGGCTGTTCGGTCTAAGATGTCTGTTCTCGAGGCGTCAATGCTTTTGAACTGTTTTACCTCCCAAAACACATGGCGTGGCGTGTCGCAGGATGCTGAGCTTACCAGCTTGGATAAAGCGTTTGCCTTGTTATTTTCAGACCGGGGTATATGTTGTATTTCAAAGTTAGACAGCTGCTGAACTTCTTGACGGACCTTTTTCCAGATATTTTATCATGGCGTCATCCTTGGCCTCATATTCTCCTTTTACTTGACTAACGATTAACTACGAGTCAGATAAAACCAGGACGTCTGCCGCCCCCGCGGCTTTGCTCATCTGAATTCCACATATCAGGGCTTCGTAATCAGCTTCGTTGTTTGACGCCTGAAAGTTAAAACGCATTGCATATTCATAGATATCCCCTTCTGGTGATTCGCAGATAATGCCGGCTCTCGACCCATTCTGGGTGGCAGAGCCGTCCACATGAACTATCCACTGGGTTTTCTCATTCTTTAAATAGGGTGGCTTAGTCAGTTCCGCAATGAAGTCAGCAAATGCCTGTCCCTTTATTGCCTTCCGCGGCTCATACGAAATATCAAACGCGTTAAGCTCAATTTCCCAATTGAGCATTCTTCCGGACGCTTCTAGATTGGTGAACGGCCGCTTTAGTGGTTGATCCGTGTATACTACCAGTCGATGAGCCAGGAAATATGGACGAAGCTTCTTACTAGCCAAGAACAGAGCGAAACCAAACTTTTCAACTGTTGGATATTTGAGTTCAGCATTCTGCAGCATGTGGCTGACAAAGTAGACAGGTAGTTGCGTCCCATCCCTTTCTGTAAGCAAGACGACACTTAGTGCGTACTCTGAGATGGCAAGGTATAGATACAAGACTTCTCCTGAGAGAGGGCTGACCAGTCGTGGCAAAGTATGCATGTGTTCTTTTAGACGAAGGAAGGCGGCCTCTACCTGCGACGTCCACTCAAACTGGGTGCCCTTTTTGATGGTACTGAAAAAGTAATGACACTTATCTCCAGCTCTAGATAAAAATCGCCCCAAGGCAGCAAGACATCCAGTTAGGCGTTGCACATCTTTGACCGTCCTTGGCGACGTCATATTGATGACCGCCTGCACCTTGTCCGGATTTGCTTCAATGCCCCTTTTGTCAATCAAGAAGCCAAGGAACTTGCCAGAGGATACCCCGAATATGCACTTCTTGGGATTGAGTCTCATTTGGTATGTCCTGAGGGTCTCAAAGGTTTCTCTCAAATCGCCGAGGTGATCCATCTTTTGTTTGCTTTATACAATCATATCGTCGATATAGGCCTCTATATTCCTCCCCAACTGCTTCGCGAAAACCGTGTTCACCAACCGTTGGAAGGTGGCTGGGGCATTTTTTAAACCGAATGGCATTACTTTGTAGCAGTACAATCCTTGTTCCGTGACAAATGACGTCTTCTCTTGATCCTCGGGCCACAATGGGATCTGGTGAAATCCGGAGTAGGCGTCCATGAAACTCATCATGGCGTGTCCGGCCGTTGAGTCGACGAGTCGATCTATCTTTGGCAGTGGGAAACTGTCCTTGGGGCAAGCTCTGTTGAGATCGGTGTAATCAACACACATCCTCCATGTCCCATTGGGCTTTGGTACTAGTACTACGTTAGCTACCCAGTCTGGGTACTGACACGGACGTCTGAAGCCTGCATCCATTAGTTTTTTAACCTCGGCAGCGGCGGCCAAATTTCTTGCTTCTCCATGATTCCTCTTCTTCTGGCGCACTGGCTTTATGGCGCTATCGACATTTAGCTTATGCACGGCTACCGCCGAATCAATGCCTGGCATCTCCTCTACCGTGAAGGAAAATATTTCCTTGTATTCTCGGAGCAGTTGCACTAATGCTGCTGACATGGGGTCGTCCGGGTGAATCCCAATCGGGACCATTCGAGACGGGTCTGCTAAGTCCAGAATTATAGCATAGTGTGCTCCCACTGGCCCAGATCGTCTTTCTGCATTGTGCTCCGTTGGTGTCTCCCGGGTTTTACGACGGCTTGCCAGAGGTTTAGCTTGCTCTTTTCCTTTTGGAGAGGCTCCCCAGGCTGTTGGTTCCAATGTCGATAAGTAACAATCCCTGGCCAACTGTTGATTTCCATAGAGAGACCCAACGCGTCCGTTACTTCCAACAAATTTGACCAGTAGTAAATGAGGAACGATCACAGCTTTTAGGTCGTTGAGTGTTGGATGGCCGAGTATGATGTTGAATGTGGTGAGGTTTGCTACAATGATAAACATGATGACACCTTCTTTGGTCACTGGGGAAATTCCAATAGAGGCCGGGAGTAAGATGGAGCCGATTGGACGAACGATGCTCCCTCCGAATCCTACCAAGGGCCCGTACACTTTTTCTATGGCTTCAGGATCGTGTCTTAATTTCCGCAGACATTGCAGACTGATTATGTCGGACGAGCTCCCCGTGTCCACCAGTACTCTCTTCACCTTGAGGTTAGCCACCTTAATCTCTATAACCAGAGGGTAATCATCATATGGCGCTGCCGCCCTTCTGTAATCGTCTTTGGAAATTTCTACAGAGGGTAGATTCATCTTTTGGGCGAAGATAAGATGGACCTTTTTGCCGTCCTTCCTTACATGGTTCTCCTGCAGCTATTCCCCCTGATGTTACCATAACTCTTTCGTCTGAATACTTCTTCAAGGTGGGGCTCATTTCTTTGTTCGCGTCCTTTAAATGGATGTACTGGCGGAGGTGTCCTTCTGCCGCGTGGTCACTTAATATCTTCCTCAACATCCGACAATTTTGGGAGTCATGTCCTTCGTCTTTGTGGAAAGCACAGAAAGGGGCCTGTTGGCTGGAGGTGGTTAGTCGTCGGGGGGACGGTTCTATTCCCAGACTCGGTCCCTCAGTAAGGATGATGTTTTCAAGAGCCGTGTTGAATATAAAGGATCCCTTAGATGACGACCTCCTTCGCCTTCTATTCTCCTCAGAGTTGCGGCCATTCTTTCTCCGGATGACGCTCTCATGCTGTATTCTAGGAGTCTCTAGAGAGTGATGGCCCTGGGTGTAGACACCTACTTTTGTCCCCATTCCCGAAAGGGAAGGTTCGATGATGAGAACATAAATCTCCACTTGACAACGCATCTCCTATAAAATAACGAATCTCAATTCCCCTTTTTCATTTCACCCGAAACCTGCTATTTATAGAAACCTGCCATTTATGGAAACTTGCTAAAAATAGTAACTGCCGTAATGGGTAGTTGTTAAAAGTGGCAAGTCATAAAAGATAGAAACCTGTCAGAATTAGGTGTTGCACTCCAACATAAATCATAAATGAGATAGAAATTGCGAGAGAATCCTGTTCCTAATACGATTCGAAAATAAGAGTTACGTATTAATTAAAATCCTAACGAGCCTAGAATTCGTAACGGGCCCAGACGCATCCCGTCATAAAATTAATACGCACTAAAAGACTCGATTAAGTCTCATACACTCCGGATTCTAAGAGTCTGAATCTGACAAAGAAAACAGCCCAAACGTCATTTTCAACGCCCAGCCCTGGGCGCTGAAATTGCCTGGATCCTATTTCCAACGCCCAGCCCTGGGCGCTTAAATTGCCTGAAATTGCCTGAAATGTTTGACGCCCAGCCCTGGGCGCTCAAAATACCTGGGTACGTGTTTTCTCCTAATTCTTCGTGGATTAGAGTTCTACAATTCTATCTTTCCACGAACTCTTTTCTATAAATAGGGCCCTAAGTTCGACGTGAAAAAGACAACAACACACAATTATTATTCTGAGTATTGACTCTAAACCCCTAAGCCTAAGCCTCACGCTGCAAAACTGATCACGCGTTCTGTCGCAATTAATCCAAAAATCGAACATAACGTATCCCGTCCTATAATTTGAGATTCGTTAAATAAAAGTAGAAATAGCAAAGTCAAAGTGGTTAGTTTTCTGAGAACCGTAACGCACCTCTCAAGGGTGCGTCGTAATGTGTCCCTTTTCCATGGTTTAATTGCTTTCCTCGCCCTTTTATGAACTATTAAACTAATTAAATCTGATTGTTCTATCACGCCTAATAAAGATAATATGTTGGGAAATTGGATTATCATGCTAGGTCCCTTAAAACAACCTAAATCAGATAATCGCGATCGATCTAGTATTAAATGTTGCATATTGTTAAAATCAACTCAGATTAGTTTAATAGTTAACGCATGTCCCTTCAATTATTTATGCTGAGCTAGTAAGGATATCCTGCCTCTGGAGTTATCGAAGAGCGAGTATTCCTCTCGGTAGTTACAGTCCCCCGAACCCTCAATCTCTACCTTGCGGGTGTAGGTTGAGAGATCCCCACACCAGGGATCACAAAGGGAACCTACGGCCGTCGTGGTCAAACATAATTGCACTCCCTTTATGTCACGATAACCGGGTTTTGTCAGTTTTTCTCATTGTCGTTAAAAACTGAATGGTGACTCCTATATTACTAGTCAATTGGGTGTAAACTCACAGGAAATCCAATTACACTTGATTTGGCAAAAAGAAACGTCACACACACGAGGGACAAGGTCACGCATTAGCCTCGTGCTTTTTCGACCCCCCTCAAAGTGGCGACTCTGCTGGGGATAGTGAAGGAAATACTCGTGCTCGTAGGTAATCAAAATAGCCGAAGGGTGAAACGATCCTACCCCGCGTTTATTTCCCCATCAAGTTGGGACGAACTGAGAATCAGCATATTAATGTGAACGGGCAGAACCGCATAACGAATCTTGGCTCCCTCAGGGAGTTAGGACTAAGGATACCCATCGCCAACCGGGGGGTGCATACGCTTCGAATGTTGTCCACTCGGCACTTTCGCTAGTAGTACACCCGTCCCAAACCCAATCGCTCGCCCATTAGGTTCCTCTCATTGGTGCATGCCCCCTTGGCTTACATCGTGATTGGCCTCTTGGCGAAATTCGTCTGTTGAAGGCACTACCTCGACCGGGGCATGTGTTGGATCTGCGATAGAAGCGGTACCAAGCCAGGCACAAAAACTACCCATAGAAGCCTATCATAAACTACATGACATATTATTATTGCCTCATGATGTAATGTTAGTTATGTGTAGCGAAATATGTGATAGTGTGTGACAAACATTGTTAAAAACCAACGACCTTAAAAAATTGCACAAACATTCATAAACCAATTGGCCAAAGAGTTATACCGAAATACGTGTTCCGCAAACCCGAACGATCGCCACGAAAATAAGCGACATTCGGGATGGCCTGTAACGAATCCCACAAACGCTGCACAACACGTAAGGACGTTATTAGGCAAGCACGCTAAATCAAAGTCGCATAAACAAAAAATACACGTGAACAGAAAACGAGAACCAACCAGGGATGCATTTTCAACGCCCCAGGCTGGGCGCCAAAATTTCTCACGCCCTACGCTGGGCGCTGAAGTTGCTGCCTGGCCATTTGGTCAGGCGCAGCAGCCTCGGTGCCCGCGTAAGGAATACGTAGCAAAAACTATTCGTAAGGATTGCTGCAAGGGCGTATGAAAGGTACTCGATTCTAAAAGCGACTAAAAAATATATAAAAATAAATAACTCTTTATGTCGTTGTTAGGCATCCTATGACGACAATGTTCGGCACCAAAACCGAGCATGCTAATAAAATAACCTTGAATGTCACATGGGCAAAGTATTCAAAAAATAATGTTCAAATAGAGTCTTCAAGGAAAAATAATGTTCGAATAAAAAATAAATCCGAGTCTAGACTAGGCTATGCCAAAGTACAATCTAAATCCTAAGTCTTAGTTGTCTTATCCATAGAATCGGTCCTAATGCTTGGTGTCGTTCTGCAAGTTAAAAGGTTAAACCATATTGAGTCTCCCTTCCTAAAATTTAAATCAATAAGCACCCATATGTAATTGTCATCCCTTGCTAAGAATCTACGGCCTCAATACTCTCTCTCACCAATAAAAAGAATATATTATAGTACTTGCAAAATGGAAACAGTCACATTCTAAAAATCATTCCCCCATAGTCGCACAACCCCCAAAGTGAACCTAAGGTGTCAATACCGTTAGCAAAAAATTTAATGGCCTCAAGGCTTATGATCACATTGGGTCACGACCATCATAGTCCTCTCGAGCCACTCGCTCCTTGAAATACTCCTAAGTACGGACTAAAAGATTTTCCATGAATGCAACATGACGAACCATGAAAATACCCAAATCGGCATGCCATAAGGCTACCATTGGGGTAAAGCAATACACACTAAGAGAGAAGCCGCACTAATGATTCTAGTCTTGTAAAAGTGGAAATTCGATCTCCCCAATTAACTACCTTGCCAACATTAAGCAAAATGGCGCATGACAAATGAACACCCAAGGGTTAAAATCTGAAGTGTCAACCAACGAAAGTTATGGTCCAATTATCCTAAGTCTGAGAGTTGCTTGGTCAAGTATTATAGGCTTACGCCACGTCATTATTTTGAGTCTAGGCCACCTTCTTGTATTCATACACGGGTTATAATCAGAAAGATTAATGAAAGTTCGAGTCTAAATCACAACTTCCAATTAAATCCCAGAAACTGGAATCTGAAAAGAAGCAAAAAAATTATTTTCGATGTAATTCTTTAGTTAAATTTCAATAAGGCAAAAATAACGTTTTGAACCTACGCTATTTGCACATTTTAAGAAACGACTAAATACGCTTGCAAAGTAAGACAATTTAAAAGTCCACCCTAGGCCTACTAAAACTAAAGGTCGACTATAGGCCTGCCAAACGAGGCTCACTCAGTCTCGCCTCGTGACTCAAAGACCACAACCATCTACCCTTTAGCCCAAAAAAAAAAAATTAAGGATTTATGTTGGGGAGAAATCCCAAGCAAAAAGAAAAAAGAGAAAGAGAAAAGGGAAAGGGAAAAGAGCGAGCCATGAAATACTTAGCCCGTACCTCCCAAAGTACGAAACCTACCCAAGTAAAACGAAGGGAAAGAATTGAGTTAGCCAATCTAAATCATGCCACAAAAACTACATAAAGTTCTGCGATGTCTACCCTTTCCAATCCTTATGTTCTTAGACGCCTTCGCTCTGGGGCCCCTGTTCAGCTCATTTAACCCATCCATGTTCTCACTGCCATAACCTAAGAAACCATTACCCCGGCTCTTGTTCCTGAACTTGTTATCAACTGCAAACCACGTACGGCCATTGACACGTGCATCATACCCGTTATTTCCAAAACCTGCTCCTGCACCACCGTTAACATAATGACCATATAACTTGTTTGGATACATCCTGTTGATATACCCTTGAGCCGTCCCCATGCTATTCATTGGCCTTGGTTAATGTAATCCTGATGCTCGACTAATACCTATACAACTTATCCTATCTCATTCAACCCATCTTTCAAACCGTCTTGAGTCACAAATAAAAAAGAAAACAAATGAAAAGAACAAAAAATAATAAATAATAAAAAAGCAAACTTTGCAAAGCGCGTTTAAAAGTTCGTCTAAAAAGAAAAAGAAGCATTTAGCGCACCAAAAAAAGATCCGCCCAGAAAACATTTCCAGCGCACACACCTAGGCGCCGAAAACTTTGACGCCCCAGCCTGGGCGTTGAAACTCTCTACCTGCCAAGTTTTGTTCAGAAGTGCCCGTTATTTTATCCGCACATACACGGAACAATAACGAATACTTGGACGGTTACAGCACGTATTCAAATATACGTACCAAAAAAAACACATGAAAAGATTTTTGTGCAAATACATGTACTTAAAAATAATAATAAAACATATTTTTGGCTTACGGCAAAGCAGCAGATTAAAATAATAATAAACTTCACTTATTCTACCATTTCAAATAATATGTTTCCACCTCAGAACGTACTTGTTTAAAATCGGCATTCTAAGAAACCATTTTTCTAAGCTAAGAACTACGCAAGACCTGATTCCAAATTAAATCTATTTAAGGCGGATACGTAGGCAATCCATGATTCGATCCAACCAATTTACAAAAATATTAAAGCCTATAGAATAACAAGAATAAGAAATAGAGTCCCTTATTGAAATTTAATTAATTGCAACCCAAGTCGAAAGAAAAATTTAAGTCAAAGGAAGAATCCAAGTCATCAAGATGCCAAAACGAGCACTCATCGAAAAATAATAAGGGCACGTACCCTTGCCAGAAGGAGCACTCACACTCCTAGGCATTTAGCCAAGACTCAAAAGATCGCTTTGCCACAATTGAATGGGGGCTAGCGCAAGCGTCCATGACCTCTAAAGTACTCGACTTGACCCTCCCTAAAGCGAACTAACTCACTTAAAAACCTTCTTTCACCACTAGACATAGTCGTTCGCTTAAAGACCTTCTTTCACCACTAGACACAGTCATGATCGCCAACAAGTAGTAAAGGCGGTAAGCTTGCAATAAAGAGGATTGTTCTACGGCATCGCCCCATCGTTCCTTCGAACTTAGGGCACCCGTTCATGGTAATTCAAATACTTGCGAATCCCCTTTGGAAAAAATTAGACATTAGGACTTGGCACTTAACCAAGGCTCACCCAACTCAGACATATGACACGCGCATCTAAAATCGAAATCTGAAAGCATCATTAATGAGAAGACATAACAGCAACTGGGGGCTAAAAATTGAAATGAAAGAGCTAGGGAAAGAACTAAGTATACCTTGACCTTTTGTGCAGACATACACCAAGTAAATCTAAGTCAATTTGAAAACGGTTTATATTCCCGCAATTCTGGAAAAGATGGCCCTAAAAGCCTAAAGCATGTGCCACACGGGCACAAGTAATATCTTGACGCCTGCACCCTGGCTTCCAGCAAATCCTTAGACAGCATTCCAAAAATCGTAACAGTATTTTGATTCACTCATGTAATCCTGTATGAACCCTTCTATAAGTCAACTTACTTAGGACACCTCAGATTGTACACAGTAGGACTCGGTTTTCAAATGATTTTCAAAGACCTCTTCGAACATAATAAAGTGTCATTGGTTTAAGCTAAGTATGCATTTATCTCGATGTTGCAAGTGAGTCAAAGATATTTCTAAATATGATTATGGGTAAAGAAAGGCACCGTGCTTTTGGTCAAAGCACACTTCAACATGTGACTACCTTGACTATGGCAATGTCGCACAATACGACATTTACAAGAGAAGTAGCAAATCACTACTCGAACGTACCTCGCACTATACGAGTCGGGTTCAAACTATTCATGATCCATGTCACCATGAACGCATAAAAACGTATGCCAGGCATTATAGCACCAAGCCAATCCCGTAGCTACAATTGGGGGCTTGAGAAAAACACTCTAAAAATGCTTGAAATGATGATTTTATCGCAAATTCTCGACGCTAATGCTATACACACGTCATAGGGGCACAATCCTAAGCTTTAATCGTGTAAAACGAACCTTAGAATGGCTACAACCCCTCCAAAATTCTAAGCACCACTTAGAATATATAAAGTCACCCCACTATCAAGGGTAATTGAAAATCGCGAGTCACCAAAACTCCGATCAAACTACTGCACATAACGCTCGCCCTACAAGCACCCGTTACAGAGTCTACGTTGTTCCAAAGCAAAAGCAAAAGAAAACTGTCAGATTCTGCCAAGATATCATTTTCAACGCCCAGAGCTGGGCGTCGATATCTTTAACGCCCCAGCCTGGGCACTGATTCTCTCGGTTTGCCAAATTTGCCCAGGTATAAAAACAAGAAAAAAAACGTCCTTGAATCCTCGCATCAAACAAAGTAATAACCCGTGCACACCCACGCAGAAGGTGCTACACTTGTTCGAACACCTGAACGAGGCGTGATGAAGTACTCCAATGCAAAAAATAATAATGATATCCCAACACTTGGAGGAATGTTCTAAGACACGATGTTAGGCCACACAAGCCTACGTCCCACCATAAGTTCAACCATCCCACGGTACAAGTCTAAAAAAAAAAGAGAGTAAGGCATATTGCTCTAATGCGGGCACGACCAAAGAGCATGTGTAAAAGAGGCAAAGACTACTTATCGCCCAAATTCAAAATGCAAGCCACACGACTTCTACATTAAGGATTAAAGGTAGCGAAATATTACCTACCACGGAAGGGATAGCTCGCACCTACACGAGCGGAACCCCAAGGCATCTTTCTCGAAAGAACCTACAAAAATCGTACGCCAAAAGGAAGCATCCCAACATGCATACTTGGGGGCTCCAAGCTACGAAACGACCATAGCAAAATAAAAAAATCTCGAAGCAAATGTTTGAACAATTGAAGGGGCACGATGTTTGAGCCCACTTCATGAATGGGCCTGAACCCTATCAAGCTTCTAAGCAAACTATTCAAAATCAGTCATTGCTAAAAAAAAAAACAAAATTGATGATTCAAGCAAACTGATTAATGGACCGCACACAACGGCCATTCTATGAACGCTCGTTCGCACATACATATCATTTTTTCTAAGTATCGAACATTTACGAACGCGTTCAAAAGAAAAAAAAAAGAAAACGAACGAACAAGAGGCCAACTGTGTCATCAAGAAACCTCGCCAGAAATTATTTTCAGCGCCCAGCGCTGGCCGCCGAAATCTTTAACGCCCAAGCATGGGCGCCGAAAATGATCCCTGACCCAAAAAAAAACAGCTCTGACTTCTATAGGGTCCTGCCATATTCATTCGACTTGAAAATTGCCGATTTCTTTACTGAAAGTCGCACCTCACGGCTTTGTTAAGAGTAGCACACCACTACAAAGATCACTCGCACGTACGAGCATGACCCCATACATGATTAAAAGACGTTATAAGCTACGTACCTCTCTTGGCAAAAAATGACCGACGAGCCCAATTGCTTGGGGGCTAGCAAAAAAAATATATACTCTAACAGAGAGTGTGGAAAGTTAAAATCATGTTCCCGGACTACGCTATACACAGTCCCGTGTTTGGATAATCTAAAAAAAGAAAAAAAAACGGTATTTTAAAAATATCGTTAACGGAAATATACACAGTGTGGGCCCACTCATAGGACACACCTAATCAGGAAATATTGGGACCCACCAACAGGTTGTAATCACAAAAGCCCTTCTACATAGGCAAAATGAAAAGAAAGTAAGAAATTCAAAATGGGCTAGCCCACCTTCAACGGGCGGGGTCTGCGTCACTAGCCGCGCAGGTCCTTAGTTTTCGAAAAATAAAGTCTTAAAATTCAAAATAGGCTCGCCATCTTTAGCCGGCGGGGTCTACGTCACAAACCACGTAGGTCCTTACTTTCAAAAAGCAAAAATAAATTTCAAAATAGATTCGTCCACTTCTATCGGACGGGGTGTCCACCCTTAGCGGACAGGTTCGCCATCTTCAGCCGACGGGGTCTACGTCGAAAACCGCGTAGGTCCTTATTTTCAAATTTCAAAAACATATTCGTCCACTTCTATCGGACGGGGTGTCCACCCTTAGCGGACAGGTTCTCCATCTTCAGCCGGCGGGGTCTACGTCACAAACCGCGTAGGTCCTTATTTTCAAATTTTAAAAACAGATTCGTCCACTTCTATCGGACGGGGTGTCCACCCTTAGCGGACAGGCTCGCCATCTTTAGCCGGTGGGGTCTGCGCCACTAACCGTGCAGGTCCTTAGTCGCTGCAGCGATAACTTTTTCTGGTTTTCCCTTTTTCCCAAAAATTAAAGGACTGGTTTTCCATTTTTTCAAAAATTAAAGGATTGGTTTTCCCTTTTTCCAAAAAATTAAAGGGGGTTTTCTCGTTTAGCTAGCCTTGAAAATGAGAATCTTTAAAAACATTTTTACCTCGTGGTTGGGCTTGGCCAGGCCCAATTACACTTTATAGCTTTGATTTCGAAAACATCTGTAGCTACTCCCAATGACAAAGTGAGGGAGTTTCTACGCTTCTTTAGATACTTCCAATGACAAAGTGAGGGAGTTTCTATACTATCCGTTGACAAATCCCAATGACACGTGAGGGATATGTCGACACTTCAAGTGATGACCCTTAAGTCAAATGTTATCACTCGGGGGCTCGTGAGACCCTCGCAAAAGCAGGTCACCATGACTTGTGTGGCGCACTCCGTCTAATACTTTGACCATCGTCTTACTCCAAGACTCAGTCAAAGTGGGGGCTAACTGTAGACACCTACTTTTGTCCCCATTCCCGAAAGGGAAGGTTCGATGATGAGAACATAAATCTCCACTTGACAACGCATCTCCTATAAAATAACGAATCTCAAATCCCCTTTTTCATTTCACCCGAAACCTGCCATTTATAGAAACCTGCCATTTATGGAAACTTGCTAAAAATAGTAAATGCCGTAATGGGTAGTTGTTAAAAGTGGCAAGTCATAAAAGATAGAAACCTGTCAGAATTAGGTGTTGCACTCCAACATAAATCCTAAATGAGATAGAAATTGCGAGAGAATCCTGTTCCTAATATGATTCGAAAATAAGAGTTACGTATTAATTAAAATCCTAACGAGCCTAGAGTTCGTAACGGGCCCAATCGCATCCCGTCATAAAATTAATACGCACTAAAAGACTCGATTAAGTCTCATACACTCCGGATTCTAAGAGTCTGAATCTGACAAAGAAAACAGCCCAAACGTCATTTTCAACGCCCAGCCCTGGGCGCTGAAATTGCCTGGATCCTATTTCCAACGCCCAGCCCTGGGCGCTGAAATTGCCTGAAATTACCTGAAATGTTTGACGCCCAGCCCTAGGCGCTCAAAATACCCGGTACGTGTTTTCTCCTAATTCTTCGTGGATTAGAGTTCTACAATTCTATCAGAGTATTGACTCTAAACCCCTAAGTTCAACGTGAAAAAGACGACAACACACAATTATTATTCTGAGTATTGACTCTAAACCCCTAAGCCTAAGCCTCACGCTGCAAAACTGATCACGCGTTCTGTCGCAATCGATCCAAAAATCGAACAGAAGGTATCCCGTCCTATAATTTGAGATTCGTTAAATAAAAGGAGAAATAGCAAAGTCAAAGTGGTTAGTTTTCTGAGAACCGTAACGCACCTCTCAAGGGTGCGTCGTAATGTGTCCCTTTTCCATGGTTTAATTGCTTTCCTTCCCCTTTTATGAATTGTTAAACTAATTAAATCTGATTGTTCTATCACGCCTAATAAAGATAATATGTTGGGAAATCGGATTATCATGCTAGGTCCCTTAAAACAATCTAAATCAGATAATCGCGATCGATCTAGTATTAAATGTTGCATATTGTTAAAATCAACTCAGATTAGTTTAATAGTTAACGCATGTCTCTTTAATTATTTATGCTGAGCTAGTAAGGATATCCTGCCTCTGGAGTTATCGAAGAGCGAGTACTCCTCTCGGTAGTTATAGTCCCCCGAACCCTGAATCTCCACCTTGTGGGTGTATGTTGTAGATGCCACACCAGGGATCACAAGGGAACCTACGGCCGTCGTGGTCAAACATAATTGCACTCCCTTTATGTCACGATAACCGGGTTTTGTCAGTTTTACTCATTTTCGTTAAAAACTGAATGGCGACTCCTATATTACTAGTCAATTGGGTGTGAACTCACAGGAAATCCAATTACACTTGATTTGACAAAAATAAACGTCACACCCACGAGGGACAAGGTCACGCATTAGCCTCGTGCTTTTTCGACCCCCCTCACACTGGGCATCATTTTTCTTCTGTGAAGTTCGTCTCGTCCATCTTCCTGGACGTTCCTCTTTTACATGCCGACTCTCTTCTCCTTCACCAGTGTACTCTCTGTTAGAGTGTAGTTCGGCCATGACAATGTACCTCCCCACAGACGGCGCCAAATGTTGTGGGATCTTTTACGGTGCTGACGTGGCACGCGTTCCTCGGAGGTATCAAGTATGACCTGGCACGAACTTCTGGAAACCTGCAAAACAAGAATATTCCCGTAGGAATATTCTCTCCGATGCTTAAGTAAGTATAGGCTAGAGAGATAAGTAATTTGTAGAGAGAAGGCAGAGCAAAGATAGTTCTTGGTTGGTGGGAATGAATTGATTGCCTTTACCTTGGGATCTAAGCTATTTATATTTCTAGGGTTTCTTGGGAACTGATCCCTCAACCCTAGGTGTGGGGTGCGTGCCCCTTGGGGATTTAGGACACGTGTCATTTGGCCAACAATGATGAGCCTTTTGCAAATTGGACCTGGCTTCCCAGAAAAGATGGGTTTCCATAATGAGGTCGTGCTCTTATTTCGTTTAGATACGAAGGTTTGAGCCTACTACCTAGACTTGGGCCCAGCTGGCCTGTATTGGTCATTGTGTCTTCTTTGGGCCTTATGGTGGAGATATTCAAGCCCACATCATTACGTGATACTAAAGTGTTACAAAGTAGTGTTACCATGTATAAAAGTGTTACAAAGTGGTGTTACCTAATACTAAGTGTTACAAATAAGTGTTACCTTTAATTAAAGTGTTACCAAAGTGCTACTTATACATTAAATAATTTAACAACTTTAAAAGTGTTACCATTTGGTGTTACCTAAGGTAACTTTTGTACTAGTGTAGCTTGCGGCAGAGGTTTAGTTAATGGATCTGAGATGTTGTCGTCAGTTTCAATCTTGCTTATCTCGACTTCTTTTCTTTCAACGAACTCTCGTAGAAGGTGAAATCTACGAAGTACATCCTTGACTCTCTGGTGGTAGGCTCCTTTACCTGTGCAATACCTCCATTATTGTCACAATATAGAGCTATTGGTCCTTTAAAGGAGGGGACTACACCAAGTTCTCCTATGAACTTCCTTAGCCAAATAGCTTCCTTTGCTGCTTCATGTGCAGCAATGTACTCCGCTTCAGTTGTAGAATCCGCAATGGTGCTTTGCTTAGCACTTTTCCAGCTTACTGCACCTCCGTTGAGGCAGAAGACAAACCCATACTGTGATTTGAAATCATCCTTGTCGGTTTGGAAACATGCGTCTGTATAGCCTTTAACAATGAATTCATCATCTCCACCATAGACCAGGAAATCATCATTGTGCCTTTTCAGGTACTTCAGAATATTCTTGGCAGCAGTCCAATGTGCCTCTCCTGGGTCTGACTGGTATCTGCTCGTAGCACTAAGTGCATACGCAACATCCGGGCGTGTACATATCATAGCATACATTATTGAACCAATCAATGATGCATATGGAATCCCACTCATTCGTCTACGCTCATCCAGTGTTTTTGGGCACTGAGTCTTTCTTAGAGTCATTCCATGAGACATGGGTAGGTAGCCTCACTTGGAGTTTGCCATATTGAACCTTTCAAGCACCTTATTGATATAAGTTCTTTGACTAAGTCCAATCATCCTTTTAGATCTATCTCTGTAAATCTTGATGCCCAGTATGTACTGTGCTTCTCCTAGATCCTTCATCGAAAAAAAATTCCCAAGCCAAATCTTGACAGAGTGCAACATAGGAATGTCATTTCCGATAAGTAATATGTCGCGACATATAATACTAGAAAAGCAATTTTGCTCCCACTGACCTTCTTGTATACACAAGATTCGTCTGCGTTCTTGATGAAGCGAAAGTCACTGACTGCTTCATCAAAATGTGTATTGCAGCTCCTTGATGCTTGCTTTAATCCATAAATGGATTTCTTAAGCTTGCATACCTTTTTAGCATTATTTGGATCCTTAAAACCCTCAGGCTGTGTCATAAACACAATTTCTGTTAAAACGCTATTTACGAAAGCGGTTTTGACATCCATCTGCCATATTTCGTAATCGTAATATGCAGCGATTGCTAACATTATCCGAATAGTTTTTAGCATTTGCAACTGGTGAAAAGGTTTCATCGTAATCCACACCGTGGACTTGCTTGTAACCTTTCGCAACCAATCTAGCTTTGAAAACTTCTAGTTTCCCATCCTTGTCTTTTTTCAGTTTGAAAACCCATTTGCTTCCTATGGCTTGGTAGCCATCTGGCAAATCGATCAAATCCCAAACTTGGTTTTCAGACATGGAGTCTAATTCAGATTGCATGGCATCTTGCCATTGCTTGGAGCTAGGGCTCGTCATAGCTTGTTTGTAAGTCGCAGCTTCATCACTTTCAAGTAATAGAACTTCATGGATCTTGTTGGTAAAAATACCTAAGTACCTTTCCGGTTTAGACCTATGTCTCTGCGATCTACGCGGGGTTACATTTCTAGATGGTTCCTGATTCTCACCAGATACTCCTAAAGATCTCTGAGTTTCAACCTGAATGTCATCTTGAGCATTCTCTAGAGTTTGTTGTTTGACTCGAATTTCTTCGAGGTCTACTTTTCTCCCACATGTCATTTTGGAAATGTGATCCCTTTCCAAAAAGGTACCATCTCGAGCAACAAACACCTTGTTCTCAGATGTATTGTAGACGTAATACCCCTTTGTTTCCTTTGGATAGCCCACAAGGATACATTTGCCAGATTTTGGTTGAAGTTTGTCTGAA
Organism: Spinacia oleracea; assembly: GCF_020520425.1. NCBI lineage: Eukaryota > Viridiplantae > Streptophyta > Magnoliopsida > Caryophyllales > Amaranthaceae > Spinacia > Spinacia oleracea. The sequence continues at coordinate 94,494,313 of NC_079491.1, read as the reverse complement.
ATTAATCGTTTGACGTATACTTCACAACCCCAAATCTTAAGAAAAGACACATTTGGAGGCTTTCTAAACCATAACTCATATGGAGTATTTTCGACAGCTTTAGATGGAGCTCTATTTAGTGTGAGTGCAGTTGTGTTTAGTGCATGTCCACAAAATTCTATAGGAAGTTTGGCCTGACCCATCATTAATCTAACCATGTCTAGCAAGGTTCTATTCCTCCGTTCTGACACACCGTTCCATTGAGGTGTTCTGGGAGGAGTCAATTCTGATAGAATTCCACATTCTTTTAGATGGTCATCAAATTCATAGCTCAGATATTCACCGCCTCTATCAGACCGCAGTGCCTTAATCTTCTTGCCTAACTAATTCTCTACTTCACTCTAAAATTCCATGAATTCGTCAAAGGATTCAGACTTAGGCTTCATTAGGTAGACATAACCATATCTACTGAAGTCATCCGTGAAAGTGATAGTAGCTGAAACCACCTCTAGCATTTGAACTCATTGGTCACATACATCTGTATGGATTAAACCCAATAGTTCAGTTTCTCTTTCTCCAACTTTAGAGAAAGGTTACTTTGTCATTTTGGCAAGTAAACATGATTCGCACTTACCATAATCCTCTAAGTCAAATGGTTCTAGAATTCCTTCCTTTTGAAGCCTTTCTATGCGCTTCATGTTAATATGGCCTAATCGACAATGCCACAGATAAGTGAGATCTGAATCATTCTTTTTGGCCTTTTTGGTATTTATGTTATAAACTTGTTTGTCATGATCTAATAAATAAAGTCCATTGACTAATCTAGAAGATCCATAAAACATCTCTTTAAAATAAAACATAAATGATGTTTTTAGTAAGATTTGGAACATGGAAACATTATTCCAGTTCCAAAACTATCCCAGAGGGCTAAGCAAATAATAAGTTCCTACAGCTAACGCAGCAATCTGTGCTCCATTTCCCACTCGTAGGTCGACTTCACCCTTGCTTAACCTTCTACTTCTTCTTAGTCCCTGCGAATTGGAACATAAGTGTGAGCCACAACCTGTATCTAATACCCAAGAAGTTGAATTTGCAAGTATACATTCTATAACAAAAATACCTGAAGATGGAACGACCGTTCCGTTTTTCTGATCTTCCTTAAGCTTTGGACATTCTCTCTTGTAATGGCCAATTCCATCACAATAAAGACAGCTTGATGTGGACGTGTCCTGCTTTGTCTTCTTTCTGGGAACTGACTCAGCATTGCCCTTGGACTTTCCACCTTTCTTGGAGGGTCTCCCTTTAGCCTTAAGTAAATCCTTGGCTTCACAGTCGAGTATTATCTCAGCCTTTTTGATTAGGTGAACAAAATCTGCAACTGTTTCTTCTCTTGGTTCACTCATGTATAGGTGCTTAAAGCGACCAAACCCACTATAGAGTGAATTGAGCAAGATAGAGACTGCCATCCTTTCGCTTATTGGTGTTCCTAGTAGACTCAAGCGATCGAATAATGAGAGCATATGGTCTACATGGAACCTTAGTGGAACACCAACCCTTTGTTTAGTGCGAAGGACCTGAACATGTGTTTCTTGGACTTCCATCCTAAAACATCTGTTATGAGAACTAACCTTCAGGCATGACATTGATTCAATCAACTCATGGACATTTAGGTCTCTGTCCTCCGTGTTTCCACGACAGATATCCCTCAGATTCTTGATGAGCATAAAAGGTTCATAAGCTACAAACCTCCTAGCCCAATCATCAGGGATGTTGTTCAGCATGAGACTCATAACCTTCTTGAGATCCGCATCCCAGGCTGTTAGGTTATGATACATATGACAATTCATAAATCATGCGGGAAAACCATAAACCCAGGAAAACATATTATTTACACATAATCATTTAGCATAGATTAGATGCATACTCTTTGTTGCGTTCCTTCCCTAGCTGCGCCCGAACCGAACAAGAACAAGTCTTTAGGACTCCAAGTGTCGTCCCTCCGTAGATAGTCCACAGCACGTCCGGATCCGCCTTAAGATTGACCAACTAGAATCGCCCTTAAGGTACTATTATTTTCGGCACTTTATAGGCAAATGTGTGACTGAATTTTTTTCTCTCAAAAACTCACTTTGAATACTTTGAAACTTGTGTTATAAATTGTGAGCCCTAGCCTCATATTTATAGCGGTATGGAAAGGAATCGAAATCCTATTCAGATACAAATTAATTAAACCTAGAATCCTACAAGAACTCTAATTTAATTAATTTATCAAATAGAATTAGGAATTTAATCATTAACCGAACTCTGCATGTTTTAGGAAACGTGCACGAACACAAACACTTGCACACACACGCACGGCAGCCACGATGGGCCCCATGCGTGCGCGCGAGTAGCAGCCCACTCAGCGCCCGCGCGCGCTGCGCGCTGCGCGTGCTGTGCGCGCTGTGCGCTGCGCGTGCTGTGCGCGCTGTGCGCTGCGCGTGCTGTGCGCGCTGTGCGCGCTGCGCGCTGCGCGCAGCCTGCTGGGCCTGGCCTTGCGCTGGGCCTGGCGTGGCTGTTTGTGCGGCGCGCTTGGCTTGCTGGGCGATGGCCTGGCTTCGTGCTGGGCCTCGTCCGGCAGGCCTCGTCCGATGCTTATTCGTACGATGCGCTTCCGATTAAATTTTCCGATTCCGGAATTCATTTCCGATACGAACAATATTTAATATTTCCGATTCCGGAATTAATTTCCGTTTCGAACAAATATTTAATATTTCCGTTTCCGGAATTATTTTCCGATTCCGGTAACATTTCCGATTCTGACAATATTTCCGTTTCCGGCAATATTTCCGATTCTGGCAATATTTCCATTTCCGATAATATTTTCCGACACGTACCATGTTTCCGTTTCCGGCAACATCTACGACTTGGATAATATTTATATTTCCGATACGATCCATATTTCCGTTTCCGGCAATATCATCGTTTCCGGAGTATTCATTCCTTGCCTGTGACGATCTTAGCTCCCACTGAAACCAAGATCCGTCGGTTCCGAATATTCATAGATGGAGTATTTAATGCTATTAAATACTTGATCCGTTTACGTACTATTTGTGTGACCCTACGGGTTCAGTCAAGAGTAAGCTGTGGATTAATATCATTAATTCCACTTGAACTAAAGCGGCCTCTAGCTAGGCATTCAGCTCACTTGATCTCACTGAATTATTAACTTGTTAATTAATACTGAACCGCATTTATTAGACTTAACATAGAATGCATACTTGGACCAAGGGCATTATTTCCTTCAGTCTCCCACTTGTCCTTAGGGACAAGTGTGCATTTCCTAATTCCTTTGTCGCTCGATGCTTGCTCTTGAACATAAGGTAAGAGTTGTCATCCTTATTATGTCCAGAGGTGTTCCTCGGTTTCAGAGTTCAACTGATCAAATAAACAGATAATCATAGCCTATGATTCATCCGAGCACGGCCATGCATTTCACAGTTTCTAGCTCTCCGAGTGGCCTTGTACAACTTTTAAGCATCTCATCCCGATTTATGGGAGGACAATCCCAATCTTGCGATCTTGAGATTAGACTTCGTTTGATAGGTGATTACCTGAGCGTTGCCTTTATAGCCTCCTTTTACGGTGCGACGGTTGGTCAACGTCAAAGCAACCAGTTCTCAAACAAGTAATCTTCAAATCACTCAGGTATTGAGGATTTAGTGTCTAATAATTTAATGAAATTTACTTATGACAGACTTTCATCTCTTACAGTAAAGTTTCATAGGTCTCGTCCGATACTAGTCTTCCCAAAGTAAGTATCTATGCAAATGATTATGACATTGCCATGTCCACATAGTTCAAGAAACAGAACTACTAGTCATCTTGCATTCTAATCGTCTAACGTTTTCTATGCGTCCAATTTTATAGAAAACTCCGATTAGGGACCATTTTCAACCTTTGACATTCAAGTTCACTTGATAGACATTTCTTAGTCACAGGACTGGTCCTGACAGTCTATCTTGAATATATCGTCAAATTGAAGGGACTCATCATTTAATAAACCACAAATTAAATGGAAAAATGAATTCTTTTCATTTATTGTGAATGATTAACCGATAATGTTTTACAAAGATTTAAACTCTAAAACTTTAAAACATTAAACAGAGACATCAAAGCCATTCTCCAATATGCTTGATTCCCATAGCTGCATTGTGCGAGTTGTGCTTCGCCTGCGGCAGAGGTTTAGTTAATGGATCTGATATGTTGTCATCAGTTCCAATTTTGCTTATCTCGACTTCTTTTCTTTCAACGAACTCTCGTAGAAGGTGAAATCTACGAAGTACATGCTTGACTCTCTGGTGGTGTCTAGGCTCTTTTGCCTGTGCAATAGCTCCGTTATTATCACAATACAGGGCTATTGGTCCTTTAATGGAGGGGACTACACCAAGTTCTCCTATGAACTTCCTTAGCCATATAGCTTCCTTTGCTGCTTCATGTGCAGCAATGTACTCAGCTTCAGTTGTAGAATCCGCAATGGTGCTTTGCTTAGCACTTTTCCAGCTTACTGCTCCTCCGTTGAGGCAGAAGACAAACCCAGACTGTGATCTGAAATCATCTTTGTCGGTTTGGAAACTTGCGTCCGTATAGCCTTTAACAATTAATTCATCATCTCCACCATAGACCAGGAAGTCATCTTTGCGCCTTTTCAGGTACTTCAGAATATTTTTGGCAGCAGTCCAATGCGCCTCTCCTGGGTCTGACTGGTATCTGCTCGTAGCACTGAGTGCGTACGCAACATCCGGGCGTGTACATATCATAGCATACATTATTGAACCAATCAATGATGCATATGGAATCCCATTCATTCGTCTACGCTCATCAAGTGTTTTTAGGCACTGAGTCTTGCTTAGAGTCATTCCATGAGACATGGGTAGGTAGCCTCGCTTGGAGTCCGCCATCTTGAACCTATCAAGCACCTTATTGATATAAGTGCTTTGACTAAGTCCAATCATCTTTTTAGATCTATCTCTGTAAATCTTGATGCCCAATATGTACTGTGCTTCTCCTAGATCCTTCATCGAAAAACATTTCCCAAGCCAAATCTTGACAGAGTTCAACATAGGAATGTCATTTCCGATAAGCAATATGTCGTCGACATATAATACTAGGAAAGCAATTTTGCTCCCACTGACCTTCTTGTATACACAAGATTCGTCCGCGTTCTTGATGAAACCAAAGTCACTGACTGCTTCATCAAAACGTATATTCCAGCTCCTGGATGCCTGCTTCAATCCGTAGATTGACTTCTTTAGCTTGCATACCTTTTTAGCATTCTTTGGATCCTCAAAACCTTCAGGCTGTGTCATAAACACAGTTTCTGTTAAAACGCCGTTTAAGAAAGCAGTTTTGACATCCATCTGCCATATTTCGTAATCGTAATATGCAGCGATTGCTAACATTATTCGAATAGACTTTAGCATTGCAACTGGTGAAAAGGTTTCATCGTAATCCACACCGTGGACTTGCCTGTAACCTTTTGCAACCAATCTAGCTTTGAAAACTTCAAGTTTCCCATCCTTGTCCTTTTTCAGTTTGAAAACCCATTTGCTTCCAATGGCTTGGTAGCCATCTGGCAAATCGACCAAATCCCATACTTGGTTTTCAGACATGGAGTCTAATTCAGATTGCATGGCTTCTTGCCATTGCTTGGAGCTAGGGCTCGTCATAGCTTGCTTGTAAGTCGCAGGTTCATCACTTTCAAGTAATAGAACGTCATAGCTCTCGTTCGTCAAAATACCTAAGTACCTTTCCGGTTGAGATCTATATCTTTGCGATCTACGCGGGGTAACATTTCTAGATTGACCATGATTCTCACCAGATTCTTCTAAAGATCTCTGAGTTTCATCCTGAATGTCATCTTGAGCATTCTCTAGAGTTTGTTGTTCGACTCGAATTTCTTCGAGGTCTACTTTTCTCCCACTTGTCATTTTGGAAATGTGATCCTTCTCCAAAAAGACACCATCTCGAGCAACGAACACTTTGTTCTCAGATGTATTGTAGAAGTAATACCCCTTTGTTTCCTTTGGATAGCCCACAAGGATACATTTGTCAGATTTTGGATGAAGTTTGTCTGAAATTAATCGTTTGACGTATAATTCACATCCCCAAATCTTAAGAAAAGACACATTTGGAGGCTTTCCAAACCATAATTCGTATGGAGTCTTTTCGACAGCTTTAGACGGAGCTCTATTTATAGTGAGTGCAGCTGTATTTAGTGCATGTCCCCAAAATTCTAATGGAAGTTCGGCCTGACCCATCATTGACCTGACCATGTCTAGCAAGGTTCTGTTCCTCCGTTCTGACACACCGTTCCATTGTGGTGTTCCAGGAGGAGTCAATTCTGATAGAATTCCACATTCTTTCAGATGGTCATCAAATTCATAGCTCAGATATTCACCGCCTCTATCAGACCGCAGTGCCTTAATCTTCTTGCCTAATTGATTCTCTACTTCACTCTGAAATTCCTTGAATTTGTCAAAGGATTCAGACTTATGCTTCATTAGGTAGACATAACCATACCTACTGAAGTCATCAGTGAAAGTGATAAAGTAGCTGAAACCACCTCTAGCATTTGTACTCATTGGTCCACATACATCTGTATGGATTAAACCCAATAGTTCATTTGCTCTTTCTCCAACTTTAGAGAAAGGTTGCTTTGTCATTTTGCCAAGTAAACATGATTCGCATTTACCATAATCCTCTAAGTCAAATGGTTCTAGAATTCCTTCCCTTTGAAGTCTTTCTAAGCGTTTCAAGTTTATATGGCCTAATCGACAATGCCACAGATAGGTGAGATCTGAATCATCCTTTTTGGCCTTTTTGGTATTTATGTTATATACTTGTTTGTCGTGATCTAATAAATAAAGTCCATTGACTAATCTAGCAGATCCATAAAACATCTCTTTAAAATAAAACGAACAACTATTGTCTTTTATTATAAAGGAAAATCCCTTAGCATCTAAGCAAGAAACTGAAATGATGTTTTTAGTAAGACTTGGAACATGGAAACATTCTTCCAGTTCCAAAACTAGCCCGGAGGGCAACGACAAATAGTAAGTTCCTACAGCTAATGCAGCAATCCGTGCTCCATTTCCCACTCGTAGGTCGACTTCACCCTTGCTTAACTTTCTACTTCTTCTTAGTCCCTGTGGATTGGAACATAAGTGTGAGCCACAACCTGTATCTAATACCCAAGAAGTTGAATTAGCAAGTATACAGTCTATAACGAAAATACCTGAAGATGGAACGACTGTTCCGTTCTTCTGATCTTCCTTTAGCTTCAAGCAATCTCTCTTCCAATGCCCCTTCTTCTTGCAGTAGAAGCATTCGGATTCAGAAGTGGGTTGACTGACCTTTCTCTTTGCAGATTTGGCGCCAGTTTGCTTAGTTGGGCTGGCTTTGTTGCCACCTTTCTTAGCATTCCTCTTCTTTCCAGATTTCTTGAACTTGCCCCCACGCACCATAAGCACATCCTGCTTATCACTTTTGAGCGTCTTTTCAGCGGTCTTCAGCATACCGTGAAGCTCAGTGAGCGTTTTGTCCAGACTATTCATACTGTAGTTCAGTTTGAACTGATCATACCCGCTATGAAGAGAATGGAGGATGGTGTCTATAGCCATTTCCTGAGAAAATTGCTGATCCAGCCGACTCATATTCTCAATGAGTCCAATCATTTTGAGAACATGTGGACTTACGGGCTCGCCTTTCTTAAGCTTGTTCTCAAGAATTTGCCTATGAGTCTCGAATCTTTCGACTCGAGCCAGATCTTGGAACATGTTCTTCAACTCACTAATGATTGTGAAAGCATCTGAGTTGATGAACGTTTTCTGCAGATCCGCACTCATGGTGGCGAGCATTAGACATTTCACATCCTTGTTGGCATCAATCCAACGATTGAGGGCTGCCTGAGTGACCCCGTCGCCTGCAGCTTCGGGCATCGCCTCATCTAGGACATACTCCTTTTCTTCCTGCATAAGAACTATTTGCAAGTTCCTTTGCCAGTCAAGGAAGTTTTTCCCGTTCAACTTCTCCTTTTCGAGAATTGATCGAATGTTGAATGAATTGTTGTTTGCCATATTAAAAACTACAATTGAAAAGAATAAACAAATAAATAACCATTCACAGTTTCTTTTAATAAACTTAAATTCTAGCATACATGCATAATTCAATGTTTATTAAGCATTTTATTCAAATTATGTGTTCCGGCAGGTGTGAATAAAATGATTCCAAGATCCTAAAATCATTGAAGAACTAAGCACAGTTTGTCGACTTAATCCTAGAACATCTTAGGTAAGCAAAAGCCTTTTGCCAATAGTCTAGAAACTATTCTTGGTTGATAGGTACGTCTAAGAACTTATTAGGTAAACCTATCGAATTTGCCACGACATAAAAGGACTCCTTACTTATATCGTTGAGTTTCACCAAAACTAACATGTACTCACAATTATTTGTGTACCTTGCCCCTTTAGGACCAATAAGTAACACCTCGCTGAGCGAAAACTATTACTAGATTGATGTAAAGGATATCCAAGCAAGTGTATATTTTGGCATGGCACCTTTTAACTCAATTTTTAAGTTTGGAACTTAAGGCTCTTACTATGTTGGTTAGATTTTAAGTGAACTAAAATCCTTAATCATGCAACATAATCAAGCTTTTGATCTCATGCATTTTAAGACATATTTAAAACAATAAATAACTTAAAACATGCATAAGATATTTGTGATCTAGTATGGCCCGACTTCATCTTGAAGCTTTGACTTCAAAGTCCGTCTTGAAAATCTCCGTGGGAGGCACCATTTTCTTCAAATAGGATAAGCTATAACTAATTACAACTATTTGATGGTTCGCAGACCATATTTGAATTGAAAAATAACTTTGGTACTTTAGACCAATTACATTCAAATTAATGGTACGCAGACCATATTTTCTATCCTATTTGGCCATACTAGTCACTTCATAACCTGCAAAACAGTACATATACAATATATACCATTCACCCATTCATTATCATGAATGGCCCACATAGCTGGTTAGTAAAACACATTATGCATCACGTAAACATTTGCAGCAATTAATCAAGGGCACCAATAATCTACCAATTATTCAGTCCTTATTAATTCTAATCAAGTTGTTTTAACCTTAAGGATTTGTAGACCTAATCAAGAGTTTATGACTAAAAAGCGCTCCCACTTAAACCAATAAATTCATATGCTTTACCAATTTTAAACATAAAAATGTATTTCTAGTCTAACCGGAAACATACAAATTTAATTAAAATTTAAAGCTCATATAAATTTATAATTGAATCCAAAAAGTTTAATTTAATTTCAGTCGCATTTAAATTAATTCATGATTTTAATTTTAGTAAAATAATTAGAATAAATAACATTTATTATAATTATAATATTCAAAATTAAAATCCAAGAAAATAATTTAAATTATTAATTTTAAAATTAATTAAAATTACGTGAACTGAAATTTTCAAATTAAACATTCAAAACGATCTAATCGTAACGCAAACACCCTACGCGTAGCACGCCCATGGGCCGCACGCACACAGCCATCGCTGGCCATGCGCGTGCAGCCCATGCGCTCGTCGCATAGCTGCTGCATCCCTATCGCAAGCCTCCGCACGCATTGGTGCTCGCTGCGCGCGCCAGCGCTCATCGCACGCGGGCTATCGCTCGCAGTGCGCGCGCGACATCGCTCGCTGGGCGCGCGACATCGCTCGCTGGGCGCGCGACATCGCTCGCTGGGCGCGCGAGCCATCGCTCGCTGGGCGCGCGACATCGCTCGCTGGGCGGGCGACATCGCTCGCTGTGCGCGCGAGCAATGCTAGGCGCAGCGCTCGTGGCACGCGAGCTTGCGCTCGCTGCGCGCGAGGCTGCGCGCTCTTGTGCGAGGCAGCGCGCGTTGTGGCGCAGCTCGCTTGCTGCCCACACGCGACTGCCTTGGCTCGCCCTACGCCCATGCCCATTCGTCCATTGGTCGTGGCACACGACACAAGGCAGGGCTGCTGCCTTGTGCTCGTGCACTACGCCCTTGCTCATTGCATTCGTGCCGCACGGGCGACGAGCTCCCTTGCTCGTCGTCGCATGCCCGCATTATACAACACCCCTTAAGGGTAACACGAAGCGTCCATTGCTTCGTGCGTGCAAGTTTTATGAACGAATCGCATAAAAATTTAAAATTTATATTTAAAATTAATGACAAATTAATAAATAATATTAATTTCATAATTTTAGGGCGAAAAAATCGAAAATTTATTATCCAATTGATTTCCGATTGTTATGGATTCAAGTCTAGGTCATAAAAATTTAAAATTTATCGTAAATTTACAATTTTTATGGTGGTTTTTAATCATAGGTTTCTAATTAAATTACAATTAATTATGAAAATCAAATTAATTCTAAATTATTCTAATTTTCAACAAATTAATCATAATTAATAATTAGATTGCATAATTAACAAGACTAGGCATTCAAACTTGTTAAACATATGCAGTAGGTCAATCAAAAATTCAAGATTTATCAACAAGAATCGCAAATATTTAATTTAACATCTTAAATTTACGAAATTTTGCATTCGAAAAACTAAAACCTTCGAAAAGTCATAGTTAGGCTTCGAATTTGAGAATTCTGGGTTCGGCAGAAAAATATTATTTTTGTCAAAATTTTAGAATGCCTTTTACATGCGGAATTGACACAAAAATCACTCAATTCGGATGAGTAACGAAGAAACTGCCGAAAAACTGCGTACGTATAATTAAATAAACGCAATTTGCAATTAATTAACAATTACGAAAATTAATCACCCCTTTTAATTCTTGCAAATTTGTAATATTTAACCATGTTCATGCAATTTAGATTATGAAAATAATAAGGGGCTCGTGATACCACTTTTAGGTTATGATACATATGACAATTCATAAATCATGCGGAAAAACCATAAACCCAGGAAAACATATTATTTACACATAATCATTTAGCATAGATTAGATGCATACTCTTTGTTGCGTGCCTTCCCTAGCTGCGCCCGAACCGAACAAGAACAAGTCTTTAGGACTCCAAGTGTCGTCCCTCCGTAGATAGTCCACAGCACGTCCGGATCCGCCTTAAGATTGACCAACTAGAATCGCCCTTAAGGTACTATTATTTTCGGCACTTTATAGGCAAATGTGTGACTGAATTTTTTTCTCTCAAAAACTCACTTTGAATACTTTGAAACTTGTGTTATAAATTGTGAGCCCTAGCCTCATATTTATAGCGGTATGGAAAGGGAATCGAAATCCTATTCAGATACAAATTAATTAAACCTAGAATCCTACAAGAACTCTAATTTAATTAATTTATCAAATAGAATTAGGAATTTAATCATTAACCGAACTCTGCATGTTTTAGGAAACGTGCACGAACACAAACACTTGCACACACACGCACGGCAGCCACGATGGGCCCCATGCGTGCGCGCGAGCAGCAGCCCACTCAGCGCCCGCGCGCGCTGCGCGCTGCGCGTGCTGTGCGCGCTGTGCGCTGCGCGTGCTGTGCGCGCTGTGCGCGCTGCGCGCTGCGCGCAGCCTGCTGGGCCTGGCCTTGCGCTGGGCCTGGCGTGGCTGTTTGTGCGGCGCGCTTGGCTTGCTGGGCGATGGCCTGGCTTCGTGCTGGGCCTCGTCCGGCAGGCCTCGTCCGATGCTTATTCGTACGATGCGCTTCCGATTAAATTTTCCGATTCCGGAATTCATTTCCGATACGAACAATATTTAATATTTCCGATTCCGGAATTAATTTCCGTTTCGAACAAATATTTAATATTTCCGTTTCCGGAATTATTTTCCGATTCCGGTAACATTTCCGATTCTGACAATATTTCCGTTTCCGGCAATATTTCCGATTCTGGCAATATTTCCATTTCCGATAATATTTTCCGACACGTACCATGTTTCCGTTTCCGGCAACATCTACGACTTGGATAATATTTATATTTCCGATACGATCCATATTTCCGTTTCCGGCAATATCATCGTTTCCGGAGTATTCATTCCTTGCCTGTGACGATCTTAGCTCCCACTGAAACCAAGATCCGTCGGTTCCGAATATTCATAGATGGAGTATTTAATGCTATTAAATACTTGATCCGTTTACGTACTATTTTTGTGACCCTACGGGTTCAGTCAAGAGTAAGCTGTGGATTAATATCATTAATTCCACTTGAACTAAAGCGGCCTCTAGCTAGGCATTCAGCTCACTTGATCTCACTGAATTATTAACTTGTTAATTAATACTGAACCGCATTTATTAGACTTAACATAGAATGCATACTTGGACCAAGGGCATTATTTCCTTCACAGGCGGCATGTCTTTCAGGGGCCATGTCTCTGGCATAGTAGCTTGGCATGGGATGGAACAGTACATACTCAAATCCATTGAGTCTCACTATTTCACCCAGCTTAGCTTCCCATTCAAGAAAATTTATTAGGTTCAGCTTGATCATAAGCTTAGAACCCATGATGATGTTTTTATTGTTGTTTGCCATAGAAAACTACAATCGAAAAAGAATAAACAAATAAATAACCATTCACAGTTTCTCTTAATAAACTTAAATTCTAGCATGTATGCATAATTCAATATTTATTAAGCATTTTGTTCAAGTTATGTGTTCCGGCAGGTGTGAATAAAATGATTCCAAGATCCTTAAATCATTGAAGAATTAAGCACATAATGTATTTAGACTCAATTCTAAAATATTTTAGGTAAGCAAATCCTTTGCTAATAGTCTAGAAACTACTCTTGGTTGATAGGTACGTCTAAGGTCTTATTATGTAAACCTATCTGTTTTGCCACGACATAAAAGGAATCCTTACTTATATCGTTGAGTTTTACCAAAACTAACATGTACTCACAATTATTTGTGTACCTTACCCCTTTAGGATCAATAAGTAACACCTCGCTATGGCGAAAAACTATTACTAAGATTGATGTAAAATGTTATTTTGGCATGGCACCTTTAACTCAATGTTTAAAGTTTGGAACTTAAGTCTTTAATTATGCAACATAATCAAGCCACAATCTGATGCATAATTAAGACATATTTAAAGCAATAAATAACTTAAAGCATGCATAAGATATAAATGTGATCTAGTATGGCCCGACTTCATTTTGAAGCTTCAACTTCAAACTCCGTCTTGAAAATGGATTGGAAACTCCGTCTTGAATTTCACCATGGGAGGCGCCATTTTCTTCAAATAGGATATGCTATAATTGAAACTAATTACAACTATTTGATGGTACGCAGACCATATTTAAATTAAAAACTTTGGTGCATTAGACCAATTTTACATTCAAATTAATGGTACGCAGACCATATTTTCTATCCTATCTGGGCCATACTAGTCACTTTCCATAACCTGCAAAACAGTACATTTACAATATACCATTCACCCATTCATTTATCAATGAATGGCCCACATAGCTGGTTAGTAGAACATATTATGCATCACATAAATATTTGCAGCAATTAATCAAGGCTTCTAATAATCTACAAATTACTCAATCCTTATTAATTCTAACCGAGTTGTTTTATCCTTAAAGGAATGTAGACCTAATCAAGAGTTTATGACTAAAATGCTCCCACTAAAACCAAGAAATTTACATGCTTTACGAATTTTAAACATAAAATTGTATTTCCTAGTCCAACCGGAAACTTACAAATTTAATTAAAATTTAAAGCTCATATAATATTATTTAAATCCTCTAATTTATTTTCAGTTGATTTAATTAATTAAATTAAATTTTATCAAGGTTTTAATTTTAGTAAAATAATTGTTATAAATAAATTTATAATAATTAAATTATTCAAAATTAAATTCCGAAGAAAAAATTAAATTACGAATTTAAATTTAATTAAAATCGTTTTCAACTGAAAAATTAAAATTAAAACGAACCAATCGGGCTAAGACAAGGCCATGAGGCTGCGCCCATGCCTCGTCGAGCCCATGTAGCAGGAGCACCCCATGGGCTGCCACTTGATTGATCGTACTGCAAGACACGGGCATCCACGCGCAGGCGCAGCAAGCCGAGCAAGCCACGCCTGCACGCACCACGCTCGCTCGCTGTGGCGAGGCATCCCTCGTTGGGCTGGGCAACGCTCGCTGGTCGAGCCAGCTCTCGCTACTAGCGCTCGCGGCCATGTGTGCTCGCTGCCTTGCTTCTCGCCTCTCCACCCACGTGCACGTAGCATACAGCGTATACCACTGTTAAGTTATGACAAATATAAAACATATATTTCATGCGGAAAAACCATAAAGCCAGGAATCCAAATTAATTGCCATATAGTCAATTAGCATAATTTAGGATACATACATGTGACGCGTGCCTTCCCTAGCTGCTCCCATACCGAACAAGAACAAGTTTAGGACTCCAAGTGTCGTCCCTCCGTAGATAGACCACAACACGTTCGGATGCGCCTTAGATTCAAATAACTAGAATATAGCAGTCTAAGGTTTTATGTTATTCGAACTTAATTATTTGGCAAATTATTAAGCTTAGTTTAATCTTAAAACTATATGAATAATTGAGATTATATGTTATAAATTGTGATTATGTATCACCTATTTATAGGGAGGAATTATCGGACTTAGATATCCACTAGGATTCAATTTACTAATTCAATTAGAATTCTATTAAAATTAATCCTTTGTATTTTAGTGTTTAATTAAACGACTAACACTAGTGGATTTAGGAAAACAACTAACCGGACAAATTCTAAGCATCTAAGGATTCGTAGCATGCACGATCACAACACACAAACATGAGCAGCCCACGAGGGGCGTTGTGCGCGCGCGCGGCTCGGCCCAGCAGCGCTGGCACGCGGCCAATGCAAGGGCGCTGCCACTTGCTTGCCTTGCCTTGGCTGGGCCTGGCTTTGCTTCGTGCTTGGCTGGGCCTGCCTTGCTCGGTGCGGCTGGGCTGCTGCTACTCGCTGTTGCGCGGGCTTTGCTAGGCGCGGGCCTAGCTTCGTGATGGGCCTTGCGTCTAGCAAGCTCGTCCGATGTTTATTTCGTACGTCGCACTTCCGGTTCGTTTTCCGATTTCGGAATTCATTTCCGATTCGAACAATATTTAATATTTCCGATTCCGGAATTAATTTCCGTTTCAAAAAATATTTAATATTTCCGATTCCGTTAATATTTTCGATTCCGGCAATATTTCCGTTTCCGGCAATATTTCCGATTCCGGTAATATTTCCATTTCCAATAATATTTTCCGATATGTACCATGTTTCCATTTCCGGCAACATCTACGACTTGGATAATATTTATATTTCCGTTACGATCCATATTTCCGTTTCCGTCAACATCATCGTTTCCAGAGTATTCATAATTTGCCTTTTGACGATTTCAGCTCCCACTGGAATCGAGATACGTTGATTCCGAATATCCATAAATGGAGTATTTAATTCACTTAAATACTTGATCCGTTCACGTACTATTTGTGTGACCCTACGGGTTCAGTCAAGAGTAAGCTGTGGATTAATATTATTAATTTCACTTGAACTGAAGCGGCCTCTAGCTAGGCATACAGTTCACTTGATCTCATTGAATTATTAACTTGCATAATTAATTAATACTGAACCGCATTTATTAGACTTAGCATTGAATGCATACTTGGACCAAGGGCATTATTTCCTTCACTTATGGTCCTTGATGATAATCTTGATTATCGAAATGTGGCAACAGGGATATTATGCCAAAGTCAACCAAGGGAGCTTGTTCATAATGTCCCATTGCTCGCAGATCATGAAAAAGTCACTATCATTCATGTACTTGATGGAGAGGATCAACATACACCTCTACCTTTACCCTTTTTTGGACATGATGTACTAGAGGATCAAGTAGAAGGAAGTTGGGCTAAATGGCCTAAAAACAAGTCAAATTGTCAAATGAGGTAACTTTCAAACTTAATTCATAAACGACCATAATACATATATGCTACACTCATAATGCATATATACTACACTGATAATTTGTTTAATTTTCTATTTTTTTCTTGAAAAATTAGAAAGTCAACCAAGCACCTGCAAAGAATAAGATTGAAAAAAAGCATGAGGGTAATGACCTTGGGTCAGCAGTTAGATGTCGTGACAAGGGGAATGATGATAAAGGCATCCCAATTTTTCTTGTTAGTATTGCCACCTACTTGGCGTTGCCCCCAAGTTGTAAGGTGTTGTACAACCTGTAAAAAAATATAGAGTGTAACTTCACTATTGATGTTGATTTTGAAGATGACGTATTTTTTAATCCCGCGCAAGAAAGTTTCAATGCTTATGTCGTCGGTGAAGATCTCAAGAATTTGCTTAACATGAGCTATCTAAGTACATCATGTGTACATATTTGGATAAGGTAAATATATATATTTATAACTTTATTAAACACCGGTATCCACGTAGAATAATAACTATTAATATACAATTGGTGTAGATTTTTGCAAAACCATTGCAAGATGAACAAAACCCAGGGTGAGATCGGTTTTTTTTGTCCGAAAAGGCCTTCTATGGTAACACGTCGAACTTCGACGGTTACAAGCTATTTGACTTATTCAATATCCAAGCAAAGTAAGAAGCAATTTATACTCATGCCCTTCCATCAAAAGTAAGTGTTCTAAGTTGTTATTGTGCTCAATATCGTAAATATAAATTTTTTCTTTTGCAAAATATCATTTGAAAATGGATATTTTTTTGTGAAGATCTCATCGGATGTTGATACTAGTTTGCTTTTAAAGAGGAGAAGCTTTCTTGTTCGCTTCAGCAGGAGTTGGATTAGAGAGTGTGTAAGTAAAAGGACATATATCTTTGTAAGTTTTAGATTAGAATAAACTTCTCTGTTCTCTTTCTTAAACGGGTTTTACTGCTGTGATATTCCTGTCATTTTACTGCTTTTTTGATGTTGACTATAATCTGAATGTTAGCTTTGTTGTCCGACTTGTGGGATAACTGTTGAAACACTGCACCAAAAGGGGAGGGGGAGGTGGGATTAACTCCTTTACATGGAGACACGTCCTACTATGTTCAACTATTTGAAAGTTTACATGGGCCATGCCTTTAGTAGTTGTCTTGCATTTTAATGGTCCTTTTGCATCTTATTGTTGCTAGAAAAGCTTTGGGTTTATTCTTAGGAGCTAAGTCATTGACGTTTCAATAGTCTTTAGTGGATGAACTTGAATCAAAGATAAGAGAATTTAAAGATTTCTTTTGAATGTTGAAGTTCAGGGAATTAACTAGGAAATCACTTCATCGTTCTCCAACTGTATCTTCACAACAGGAATTACAGGATAAATATTTTGAAGATATCAACTGTCAGATGACATTGCCTGCAGAATTTAGTTTAGAAGTGCAATATTTAGCAATTGACATCAAAGATTTCACAACACTAGGAAGAATAAAAAAAACAGAGAGAATAAATAAACTAGTTAGGTCGTAATATATGTAGTGGTTCTTTCCCAACCTAGCCCTCTTAATATTTAAAGGGAAAGTGAGCAGAATCCATATGAATGAGCGGAAAATGAAATAATGTCCGTTTGTAGGTGTGGCTATTTAGAGACAAATTACTATAAACTACAAAATCACTACCCATGAGTTGAGGCATTCAGAAACAATCCATATTCTTCATCAATATCTATTACTTCTTATACAAAAACATGGTTTAACACAATGTGTTATGCAGCAAATATCATTAAGTTGGAACCAGAAAATCCTCAGAACTGCCAATTTGCACAACAGAGTTGCAGTGTCCTTTCACTACTGTAAAAACATGGAATTTGCACTACTGTTAAATTACCTACTGTAATTTGCACAAATTGTTCTTATATGTTAAATTACCTATTGTTGGTAACAAATTATTCTCATGTTTAGGAGTTATCCGACTTGGCAAGCCAACAACAAAGGATCTCGAAATTTTTTAAGATGGAAAGAAATTATACTAAGATTTAATTAGTTTGATTATTATTTTTGTCGTAATTTATTCATATATATGTTATTCTTTAATTTAATGTGTATTATATTTGTATCTTAGTGTTCTCACGAACCGGAAATTCTTGAATGTGGCTATTATGTCATGAAGTTCATGTATCAAAAAGTTTTACTTGGATTACAAAGTATTAGTAATGTGGAAGAGGTACGTGTACATGTATTTTTGTTATTATTTTATTTCAGTTGTTACTATATATGCGCTAGCTTTTATCCAAACTTGACTAATTACTACATTATTTTATTGAAATACAGATATTTTTGAAGGAAATAATGCCCTTGGTCCAAGTATGCATTTAATGGTAAGTCTAATAAATGAGGTTCAGTGTTAATTATTCAAGTTAGTAATTCAGTGAGATCAAGTGAACTGTATGCCTAGCTAGAGGCCGCTTCAGTTCAAGTGGAATTAATGATATTAATCCACAGCATACTCTTGACTGAACCCGTAGGGTCACAACAATAGTACGTCAACGGATCAAGTATTTAATGGCATTAAATACTCCATCTATGGATATTCGGAATCGACGAATCTTGGTTCCAGTGGGAGCTGAGATTGTCAAAAGGCAAATAAAGAATACTCCGGAAACGATGATATTGCCGGAAACGGAAATATGGATCGTATCGGAAATATAAATATTATCCAAGTCGTAGATGTTTCCGGAAACGGAAACATGGTACGTATCGGAAAATATTATCGGAAATGGAAATATTGCCGGAATCGGAAATATTGCCGGAAACGAAAATATTGTCAGAATCGGAAATATTACCGGAATCGGAAAATAATTCCGGAAACGGAAATATTAAATATTTGTTCGAAACGGAAATTAATTCCGGAATCGGAAATGTTAAATATTGTTCGTATCGGAAATGAATTCCGGACTCGGGAAATTAATCGGCAGCGCGTCGTACGAATTAGCATCGGACGAGCTTGCTAGATTAAGGCCCATCGCGAAGCCAGGCCCACGTCCAACAAGCCAAGCGCGCGTCACAGCAGCCCAAGGCAACCCCAGGCCCATCGCGCCAAGGATGCGAGCACATGGCAGCGAGCACGCGTGGGCTGCGAGGCCTGCTGCGGGCTTTGCGTGTGTGCGGGCGTGGCCTGCTCGCATGCGGGCTATGCTCGTGTGTGTGTTTGTGCTTGCGTACGAAACCTTAATCGATTAGGATTCGTTTAAAAATTAAATTCCTAAATCTACTAGATAATTAATTAATGGAATTTAAGTTAAATTCAGATTAGTTAATTCGTTTCCTAGTAGGATTCTAATACCCGATTCCATACCCTATAAATACGTGATCATAGTTCACAATTTACAACGAGTTTTCCAAGTATTCACTCAAGTTTTAGGCATAAAACTCAGACTTTTAATTGCTGTAAAATCCGAAATTTCATACTACCTTTGGGGCAATTCTAGTTAATTAAACCTAAGGCGGATCCGGATGTGTTGTGGATTATCTACGGAGGGACGGCGTTTGGAGTCCTAAAGACTTGTTCTTGTTCGGTTTGGGCGCAGCAAGGGAGGGCACGCTACAAAGAGTATGCATCCTAAATTATGCTAATTGTTATGGGGCAATTAATTTGGAATACTGGCTTTTATGGTTTTTCCGCATGATTTATATTCATTTATATGTATCATAACCTAACAGTGGTATCACGAGCCTCTAATTAATTCCATAATAATTGCTTAACATGGTTAAATTTTATAAATTTGCAAGGAATTAAGAGGGGTGATTAATTTCGTAATTGTAATTAATTGCAAATTTGCGATTATTTAATTATATGTTCGCAGTTTTTCAGCAGTTTCTTCGTTACTCAACGAAATCGAGTGATTTTTGTGTCAATTCTGCATGTAAAAGGCATTCTAAAATTTTGACAAAATTAATATTTTCGGCCAAACCCAGAATTCCCAAATTCGAAGCCTAACTATGAGTTTTCGGAGGTTTTAGTTTTTCGAACGCAAAGTTTGTAATTTTAAGATGTTAAAATAAATATTTGCGCTTCTTGTTGTTAAATCTTGAATTTTTGATTGACCTACTATATATGTTTAACAAATTTAAGTGCCTAAGCTTGTTAATTATACAACCTAATTTGTAATTGTAATTAATTTGTTGAAATTCGAATACTTTAGAATTGATTTGATTTTCATAATTAATTGACGATTTAATTAGGTATCCATGATTAAAAACCACCATAAAAATCGTTAATTTTTGATAAATTTTATATTTTCATGACCTAGATTTGAATCTATGATAATCGGAAATTAATTGATTAATAAATTTTCGATTTTTCGCCCTAAAATTTATGAAATTAATATGTTTTATTAATTTGTCAATAAATTTGAATTAAAAAGTTTTAATTTTTATGAAATTCGCTCATGAATGTTGCACGCAAAAAGCAAAGGACGCTACGTGTTACTCTTAAGGGGTGTTGTATAGTGCGGGCATGCGACGACGAGCAAAGGAGCTCGTCGCCCATGCGGTACGAATGCAGCGAGCAACAAGCAATGGCGCGCGCGCGAGGCAATGGTGTTGGGTGTGTGTGCTGTGCGATGGGCGATGGGGCAAGGCATGAGCCGAGCGAGCAGACGCGTGTGGGCAGCGATGGGTGCTGCGCCACAGCGCGCGCTGCCTCGCCCAACGAAGAGACCAGACGTGTCGAGTGAGGCAGGCTGCGCGCAGCGTGGCCTGGGCTGGCTGCGATGCGTGTGGCTTGCTCGTGCATTGTCGTGCGATCAATCGATGGGGCGCTGCTGCCTCGTGACTCGATGGGGCTTAGGCGCAAGCCCAAGTGCCTCGTCTTGTTACGATTGATGCGTTTTGAATTTAATTTTGAATTTTAAGTTCAGAAACGATTTTAATTAACTTTAAAATTTGTAATTTAAATTGTTTTCTCGGAATTTAATTTTGAATAATCTAATTATTATAAATTCTAATTTATACTAATTATTTTACTAAAATTAAAACCTTGAATAAATTTAAATTCATTTATTTAATTCAACTGAAAATAAATTAAAGGATTCAATTATAAATTTATATGAGCTTTAATAATTAAATTTGTATGTTTCCGGAGAGACTAGGAAATACAATTTTATGTTAAAAGTTAGTAAAGCATGTAAATTTATTGGTTTAAATGGGGCCTTTAGCCATAAACTCTTGATTAGGTCTACATTCCTTTAAGGTTAAAACAACTTGATTAGAATTAATAAGGATTGAATAATTGGTAGATTATTGGAACCCTTGATTAATTGCTGCAAATGTTTATGTGATGCATAATATGTTCTACTAACCAGCTATGTGGGTCATTCATGATAATGAATGGGTGAATGGTATATATTGTATATGTATTGTTTTGCAAGTTATTGAAAAGTGACTAGTATGGCACAAATAGGATAGTAAATATGGTCTGCGTACCATTAATTTGAATGTAAAATTGGTCTACTGCACCAAAGTTTTTTTTTTAATTTAAAGATGGTCTGCGTACCATCAAATAGTTGTAATTAG
This sequence comes from Spinacia oleracea, assembly GCF_020520425.1. Lineage (NCBI taxonomy): Eukaryota > Viridiplantae > Streptophyta > Magnoliopsida > Caryophyllales > Amaranthaceae > Spinacia > Spinacia oleracea. Next base: position 94,472,775 of record NC_079491.1, on the reverse strand, counting down.
TTTAATTATAGCTTATCCTATTTGAAGAAAATGGAGCCTCCCATGGTGAAATTCAAGACGGAGTTTCCAATCCATTTTCAAGACGGACTTTGAAGTTGAAGCTTCACGATGAAGTCGGGCCATACTAGATCACATTTATATCTTATGCATGTTTTAAGTTATTTATTGCTTTAAATTTGTCTTAATTATGCATGAGATTATGGCTTCATTATGTTGCATGATTAAGGATTTTAGTTCACTTAAAACCTAACCAACGTAGTAAGAGCCTTAAGTTCCAAACTTTTAAAAAAAATTGAGTTAAAAGGTGCCATGCCAAAATAATACTTACTTGGATAAACCTTTACATCAATCTTAGTAATAGTTTTCCGCCTTAGCGAGGTGTTACTTATTGATCCTAAAGGGGTAAGGTACACAAATAATTGTGAGTACATGTTAGTTTTGGTGAAACTCAACGATATACGTAAGGGGTCCTTTTATGTCGTGGCAAATGAGATAGGTTTACCTAATAAGTTCTTAGACGTACCTATCAACCAAGAGTAGTTTCTAGACTATTAGCAATGCATTGCTTACCTAAACTATTTTAGAATTGAGTCTAAATACATAATGTGCTTAATTCTTCAATGATTTAAGGGACTTGGAATCATTTTATTCACACCTGCCGGAACAAGAAAATCGAATAAAATGCCAATAACTTGTTTAAATTGCATGATTGCTTTAATTTTCAAGTTATTACTCATGATAAATGTTTAGACTTTTCATGCTTCAATGTATGTTTTAATTATTGTTTATAGTTAAATATCTTGCATTGCAGTAAAACGTTTTAGAAAGGTAACAATAAATTTCCTCGATTGGTAGTGAGTCCAAGAACGATTCACGGAAATAAGAGAAAATGAGCAATTTAAAATGTACGTTTCTTTTAGCGACATTTATGGTTGTTTTCGAGTATCAAAGTCGAATGGCAAACCGATTGGTGCTTGTGAATTCAAAATACAATGTAGTTTTGAGATCATAAATCATTGAGTTTAAACGCTCAGCTTTACCAATGGTTAACAACCTAATATCTTTGTCCATTTAATTCTCGAATGAGTCTAGTCCCTAGACATTCGAATAGATCGATGCTTAGAGAACTGTAGAAGCTTCTGGTAAGATCATCTAGTTGAAAAGGAATATTCAACATAAATGTATGAATTTTGTTGGAGTGACATTGGACATGTCTAACAAAGTATAAAAGTCAACACAAGAGAAGTCAATTCTTAAGACTATAAGAAAGGGTACAAGAAATAGGAAAACAAGGAACAAATAAAAGGAATTTACGATTCCGTTCCTACCTAAAATTTTATGTTTAAAGAGAAGTGACCTAGCAATCAAACTTCCTTGGTATCATATACCGCTTGAGGTTCTTACTTCGGTAATAACTCAAACAATGGAAGCTAGGCTACACAAATGGCCTACAAGTGGGAAATAAAGCATGGCAATGCTACATTAGTTATAGGGTCATCTAGTTTGTTTTAAGTCCTTTTAAGGCTGGAACGTAATGGCTATTATGTTCCATAATCAGCATACCTAAATTTCAGCTTCAAACACAGAAAGACTCACATTCAAGAAAAACAAAAACAATGTTTGTTTGTTTATTTGAATGAAATGGTCATTTACGGGTTGAGTCATGTATGCTTGATTAAAACAAACAACTCTTTAACAATAAGAACTTTACTAGGTTAGACCATGTCAACAAGTTAACATTCAAAAGCCCTATTTTGATGGAATTTTGAAAGTTGATTGATTTCTAGATCAATTCAAGACAAGCTAGTCTTACTTGTTGAAAGTAACAAAGGATATGAACTATTGTTAGAACGCCTAGACAATAGAGTTCAAAGCTAAAGAAAGATTTTATGACTTTATTATTTCACATGAACTTGAGTGAATATAGGTTTATTTACTCAAATGTGATATAAGTTTGAATATGTTTGGCTAGTTCAAAGATTCAGAAGTATAAAACCCACTTGGCAAGAAATCATAAAGATCTAGGTTAGATCATGTCGATGATTACTTAAGTCAAGAATGATCATCAATGATTGTGTTTATAATTTCACGATCGAGCTCCATAAGATATGACATATCTAAGTTGGAATGATCGAAGTCAATTAGTACTTGATTCGATCAATGATGAATCATAAAGACTTTTCCTATGATTTCTAAAACAAAATGCTCAACTACCACCAAACTAAACCAAATTCGTCAAAGCTATTGAAAAGTAATTTCAGAATAACTTTTCAATAATTATATATCTAAAGAGTTGCTAAACTCAGTGGGAGCTTAGTGTTTGTTATTCAACAAACTAAGGACCAAGTATAGATATATGTTTCATTGTGATTTATTAAAATGAGATACAAGGGTATTGTTTCTACCACGAATTTCTGAGAACATAATGTTTGTTTGCTCGAAATAAGGTCCTTTTGGAGATTCGTTTCCAAAATGACAAGTGGGAGAAAATAGACCTCGAAAGTCTTCGAGGCGAACAACAAACATAGACGGACATTCCGGAGGCCTTTTAGAAGTTCTTCAGATAATCCGAACACTTAATCTTTAAGGACTTTAGAAGTGCCTTTAAAGAATAGACATCTCTTAGAAGACTTTACAAAGTGCTTCAAGGAGAACAGAATATTCAAAGGACTTTCAAAGTGTCTGTTGATATTCTATTTATTTGATGTTCTATACCCAAGTAGGCATAGAGTTCAAGTCACTGAAACTATGAGATTCTTCTATATAAAGTGAAGAAACATGGAGTTCAGGTCACTGAAGCTATGAGATTCTTCTATTAGATAGTGAAGAAACCTACAACTTACAGTCAAACTATTATCATGTAGATTAATGAGTTTGTGAACTTGTAAGAAAGCTACGACGAAACCTAGATTCCCTAAAATGGTTAGAGGCCATATATAGACTCAAATGTTTTAGATGGTTAAAGGCCATAAAACATAACCAATGTTTTGATGACAAAATTGAAATTTTGTTGATTTGCAAGAATGGTTTACACCAACTGGTTGCAAATTGGTTTTAAGGATAAAAACCATCAAACATGGAATTGTGTTCACACACAAAGCTAGATTAGTTGCTAAAGGTTACAGGCAAATTCACGGCGTGGATTGTGTTGAAACCTCATGCATAATCGTAATGCTCAAGTCTATAGAATGCATATTGGTACATATGACAATTGGATGACAAAACGTATTCCTCAATCAAATGTTGGAAGAAACTATGTACATGGCATGTCATAGGATTTGTGGATCCGAATAAATACTTGAAAAGGAAAGCTAGCTTATGAAATCTAAGTACAGATTTAAGCAAGAAATTGGGAATTAGAACTGTATTTTAGTGAAGCTAATAAGTATTTTAGTTTCATAAAATGTACATGATTCTTATAGATATATAAGAAGTTTAGTGGGAGTACGTAAAACTTAATTGGTCCTATATGTATCGCACACATATCTCTCTATTGTGAAATAACATTCAAATGCTAATCACTTAGATTTGAAATTATTCATCAATGATGGACCATGGCGAAACTTAGTACATACTGGGTATTAAGATCTATTTACAAAGATCTTATAATATTGTTTTGGATTAAGTAATGGCATTTAATAAATCAAACACGAAAGACTCCATTGGAGACATTCGACCCACATGAATAAATCTAAGTAAAGGATGTTTGAACTATGTATAAGCATTTACTAAGTTAAACATCAAAGGATCTAAGTGAGATTCTTAACCTATATTATATGTCAATGAATTTAGCTGGATTTAGTATCTACTGAAACTAGATGAGCTAAAGTTACATGAATAGAATTCAATTGGGAATTATTCTGCAAAAGAATCTATCATGTATGATATAATATAAGGATTGCCAAAAATGTATCGTATAACTTTAGGCATGACGAACATATACCAATCTCTAATTGATCTAAGTGAAGATCAACTAGATTGAGATCAAGAAAAACTTATGGTACTTGAAAAGGTATATAAGAAAAGTTCTTGATTCAAGGAAATAAAGATATGCTAAATATTGATGCTACACGCATAAACTCTGGCAAAGGATCAAGCAAGATTCCTTTGGAGTTAACCATTGGCAAGGACGAGCTATAGAGCATCGTGTTTTGAAATGGGAACATGGATTGAAGACCATGAGTTGTTGCGTGGGAAATTAAATATTAATTTCTATGTTCTGAGATACAGATGGAAAGTCTTCCACACATCTGTGAACTGCTTGGATAAGTAAATCCAAACAAAGCATCACTAGCAACCTATACAAATAAAGTAAAAGTACTTATTGCCTAAGAAGCAATAAAATAGGGTTGTTTACGTTAAAGAGTTCTTCTCTGAACTTGGGTGAATCACATGTCTGCTGACTTGATGGTTCTTCAATGCGAAATGTGTAGAACCACTATTGTAGCAAGAAAGGCTAGATCACAAAATAAACATACTCAAAAGATCTTATCATCCTATCTCGAAGAACATTCGATGAAGAGGATATTAAAGATTTGCAAAGCATGATAACTAAACCTATGCAACAAGTGAGAAGCAACAATCACATTGTAGCACTGGAAATCAAGCATAGCTTTGAATTCCATTAATTGTTTTAAAGATGGGTTAGAGGCCCATGGTTGTAAAACATTGGGGTTGAACATTTATCATATATGAAATGTATTTTCATATTCCATTTAATCTTGGTTTAGTATTAAATGATGAGTCCCTTCAATTTGACGATATATTCAAGATAGAATGTCAGGACTAGTCCTGTGACTAAGAAATGTCTATCAAATGAACTTGAATGTCAAAAGTTGAAAATGGTCCCTAGTCAAAGTTTTCTATAAAATTGGACGCATAGAAAACGTTAGACGATTAGAATGCAAGATGACTAGTAGTTCTGTTTCTTGAACTATGTGGACATGGCAATGTCGCAATCATTTGCATAGATACTTACTTTGGGAAGACTAGTATCGGACAGACCTATAAAACTTTACTGTAAGAGATGAAAATCTGTCATAAGTAAATTTCATTAAAATTATTAGACACTAATCCTCAATACCTGAGTGATTTGAGATTACTTGTTTGAGAACTGCTTACTTTGACGTTGTCAACCGTTGCACCGTAAAAGGAGGCTATAAATGCAACACTCGGGTAATCACCTATCAAACGAAGTCTAATCTCAAGATCGCAAGATTGGGTTTGTCCTCCCATAAATCGGGATGAGATGCTAAAAGTTGTACAAGGCCACTCGCAGAGCTAGAAACTGTAAAATGCATGGCCGTGCTCATATGAATCATAGGTTATGATTATCTGTTTATTTGATCCGTTGAACTCTGAAACCGAGAAACACCTCTGGACATAATAAGGATGACAACTCTTACCTTATGTTCAAGAGCAAGCATCGAGTGACAAAGGAATTAGGAAATGTACACTTGTCCCTAAGGACAAGTGGGAGACTGAAGGAAATAATGCCCTTGGTCCAAGTATGCATTTAATGGTAAGTGTAATAAATGCGGTTCAGTGTTAATTATTCAAGTTAATAATTCAGTGAGATCAAGTGAACTGTATGCCTAGCTAGAGGCCGCTTCAATTCAAGTGGAATTAATGATATTAATCCACAGCTTACTCTTGACTGAACCCGTAGGGTCACACAAATAGTACGTAAACTTGGATATTCCACTATGGATACTCCATCTATGGATCAAGTACGTAGGATCAAGTATTTAATGGCATTAAATACTCCATCTATGGATATTCGGAATCGACGGATCTTGGTTCCAGTGGGAACTGAGATCGTCAAAAGGCAAATAAAGAATACTCCGGAAACGATGATATTGCCGGAAACGGGAATATGGATCGTATCGAAAACATAAATATTATCCAAGTAGTAGATGTTGCCGGAAACGGAAACATGGTACGTATCGGAATATATTATCGGAAATGGAAATATTGCCGGAATCGGAAATATTGCCGGAAACGGAAATATTGTTAGAATCGGAAATATTATCGGAATCGGCAAATAATTCCGGAAACGGAAATATTAAATATTTGATCGAAACGGAAATTAATTCCGGAATCGGAAATGTTAAATATTGTTCGTATCGGAAATGAATTCCGCAATCGGGAAATCAATCGGAAGTGCGTCGTACGAATTACCATCGGACGAGCTTGCTTGACGAAGGCCCAACGCGAAGCCAAGCCCACGTCTAGCAAGCCCAGCGCGCGTCACAACAGCCCAAGGCAACGCTAGGCCCAACGCAAGGCCAGGCCTAGCGCGCCAAGGCTGCGAGCATAAGGCAGCAAGCACGCGTAGGCTGCGAGGCCTGCTGCGGGCTTTGAGTGTGCGCGGGCGTGGCCTGCTCGCATGCGGGCCATGCTCGTGTGTGTGTTTGTGCTTCCGTACGAAACCTTAATCGATTAGGATTCGTTTAAAGATTAAATTCCTAAATCTACTAAATAATTAATTAATGGAATTTAACTTAAATTCAGATTAGTTAATTCGTTTCCTAGTAGGATTCTAATATCGATTCCATACCCAATAAATACATGATCATAGTTCACAATTTACAACGACTTTTCCAAGTATTCACTCAAGTTTTAGGCATAAAACTCAGACTTTTAATTGCTGTAAAATCCGAAATTTCATACTACCTTTGGGGCAATTCTAGTTAATTAAACCTAAGGCGGATCCGGACGTGCTATGGACTATCTATGGAGGGACGACGTTTGGAGTCCTAAAGACTTGTTCTTGTTCGGTTCGGGCGCAGCAAGAGAGGGCATGCTACAAAGAGTATGCATCCTAAATTATGCTAATTGTTATGTGGCAATTAATTTGGAATTCTGGCTTTTATGGTTTTTCCGCATGATTTATATTCATTTATATGTATCATAACCTAACAATTTTCTCCGAACCCGTACACTCAAGAGGAGATCATATCGATGATGTTCGAAAAAAATGGAGTAGATATTTTATTAGTAGTTGTTTGTAGTAATTTTCTAGTTTTCAGAGATAGAAATTAAACTATAACAAATTGTAGGTATTTTTTGGAATACAATTACTTACAATTGTTGAACCAACTTTCTTGTTTAAATTAATACAAAAATATTTTTGCAATTCTGCAAATCTCAGCTCTATTTATTATTTTTGTGAATTTATTACGTACGTAGAAATAATTTAAATTAGCGAGAACAAAAAAAAAAAAAACTAAAAATATAATACACACTTTAGGTGTTGCCTCCTATAATTACATGCGACTCCTTATATTTTTTTTAAATAAAATAATACTTTCTGTGTCGCCTTTTGGTATAATAGGCGACTCAAAAAGGGTAAAAACATTTTAAAAATAATTCGGAAAATACTTTTCGTGTCGCCTATAATATTAAGAGGCGACTCTAAAGGTAATTAGCTTAATAAAATAATTTAATAAAAATGTCCAAAAAATATTTTTAGATGCGAAAAGTATTAACAAATTTAATAAAAATGTCCGAAAAATATTTTTTCGTGTCGCCTATAACCTTTAGAGGCGACTCGTATAATTTAAAAAATTTTATAAAATAATTCCGGAAATTATTTTTCGTGTCGCCTATAGAGATTAGAGACGACATTAAAGGTTAGTACCTTTCGTGTCACCTCTTATTATGCGACTCGGAATGATTAATTAATAAATTAATTTTTTTGAAAAATATATCTTCAGTTTCGCCTCTTCCATAACAGGAGACATGTATAATAATATTCGTGTCGCCTCAAGGGGGCGACTCCAAAACACCAAAAAGTTTTAGAGTCCCTAGCTTCAGAGTCGCACCATAGGCGACACTAAATGCAATTTAGAGGTGACACGAAAACGTGTTTTTGTAGTAGTGAAAGAACATTGGAATGATTTGAATCCCCAACTATACTAAGATGTTTATGAAAATAATAACTGATGTGGGTAAACATACCCCGCCTACGTGGCCGAATCACAGCGCGACACGTGGCACATCCCAGTAGGCAAAAATGCTTACTTGACAGCCACCTAGGAGTCAACAAATGATGATGTATGGCAGAGTTAAATGTACAAAACCTCTTAAAGGCCCATGGCCCATAGAGAATATTATGATAATGACACTTGTCATATTATGGTCAACTAGCCAATCATGTGAAACCTTCCTAGGGTTTCCCCCCAAAAGGGGGAGACTATAAATACACTCCATTCCCAAGGAATTGACACAAGTTCTTAGATAGATAAACACCCTTCAATTTCATATAGTTAATGCTTTCTTTTTAAACTAAGCACTTCTTTATAAAAACCCTAATCTTACTTAAGCATCGTAGGGAATATTCCTACAGGAATATTCTTGGTTTGCAGGAAAGTCGCCCCGACGTGGACTGGACTCGACTCTACGTGGAACCGGATACCTCCTCGTCATCAACCATTGGAAAAACTCACACAACATTTGGCGCCGTCTGTGGGGAGTTAAGGTAACATGGTAGATGTCCAGCACTTCGGAGACGCGCCCATCAATCGAAACGAAATTGACGAGACCACAATGAATGGTGACCGCCCTCCTCGAGGGAGAGACGAGAGAAGCAACCAATCTGTGGGGCAGGACGGCCGTCCTCATCCCCCTCCTGAACCACAACCTGAGCAAGTCCAGGTCGAAGATGAGAGAGGTCATCCTTCATTCCCTCCGGGTGGTAACTTGAGGGTCGACGCCGATACAGTCATGGGAAAACCCAGATCTGCCGGTGTCAGCTGGTCAACTCAAAGATATTCTGGCCGGATTTAAGGCGCAGATGGACACACTTCAAGATGAGATCAAGACCATCCGCTCTCAGTCTCATGGGATGGGGATGCCATTCTTTAATGGACTTACTCGGTCTAATGTCTGGCGGCAAGACCAAGCTCTAAATGACGAGCGTGGCAGACGTTTCGACAAGACTAGGACTTCTTTCCAGCCTATGGCTCCGCGTCGGGTTTTACCAACTGCTCGGCCAGAACCTGGACCGTCCAGAAGAGTACCAGTCATCCAGCTAGACAGGCCTCAAGAAACTGAGTTGTCAGACACCGGTTCCACCCCTGTTATGGAAGATTCATCCCTTGCTGCTCCTTCGCGCCGTCTCACCAGGACCAATGTCAGTCGCGCGGACAGCGAGCGGCGTAGAACATCCCAGAGTAGAAGGCAAGACCCAATATACCATATTCAACAGGGAGTAGCCGACCTCATCCTTGACTACACCACTCCATTTTGTGCTGATATTATGAACCCTCCCAAGGAGCCTAAGGTGAAGCCACCAGCTATTGACGCCTATGACGGCACCTCTAATCCTAATGTACACCTCTTGGCCTATCGTCACCACATGTATGTCTAAGGGACTACTGATGCAACTTGGTGCAAATACTTCCCGTCCACTCTGAAAGGTGTTGCCTCAAAATGGTTTGAGAAGTTGCCCGCCGGAACGATCAACACTTACGCAGAATTGGAGATGTTGTTTTCGGCAAGGTTCATGGCTTATAAGGAGGGAAAGAAGACGATCATGCATTTGGGCCGAATACAACAAGGAACAGACGAGTCCTTACGAAGCTATGTGCGACGTTTCAACTTGGAGTCGGGGCAAATTCCGGATTTACCTGATGGGGTGGCCTTTGACAACTTTTTTAGGGGACTTAAGAAGGGTTCCTTCAAGTTTGACCTGGTAAAGAAGAGTGTGAGAACTATGGCAGATGCCCTGGACGAGGCCGAATCCTTTATCCATGCCACATAAATCTATTCCGTCCCAAAGGAATCTAAGGGAACTGAGACTGCAGACCACCCTCAGCGCAAAGACAAGACAGATAAAAAGACCAACCGTCCAAATGGGACGTGGGCTATTGAAAAGAAAGGGTATCAGGCTAACATCTCCTAAGGGCAGAAGAGAGGACGACCCTACGATAAAGAGAGATTTGAATATAACACTGACTTCTATACTATACTACTTGACGTCAGCGGTAGATATGAGATTGATCATCCGTTCCCTATGAAGTCGCCAGTGGAAACCCGGGACAGCTCCCTTTATTGTAAGTTCTATTGTGATGTAGGCCATGACACAAAAGATTGCAAGAGTCTGCGCAGAGCTCTTGATGGATTAGCCGCTAAAGGATTTCTGAAGTCATATCTCAGCACTAGCACAGGGGGAAGTGGTAAAAAGTTCTAAAAGAAAAGTAACTCACCGTCATATCGGTGTGATGGCAATGACACTGATCCAGAATGTGTAGCCGTCATCTCTGGAGGCCTAGCCGCTGGGGGCCCAACAATGAGAGGGCAAAAGGATTATGCAAGCCGGTTGGGGCAGGTAATGTTGTCAGGAAAAGCTCCAATGGATCACTTCCCTAAAGTAGAGATTTGTGAAGCCGACAGAGGCAAGATAGCCACTCCTCATGAAGATCCCTTGGTTATTGAACTGAAGGTAGCGAACCTCAAAGTAAGGCGTATCTTAGTAGACACGGGGAGTTCGTTAGATATTATCAGTACAGGTTGTCTGAATCGTCTTGAACACGACCCTAAGACGATTGAAAAGATACATTACCCTATCATTGGATTCAGAGGCGGCATAATTCATCCCCAAGGAATCATCACTCTGCCCCTCTGAGTAGGAGGTCGGCATCAAAGTAGGAACTTCAACGTCCGATTTCTGATTGTGAAGGACCTTACTGCCTACAATATCATCTTTGGCCGTCCCACTCTAAATTAGACCAAAGCTGTGGTCGTCACTCATCTTATGCTTATGAAGTATGTCTGTGATAAAGGCCAAGTCGGCACTATTCATGGCGACCAGCAGCTAGCAAGAGATTGTTATCTCACTACACTAAGTCCCGAGGCTTAGGGAGGCAGCAAGACTGATGAAGCCAGAGCAGGTTCAAAAAGAAAATTAGACGAGATAGAAGATAAAGTCAAGAAAGAAAACTTTGTCATTTCCACGTCCCACATGGAGACAAGACGGCCTGAGCCGGTAGGTGGCCATTATGAAATCATCCTTGATGAAGCGCGTCCTGATAGGACGGTGCCTGTAGGGGTCTCTCCTGACAATCAGCTTGGGGCACAACTGGTCACCCTTTTGAGAGAGTTCCGGGACATCTTTTCTTTCATTGTGGAGGAGATGCCGGGCATCGATCCAAGTGTAGCCGTCCATAAAAGCAACGTGGATGATTCCTTGAAACCTGTTCGTCAGAAGAAGAGAAATCATGGCGAGGCTAGAAACAAAGCTGCAACTGAGGAAGTACAGAAGTTGTTAGATGATGGGTTCATACGGCCAAGTCAATATCCAGATTGGGTAGCAAATGTAGTGTTGGTGCCGAAGCCTAATGGATCCTGGAGAATGTGTGTGGACTACACGGGTCTAAACAAGGCCTGCCCAAAAGACAGCTTTCCTCTACCCAAGATAGACCGGTTGGTAGAATCGACGGCTGGTCATGCCATGATGTCCTTCATGGATGCCTATTCTGGTTTTCACTAAATTCCTTTATGGCCAGATGATCAGGAGAAAACGTCATTTGTTACTGAGCAAGGCTTGTACTGTTACAAAGTGATGCCGTTTGTCTTAAAGAATGCGCCGGCCACATTTCAGCATCTAGTCAACACTGTCTTCTCTAATTAGTTGGGACGGAACATTGAGGCCTACATTGATGATATGATAGTAAAAAGCAAGCAACGTGAAGAACACTTGGCTGATCTAAGAGAAACTTTTGAGACACTCCGAAAATATCAGATGAGACTGAATCCGAAGAAATATGTCTTTGGGGTAACGGCTGGAAAGTTCTTGGGATTCCTAATTGATGAAAGGGGAATTGAGGCCAACCCTGACAAAGTACAAGCAGTGATAGATATGACGTCTCCAAAATCTGTATGGCCCCAAACTGCGCATCCGCCGCCGGAGGAAACGGCTCCACATACTCTTTCGGCACAGCCTTAATCACCGACGAGATGATCTTAGCCTTATCTCGGGACGAGAAATGCCGTGACGGAGGAATGTTGCGAATTTCCTCGTCCAGTGCCACCTGCCTGCCAGAAGCTGCACAAAAAAAAGACGAGTTTACAAGGGCCGCCCGAGCCGTTGGCTGCTCGTCCTCACCATCGAGGATCTCAAACGGCGTAAGCGAAGGAGCTCTCTTGTTGGGCCCGGCTCCTCCTCTAGCGTCCCCCTTCTTGGCCGAACCCTCTGGAGGAGGATGCTGCCGTAGAGGAGTCACGGGCATGGGAACGACCTCGACAGGAGAATCAGCCGACCTCTCAGCCACGTCCTCCTTCTTAGGACGCCTGATTCCCGCCTTAACCTTGGGACGCTTCCCCGCAGTAGAGGCGTCCTTGTCTTCGGCCTTGCGCTTCGGGCCGGCCTGTCTCTTCTCGCCCTTCTGCAATAACAGAACAGGTAACATAAAGGAAAATGTCGAGCCATATACCAAAGATAAAAAAAATAAACAACTTCTTTTGCCGGGGCACCTCCAACGATCCCCTTCAGCTTCTGGTCAACCATTTGAGTCAACTACTCTTTGGTGCTGATTCCTCCTTTTTCCTGAGCCGGGAGCTTAGATATGGCAACGGCTGCAAAAAAGGTTTTTATACCTTTGTCAGTTAGCAAATAATATCAAACACAAATAAGCAGTAATTCCTCGATACCTTGGTCTAACCCATGATCTAGACCAACCGCTGCCAGAAACACTGGATCTTTGAACTGAGAACATGACGGGAGCCAGGATTTAGGAATGTTCAAGTTCTTAGTCTGCACCGTCACAGATTCAGCCTGAAAGTGGACAACAATCTGATCCCACTCCTGTGCCGTTAAGGCCGGCAACTCCTCATTCCCCCCAGCAAAGCGGGGCTCCAACTGCCAACGACTAAACTTCAGCTCCGCCTCCTCGTCCGCGGTCCACATAACCACCCATCTCATACTCACCCTTGTTAGCCAATTGGAACCAACCTTCGGCTCCCTTTACCTTCTGAAAACGCACCAACCTAAGAAAAGCATTAAAAGACGGCCTCAGGCCCAACAACTCAGACTTAGCAACGTACCCAAGTACGTTCGTCCAAGAATTGGGTGACAATTGGCAAAGTCCAATGCCGAACCCATCCAACACCTTCTCCACTAAAGGATGGACTGGAAATCGTAAACCACCCTTGAAAGCCCCTGCATATACAGGAAACTCACCTGGGCCCACGTCAAAAATAGTGGACGCCTCGCTCTCAGGAAACCTCATCTCATAACCGGGGCCGGTATTCATGCCAGCGGCATAATTCTCCCCATGTTTCTCTAACCATTTTAACCACTTCGGATCAGCCCCAATCTGATCCGCAAAAATTAGAGCATTCTCCCCCTGTACACCTCCAGCAACAACCTGAGGCACTCCAATTGTCTCCTCTTCGGCCTCTTCACCCACAACCTCGCCGTCGCTCTCATCTTGCTTCGACTCCTCGAAGGAGTCGGCGGGTTGCCTTGATGGACCAGCATCTTCCATCTCCTCCATCCAACATTCATCAAAGTATGTAACACCTTGACGAGAGATTTTAGCCTCGCCTGGCGTAGTCCGGCTTATTTCCCCCGCCGGCACTCTGATGGATCTCCCCCCTGAGAAAGAAGGGTCCATCTGCTGACCCCTTAGCCGCAAGTCAGCAATGTATGCCGTCTTTTTCGTCCTCGCCATCGTGTCCTGCATAAGACGCAATGGGAGGCCTAACTTAACGACGGGCTTAAAAAATGAGGGATATTGGTGCGCCGCAGATCAGACCACCATATCCAGGAGTTCCAACCTTAACGGCTCAAGAACCTTAAACACGCATAAAATAACGGACGGTGCGAAAATTGACGAATGACACAGGTAATGCAAAAATTACTGACATAAATAAGATTACAGACGAAATGATTAGGAAATTACCTTAAAAAATGTCGGAAGTGATGACGTCAAAATCAGGCGGCACAGAAAGGAGACGGAGGGCTCGCACAGTCCTTCTTCGTCCTAAGAAATCGGCTGAATCAAAGAATTCGTCAGGAATGTTTCTGCAAATTCTCTCTCTAGAAAGCAAGGAGGTTGATTTTCGAAAGTGAAAATCAAAAATTTTACCCCTCCTCCATATATATAGTAAGGAGAGAAATGGAAGAGTCGCCACTTGGCGCCCTCTCTTCGGTCCCCGGAATCTGATTAGGAAATCAACAGTCAAGAATGGGTACTACAAAAGTCTTTTTACTCTACTACCCTTCTTGAGGGGCAAATGATGTGGGTAAAAATACCCCGTCTACGTTGCTGAATCACAGCGCGACACGTGGCACATCCCAGTAGGCAAAAATGCTTACTTGACAGCCACCTAGGAGTCAGCAAATGATGATGTATGGCTGAGTTAAATGTACAAAACCTCTTAAAGGCCCATGGACCATAGAGAATATTATGATAATGACACTTGTCATATTATGGTAAACTAGCCAATCATGTGAAACCTTCCTAGGGTTTCCCCTCAAAAGGGGGAGATTATAAATACACTCAATTCCCAAGGAATTAACACAAGTTCCTAGATAGAGAAACACCCTTCAATTTCATATAGTTAATGCTTTCTTTTTAAACTAAGCACTTCTTTCTAAAAACTCTAATCTTACTTAAGAATCGGATGGATATTCCTAAGGGAATATTCTTGTTTTGCAGGAAAGCCGCCCGACGTGGACTGGACTTGACTCTACGTGGAACCGGATACATCCTCGTCATCAACCACTGGAAAAACTCCCACAACACTAACTATAAAAAGAAACTAATAGTTATTTCCTTATTCAATAAGATTGTTTTAACATAAAGGATCTATTAAATGTTTTATAAAATACATTTCAGGCACACTAAGTTATAAAAGAATGAATAAAGTTTTGGGGAGAGTATAAGCTATTAATAACTTTAGGATCTTAAATGACGTCACTCACTAACAGTAGATTGTCAACCAATGGTTTAAGAGTATGTCCAAGGATGAGGAGTGATTTTAAGTTAAGGAGAATAGTTGAGAAAAGTGTTTATGTCTTAATTAGATTATTATGGTTTGGGTAAGTATAAGTGCAAAGTGTCAAACAAGTCTTGAGTTTGATATTAGAAATCGGGTTAACAAGTCATATGAGAAAGAGTTTGAGTTGAACTATAATGAGGAAGAAGCAAATACTTGAATAAGGGAATGCGAAAAAGTTTTGGCAACAAATTAAGATAAATTGACAATAAAATGCTTAATTAGGGGAAAGTAGCCGTGTATGTGTTGCATAGTGCCCACATGCATCGGTGATGAAAAACATTGGAAGCGAGTGCTACAACGGTAGACTCGTGGTAAATGAGCTTGACCCATATTTGGAAGCGAGTGCTACACTAGTAGACTCGTGGTAAGCGGGCTCGGCCCGTAGTTTGACGGGATAGACCCGTTAAAGCGACTTGGCCGTAAAGCGAGTGCTACAAAAGTAGACTCGTAGAAGAGGGATAGACCCGTAGTTAGGGACATGTCCTAGTTAAGTCTTGCAAGCGTATGTTTATCAGGAGGGCGACGACCTCCACTAAATAGAGACAGTTGATGATAGTGACCCCTCTCTATTCGTGTTCACTTTCCCCAACAGTAAGCTATTATTCTGAGATTGAGTTACAAAATTCTTGTGAGTATCTATATTTGCATTTCAATTATGTTATGAGAACTTATGAAGAGAATTATATGTCTTTGGAAATGTTGTACCAATGAGTTTCCCATTCAGTTGTGAATATGCGTATATATATTGAGTTTTGCCTTGTGGCATAAGGTATAATTTGGGGAAAACTTACAATAGAAATACTTGAGCTGCCGTCATGAATAATTGTCAAAGAAGCTATGATTGATAATGATTGAAAGTATGAAAGTAACTAGATGAATCTAAGTTGTGAGCTTAATTATATTGATGTGATTGTGAATTTAGAAACTTTGTGAGATAGTAAGGTCTGAAGCTATGCGAGTAATACTAATGTATCGTTTCCAAATTGTTGTTTGAATAATAAGAATTTCATTAAATAGATTTCAAAGAAGCATAACGTTTTATGAAGTTGTGTTTTCTAATTGAGTTTGATAAGCGAAGTTTCTTTTCAAAACGAAACGTAAAAAAACTAAAACTAAAAATTACTTTGAGCCACTTATCAAATGTTTTTTTTCAGGTTGGATGTGTATACTCAGATTTCTGCTGATTTTGTTCAATGAACCTGTCCTGGTGGGGGCAAAGTTAAAATGTTTTGCAGGTAGCAGGAATCGAGTCTTAGTGCATGTTCAAGGTGCGTAAACTCCTCCAGAGACCTTATATGTTTCAAGGCGGGTTTATGGAATTTCCATGTGTATTTAAGACTTACCCAATTTATTAATGAGTTGTATTATTCTTTTCTAGAGCTTTTTGGTTCATTATTTATGGATTATATATCCGTATTGGAGTTCTAATTAAGTTAAGTGTCGTTTACGAGTTAAGTGTGTTTAGTTTAGGATTAAGTGTGCTTAATAAGCAGCTCGTTAAGGGCGGGATATTACAATTTTAATTAATCAAAAACCAATAATAATAATAATATAATTTAAAATACATAATTGAAATAGAATAGGTAAGGAAGAAGAGAGTTATACCAACCCGGCCTATAGCATGGTACAATCACGAATTGGATGTGACTGGGCGCAAAAAGATAAAAAAATATGGATTATAGGGCACAACACACACACACGGGTGCTTGTGTGTGTGCGATGGGGGGACGCGAGCAGGCATCAGGGGAAACAAGGCACGCGGGGCGTGCAGGCTGGTGCGGTGTTCGACAACACAGGGTAGCAACACTCAGCGAGGGCCACGAGTGTGCGAGGAGGGGCGAGAGAGAGAGAGAGAGTGAGGCATTAAGTGTGCAACAGGCACGAGCAACGACCGAAGGCAGCAAGGGGTGCTCGCGTGTGGGCGCTGGAGTGCGCGAGGGGCGAGGGCACAAGGCACACGAGTGTGCGGGGCTGTGCCGGGTACACAAGCACGAGGCAGCAAGGGCGAGGGGACAAGGCACACAAGTGCAATATCGAGCAAGGGCTCAACTAGGGATGTGAGGACGAGCAAAGAAGAGAAAGAGCGGCCGGGTATGAGAGAGCGAGAGAGAGAATTAATGAGGGTTCAAATGAAGTGGGGATCAATTGAATGTAAAGGGTATATTTATAGGCTTCCCCAAATCCCAATTAGGCTAGGCATAGGAATTAAATATTTGGCTTGATTTGATGGTTGGGTTTGAATTAAGAATTGAAATTAGAAATCTTAGTTGGACTCAACTATTAGAACGCGTGGGCTTAGAATTAATTTAAACCATTTAAAAATTGAAACCCAATTAATTCCTGACTTCAAATAATAAATCTGTTTTGTAATTAATTAAAATAATAAATAGTTTAATTAGTTAAAAATATATTTAAATAATATTTAAATAATATTTGAATGCAATTTAAATTCTAGAAATTAAAAAAATGTTTTATAAATATAATAAAATATATTTATAAATACGGAAAAATACGAGGTATTTCACTAACTCTACGTCAATTTCTAATTCACATTTTGTCTTAAGTTATTCATCAAATCGCTTATCTTCTGTCCGGCTTTACTAAGCATCGATACATTGTCAAATTCTTCCAAAAACCTTTATTATCTCCAAATCCCAATACTACTTACTACTCCCTCCGTTTCTTTTTGTTTGTTACGTATTCCTTTTAGGGTGTTTGACAATGTTTGTTACGTGGGAGAATCTTTAATTTTATAAACTTATTATATTGTCATTTTTTGTGCCAACTTTTAATTTTAATTGGTCAATTTTTCCAACTCATTAAATTTCTTTTCAATTTCCCAAGTATGTTAAGTTAACAATCTGTGTGTTTTTTCATTATTGGTTCATTTTGATAAATAAAATAATCTTATTGGTTGTTGTAATGATTATTGGATTGAAGTTTTACTTCGTTATATTTTTTTAATAAAAATGAAAGCTGATTTGCACTATATTCAAAAAATCAATAAATGACAAATTTTGGAAAAGTAGAATCACGATTGATGATGGAATATAAAGCATTTAAAATAAAAAAGAAAAAGAATATGTATTATACGTTAACAAACGTACAAAAGTCCAAACGTAACTAACAAAAAGAAAAAGAGGGAGTACCACATAAACTCCAAGTTGAACTATCAGATGATTCCCTACACTAATTTGAAATAAGTTTCAAAATGCTAATATAACCTTTTTCATTTGTTTTTGTTTTTCCCCGTTGACTTAAAATCGATAACTTCATATACTTGAGTTCTTTGAATTTTTGAATTGTTAAGTTATCATGTTGTTAAAAAAAACAACATTTCATAAATTTAATTGAATATTTATAATCAATAATTTTTTTAACTTGTTATGACTAATTAAAATAGTAAAAAATAATAGTTTAAATGAAAAATATTTTAAAAACTACTTACGAGAAAACACCCAAATAGGGAATGACATAAAATCATGTACAAAGTACCTAACATTATAAATTAATTTACAAATTTATAAAACAAATAATAAATTACACTATTAAACAACCCCTCAAGAAAAATACACTATTAAACATTTTTCTGGATGGCAATTTTGTAAAACAAATTACAACTACTGATACGAGTTTAAAAACTCGTTGTATGAGTAAGGATAGTTGATTAACAAGCTAGACCTATAGCTCGTCAAACGTGATTGAAAGGCAAGACCTATTAACTCACAATCAGCTCTTTGAGTAGGAAACACGTCCAAAACAAAGAAAAGATTGAATTATAATCAATAATTCAAAGTAAACTGAAAACAAGTGTTTATTCTTCAAAATTGGTTGTTTATTCCTTTCAGCAAGCTGGCTATAAATAGCCTAAAACAGCAGCCAAAGAGCGGCAGTTACAAAGCTTTAAACAGCCATTTAAAAGCCATTTGAGGGCCTTTAAATTCGGTGGTTACAAAGCAATGAGAGCCTCCCTAATGCGGTCACTAATTTGCAGTTACAAAGGGCTTAAAACCCTCCTTACAATCAGCAACCTTTAAAGCTATTGAAATGACTGAATTTAAATGGGATTAAAATAATTGTCCCCTTATTAAACTGAATTAAACAAAAGAAAATAACAATCAGATTTTAACCAACGAACCACCTTGATTAAACGAACCATCTTGATTAAGTGCAACATACCACCTTGATTAAACGGACCATCAAACGAACTCATTCAATCCAAGTCACCATGCACACAAAATGAGACATTGAACCTAAATCAGCTTTGGTTCC